>NC_134327.1:9166723-9849614 GCF_964195595.1 Calonectris borealis | reverse complement strand
ATATATTATTACTCATACATATTATTTTTTATATATATTTCTTACATTTATATATATTTCACTTATGCAATAAGTGAAATAACACCCCCTCCACACACAGTATCTTTTGCAATAGTCTTTTGTTGCTTTTTCATCAGCCGTTGTCAATGTTGGGTGCACTAAGGTCTCGTAGGTACCCCATTTACCATGTTTTCTGCCTCACACTATGATTTATTAGTGGTTGACTTCAGTGCTTGGCTAGGTTTGCCTTCCATCTTAGAGAGAAATGCTTTGGAAAAAAACGCTTTGATACTCTCTCTGACATTAAGGCAGTCTCTGCGCTGTCACCTCTTACTGTGCCACCACCTCAAGCTGTGATGCCAATTGCACCGTCATCCCTTACCCCTGGCCATAATGCTATCTTGTGCTGTCATCCACATGATTTGTCTTTCACTGTTCTGCTGCCTCAAGCCACAAGTGAGATCCAAGCAGACGGGCTCCTCACCCAGTTAGGCTACAACGTTCGTGAAATAAAATTGAGATGATCAAATTGTTTCCATGCTATTTAAAAAAAAAAAAAGTAACTAGCATAAAGGAACACTTGGAAACAGCACTGACCAAAAAATTAAAAAAAAAAACCACTTATCTAAGGTACCTTATCTAAAGGTACCATCAGAAGGTAGGCTACAAAATTGCAAAGACACTTTTCAAATATTGTTCTCTGCAGTGACGCTGCTATCAAAATTTTTCTCTCTATTCTGAAAGCAAAGATCTTTCATGTAGGGCTCAGGGGCTTTTGTCTCAGAGACAGCTGGATAGATCACAACCTCTTTGCTTCATACATATGCGACTAAACAGGATGTCAGAACCTTGCAGAATTCTAAGATTTTCTCTGGAAACATACCAGACAAAATACCCTCCCCCAACCAACTGTTCCAATCGATTGACATAATATTATTTTACCTCCTGTAGCAGCAAATTCACTGTGTGGTTTTTTTTTTCAAAACAACAACAGATCAGACATTCTGAGAAACACCACCACTATTATTTTCCCTAAATGGTTTGCTACACAAACAACATTTGAACAGGATATTTTTGATTTTTTTTTGTTTAGTGCTCTAATGATGAAACTCTATCAGATGTAGTGTCTACAGACAAGATAACAAGTTATCACGTTTAAACATTCATTAAAGGCATCTCTTCAGAAGTTAGTAGTGCTTCATTTCATCTGACTCCTCGGATCAAGCATATCAGATAGTGGGGTTTTTTTCCCGCCCTACATCATATGGAGAAGTTGGTATTTTCTGCTTAAATCAGAAGAAATTTAATATGACTCTGTCCTTTTCGCCTATCTGGCCACTTATCTTGTTTCATTTGCAAATATCATATGTATTCTCTTGAGATAAAAATAGTGCAAGATGATTAGTTAGGCAAGTTCATTTGACACCATTCCCCCTTCGTGACGCTGAAATCTAAAATCTGTATATGGTATACAACTTAAAGTATATATATGCAAGCTCAGCTCTGCTGGAGACACACAGCAAGTACGTTCCTCCCAACCAGATTGCTTCCTTATCCAGTCAAGAAGACCACAAAGGTAAGCTGATTAGATCCTCTGCTTTCAGAAAAAGAAACACAAAAGCAAAATGCTCCCTAAATGGAAAGCGCCTATGCAATTAAAATATCTATTCTTATATCAGCTTCCAGTATGTCCTATCATTACAAACTAGCATAGAATAGAATCAGTATTCAGATCACAGGTTGGAAAAAGACAGGAACGATGTCCTTTGTAAAAAATGCTGCAATTTTTAGGTTTTCCTTCAACTCTTCCCCATTTTTAATCCTGCCAGCAGTGAAAATCAGGTGAATGGCAGAGCTCCAAATTATCTCACCTAGTGCTGAGAGGGGGAAGTACTTTGCACAAGAAGCCACTGGGACAAAATAATTGCTAGCAAAACAAAAGTAACTCATCTGCCTTAGCTGGAGACTTCTCCAGCTATCAGCGTTAATTTGTCCCATTGTGTCCTTACATCTTCTGAGATATTCAGAAAGGGACTGAAATGATTGACAATTTCCTCTCCTGCAAACCAACAGGTATGGAGGCAGCCATTTCATATTTTAGGCAAAGTTTAAACCTGCGTGTAGATCTCAAACCAGCACACAGACTGTAAATTACCAGCATTGGTTTCCTTCTCATGAATGCTGCTTTCCATGCTGAGACAGGAAGAATGATGTTGTTGAAGATCAGTTAGGGATTCATGAAAAGATATTTCAGTTCTCTTGTGGCTTTCAAGAATAACTTTTCTATGCCTTAGTTCCCCTTCCTTCATTAACATGAAGCTACTTTACAGTAATGTCGCAAGTTTTAAATTGTAACCAGTCTGCACTGGTGCCTGCAGTTCAGCAAACTGTAAATGCATTGATGCTATGTTCACACTAAAAAATTGACTAGAAATTCAGGCCTTTTAGCATTTTCTTAAGCGATATATATTATGTTGGCAAACTATTGCAGTTGTTGGTGGCTGAATGGGACAAAGAGTATCTTTTGTCAAATGCTGCTGTATCAGAAGAAAACGCTTCCTCCACTCTACTAGGAACAAATATTAAGTCTCAATACCTCTGTTCTAAGCACATCAATATACTGAAATGCCAAAATCTGGATAAAAGTCTGGTGTATTATCACCTACATGGAATTAAAAAAAACCCCACAACATACTTAAGGAAACTTTTATAAAGCTATCATGAAATGTAGTCTTTTAATGATGCAGCAGTCCAGCAAGCCAAATTCATAGTGTAGTTATATTTATTGTTGCAACTAAACAGAGGAGGAACTTACTCTCCAAATTTAGATTTCCTTGAAATGAGTAAAATTATTACTTATTCTACACTATTATTTTCATTCTTTGAAAAGATCACTACATTTATTGATAATAATACTATATTTTTTAAATTCCAATTACATTTATTATTACATTTATTATTTACAGATATAGTTCTAGGGGACATACTGAGCCTTATCTTTTATGTATGCTGTAAAATATGCCGATTTTAATTGAGTAATAATCCACCTCCAGGAAAACCCACACAGAAGTCATGAAGTTTTGCAGTGCTAGACACCTTTGATTCGCTCTCCCAGTGCAGCACAGGCATCAGATCTTCCTGAAGCCCCACACTCCCACAAGCAGAATTCCTCCCTCATTACCCAGCTTTAAGAGGAAGCACCTGCTGCAGACATCTGTTACAGTACGCTCCGCTTACAATTAGATGAATAATGTCTCCCCTATCATATACTGTCACAGCAGCAACCTCAAATAGAGCCATGAAAGAGGTAGAGAAGTCATTTTAATGACTAAGTAGCTCACATTTAATTTATTTTACAGTTCAACAATGGCCATCACTGACATCCTTTCTGCTAAAGATATTGAATCTGCTCTCTCCAGCTGCCAGGGTAAGGAATGGTCTCTCTGCAGCCAGAAGATGCATATCATTTTTATGTCTTAAGATGACATGCCTATCATTTTCCCCTTAGATTCCTTCCCCGTGAGATCTCTTTCTAGCTACATTACAGTATAGCCCCTTGAATTCAGAAAGTCTCACAAGTGGTTATTTGGTGGGTAACGTTCCCCAAAACACAGAGCAGCAATTAAAGGGCCACAGTTTCAGTTAGGGCTGGCTTAACTCTAAACTCAGTCAATTTTTAAACCTGTTAGAGACTTATATTTAAATAGTTAGTCTTTTCCTTCAAAATGTCAAAAAAAGCCTCAGCTTGCAGAATCAAAGTGTCATTTGTGAAGCAATATGACCAGTCTCAGTTCTCTTAAGGGTTCCTCGGCAAGATCAAGCCAATTTTGCAAATGCTCGAAGAGCTAGTTTGACTGTGAATTACTTACTTTTCTACCAAATTCTTCACCAAAGTAAGGACTAAGTGAAAATGAAGTAAGAATTACAGGAGTTGGTCTGTAAGCCACAGTAGCACCCTCTAAATATTTATTATTAATTGCATGTGACACATTGCGTAAATCCTGATTTAGCAGAATGTGCATTGTAGCAGAAAACTTCAAACTGGCTGAAAGGATATATGACCACAGGCACAGAGTGATTAAAAAGGGAAATTATCCACTGTATCTTCTCTTTTGCTACACTGGGGAACAGGAGAAAGAGGAGCAGGCTGATGCTTAAGAAAAGACATACATATTCCCAAGGAATACATGCAGTAATAGCAACTTCAAGAGAAAATATTTAAACAACTTCTGTTTCTTCTAGCTGATGATTCCTTCAACTACAAGTCTTTCTTCTCCATGGTTGGCTTATCCAGCAAAACTCCTGATCAGATAAAGATAGTTTTTGGAATCCTTGATCAGGACAAGAGTGGTTTCATCGAAGAAGAAGAGCTTCAGTAAGTACCATTCAGCGGCTGTATTTCTTTAAACAATGTAAACCTTTGAACTTGCCTGGTGTCCCAGAAGCAGCTTGCTGTTATTTTAAAAATAAAACACAATTCCTTGTCTTTCCTTGAAATTGTGTGGATTTCCTGTGATACTAAGAGCAGGCATTACGTTATGGTTTTTTTGGCATGGGTTTAAGAAAACCAGAAATACCAATATGCCAAGGACATTTCAGAGAATACAACTCAAGCACTGTACTCTGTTCTATTTCAGGCTGTTTCTGAAGAATTTCTCTTCAAGTGCCAGAGCCCTCACCGCCGCGGAGACCAAGGCTTTTCTGGCTGCAGGTGACACTGATGGTGATGGCAAAATTGGAGTGGAAGGTAAGACTTTTGGAAACTTCATAAAATTTGTGTTTTAAAATGCATGCATTTAGGGCTGCATTTAAACTGTGGCATGAAGAATACATCCAAGTACTTTGGCCTGGTACTTTCTGCCACAATTTTTATACTAGCTTTATTCCCATTTGGTCTCTGTTGCAGCAACAGCATATTTAGGCCCAATGTAGAGCCTGTTCTTCCAATCAATAATAACAGCTTTGGGGTTAATTCTGCCGTGTGTCTGATCCATAGACTCAATGTGCCAGATTTTTAAAACATCCTGGGCACCTATGCATTCTTTGAATTTCCATTTCGGCAGTGGATGCTCTGCACTTCTGGCCGTATGACACTTTCATTTTCAAACGCACTTCCACCTACATAAACTTATTTCTTCATCTACCACTATCAAACATTGGCCAATATTACTGAGTGGCTAATCAGTAATGTAAAATAAGACCGGTATTGTTTTTCAAGGCTAGAACTACTGCAATGCAGCACAGAATTTTGTGCTAGAGAATCATCTGATAAGTGCAAATTTCACTGGGCAGTCCTTCTACAAGAAACTAAATCGAATTCCTAAAGAAAACCTCACAGGGATGATGTGAACTGGCCAGGATATTTCTTTTAGAAATTGCAGCAAAGAAAAAAAGGACATTATGCATCATATATTAGAGATGAAGTCACTGAAAACAGGGCTGTCTCAGCTGAACTAGGACAGGTGGCAATAACTCTAACAGACACACGTGCTAATCTTAGCCAGAGTTTGGGAGGAGAGAGAGATACACTGTTGGAGGAATTTGCTTTAGCAGCAGCTTTTGCAGCTTCTGTTTATGAGCCCCAAATAGGGCATTATATTATGCAGATCTTAGCCCTTAACCATTGAATCTCCCATTCTGAAATTACATCACTACTGGTATTTTTTCTTTGGAATAACAAAACAAAAAAATCCCTCATACTGAAAGCTACAGGCTCAACCTAATTCACTCTCTGCTTCCTTGGCTATTATCAGAGTTTGGAATGGGTTAAAGGTATTTTACCTTTAACTGAGGATTTCCCACAAATATGAATTTACATACGCATTCCTCCTCTCTGCACTTACTCTTTTTAAGGAGTGAAAAATCTGTTACGCCCCCAGAATCTCAGTTTAGCAGTAGCTTGTGCAGTGTTGTTATAACTTTGGGAGCCCTCCATGGCTAGGAGTTTAAGTCATTTTTATCTATCTTTTCTAAAGATGTTAAAAACCACTTTCATCTAGTTTTATTCCCTGCCTTTCTCATTTTCTTCCTTGACAGAATTCCAATCTCTGGTGAAGGCATAAACAGCATTAGACCAAAGGCAACCTTGGACTGACTCTTCCAATTACCTCGTCCAACAAGCACTTCGCACTCAGCATGTGTTTGTACATTTTTATATTGTTTCAGGTGTAAACAATTCCCCATACATCAAGTTCACACACCGGATTGCTGAAAAATCTTGCAATGTACAGATGTTTTGGTCACGTGGTATTGTTACATTTCCATTGTAAAGAAGGCACTTTGTGATTTTCAACCACTCATAATGTTGAAATTGTGGCTGGAAGAGGGGAGGAAAAAAAATTAAAAAAAAAAAAAAACAACTTGAGGGGGAAAAAGCTGCTTTTTAAATTTTATTTAGGTTTTCCATCCTCATACTTGACCATGCTGACTCGCCAGACACAATTTTGATCATCTTAAACAATATGACATCTTTTAAGGCTTAATTGTACTGATTTCATTGAGTTTTATTTCTGCTTAATTCTCTGATCCTTGAGGAAAAGCAATGCTAACAAGATAGCTAAAAATAATTTATATTAAGTCCCAACCCTGAGAATATGAGAAAAAAATTTAAGAGAAGTTGACACATAGCTCAAAGCTCAAGAATAAGTTTGTGGGTAATTTTACAAAATGAAGTACTAGGCTACAGCACGTATCATCAGAAAAGTGTTTACGGCCTAAAATGTAACTCTCCCTTAAAAAGATTTATCTTTCATGAAATCTAAGGCAGCTGTGAGATAGAGAAGGGTCTAATCCCAACTCTGACAGTGTCACAAGTCACAAGTCCCCCGACAACATGGGCCACAGGCCTGGAGGTTTTTCTGTGAATCATGAACATGTTGCTTATTATCTCCTAATATGTACAAAACAATAATACTTTGCCACATGTGTGAATTTCTGTGTTTCCTACAGATGAAATAACAGCCAGTCTTGCTGTTTGATTACCTTAAAGCTCTGTTATGTTGCTAAATAATGGCTATTACTCAATTCTTTCATTTGTTATATGAACAATCATCTATATAATCCATAATATTAGCAATTTTCTAAAGTCTGAAAATCACTAAGAACTAGTCTGTCCTTTGATAAGTGTCTTACAGGATTTAGAGCTAGTTATAGCATTGTCTTCATCAATGGACAAAGTAAATAATGTTCATGGTTAAATGCAGAGCTCAATAGACTGAGTAGATGATGTGCATTTCTGGCTGAGTGGGTTGGAGATTTCCCTACCAACATTTAGTTGTCTCCTTTCCCATCTACCATGACGTGGTTCCAGCTCACAAGTAGACTGTCGTTTTAATACTCCCTGCTGAAACTGCATGATAATTATAACATAATTTGGCAGCTGTTTCGAAGAAGAGCAGAAACAAAGCCTTCTGGAACTTTTATGTAACATTCAATGTTGGCATTTCCATGAATTGCGAGATGATTATGTGAGGCAAGTACAGCTCACTCATACCCAAGCATGTAAGAGAGCTGTTTGGCAGATTTAAGACAGCTAATGCAAAAGAGGAATTCTAGCAATCAGACTCACTGAAGCCTTGGCAGAATTATAATGAATATAAATCCTAATTCTATCCCCACTGCCTTTGATGTTAAATCTGGGCTTAAATTATAGCTGCTGTTAATTGCAGCACTGAAATACTTTGCATAATGATGAGACTCTGTTGGTTCCTCTACCTTATTCATTTTCCTATCTGCTGAAGAAAAAAACCCAGAGCAATCCAGATCTGCAGCAATATACAGATGTAATATATACATTAGGTCTTCACATTGCTAATCACTAAAATATCATGTCACTACTTCACAAGCAGATGGCACACACAATACCATAGGGGACAGACCTGATACTGCATTCCTTGCACATCTGAAAGTCTCATGTGGAATGCAAGAAATGCAAGACTACATAGTGGCCTATCCTGTATTTCAGAGATGCTAAACAACTGCACATCACTGCCTCTGTTGCCAAAGGGGGAATTAAATACTTCTGAGAATCAGACAATTCTTGTGTATGTTGCAACTCTACATAAAACTTGGAGAATTTTGTTTGTGAGAAAATCTGTTCTTCTTGAACAGTAACTCCTGGCAAGATGCATTTTAAATCTTATTAAAACCATCCAGCCATTTCATTAGAAGGAATTACAATAAAACTCCAAAAAGTCCCCAATTTCAAAAAAAGCCCATAGACTGTTCAGCAAAAACAACACCTAGTCCCTATTAAGTCTTCTGTTGACTCTAGGATTCACATTTTTAGAGCTAACCAAACTAGAAGAGAATATTTTCCACCTAAAGGAAACAAATTCAAAAAATGTAAAGTTTTCTTGGAAGGTTCATTTCAGCAAATTTAAGTTCAGCCAGTGGCAGCCTTCAATTTTCTTAGAGAATAGCATGGAGTGTTCTCTTAACTTGACAATCTCATTGCGCTAGAGAAAACCTTTGATTGCAGGATGTCTATGTGGATGCCATCTGAAGTAGTAAAGAGACAAATGGTGATACCACAATGTTACCACAATTAAGGTATAGAATCACAGAGTAATTCATGCTGGAAAGGATCTCTGGAGGTCTCTGGTCCAATCACTTCCTCAGAAGGCCAACTTAGGGCACATTGCTCTAAGCTGAGTTTGAGTATCTTCAAGGATGGAGGTTCTATAACCTCTCTGGGCAATCTAATAAGTAAGGATTAAATCCTCTGCATCAAGCTTTTATGAATGAAGTACACAAATAAAACACTGCTGAGTACACAGTTAAAAACCAAAATTCTGTTAGTAATTGTTTATGCTACATCAAATCAGAAAGGATCTAACAACACCCTGTATTATGACACTGATAACCCTGTTCCCAGGTTTAGAGTAAGACTCTCCTACTCAGTATAATACTCAGTATAATACTGCTTCATAATTCCCAGGATAAAGGAAATGCTGTTTATATGTTTTACCTTTACTTAAGGCAATTAAAAAGCAACCCAAAATGTGAGTGGCAGATCTGAGCTCCACTGAGCCCAAAGACTGAGAGTTCTCAGACACACCTCAGTCCCCTCATTACCCTGTACAAGCAGTTTAATCTCTAATCCTCCCAATTCTTCCTGTGAAATAAAGACATACTGTGATCTCTTTAAGTGGGAACTAAACACAAAGAAATTGATTGTCCTACACAAGCTCTTAGAAAAAGGATATAGAGGGCCAGGGTGTTGAACCCAATATCCCAAACTCACCCTAGTGCTCTAGCCACTGAATCCATCATCTCTCTTAAAACTGAAATTTTGGTTGTCCTGGAAAAGGAGCATAAGAGAAAATCTCCTGGTATTTAGTGGAAGCTGGCTGCCTCCTAACTTCATGTTCCTTTGGAAATCCCAACCTAGAGCCATTTGTAAACTTCAGATTCAATTTCAGCTCTCCAACTGTTCGATAGCTCACAGTCATCTTCTAACAAGTAACAGAGCACAGAAAGGGCAAGGGGATGTCAGAACATTCATTGCACACATAGACTGGTAAAGTTTCTTCTTTAAGTTAGCAGCCAGCCCATGTGGAAAATCTTTAATGCTGCATCATCAGAGCTCTTCACACAAACAGTGTGGGCAGAGGGGGCCAAGGCTGGATTCATTTCCTGGAATGGGTTACTGAAATAGATACATCTTGATTAAATCCCTGAACAGACATGTACCTGACGTTTTCATGCTTAATTGTTCATATATTTTAAAACATTTTAATAGGTGGATGCTGTGGAATATGAACTAATTTAAAGTGTTCACATTTTATGAAACTTAATTTCCATATTACTTTTGCTTGCAAGCACAGAAAGATACCATTACATTGGTATTGAGTTTCTGGTACACACTATACCAAAGGCCTATAGAGCACACTATCTAACTGTTGGGATATGGCAGCTCTGTAACTTTTGATTTGCTTATCAGCATGTCCTATACTCATGAAAACAAGAAAATCAGGTATTTTTGTATATCAAGCTCCAGAAAAGAAAATCAGATCACAACATCGGTTACAATATGAAAAGAAGGTACCCCTAGACAATGCCTTCCCCTGCAGTTACAAAGATATTATTGACCCTAAGTTCAAAGGGGAACTTACGTCAAAGTAGACACTTGACTCAAAGGGAATCACATCAGTTTCATCACAACTAGATATTAATCAGCTGGTATTTCCTAGATACTAACTTTCTGCTCTAACTCTCAGGCTTCCAGAACTGATCTTATATTTGCAATGATCTCCTTAACAAACTGTAATATTTAGCCAGCACAAAAATTATCACAGTAAAACCTGGTTTTGTTAGACAGACGAAATAACCTGTTCTTCCTAATCATCATTAAAGGGAAGTCCTCTGGAATTATTTCTGAGTTTTCAATTTAGTCTGTTTATATTCCAGTCTTTCGAGTGATTTGGTAGACTAGACTTTTTTTCTTTTCAGTATCTGTTCCTTCCTCTTCTCTTCCTTGCTCATGAACGCCCACCTGTTAACCTGTTCTCATTCTCAGTGCCTTGGTTTTCTCTCACCCCAAGTAGTGCCGGAGATTTCACGGCTGGACTTGACTGTCTTTGGTGCCATCTACAGGCAAGCTCTGGTTTGCCACAGAAATACTCAAAAACTTGTCTCGAGAAATGCGTTGTAATCTCAATGTGGTCTTCTCAAAAGGATTATTTCTTGAATGTTCAGTAATTCCGACACAATTATCAGATCGTCTCTGATCCCAGGCCATACTCTCAATTATTTCCCCGGAATCTGAAACAAAGGCAAAGCTAGATTCCCAAATGGAAAGACTGGATCATTTAGTTCATATATCCACCAGTCCAGAATAAAATGCCTTTAAAAGTAACTTGCTCAGTTGATCTTATATAGTCCAGAAAACTTTGCTTTCACAATGTTCAATTTACCACACAGCATGGTTTTAGAAAAATATAGTTAGTGCTTCTCCTAAGCATTCTTCTCTTGAAGAAATGATCAAGGGAAACTAAGATGTGCAAGATGAGGTTTTTGTCTGTATTTTCACGTATGTAATTCTTGAAAAAAGCAGCAGCTTTATGTTATATTGACCAAGTGTTAGGCTTTATTTTAAACGTAATGGCATTACTCAAATATTATTTAAATCTACAGTGATACTCCGTGCACATTTATGTATGAGTGGGTGTGAAGTGTTCTCCCAATGATTTTTCACACCGTCGGCCAATTTCAGCCATTCTTGAGGCCATTAAGTTCCAAGAGATTTAATGAGCTAGCCGACCAGAGGATCCTATTAGTAACCAGTAAGAGAAAAGCTGCAGCTTTAGCTTAGCTACTGTTTGAATCCTTATAGAAGTTTATTTTTTCAACACAGAAAGAAAGAACCAAATATTACAGATTTCACTGCTCAGTTTCACTCCTTACCATTAATTGATGCATACTCCTGTGTGCTGCTGAACAACTGACAACGTTCTTTCTATAAATGGACACATTTATTATGATGATTTAAAATGTGCCCCATGCAATGAATTAATACTGAGCAAACATATTCAATATTAGACTTTTATAATCTAACACACATATTTCAGTAATTGGGTAACCAAAGCTTACATATCGGCTTACTAAAAATACTTTGGGCTGATTAAAAGTTTTATCTGTGAGATTCTACTTGTAAGTCAGATATATCTAGTACAAATGTATCAATATTAGTATTATTGGAAGACTGTGAGGCCAATTGCAGGAGTAATGTTTCATGGGTCATTTCTATCAGGATTGGGCCCTTAAAAGTCAGTCTACCATGAAAACGTCCATTTGTTCCTATCATTAAGCAATAAAAAAAGAATTATATTTTTTCATTCACAGATCAAAAATCATTCACTACACTAAAAATAGGTGCAAGCTGAGGGGATTTACTTTGTATGGTACTAAACCTTATATATTGTCTAAAACACCATGCACATTCCTTTGGGATATAAATATCAATCCGATTAGCTAGCAAGTTTTGTCAGCCACAGTAACTTATCCCCTGGGGTATATGAGCCATCACGTGGCTCTAGGACTTCTGTAAAAGGTCGGGAAGACTTAACTAAGGTCAATATAAGTCATTATCTCTGTCATTTGAAAAAGAATTAAGTCAAGAGGACTCTGCAGGTCTTTTACCTTACAGTTTTTTTCTGTTCTTGGCTTAGGGAAAACTAAGTGGCAAGGTGAGTTCAATCTTTCCTCTGGAGCTTTTGAAAACATCACAATAACCTACACAAAAAATGCATGGAAATAACCAAAGATCCCCAAATGCCGTGCAGTTCTGTAAATACGTTTGGTTTTGTCCTCAGCTTGTGCACCTGAAGACTTAACGAGAGATAACAGCAAGCCAGATGCACTACATGTATCTGAATTAAAGGTTGTAACAGTCGGCTCCTGCAGGGCAGCTCCCCTGGTTTGCCCTGGGACCTAGGTTGCAACTGCCCCACTAATCAAACCTGGCTGTCCTCATGGGGCAGCATCAAAGGCTGGTAGAGCAAGACCAATATGAACTCCACCCAATATTATTTTTCATTTTATAGTAGCTTTGACATGGCTTTTTCTGGTATCCTGACAGAAGCTGAAATTGCTGCTGGCCTACAGAGCTGTCAAGGTAACAGTCATGTTTTAAATTTGGCTTTTCAGTTTATCTATCAAATTCCTTTGTCCTCACTACCCCAACGTCCCAATTCCAATGAAAACAGAAAAGGCTGGAAGGATGAACTAGACAGTATAACGTGATTACCTCTCCAGGGTACATGGTAAGATGTTCTTGTATGTTTGTTTGCTAATTACAGCTTTAATTGTTTTATCAAAAAGAGAAAAAGGAGGCAAGGTAATGGAAGATGCAAGTTTTAATCTTCGCCACCCAAGGTACAGGCACCCATCATCACTTGTGCATTGTAGCAATTTTAAGTATGAAAAAATCAAGAGGCTGAAATCCTGTGCCTTTTTTCAGAGAATAGTAATAAAACTCGTGCTGATTTCAATACAAGCAAAATATTTAACATCAAGTTCTGTGAATTTATGTTTGAGTGAAGTATCTATTTACAAATGTATGTTCTTGCATAATGAAGACCGCAGTCAATATTTATCTTCCCAGGTTTGAGAGATCATTGATGGAAAAATCCCATTAATCTGAAATAAACTCAGGAAAATCAGAGATTTTTGATTGGGGTTTGTAATGACCCTCACTGTACTGCAGAACAGTTTGCTGCTTTTTGACCAAAAAGCCAATTTTTTTTTGTTCCAGATCTTTAACTACTTTTCTTCATCTATTCCTGCTTATTTTAGCTGCTGATACATTCGATTACAAAAACTTTTTTGTCAAAGTGGGTCTCAACTCCAAGTCCAAAGACCAGCTCTCCAAAGTCTTCAGAATTCTTGACCAGGACAGGAGTAGCTTTATTGAGGAAGATGAACTGAAGTAACTAAATTAAAAAAAATGAGTTATCAACAGGCTTGTGTTTTATTGTCTAAAAATGCAGGATAAGATCAGAAATACTCCTTTCCTTCTGTCTCTTTGGATGAGAGACAATCGTGTGTGTGTGTGTGTGTGTGTGCACATGTGTGTATGCTTGTGCTGAAGGAGCTGCAAGACAAATAACGACGGAAAGGCTGAATCACAACAAGAAAACACTCTGATAGCACTGAAAATACTTGTTTCATGTAGGGATAACTGACAGACTGTGAAGACAAAAATAGCAGTTCTGCTAGAGTTTGCTTTTTATTATTGCAAGATTTTTTACTAGACTGAATTCAAAGAGCTATTTTTCTCTCATCTTTCTTTCTATCACATGAATTTTATCTTCCAGATCATATTCATCTGACTTTGAAGTTAAAAAGTAAGGTTAGAAAAATTGTTGCCACTCTTAAGAGTCTTAGGAGAAAAAAAGGAAGATAACACAGGAGCGAAGATGAATCCTGCCACTACGGAGCCAGTTTTAATTTTGCCTTTTTAAGCCAATGAAACCAAAATGTCATCAAGGATTTTTACATGTTGTCATGCAACATCCTCTTACTTTCTTACCCTTATTCTCACTGAAGTTAGAGGAAGTTTTGCCATTGAATTCAAAATTATTTACAAAGAGCTTTTGAAATAGTCTCAAGAATTGAATCAGGTTTGGAATTTTACAGTTATTACCAATAACAAACTCTAAATGCTTTCAGTACTGAGTATGTCTCACTCATTTGTCCTCTCACCTTTAACAGACCTTTCCTGCAGAATTTGTCAGCCAGTGCCAGAGCTTTGACTGATGCCAAGACCAAGGCACTCCTGGCAGCAGGTGATAGTGATGGAGATGGTAAAATTGGAGTGGATGGTAAGGCTGCCTTTATCAAATGGAGTAATACCTGCCTTTGAGACTTCCTAATGGCTAGCTCTAGGCAGCTGCCCTGCTCCATACATTGGATGTTATGGATCTGATTCTGAGGTGCTCAGATCTGCTCTGTATTGTAGAGAAGATCTAACACAGGAGCCAGTCTGTATTCCGCCCTCGGCTACAGGTGGTCAGTCCCTTTTTTCATCTACAGAGATTTTTTCAGGACTGGAACCTAAACTGATATATTTATAAAATTTCGGTATATAATTTCACTGCTTTTTACTGTTGAACTATGGTACAATGTGACACTTAAAGGCAACACTTCCTCTGTCTTAAATATCTATTATTATGAGTATACAATGCTACCTTTAAGGAATGATTATCAGAGGAAGTATCATTAGTTTCCCATTTTAACTCTAAAAATTAAAAAATTACTTTTTTGACTGTAATTACAAAATGTGGTCCCATTTTATTATTCTTTTCTTTCTTTTTCAGAGTTTCAAGCTCTGGTCAAATCTTAACAAGCAGTCAAGATAAAGACAAGATATCTGTGCCATAAATAATCTTTCCTATTGCAAGCCTACTATTTATTTACACATTTTGTACCCTGGAAGGTCATGTACAATTGCTGGCAAGTGATTTCATATTGTTGGAAAACACTTGAAGGAGTGCAAGCACTTCGTAAACCACGTTCCCCAATGTTTTAAGCAGAAGGTCTTTATACCAGTGGGAGACTGAATTGGAATCCACTATGCTCATCTGAATTTTGGGCATTAAAGATACTAGTAAAAATATTAAGAGAAGGAGAAATTAAAAGCTTCTCTGTGGGCCATTTAATTTTCAATATTTGCATAAATAGCTAGCACCTGTTGTAAAAAACAAGAATTAATAAAATGTCCAGGTGTAAAACCTGGTTATGGTAACTGGTGGTATTTAATCAAGAGGTGTATTTAATGCTCCATATTTTTTATGTCATTCTTTATGCAACTGATTACGTTTCATAGACTAAATGGCAGGACCTAGCACTAATTAAGCTGTCAATTTTAATATAAGATCAACTGTATCCAAGATGAATCTAGATTACTGAAATAGCAATACATTCAAATTTCTCCAAGGAATCACTCACCTTCCCACCCACCTGATGGCACTATTGTTCTACTTAAAAGAAGTTAAAACAGTATTCTATCTGCTTGAATTAATTCAAGTCAGAACACTTCTAGTGTCCCACCTGCCCACTTCTATTGATGACTCAGTTTTGCCAAATAAAATCATCTCTGAACACAGAATGCTAACATTTTGTTTTCCAAAGGAGAGGATCCTATGCCTCAGATCTTGGGAGCAGGATGGAGGTCCCAGGAAAGCTCTGTGGTGCTAGTTTGCATATGGGGAACAAATACCTTTTGTTGGGTCCACTTTGCACACTGAATGCCCTTTAGTGCCATCCATACAGCACTAAATATCCAGCATACCAGCTGTACTTGGCAAGTTGCACACCCTGGCACAGAGATACAATGGAGCAACACATGGGTCTACCTACACAGGGGGAGGAGTCAGGAGCCCAGAGCTCCCCTCTCTGTCCATATGAGACCTGAAGGTCTGCACACAGAGAGCCAGAACAGAGATTCGGTACCCTTCAATCATATCAACACGATTTATGCTAAAATGAGTTCTTACAAGATCAATGTAAAGAGCATTAATTGTTACCACAATTCTAAGTTGTTTATTTTGCATGGAAGTCTAATTAGAGAAGATGTGTTTTTACAACCCCCACAAATGCAACTGAAGGCAAAAGAAGCTGTGTTTTGGATACAACTAGGTGAAAAGCACTTCGAAAAATTATGGTGTTCTATAATGGCAAATTGGGGCATGTTGCCCCAATAATCAATGTTCTGCCATTTTCCTCCATCTCAAAACTGAGGATAACATAATGCCCACATCTCACAGGGCTGTAAAAAAAAAACATAAATGTTTGTGAGGAAAGTATAATAAAATGAAGAGCACCATAAAAAATTGCTAAGAAATTAATCTTTTTTTCTTCACAGACAGATTGAAATAGCAAGCCGGAAATAAGGAATGAGGAGAACGCAAAATTCTGAACAGTTCCTCATTAACTGAAGTTCATCCAGCTTGTGCACTGACTAAGTTAGGGTTCTGGTTGAAAAGTAAGAGTGTGATGATGTCACGGCAATTTTGTTGTAACACAAACACACACAGCAATCAAATTAGGTTACAAAAATGAACTAATTGCTAACAGTACGTAACTAGATGCTACGGTGTATGGTTTTTTTAGGCTTACGTACGTGATAAAAATAAACAGACACCAAAACAGCCTTTTAGAAATTCTAGATGGCTTTAACCATCCAGAACGTTATAATTCCAACATGATAAAGTTACTCCTATGTACTCTTTTCAAAAAATTTGGAACCTTGAAAAAGTCTGTTCTTGGCCATTAATCTTGCAAAAACCTGTACAACGACTGTCTCATACTGTATTTGTTGGAGTTATTTAAGAAGATGTTTCCGTATTTGCAGATCCAAAATCTTCATTTCAAAATTATGTGCTAATACAGTGGTTCTGATGCATAACACATTGATGATATGACATTATGGAGATGGAAGGAAGCATCAATACAATGTTGGGGAAATCATCATATTACACAAAATTAAAGCAATCTACAGGACTTTAATGAATGCTCAATAAGGTGTTCATGCCTTATATGTTAGCCAAAAATATATTTCCATTAACTCTAAAGAATGAATCAGTCCCTAATATTGTAGAATTTTCCTTAACAGTGAAAAAAGAATCATCCATCAAACAAATTCACATTTATGATTTCAGTGTCATCTCAGGAAAGCAACAAACAAAGGAAATTCTGAGGAATTAGTAACTGCAGTCTGATTGCAGGGCTAAAAGCTCTCATTATTGTCAGAAAATGCTATGTATCTCAGCTGATATTATGTTTTATATTTTCACCATGTAATATGGGTCACCTGAAGATCTTCAAGCATCGTACCAATATTAATGGCTAAATGAGAGAGAAAGGCACAGACAGCTCAGATAACTTTTGAGTTAGCAGGCAGCTCCTTTATTTAACCACACTTACTTCCACACTGATTAGCTTGCTAGGTCTACAAATCTAAGACAATTTTACCACTTACCATTCCATTAAGAACAGTAAAAAATTAATGACAAAGTAAGTCTGATACCAGCTTCGGTGATCACTCCAGAAAGTTAAGAAGAGCTTGTGACTAGAGATGTTTTTAGACCTTTTCTTCTTTCAGTATTACCACTAAGCAGATTGGTGGAGAAAATGCTGTTTTCTGTCTACAAGAATACACATACTTACTTTTTTTCTTTTCCTCTCTGACTCTCACTCACACAGGCTGTCAGGTACTGTGAAATTTCTGTAACTGCTTATCATGTGCTTTAAGAAAGCTCTTCAAATTGTGCCTGTAAGGCCACAGCTGCACAGATTGCTGCATGATCATAAACATACACTCCCACACAGCTCCCTTAAAGTGAAGAACACTCTTCTGAAATCATAAATTTGGAGGTATGAGACCATGGCTTGTATTCTGCGAATGTTTCTATCCAACCCTTTCCACCCGAGTCCCTAAATATGTGGTTGCCTTTTGTCAATGGAATTTCGTCACATGCTTTATGCATGTGTTTTAAGTGCTTGTCTGAATCTAGACACCTGCTTCTCCTTTATTTAGAAGGCCATTTCTGTTAAACAAGTGACTTTTGATGATTACTTATGATAAGGTTAACTCTAATTATAGGGTATTTTTACTTTATACCTCAACTAAGGGTTATACATCCTCCTACTGATGAAATTAATGGCGGAAATCCCACTGACATCAATGAGGACAGGCAGTGAATATAGAAATAGTTGGAACCACTTCAGTGCTATTTGCTTTATTTTACCATGGCTTCTTACACTGTGGGTCATAGTGAAATACAACCATGTGCAAAAAGCCTTTGGTAACAGTATAGTACCACTGCACATATCTTTTACATGTCACAAAAGGCATCATTCAGATTATTTCACAGCCTCCAACAGTTATTCTTAAAATACACAGAAAATCTGAACAACTTAGACTTTTAAAGAGCACTCCATCTGACACTGAGTATAATGCTGACAGCAGACAGAAACATCTTAGACAATTACATTTAGGGTCAGAGACAGAAAATTGTGTTACTGAGTCACAGAAGCACTTGCAAGTGCATTTAAAGACAAACACATTGCATATCAAATGCTAGCAGAGATCTTCCAGGTCAGCTTTGTAAGTGAAAAAATATCCTGATCAGAACAATCTCTGTGAATTAGTGACACTATCAATCAGTTATGTTAGTCTATTCTGCTACCATTTTCAAACAGAAATCAGTCTCATTTACACAGAACGGTAAGGACATAATTTAAACTGGGGAAAGTACACAAGACATTTCTCCTAACGTGAGAGAAGTACCTGTCTTCGTTTAGCTCCAGACCCACAGTGCGGCAGGATATATCTTGTATCTTGGATTCTACAGCCCAGATCTCTGCTCAGTGCTCTGGGTAATATCCTCTACTTGCTGCAGGGAAAGAAAGCTTTGTCACTGAGGCTTCCAAGGCCTGGATTTCATCCTTCATTGTAATAATGCACAGTACCAAAAAAGTCAAATACTAAACCATGTTCTTAAACTTCTCTGTTAAATATGGTAAAAGACTACAGCCCAAGCAACCATTCAAATCGGATTCTGTAATTATTTCTATATGATTAAAGCATGTGCCTTAAGAGACAACTTGAAGTGGCAGGATATAACTCATTTTGTTGTAAAGGCCCTTTTCAATGATTATAGCTATACTCACACTACGATTCTCTGCCATCACCATTGAAACATCAACATTAATGATCAACCACATAGGTTACTGAGTATCTGTTTTAGTTACTTTCAAACTCATTACAAAGGCAGAATGTGTTATCCAGGATCATGATACAATTGTTCTGGCCCTACACAACCAGGGCTGAAAGATGCAGTTGTATGGGTTTTAGAACAGCTGCTACAGCATCTCTTTACACTATTGTAGTTGGTCTCAGGTTAACAACTCTCCTCTGATCTCACCTGAGACAACTGCTGATGTTTCTTTTGCATCTGCTTGAAGTCATGCCTTTGGTTGATTGCCACTGCTAATTAACTCTGTACTTTATGTAAAACAGACACAACGAGTACAAGACTACTCCACAACCTGTCCATGATTTACCAAAACACAACTTTCCTCTGCTTATTAGTGAAGTGAATGGTACTTGATTCAAAAACATTTGTTTTATATGTTTAGATTCCTAGCAAGAACTTACCAATATGAATATTCTGTATTTCTCAGAACTACACCTTCAAGTTTAATTCTTGAAATCTGAAACCAAAAAAAATCGCTTTAATATCCCTGTATATACTGTGCATAAAGACAACTCGGAGGAAAACAACAGAAGTAAAGTTATACAAGTATATAAATCTTCAAATGAACAGCTCAATAGCACTTTCGGATGTCCCTAGTAGAGCAAAAACCCAAAAACAAATAAACAAAAAAAAAAATTAATAATTTTTCTTGAATGTCATAGTGCTAAATATTCCTGGAAACTGTGCAATACTCAGATTCTGTACCAGATTTTGCACTATTGTTAACTGCCCATTACCTAGCAGCTGTTGTTCTAGTTGGATTATTAGGTATTTTCTGTATAGCATTACAATGCTTGCATAGTATCTTTTAGAAAATTTCCTTTATAGATCTGTTTTTGAACCCCTAAAGTGATTACAATCACCTCAGCTAACACATACCCCAGAAATAAGGAAAACAGGCAGATAATTTAGCTGTAAAATAGATTATCTAATTAAAATGTCCCTTTATATAATATACTAATCCCTGATTATTTCATTCTAATTGTAGTGGAGGGAAAGCTGTACTTCAGATGAAGTGTCATTATAAATAAATAAAAACCAGTAACCTTAGATTCCCACCTGTATCAATATACAGTGACATCAACTTGATTCTGAAATTCAGCTCTTTTAGGCTTTTGTAAACCATCTTTCAGCCAGGATGAGCATCACTTTTGTTGTCAGTGTTGAATTTCAAACATTAAAAGATTAAAACATAAGCAATAATAGTTAACTTAATTGTAGCAATTTGCTCACTTTTATTTGAGATCATGTTTTAATATAATACTAATTCTGGCTACTTTACTACTGTTGAATAAATGTAAAAACAGTTCAGCACCCTGTGTGCCATGGCAGAGTGTATGAAGTAACCAGATGCCATTCTTTGAGTATTTGGTGCTTGTATTTTAATACAATGCCTGAATTAGTTGCAGACATATTTTGAGCTTGAGTAATATATGCTCGCCTTGATCTCGTCATTTTCCTCTATTTCATTTCAATTTCCTCATTCTCATTAGCTTTTAATAATTAGTGTTGTATGGCAAGTCAAAAATTTAAACAAAGCAAGCAGTTCAATGAGCAGTGTGTAGGAGCAAGCAGAAATAAAGGAAGCCTGCTATAAAGTAACATCTATGGCACTATCACAGAGGTCTAAAAAAACCCTTTTCTCTAGAAACATCTTGGCAGTAAAAATGTCAAGAGGAATCAGTAAAAAAACTTTCTGTTAAAACCGATATCAACCTGAGATGATCATGAAGGAGCAAATTCACAACAGAGCGCAAAAAGGTACCTACAAGGATGATTCTGCAGAAAGCACAGTATGCGCTTCATTCCCACTGCCACTGTCTGACAGATCATAATGTCATGCAAATCTCAGACAGAAAGCAATATGAATATACAGTACTGAACGAAGAAGATAAACAGAAAGAACACCAAAAGACCTGAGATCGGATCTTCAACTTGTACAAATCAGCATTGTTCAATTTGTTTTAATCAGACACCACTAATTTACAACAGCCCACGGTTCTTAGGTTTAATAGGAAAGTGTTCTTCCAGATAACTATGAACACTTTTCCTACTGAAAGAGAGAGGAGAGAGCATTCTTTCATTATTAGACAGCTGATATTTGGATTAAAGGTAAGTCTGATTATTTGTGATTTATGCCACCTTCTTTTGCATATAAAAGATATAGCAAAAAAGGTAAAACTATGATTAAATGATGTCTGCTTTTTCGTGTTAATTATACCTTGTATTTCTCTATCCAAATTCAGACAAACAGGTGCTATGGAACAATTGCTATGCTTGATACTTTTCTGTCATTAAACCAATCAGGAGTAAACCCACTGTAGTCCATTAACTTACACCAAGGCTTAGCTCTATTACCACTCTACTGCACAACATAATTTGTAACTTTTGCTACTATAAAAAATATTACTTGTTCAGCAACCATTCATTAAAAAATAAAACAATGCTCATGTATTAGGAGAACATTACTTTAGATACCATAATAGACTGTTATACAATAAACTCTAACCAAAATACATGTGTTTTTTATTAGTCTTCACCCTGGAATTTTGTCCACATAAACCCCCTTAAAGATGGAAATAGATTTTTGTCTGAGAAGGAAAACCTCGTATCTGCTGTTCCCAATTTTCTTAAGTTTTTTTCCAAAATTAATGCTCTTGAAATACATAATAAACCCCACTTATTTCTACCTACAATTTTAATTTCATATTAAGGAAATAGATTGTGAGAGTGTGTGTTGTAAAATGTATATAAATCTATCTCCACACTAACAAAGCCTGATTCCTACAACTTCAAGTAAGTCTATTATTGATTCCATGTAATTTAAAATATTCAAAATAGATTATTAAGTAGGCCATCTGATTATACATAATCTTTCAAGGAATACAGACAAGAAGATTAGCTTATTCAGCTTTACCTAGTTTCAGAGTTTTGCTGTCACTGAAGGCATTGGTTTCTGTCCTACCCCTGATTAGGGACAGCACCGTAATTTAGAAAATGGTCAGGTAATATGAAATGAAGCTTACTGTAGAAAGATCACCCCAAATTATAGCATGCTTTCCTCTATCCTAGTGATAAGTCATCTTTGTCAGAATGACACATTGTCACCTCTGATCTTTCATCTCCAACTTCCTTTATACATTCCAAAGGATCAACAGACTTAGGGAAACCAAACTACTTTCTCTTCATAAGGATTTGACTGCTGGAGTCACCTTCCAACTTTAGGAGCAACTTTAAGGTCCAGAGGTTAACTGGAAATCTTTAGCATATCTGGAGATTGAAAGGCTATGTTTTGATGGCAGAGTTGTACTTAATTAAGCACAAGTGGATTTATTAAAAAAAAAATGTTGTTCTTGTCCATATTATCTTAGGATATAAATAGAAAGAAAAGTTTAATTAGTTAAGGAAGAAATTTGAGCTAGGTCTCAAATCAAACATTTGATCCATGAAACAGTAACCTAAGTAGTGGTTATTGTCACCTTTTGAATCCTTTATAAGGCAGAGTGGCAAGCCAGAGCCAACATTACTATTTTGCCTGGTATCTCCTCAGCTATTTTTCCTTTACCTAGCTGAGAAAACTATAAAGGTGAGCAGCTGACTTGAGATTAATTAAATTAAATTACTGTGCAGAGCTGCACCAGTAGTAAGTACAATAACCATTGTTCTAAGATTTTTATTTTAATTGCTGGAATTACATATGGATGGACCTTACATAGATAAGTATCAGTTTTCTTTTTATTCTTCAGAGCTGTTGGGGGAGTAAACAGAAGCAAACCTGCTTGACTTTCTTTTTTCCACTGCATATACTGTTATTTGTATTGCCAGATACCATGCATTCCAGTAAGACTAATTACTAGATTAACAGTTACATGGAGTTTAAAAATGTGCTGTACTTAAATAGGATGCAGGTAAATGATAAAAAATTGATCATCAACTCACAACAACATTTATATAATCCATCTCATTAAAAAGTAATATTTCAGCACTGCTATTTTTAAGGAAGTAATGCACTAAATCTTCTAATTTGTTTAGGAATAGCAGCAATGTCAGTTTGATCAATTAGATTCCTCTACCCTTAGAAGTCTTGTTAGCCATATAGTATTCTTTGAAACACAGAAAAACCAATTTGTTGTAAGATGCACTTGCATTTCACAAATCTGTTTGCAATATACTATTTTACACAGGTTTAAAATGAGCCTTACAGACATTCTAAGCCCTTCTGATATTGCTGCTGCTCTGCGGGACTGCCAAGGTGAGAAAACAATTAAGACTCTAAAAATCTATTATTTTGTGTAACACATGGCAATTTTAATTCAGCCCCAAAGAAATACTGAACAAGCGCATACTGTAAACAGATTTCTGTAATCTCTTTACTTAGCTGTCACAGTATATTTGTTCATGACTGGTTTATATTGTCAGTTTGTAACTTATCCCCATGTGATTTGTTTTTATGTTTAGGAGGGTATGGTGCAGTATGGCAAAATTCAATATCTTTGACAGGCTTTATCTATCATTCATGTTTAGAACAATTGAAATTTAACAAAGCAGCATCCTCAGACTGTTTAGGAACAGCGAACAGAGTGGTCTGGGGTTAATTTATTTATTAATTTATTTTCAGCTCCAGATTCCTTTAGTCCCAAAAAATTCTTTCAGATCAGTGGGATGTCTAAAAAGAGCAGCAGCCAGCTCAAGGAGATCTTCCGGATTCTCGACAATGATCAAAGTGGCTTTATTGAGGAAGATGAGCTCAAGTAAGGATTTTCTGTGGTAACTATTTAGAGGCTATCCAAAAATCAGCACTTTTTTCTTTCCAGAACTGTTCTGTAAATGTGAGCACAAGTTATGCTAAATGTCGATAAAACCTTCAGCAGATTGTGAAAGGTGTATTTAAGTAGATAATCCCTACAGAGAAAAACAAATTAGCAAATACCTGCCTTTAATGCTCAGTATAGAAAAAAATAACTCCCTGGGCTGGATTTTGGTAGTGGGCAGAATCAATTGTACCAGGGCTGGACTTACAAAGCAGAAATGTAATTGACTAAGATTTAGCTTGTCAAACAAAGCAGTGTTTGGAGGACTTGGCTATTGTGGTTTGATTATACAGCCAGCACAAAATAATAATATTCTGTGAAAATCATAATCAAAGTTGGTTTCTTCCTAGGTATTTCCTTCAGAGGTTTGAGTGTGGAGCCAGAGTGTTAACTACCTCAGAAACCAAGACCTTCTTGGCAGCTGCAGATCATGATGGGGATGGTAAAATTGGGGCTGAAGGTATTAACTTAATTATATACAGAATAAGGCTCCTCAGGATGTGTTGTAAATGATGTGTGATTCTCTTTTATGTTGATGGTACATTAACGTACCTCCAGTGATTTTACTGAAACCCTTGCAGTAGCAACCTGCTTAAGGGTGGAAACAGTCCCTGATTTTACAGGTTCACCTCTGCAACTCCTTTTGCACGAGCAAGTCAAAAAAAACCCACCTAGGCTGCCCTAAGGAACTTTCTCATTGCCACTACACTCACAAATTTCCAGTTGTTTTGAAAGGAACCCGCCCCTTATTTCTCCTCCCACTTACTCTGATATAAAGCAGCACTAGCACCACTTAAAATACACAAATGTAAAAGCAAGGACAAAAGAACCAGCTCTACAAAGGAGAATCAACAGCACATACACCGGCTCATTTACCGCAGTAATCTCCCAAATATAGAAATTCCACTAGTCAGTGAAATCATTCACAACATGCAAGAGCTAGCAGCACATAGTTCAATATTTGTTTTGCATAATAAGAAGAACAGAATGATCAAGTGTCACTACCCCGACACAAGATCCCACAACAGGCTCTGTGCATGGGGATGGATGCTATTTATCTTCAGTGGCAGGTTAAGGACCAAATAGGAAGGAGCAGCTGTTTTAGGAAGCAGCATATTGCACTCACCCCATGGAAATGCCAGCATGATTTAATGGCTGCTCAGTGCAGAAACCTCCTGATCTCGTAACTCTGTATTTCTGTACCCCATTTTAAACAGGAAGCCCACACTCACACAAAAGGCTTGCAGCCAATGGCAACTTGCCCCATGAGAGAAGCAAGCTGCCTAGATGAGCGTGAAAGGGGCTTAGAGAATAGCACGCAGGGAATGTGCTGGTGTGCAGATTCCCTAGCTCGCTGCGCTAGGAGGACAGAACTCTTCTGTTTCTTTCTTTGGAAGGAATTAAAACCAGTTCCTTAGGAAATGTGCCAAAATAAACACACATGATTTATGAAGCGATCTATATACTAATACAGTTGTTCAGGGACAGGACTGATCAGATACTCTAACTCACAGAAGCCAAATATTTAAAAGATCTTCCAAAATACAGTATCTTATTGTACAACACCATATTTCAGTATCATACCACGTGGAACTGCCCAATGTTTTTGGCTTTAGACTGTGTTCTAAATCAACACTTCTCAACTGCTGAAGCATTTCAAACAGATAAGACGACACATGGACTTGCTTTTCATTCTATCACTTCAGCTCTTAACTTCTTCTTACTCAAATTCTGTATTAGCCATTCCATTATTTTTGCCCAATATCAGTATTATGCAGAGAGAAGGCTAAAACTGCCTTGAACATTTTATTATTTCTTATAAATGTCAGCAAAACACTGCCTTTCCATCTGTTGTTTAGAAGAGGAAGTTTAGACAATACCTCTCTTCCATACATGTTTCTTCTCCTTTGGTCATCTATCAGGTAATTGTTTTCTCTTCATTCCTATTCTAAATCTCCTGATAAGCCACTAATCTTTTACTCCTAATCCTTTCATTTTAATATTTCTACTGTAAATATTCTCTTATCTTTCGCAGAATTCCAGGAAATGGTGCAGTCTTAGAGGTTCAAAAGGACCAAACAAGATAGAATTGGGATGAATCTGCACGAGACACTCCAAAACCTTGAAAATCAGGAGTCCCATATTTATTTTGACGGTGTCTGTTATTTGTTCATTGCCTTAGCAACATAATTAAACACTGATTAATGATTTTTTTCATTGTGTGGACCATTTACCATGTTCTAAACTCTACTTTAGCAGACATTTCCCTTAAAAATATCCAATAAAAATTAATCATATACAGTAGCTTGTGTCTGTTTTTCTGACTGCTAAACTGAAACAAGAATTCTTAAGCTAGAAGCGTTAATCCCTCCAAGATCTTGATCTTATCAGACCTTCATATATGGAACATCTTTTGAAATCAGTGGAAGTTCTGTTTACAATAGGACTTCTGGATTAAGCTTGTAGTTCTCAAAACACTCAGATCTTCATCAAAGACTAGGAGCTCAGATATAGTTGTAGGTAAGGATGAAAGCTCTCGCTGACTTCCAAGTGAAAAGCAGTCATACGTTTTTGCTTAAGAAGTGGTTTCTGCATGAGAATGTTGCAGTTTCAAACTACTCTTTTTACATTAGCCAATTAAGAGAACAAGAAAGTAAAAACCACATGCTTTCCTGCAGAAAGAATTAAAAGGAAAGGCTTTGTGGACTTGAGGTTTCACATAACTGTGAGGCTTTAAAAGGCAGAGGGAAAGCAAAAGATATCTTCTTGGTGGTATTTTCTAGCTTTCTCAATAGGGAGGATTATAAGTGTGGAGGAAGAATTTGTAGAAATGCATGTTGATAAACCTCCAACATACTTTAGCCAGTATTTTCGGGGTACGTCTGCCGTATTAAAAACATCCTTTATAAAAGCATCCATCTCTGGGGATGCTGAAGAAATGTCTTTTTATGAACAAACAATTCAGTCATTAGAAAAGAGAGATATTCGGATGCTCTGATGGAGTATTTATATATTCACTTGTTTTCTCAACATTAACAAGTGCTATATACTGCAGTTCACACACATGCAGCTTGTAGGAGTCACTGGAACACAATATAAGCCTTTTCAGCAAAGTGAATGGTTAAAGTCACTGCAATTTCAATGCATTTCTTCCTTTGCTGCAAATGACTACATTCAAAATTAACTGCATTTTTTTCTTTTCAAAAGTCTCTATAAATACAGGTAATTGTGCAGAAAAACACCAAAACCAGAGCTGAACTGTTTATAAGATAACCAGCTATTGCTGGGGAAGAGACTAAAGAATCTGAATGTGCTTGCAAGAAGAGCTACGCATCTTTCAGAACGACGAGGTCACAAAGACAGAGTCCATATGGCTAATGCTTTGAAATGCTAAGCCCTTTTCTCTCTCTCAGCCTGTATTTTGCAAACCTAACAAAACAGCAACTGAAAAATTCCTGTTGGCCTCAAACATGTTCATCATCGAAGCAAAAGCAGTTAAATAAAAAAAATTTCTCCTTTACTCAGTGTGAAAAAAAGTTCATGGAGTGCCATCCTCGAAGATACCGTAGACAGCTGCACCAATACAAATTCTACAATGATTCACCCCTGAGTACTCACCTCTATGTCTTCTCTGCAGCCATCTACTCTTTTGGAGCCAAGTACTAGAGAACCAGCCAACAAACATCTACTGCCTTTTAAAAAAACATGTATATATTAATCTACAATTCTTAACAGTTGATGGTTTAAAACCTAATTTTTGTCCTGTTTCAAAATGTTTTCAAGCAGCTTAATTTGGCGTACAAGTTGTTTGTAAGCTGGTATACTCAGCACACATAAGAATTTAATATGGTCATCACATTTTTCCTTTTATTGTGCAAAAATAATACAAACTGATAAAAAATGAACATTGAATTTTAGTATTATTTCTTAACATTATGAAATATGCTCACCTGGCACAAATCACTACAGTATCAATGACTTAAACAGAGCTACTCAGATTTACAGAAGCTGAGGATCTGACCCATGAGGATCTGACCCATGGAGATTCTCGTATCATAAGACGGATGTCACAGCATATTCACAAGAAATAAAGTGTGTTCTTGGCAATGAAACCAGTCTGATAACAGAAGGGTCTTGGACTAGTTCACATATAAGTAACAAACAAATAGCTCTCCACTTCACTTACAATTAAGTGTCCTGACCTTGAGTAATCATATTACATCAGGCAGGCAAATGCATGTAAAAAAAGAATTTTTCCAGTTGCTGTTGCAGTCTGAACTCTAGCTCCTCTCAATGTCTCAGCCTTTGCACCACGAACCTAGACAAAGAAACCCAGAGGCAAAGTACAAATTCTGTTATTCTCCACTAAGATGCAACACATTGCTGGAGCAGGTCACTGGACACAGGGTGGACAGAAGATTCATGCAGTGCCCTGGCCCACAACAAATTTGTGACTGATATTAGAACTTTCTTCATTTCCCAGAAAGGAGACTATAGCACAGCTGTCTGCTATTTTTAGAATACACCAGAGTACTTGCGATTCCATTAAAATACAGGTCTCCAGAGTTCCATTTCATGTTCACATTATTTACCCCATAATACCTTGTGCCACATCACCCTGTCTGTGAATAGTTAAAATTAAAATATAAAAGAATAAACAGTGGCTTTATTCAACCTCTAAGCATAAAAAACACTACGCCTTAAATATGTCAAACTATGACATGTAATTCTCTCTCTCATTTCTTGATGTGATCATCAGGGAAATAATTAAGATATTACTATAATTCATCTTTAGAGCTGAAATCCTTTTAACTGTCTAGCCCCTTCCTCATTCTCTCTTCCCAGCTTTTCTTTCACATGTACTACAGATCCAGGCTAGTAACAACACCTAGGCATTCCTGTTAAATGCATTAAACAAATCAAAACATTTAAATATCTCAAGTTTTGCATGAAAGTAGTTTTTTATTGTTACTCAGTGACTTTGTATCCTTAATCATAACCAAAGCTAGTGTAAAGTTACTACCTTCCTTTATGAAATTTCTGATTCTGCAAAGCAAATACATGCATTATTTACAACCATTATATACAAATATAACCATCTCTACTCACCATGACACCCAGTTGCTTACATGCCTTGACATGACACTAAGAAGAAATCTGGGGGAGATGAATGATACTCTTAGCAGGACTCCTACATCTAGCTGCAGTGTTGTATTTTCACATAGAGCTACAAAGGCCTGTTACAGTATTAACAAAGCGTGCAGGCCAGAGATACACAGGCATTGTGCTTTTTGCTGCATCACAGCACTATTTTGTAATTTATTTGCTAAACTAATCCCAAACTGCTGAGTTTACACATTTGTTAACACATTTAGACCACATACTGTCAATGGAACAGCTATTTGAGCTGTCAGCTGTATTTATTTACAGCTGTCAGCTCTAACACCCAGAGTGATTTATAGTATACCTTTTTGTTAAGTCTGCTACTATGCAGCTGACAGAAATGCTCAAAATAGTACCTAGAAATAGGCTCAACAAACCAAAAAGTATGACTACACAATGCTGAAGATACTATTTCTTAATCCTATGTAATTTTTTTAATAAATTGGAAATCACTCATAAAGTTGTTAATTATTTGTCTCTTGATGCAGGGATTGTCCTGTCAAATTCCCAATGTACTTATGCGGCAGTTTAACTTTACATAATCATGGGCTAGGAATCGCATTTCAAACTCGGGGTGATCTGATGCCACTTTGCAAATGTCAAGGTGTGGTGTTACTGCACATACAATTAAGAAGATGGGATGAAATTGGAACCACAATCGAAGTTTCTTCCTGCCCTGTTAATTTGTACATTAGAAGTGTAATAATTTAATTGAATCTGTTATCACTTAGTCTTTGTAGATTCTCAGAAATACTTCCACCAAAAGTGATGTCAAGTTACAGATCAGGTTGCACTGAGCAGACTTATATTTTAGCAATCACTACACATACATTAATTCCCTTCCTAAGGAAAGTTTGGCACGGAGACACCTTCCTTAGCAATCACCAATTACAGTAAGTATCTGCTGTCCAACAATATATGCCTCCACAATATATCCCTTGCAAAAGTATTTGTATTACAGCAGTAAATAGGCACCCTAGTCATACACCAGGATCTCCACAGTGTTAAGTCCCGAACAAACACACATCTAAAGGTTTAACCCAACGCAAGCCAAAATCCACAGTCACTGCAGTTTTATAATTTCTTTGGTAAGAAATTAAATAACTTGACTATCAATACCACCAATTTTAAGAATTCTATGTTTTGCATTAAGTGAGTAGTACAAAGAAATTAACTTCCCCTCTGGCTTGCAGACCTGATCACCACGCCACCCCGCTGTATAGCACAAGCGAGGGGGAGAACTTTGCTTTTTTCACTTGCTCTATTCAATTCTGACTGGATATTCCCAGAAATTGTCTTATCTGTGTTGCAGCCTTCAAACGGACAGACCATAACTCTAACGGGCTGATCTGTGCACCCTGCTGAATTTTAACTCACAGCTGTAGGGCAGGAAGCAAGAATTACTGTATCTGGACGCCTCATCCTGACACTTTTGGTCTGATCCTTAGTCAGCCCCTGCTCAGGGAAACCCTGTGGAGCTCAGCAGGGCCTTCCCTTCCCCCATCCTGCTTTCTTGTGCTGGCAAGAGGCAGGAGTCCCCTTCTGCCGTGGCCTCTCTGAAAATACCTGCGTTAAATTATGAATCAGATTCTCTCTGCAGCTTTGGAAACATTTCCTACAGCTGTTTGAGACCTGGCTGGAAATGCTCTGTCTGCTGCTATGGCTTAGCCTGTTGTGTTGTTCCTACCTGTCCAGTCCACAAGGCGTGAGGAGCTGCTCAGCTCTTGAGAGGTTTGGGTTAAACACTATGCATGCAGGCAAAAAAGGTAACACCCAAGGTGGTGATGAGCTCTGCACCCACGAAAAGGGCGTCTGCACACATACTACATTCACATGAATTCACGTATTCAAACCCCATGTTGAATCAGTCTGAGAGTGCCTCAGCATGGCTGCCCACCTGGTTCACCACACCTCACAGCCAGCCAGCACCTCCATCCTGTGTCTCACAGGAGACAGCCCCCTCCATTTTGTGCCTCCCCTCCCTCACAAGAACCAGCCTCTTCCATTTTGTGCCTCACAGGAGGCAGCTCCCTCCATTTTGTGCCTTCCCTCCCTCACAAGAAGCAGCCCCCTTCATTTTGTGCCTTCTCTCCCTCGGATGAGGCAGACCCCTCCATTTTCTGCCTCCTCTCCCTCACAATAAACAGCCCCCTCCATTTTGTGCCTCACAGGACGTGGCTCCCTCCATTTTGTGCCTCCCCTCCCTCACAATAAACAGCCCCCTCCATTTTGTGCCTCACAAGAAGCAGCCCCCTCCATTTTGTGCCTCCCCTCCCTCACAGGAGGCAGCTGCCTCCCTCAGGCCAGGTACCAGGAGAGTTTGCAGCCATGGCATGGCAGTAGGGATGTGAGACAGAGCTGCATGCTGACTCTACAAGCCCAGGGGGAAATAGTGGTCATCTCTCTCATGCTTACACCGCTCACTTTTTGAGTACAGACATTAAATATTAAATTACTGCAGTCTTACAGCATCTTTATTCCACACAGTGCTCCTACAGCACTGAATTGGGTTCTCAAGTAAGCCATCAACTGCTGAGGCTGAGGACGACTATCCAGAATGACACTACTGGCACTGCAGTAAATATAAACTAAGGCTGATGATAGGAACCGCAATAATAACAAAAGTGAAAAATGAAAAACTCAAGAAATACTGTTTTCTTTCAGATTTAATCTGACACAACTTCAAGAAAGCTTACCAGTACATTTTTCCAAATGACCTGGTGGAATGAATGTTCAATTGTATCTTTTATACCTTACCTAGATGTTTATTTAAGCAATTATGTAACTTCAGTTTATTCAAATTCCTAAACTTCATACTCCTATAGAAAAGCAAAGTGATACATATCTTACCATGTAGCTGTTTTTACTTATAATTTAGTTCACACTGAATTTTGATTAAAATTGGAATTGAAAAGTAACAGAAAAGCTTCTTGAGTATTTTATTAGTTAAATGCCACTATCTTAAATGTGCCAGACAAAAACCGAAAAATAATCAGAAAAATGTAATGTATCTATTTAAGGAGAAAGGATTACCTGCACTAAGTGATGCTGGATGACATTTCCTTCAACACATTGAAACTTGTAGATCTCATCTTTCAAATCTCGGATTTTACCTCTAAAAATAAAGCGTTTCTACTTTTTTCAGCTGCCAGGCAGCTTTGATCGAATCAGAAGGGAACTGAACTGCGCGGTGTTTGCTCTTCAGAAAAGGGGTGTTATGGCCAAACGGTGATTTGGCACTGCAGCACCCGCCGGTCGCACTCCTCGCCTGCGGAGAGGCTGCCCGGGAGGGGCTGTGCTGGGAAGCTCCAGCAGGGCTCACAGATCACTGGCCAGCCACAACCTCTTGTTGAGGGAAGACCCGATCCCCGGGGGATCCCCGGGGATCCCCAACGTCCTGCGAGCCCCCAGATCACCAGGCAGTGACCAGAGCCGGCTGCCCCGGCGCGGGCAGCCCCGCGCTCCTGCCCGGCACCTGCCATTCCTCTCCCCGCCGGCACTGGCGCTGCGGAGCGCCGGCCCCCCGCCAGGCCCCCGCCGGCCCCGGCGAGCACTTCCTGGCCCGCACCGAGCTCTTCCGGGGCGGGGGGAGAAGGCGGAAGTGCTGCGGGGCCGGTGCCGGCGGAGGGCCCCGGGTTGCTCCCTGATGGTGTGTGGCGGCTGCCGGTCCCAGGCGCGCTCGCTTCAGGCTCAGTATGGCGACGGCGGCGGCGGGGGGAGCCGGCCAGGAGAAACAGCTCGCTCCGACCCTGCTCAGTTTCTTCATCTACAACCCCAAGCTGGGGCCCAAAGAGGGAGAGGTACCGGAGCGGGGCGTCGCGTCCCGGGGTTGTGGGGAGAGGAGGGCACCCTCCCGGCCCAGCTCTGTCCCGGCCTCGCTTGCCGCAGGGGGCCCCGGGGCGGCTGTCTCGGCTCTGCCGTCCCTCCCCGAGGCCTGGGCCGCAGCGTGTGCCCGCGGGATTAACGCATCCCCCCGCGGAGCATCCCCGACCGAAGGCGGCCTCTGGGCGCGGAGCGGCGCTCCGCTGGGGACGAGGGAGCCACGGCTTTCCCTGCCCGCGGCCCCAGGCCGCCTTGTCCGCGCCTGGGGCTTGTGTATCAGCTGTCTAGAGCGGGGCCAGGGACGAGTGCCGCCTACATCTAGATCTGTCTCTGCTCCAGACTAAAAAGGAATGGTCACCGAGGGTGTTTGCAACAGTGGCACGTAAAATATTGTACATGGGGAGCTGGTCTGTTAGTAACTGTCTTTTACTGATGCAGTAACTTTTTATAAAAATTTTCTTCAGGTAGTTACAACACAGTAGAAAGCTTAGTGTTTATCTTAGTTAAATTTAAGTTATCACTAGTATTTTCCTTCTGTTGTGGTCTTCACTAAGTAAATTCAAGAAGCTATAGTCTCTATTTTTAGGTAACAGCATATTGTATGGGTTGTGTGATAATCTTTAGTTTTAATAGTTTTTGATCAGGGCAGTGTACTTACGTACTTACTAATGACCAGGGTGATGAGACCGAATGGACCCTTAACAAGTGCATGGGTGTCTTCAAACTGGGAGAAGCTGTTGACATGCTGGAAGGCAGGGCTGCTGTCCAGAGGGACCCTCAGCGAGCTGGGGAAATGGGCTAGCGGAAGCCTCGTGGAGCTCAACGAAGGCAAACGCAAAGTGCCACATGTGGGATGAAATAATCTCGTGCACCATGACTGGTTAGAAAGCAGCTTTGCAAAACAGGACCAGGGAGTCCTAGAGAGCAACAGGTCGTACGTGAATCAGCAGTGTGACCTTGTGGCAGTGAAAACTGTGGCAGCGTACCGGGCTCTGCGAGTGAGCATGCACGAGCAGGTCAAATGAAGTGATTGCTTGCCCTCCGTTCAGCACTTGTGAGACTGCTGGTGGGCACTTTGTTCATCTGGGGCTTCCCAGAGTAGGAAAAATACTGACAAACTGAAGCAAGCCCAGTGGAAGGCCCCTGAGTCAGTCAGGGGGCCGCAGTCTGCAATGTACCAGGAGAGCCTTAGATAACTGGATTTGTGCAGCCTGAAGAAGAGATGATGTGGAAGGGGGTCTGATGGCTGTCTTCACCTAAAGAGTGGCTATAGAGGATGGAATTGGGTGGTTCTTGAAGTGAAAGGATGAGAGGTAATGGAAGAAGTTCCAGCAAGGGAAATTCTGATGAGGTAGAAGAAAAAATTCTTCACAGTGAAGTGGTCAAACAGCAGAACGGGGCTCGGAAAGGTTGTGGAATCTCCATCTTTGGAGATATTCAGACCTTGACTGGACAAGGCCTTGAGCAATCTGAGCTAGCTTTGAAGCTAGCCATGCTTTCATCTGGCTTTGAAGCTAGCCTTGCTTTGAAGTAGCTGTCAAGTGACTAGGGCCTATGATTTCAATAGTCTGGGAATTTATAAAGCACTTTGAGATATCCTGGGATGACTGACTGCTTAAGTGTGCTTAAATATGCCTTTTATCCATTTTACAGAAGCCCATTTAGGTACAAGGTAAAAATCTGCCTAGCAAATGAAGAGATTAAAGTTAAAAACCAAGCAAACCATGAATTTAGTATTCTTTAATTCTGATTCTGTTAAAATGCATTTGCTTTGATTCTTTTTTCAAATTTTAGGAAGAAAAGAAGATTCTCTTCTATCACCCAAATGAAATAGAAAAGAATGAAAAAATTAGAAATGTGGGACTATGTGAAGCTATAGTACAATTCACAAGGTATGAAGTCAGATTGCATGGCTCATTGTATTAGCACACGCACTCTATTTTAAATTTCCCAACCATATGTTTTCTTTTTGTGTTTATAAATATGTATGTCTACATATATATTTTCTTTCCAGGACCTTTAGTCCAACAAAACCTGCGAAATCCCTACATACGCAGAAGAATAGACAATTTTTCCATGAACCTGAAGAAAACTTCTGGATGGTCATGGTACTTATGCATGTGATATGCATATTTCTAAAACATCATATCGCAATGTTCTCAATGCATTCTGCATTGTCTAATACCAGCCTGTTCCACTTTCTAGGTTGTACGGAATCCCATAATAGAAAAACACAAAGATGGAAAGCCAGTCTATGAATATCAGGAAGAAGAATTACTGGTAATACTGAACTTTTTCCTTTTATTTTTTTTAATGGGTTATATTGTATTTTAAGAGTACCTCCAGAAATATCTGAGTTTGACTCTTCTTGAACTGCTGCCAAATTGATTTTTTTTTTTTTTAATATATATCTCTCTATCTATCTCTGTAAGTGGAAAAAGGGCAAAGTACTTTTCAATGAATTTTAAAGAAGAGGGCAAGATAGAGAATTATCCAGAAGCAGTTCAAGATGACCCAATAAACATCAGCTTGGAATAGGCAACTATATTTCCTAGAATCTGTTTGTTTAATAAAGTTCTTGCAAGATTTTAAATCTACCTATTTTTATTAGGTTTAAGTATACATGTTACTACTTTCTTAAGACTGCTAGTAATCTTTACTAATAATCTGCAAAAACAAACGGCTCATAACTATCATGGGATTTCTTGTCCGAACTGCAGTATCATTAGGTCAGTTTAATTGTATGCAGGAAGGGTATTTGGCTGGGTGGGATAATATTTAAAAAGCTGGTTGCTTATGCTGCCTCCATTCATTACAGTGTGCACTAGTTCTGCTCCTCATTGTGTTCTAAGAAAAGGATTGGTGTCATGGCACTCTATTTCACCAGACAAACAATAAAATAGTCTTTTTTTCATCTCATTTAAGATCCTAGCCCAATAAAAACGTGCTACGGTGTCCCACCTCCCGCCTTTGATCTGGATGAAGAGAAAACTAGTTAGAAATAAGTTCATTTTCACTGACCACTGGCCTTAGGGAAGGGCACTATTTGTAACTGGTATCTTGTGCGTAAGTTAATAAGGCACTTTTGGTATTAAATGTAAGGGGGGAAAGGAATCCTTTTATTTGTAAGTACGAAGAATTTCTAGATGCTGACTGAAAATGCTGTTTAACTTTTCAGAGATTGATTTCTCTAATTTGTGTGTTTGCTGGCTCTTTTGTTATGTGTAGCTCAGCCAAAATATTTGAAATTCTGCCTCTGCTTATACTAATGTCCTGCTCTCTTTTCTGCAGGACAAGGTTTATAGTTCGGTCCTACAGCAGTGCTACAGCATGTACAAGGTAGAGTTAATACTAGACCTCCTCTTCTGGGCAGAGGAAGAGATCCTTACGGTACCATTTGGATGTGCAAGCTCATCATTGCTTTGACATTCTTGTCTCATTACTATTGTCTGCTCTCTTTCTGAAGCTGTAATGGTGTTGATGGAAGAGAAAAATAAAGCTTTTGTAGTTACCTCTGCTGGTTCATTAGCTTCGTGTAAAAATAAGAGCCTTCTAATTTCTGTGAAGTCCAGATTTCTTCTTTCATGGGCAGTTACATTACTAAGCATTTGATTTTGATGGTGTTAGATATTATCTGTTGGAGAAACAATACTGGATAAAGGCCATCAATCTGGTTTTTACAAAGCAAAAGCATAAGCTACTTAAGTGACACAAATAAGTAATTTCTCTACCATTAAAGAATTTCATTTCCTTTTCTATCTAATTCTGCCTCTGCTGCCATATATACCTGGACTCTGCAAATCTTAAAGAGTTTTTTTTAATGAAGAAGGGGTACATTTCGATCTATGTGGAGTCCAAATACTGAGAAAGAGGAGCTGTATTGTAATCTAGCTATACTTATGGCCGAGTTATAAGAAATTATTGTAAACGATTACCCAACTGACTGATTTTTTTTTTCTCCTTTTAACTATTAGCTTTTCAATGGCACATTCCTGAAAGCCATGGAAGATGGAGGTGTAAAAGTTCTAAAGGAGAGACTAGAGAAATTCTTCCATCGGGTAAGACCTTATTTTTCAGGCACATACAGTGTGATTCTGCGTTGGAAATAAAATGCAAAAATCTCCTCCTCCTAAGTGGCTGCAGTGTAACTGTAAAACATAGGCAGTAGCAACACAAAAAGTCTGGTTACTCATTTTTTTTCCAAATACTTCCTGCTTCCTACTAACGTGGTACGTTCTTTAAATGGAGTTGAACCACAAGCAGAGTTATGGCTTGATGGAACAGCTTAGCTGTTGGATATTTTTTCTGATGGAATCATGTTCATTCTTTGGAAATTCTGCTTTAACATTTGAATTGGCTAGTGTGGTAACAGTCTGTGCGGACCTATTTGAGTAACTGTTGCAGAATCATTCAGGTTGGAAGGAATCTGGAGAGGTCATCTAGTTCAGCCTCCTACTCAAAGTAGGGTAACACTGAATTTAAACTAGACTGCATAGGGCTTTACTGGTTGAGCCTTGAAAATATCCAGGGATGCAGATTCCACAACCTGCATGCACAGACCTAAAATCCCATAGTACTGTGAAGTAATGGATAGTTGTAATTTTTAACTTCTCCCTCCTCCCATAAGGAATTGGTCGTCATGTCTGATAAGGTTTCAGGAAATATTGCCTTGGTTATAACTAGTCTTAAGAATTTAATTTCAATCTTTATGAGCAAATGTTTTAGTGAAAGGATGGAAAGAAAAACCTCTATTTCTGAGCAAGAAATCCATCAAATATTATTCAGGTATTTTTCACATAAAGTAACTGACTGAGTAGTCATGTCTGGCAGAATTTTGAGTTCCTACATGAAAAGTTTCGTAAAGCTAGCTTTAAAAGATGGCAACCAAGTGTCTGTCTGCCCCCATTTTTCTCATTTGCACGGAAGGAAACGGAGGACTGCTGTCAGCAGTTAATTCTCTTGTGGTAGAGATACAAATATTGGTATCTCTGATAAGGATGGAGTGTAGACACTATATACTGATGTTTAAAATTTTGTTCTCTTAACAGGTTTTTAAAATAAATGTGGCAATGTAAACAAAAGTACAGTTCAGTTTGATTTTAGGACAGCCTTCACTTGTGGGTTTTGGGGGGGTTTTTGCATGTTTTTTGTAAGACTATCATAGACTCTAAAATGAACGCTGTTGGCACAAGGACTACTTGTTTGATTAGCTGATGTATACTTCTCTCTAGCCTAAATTAAAAAATAGAGCATGGCAAAAAGGGAAGTAATAGATTTTTATCTTTAAAACATTGTTTTTCTTTGAAGTTCCTACTGAAGATAAACCAGTAATTTTTGTAGATTTGTATAACAAAGAAATCCAATGAAAAGTCGTTTCTCTTTTTTGCTGGGGAATTAGAAATGCTTAAAAAGTTTGGTCATGCAAGTTGTTCTGTTATAACCCTATTGAACGATTTGGCTACATGTTGCTGGCAGGCTTGGACTGCACTGAAACTCTGAAAGGAAATGAGACTTAGATTATAAACTGTGACAGAGATATGTCATACTATTTGTCTGTAAGTATTTTACTTCTTGGGTTTTTTTGGTAATGTGAAATGACTGTAGAGGGAGCCATTGCATAACTCATCTTTCATAGAGCAGAGCATTTGATAGTGCATTTGAAATCTCTTGGTAAAGGTTACAGTCTATCAAGAAAGAGAATAATAGAAATTATCTTTTCCTTTGCACTTTGAAAACTAATGGATTTATGTGCTAGTATTTCTATGGAGTTAGTTCTGAAATTAAATATTAGTAAGATAGGCTGTGCTATCTTATCCTCTCAAAAGATCTTGAGCTAGCCTTAAAAGCTGTTGTCACTATGATTAAATAATAGCAAGCTGACACCTGGAATCATACTCTCACATTCGCACGTAGAATCATAGTGTGGTTTGGGTTGGAAGGGACCTTTAAAGGTTATCCAGTCCGACACCCCTGCCATGGGCAGGGACATCTTCAACTAGACCACGTTGCTCAGAGCCCCGTCCAACCTGACCTTGAATGTTTCCAGGGACGGGGCGTCTACCACTCCTCTGGGCAACCTTTTCCAGTGTTTCACCACCCTCATTGTCAAAAAAAAAACTTCCTTATATCTAGTCTGAATCTACCCTCTTTTAGTTTAAAATTATTATCCCTTGTCCTGTCGCTACAGGCCCTACTAAAAAAGTCTGTCCCCACACGGAGTATGTCATACAAGCAGAACTGGAAAGGGTTTTTTTTTTTGGATTGTTAGTTTAGATTATGGGGATTAGACTTAAATTTGTCATTTAAATCTACACATTGGAAGTTTTCTGAATTCTAAAAAACAACTGTCATTATTCTCTTAGTACTTGCAGACACTGCATTTACAGTCTTGCGATCTGTTGGATGTGTTCTGTGGAATCAGCTTCTTTCCACTGGATAAGATGACTTACTTGAAAATTCAGTCATTTATTAATAGGATGGAAGAAAGCCTGAACATAGTCAAGTATACTGCATTTCTCTACAACGACCAGCTTATCTGGTAGGTACTTCAATAATTCTTTTGTGTGTCTTCAATTTCTCATCCTATAAATAAGTGCCATAATAGCAAAGCTTCTGAGTCAGTGGAAGAGTTGCATGAAAATGAGAAAATTGAGTGGTAGGATGAGTGATATGTCAGAAAGGCACTCGTCTTTGGCTTTAAAATCTCTAACCTGTACCAAATGATTACTTCCAAGTTGGCCTGAGGAGCAGCTAGAGAAGTATCCTTGTCATTTCCGTCGTACAGAGCCTCTGTGCATATGCACAGGTTCCTCTGTAGGACCCTTTAGGAGAGAAGGTTAATTAAAGGATTGTTCTTTATATAATTCTGAACCAGGAAGTTGCAATGCTTGTGAAGAGTTCTACTTAATGGACTTAAGAATAGCAAACTTGATCTTTGTGTTTTTAAGTACTGTTTCTATTTCTCTTCTGGTTTATGGCTAATTTAGATGTGTTTTGTATTTAGCAAATAAACTTAACATTTATTAAAAATTTATGTTCTGGGATTGACTCTACTGAGACACTGAAATGTTGCTACCCTAGTTTGGTATGTGCTTTGCCTGAGTTTTGGTTAGAGGAAAACACGTGATCTGAACTGCAGCACAAACATCACCTGCGTTTCTTTTTCTCCCTGATGTTCTAGGAGTGGACTGGAACAAGATGACATGAGAATTTTGTACAAATATCTCACGACATCTCTGTTTCCAAGGCACATGGAGCCTGAGGTATGGTAGTTGGGTTTTTTTAGGGGTGGGAGGGTGGAGGGTGTTGTTGGTTTTGTTTTTTTGTGTTTGGTTGGGTTTTTTTCTTCTTTTATTTCTGTTTATCTGGTACCACTAAGGGCTAAAATACCAAAGAAGAGTATCTCTCGTCTCCTCCCTTCTTAAATTTTAGTTTAGGAATTCTGAGATTTATTGCTTTCAGGGCACTTTACTGAACTCAGTAGTATTTGCACCTGACGCTTACAATATGAATTGTGCTGATAATTTGAATATGGGATGCTGGTAGGGAGTTTACTGAATGTTGATACCTGATGTACTTGATGCTCAGTACTGCAAATGAACCACTTCAGCTTAATGGCTAAATGCAGCATGGAGTGCCACAAGTCCACACGAAGTTACTTACCCCTCCCCCCATCAAAAAGCTCCATAAGCTAAGTTTTAAAATTAATAAATGCAAAATCAGAATGCCCTGTTCTATCAGCATCTTTTACACTTAGCTTTACCTCCTTCACGTTACACAAAGAGTATATACCTTCATGAGTGGCAATTTCTGCAAATGGTTTGCTTTGATTTGATTTGAAGAGAGTCCACAAAAAGTAACAGAAAATATCTCTAAGTTTTTTTTCTTGTGTGTGTTCTTTTTCGCTTTAGTTAGCGGGAAGAGATTCTCCAATACGTGCTGAAATGCCAGGAAATCTGCAACACTATGGAAGGTAGCTCTTGTTTACTGTCACCATCTACTGCTTCTTCCCTCAAGGGCAAAATGTTTGGGAGGAGTACATGTATTTTGAGTACATATTCCAGACACAGTTCATTCCAGAGGGTCACACAGTAGTTGGTGCAATGTAAAACTTGACCTCTGGAAAAAAAAGAGAAAAGGCTTCATTAACATTACTGCATATTTATTTTTCTTCCTCGCTGTTCTTAATGCACTGCATGAAAAATTTTGGAAGTGCTCCGGTCATTTCTTTTCAGCTGGGCACTTCAGACAAAGGTGTAGATTTAATCTAGGGATTTATCTATTTATTTTTCCTCTGTACTCAGCATGTCAGAGTGAGGAATTCTGTACTTAAACAGCCAGGCAACATTATTTTGAAAAATTGTGGGTTTGGACATCTTTCTTCAGTCACGGTAATTCCTCTTGCCTGATTTATTGTATCCTTTTGGGATCAAGGCACTGGCACACATTCACCCCACGCCGCCCCAAGTTGAGATGCTTCTAATACACCATTAGTTCTACATAAAACTAATTTGAATGTCCCGTTGGAAAGCAAAGGAAGAGTGCTTTCCCAGTAGCAACAAAAAAAGGGTTTTTAAAGATAGTCACAACTTCAATGTGGAAAGAGTTTTGTTGTTGTTTCTTTGATAATCTGTGCAGTTTATTTCCTTGGCGTTATTCTGGCTTTCTGATCCTGTTTCTGTAACTCTTTGGAGCATATATGCAAATAATACTTTGAAAATGTAAGAGTGCTGAGATAATATATAAAGGGCTCTACACCTATCTAGATAGCTGAAAACTCATTGTATTCAAATATATTCATACATGCAATTGCTCGTTTCAAAATAGGAAAAAATGAAATATAAGAATTCATCGGATCTGACCTATTGAATTATTTTCTAGGTTTCTTACTGGACCTTTAAATCTTAATGATCCGGAAGCAAAATGCCGTTTCCCCAAAATATTTGTTAACACTGATGACACTTACGAAGAGCTTCATTTAATTGTTTATAAGGTATTACATTTTTCTCTGCAATTATTCCACAGAATTAGGAATCTATATATGATGAAGATGACAATGATGTGAAGTACTTATGAATTGTACAGAAAGATGCATTGATATAACCAGATTAAAGCAAAGAGACAGAGAACTCTTTGGTGTTTCTAGCAACAAGCTTTAAAGCCTGAATCTTTTCCCCCCTTCCTGTACCCTCCCCAAAACAAACAGCTGTTTTATTAAAACAAAATACCAGCCTTCAGTTACTTTAAGTGGTTTCATACCTGGCTTATGTAGCATTAATCAATAAAACAAAAACCTATTTTTTTTTAAATGAAATGCAAGTTTCTTGCAGACATATATTCTTGCAAAAAATGCATTTTTAGCAAATTTTACCTTTTCCCCTACAACTTGAAAACTGTTAACTGGGCTGAATTTTAAAATCATAACTATCCTGTGTTGTGCAGGATTGCAAAGAGATTATCCTATTGAAGTGTTACCTTTAAATTAGATTTTTTTTTTTTTAATTTAACTGGTTTACCTGTGTGTGACCTCACTGAAGTATTGTCATTTATTTGAGGTAGTTGAGGTAACCTGTTGTAAATGGTTTTTTTGCTTTAACTTTTTTGTTCCAGGCCATGAGTGCAGCTGTCTGCTTTATGATTGATGGTAAGTACCTATTAGCATCACTTATTTGGCAAGACATAGTTAGTACAAAATGCTATTACATGCAACTTGTTTTACTCTTGAAAAATACGTTAATTTGTTATTTGAGTCTGTTCTTCATGAGTGCTTTTATCAGTCTCTTGATTTTTGTTCCAGCGGTATAAGTAACTCAATTTACACAGTAAAATGACTAAATATTGCTTCCGTTAGCCATGCACTTTCAAAATCATCCGTAAGGTTATAACTAAGAGAGAAATTTGTCTCAGGACTCTCACTGATGTTTAAAGAAAACAACTGTGGGAAGAGAATCTCATCCCTCCCTTTTCTTTACCCGCCACTTAGCTTCAATTCCGCCTACGCTGGAGTTTTGCCGTAAACTGGACAGCATTGTTGGGCCTCAACTCACCGTGTTAGCATCAGACATATGTGAACAATACAATATCAACAAGAGAATATCAGGGTTTGTACCACATTTCTGTTCCTGTTTTTAACCTCATTAGTTGGTTAAAAAGTAGGTTTAATCAACTGCTTAAATAATGGTAACATGAGCCCAAATGTTGAAAGCATTGAATTAACTGTGTACTTTAAATGATGTTTATCTACCTTTCTGCATCTTAAGCGTTTTATAAAGTGCCTGTTCTTGCATATTTAGGTCTCCCTGAAGTAACAACATACATGTTATTCATTTAAGAACGAATGTTTATTGCGTGGCTGCTGAAACTTTTTTCCTCTATGTACATAATTGTTGCAGAAAAAATCATGTCAATATTAAGATAAATTTCACTATTATCAATTAAGATTCTGCCTCCTCATCCCCCAGCTGTCAGTAGATTATTCAGATACAAGAGGTGGAACTTCTAGGTTTTGCTTCTTTCATATGTGAACTGAAACTAGCTGATCCATGGAGATGATGAGTTCTACAGATTACTGTGCTTGCAGAAATATATACAAGATGGCAGAAATGCCCCCTGAAGTAGTGGTCTTCTGTCACTGTCCCCCATGTTGAAGTAGAAAAGTATCAGTTCCTGTAAAATCTTAAATTCAGTTTATACTTTCTAACTTTTCTTGAGGAAAACAGCGTCTCATGTTCAAAATGGGCTAGTAGAACATTTGGTTTTTTAAAAAAAAAATTAAAAATCACTGTCTTCATGTCCACGACCTTCTTTGTGCTGATTTCCTTTGACTTCTGCTTTGACTTTCTGATATTTTGTCTGATGTTTAAAAAAGAACTGTATTTTTCACATCAAGTGGACAGTGACACTACCAACTCTGTCTGAGTATTGCCTTAGACACAAGTACTTACAGCTTGGATGGAGTGTATGTAGCTTTTAACTGTTACAAATCCAAAAGGAAGGTGAAGGTCTAGATACTAGAACAACTTTTGTTTAACGGTTTGAAATAGGGATTTTAGTAAGTTGATTATTTAGTTACAATGCAAGCTTTACAGTTGAGTACTTTTTCCCAGAATTACTGCTTCTTGGAGTGTTGCCATGTATAATAGGTGAGGAAAAATCTGTCTCACTTTTTCTATTTTGCAGGACTAAGGTGACTACTTGAGGGGCAAAAAAAAAAAGTCAAATGAAAAAAGATGTTAATACTTTGGAAAATATACTTCACTTAGAACTATAGCTGACTTTCCACAAAATTCTATTTATTTTTAGATAGTTTTGTTAGTTGGGGAAGCAAGAACAGCATTGCATATGACAACAAAAGAGGAATTAAACCAAAGATAGGTGTGACTGAACTTATTTAGTGGTAGCATGCCAAATCAGCAAAATCGCAGGGTATAGAATAGGATGTGCTTGAAACTGTGCCAATCTACTAAATCATTAAACTTGGGGTTTTTTAATGTCATCTGGGACTGGCTTTGGCAGCTTTAACTCTTTTAAAGTTTAATGCCATGGTGTCCTGAAAACATGATACGGTTTCTTGACACAAATGCATCTGGGTGACAGAAAGCAAGGGTATCTAGTTTTTTGCTAAGGTGAGTGGTGTCATCAGAGTGTCTCCCTGATTCTAAATAATACATAGCCTGAAGTACCAATTGCTATAGCCAGTTTTTGCCAGTCTGAATTTGTTGTGACTTCTACCAAAACTACAGCCCTAAGTGACAGATTTTATATTAACTTAATAAAAGAGGAAATGGGGGAAGACTGCCAAGGCAGGAATTTGAAAATAGTCTCTTGATTGGGCCACACAAATGATGGGAGGAAGAGTTCTTTCTTTTGATTGTAACAAATAACAAAGACATGAGTGGAAGATCACTTCTTAATCAAATTAAATCATTCAAACCAGATGGGACTGGCATAGGGAAGCAAGGAAACAAAATGCAGACGGAGAAAAAACATCTCAGCAGAAAAATTCAAACTACTACTGGGAAGTGGGACAAGGCCTTTAGACTCCCCTGTGTCTATTTACTAGCAGCCTAAGCAGCAGAAGGGGAAAAACTGGTTGGTTTTGCAGGCTTGTGGTTTGTTTTTTTTCTTTTAAAAAGTGTTAAAATGAAGTTTGATATGCCACAATGTACTTGGTCTCTTCAATAGGAAGATAACTTCAGAATGTCTGAGTAAGCTTTGCACTGGCTAGTTACCTGTTCTCTGTGAAGCCTCTGCTTATAGAACATGTCAGTATTCACAAGTCACTTTTTTTTTTTTTTAAATCTTCCTAGGGCTGAGAAGGAGCCTCAGTTTAAGTTTATCTATTTCAATCACATGAACCTGGCAGAGAAAAGCACCATTCACATGAGGAAAACCCCCAGTGTATCACTTGCATCTGTTCACCCTGACCTCATGAAGATTCTCGGTGACATCAACAGTGACTTCTCCAGGTAGTGCTTAACTATTAAATAGTCTGTAGCTCCTTCTGTCAAGTAGATTTTTTCAAATGAGTGAAGCTTTCATGTCTTTTTGTTCATGGATGGCTTTTCATAGCTCTATGAGATCACATGGGTCATATTTGGTATTTTGTGTTGGTTTAGAAGTAGTCTGTCTTGAACAAAACTTCTATTGTCCTTTTAAAAAAATAATTTAAAGAAGGGCCAGGGTCTCTATCCAAGAAAATATCTAATCTATTTGAAGCTTCATAGTAGCCATAACAAACTTAGAAGGGATGTGAAGCCTAGTGCTTTTGCACTTAAGTCTGTCTAATCTCTGGACAAGTAGTATAAAGGACAGGGAAACCTGCTTCTGCATATATTATACACTCCTCTGAAACAGCTGGCTGCTTTTAGGAATTAGACAATAGATGGAATGCAAACCTTGCATTTACAACAGTACTGCTGATAGAGAAGATAACTGGCTACTTGTCAATGGGTATCGTGCTTTGAGGTGGGAGAGACCCTCTGTCACGATAAAAATTAATAAAGAACATGAAAATGCTGAATTATGTGAGGTCTGTAACTCTAATTAGCAACTAGCAATTTTCCCACTCTGTTTAAGGACAAGGCTTTCATTTTTCAGTAAGTGAAAAAAGAATGTTTCATCGTATTGTGGAAGTACTGGGTTAGTGACAGCTTTATGTAATATATCTAGTTGTTGAGCATGGTTTAGTTCTAGGTTTAATAATTAGATATGTGAAAGCTTAGTATCACCATACCATCTCCAACTTTCATTATTTGGTCACTGTGTAGCAAATCATAATTCTATGAAGTATGTCCTTAGTACTATGGAGGATAGGTGCTTTCTTCAGAGCACTGGTATGTTTGGCTGATGGACAAATTAATGATTTACTTGTCTGGGGATGTAATTGTCCTAAGCAGCCATTTATGAAGCCTTCATCCTGGATTGCTTAATTATGTCTAAGTTAGTATTGGTAGTCTCTTTTTGATACTACACAACCACAACAATTTATGACATTAAGCTGTCCTAACAATTACAAATAAAGTTGTTGAAGATGAACTTGCTGCCACCTTCTTTACTTTCTAAAACTTCTTTCAGAGTTGATGAAGATGAGGAAATTATTGTGAAGGCAATGAGCGATTACTGGGTAGTTGGGAAAAAGTCTGACCAGCGAGAACTGTATGTTATTTTGAATCAAAAAAATGCAAATCTGATTGAAGTTAATGGTAAGGATTGTTTTTTATTACCTTTAAATACAGTACTACTAAAATGTATGTCCCTGGAGAAGTAATAAAATCCATCTCACAAGAAATCTAGAGAGCGGTTGATCTATGATAGACCAGGTAAGTTTGCATAAGGTTTTAGTCTGCCTTGTACCACCTGTGAAAGAACAGCATAAATATTCAGCAGACATTCTTAATAATTAATCAGTCATTATTCCTCCTTCAAATAATAGAGAAGAGCTCTGTGAGCTTAGTTTAGGAGTAATTAATGAAGTGTATTACAGGTGAGAGATGAACATATTTACATCTGAGTTAGGTTTTATTTGTCAATGATCCATGTTACTTACACATAATGTCTATCCTGTCAGTGATCCTCATTCCATTATTGTCTTGTTTCTAATGCTGTTTTGAGAATTATTTACTATGACAAAGAGTCATTAACATTAAGATGCAATAAGCTTTTAAATAGACTAAGAGAAATGGCAGTTTGAGTCTTACTTGCAGCAATTTCAGGGCACTCTATTTTAATAGGAGGCAATGTGCTCAACTGGATGATGGGAAAGAATTAATACTTTTCCAAGACCAAAGGCTAGCAACCTAAATTTTAGAAAGAGGAATGAGTTGCATGATTGCACAATGATTTCTAATTGTCTTTCAGGATCAAACCTGCCATACAGAAACAATAAATGAGTGTTTCTGTGCCTGATAAACTTAAGAAGTACTGCTATCCCCAAAGCATTGTCTGCCAAACAGCACAAAGCAAAAGTTTTGCTGACTTGATTTATTGTAACAGGCTACACTAATCTCTCCTTCCCCTGAAAAGGGTTGCAGTATACTTCCTTGTGTAGAAGCTAAGTCTTATGCTGTTTGCAGTGTAGAAGTTTGACAAGATGAATGGCCCAGCAGCAAACTCAAACCATCATTTACACTTTAGCCGCTTAGAACACAACTCATCTTTCACTTGACTCACTTTCTCTTACTTAAGACAGAATAAAATTAAGTGTATTTCTAGATTAGAAACTCCTAGTTTTTTTTCTGTTTGAATTTAATTATATTCTCCTTGGCAGAGGTTCCTGTAAAATACCATACTGAAATACCTTATTTTTATTTTTTTTACAGAAGAAGTGAAGAAACTTTGTGCAACACAGTTTAATAATATTTTCTTCTTGGATTGATCTGCAAAGGGCTGATTTATTGAAGATGTCAATGTCAGACACTTGTTCAACATGAAAAGTTATTAGTCATATTATTGACTGGAATAATGACAATAGTAAAGCAATACTTGCTTTGTAAGAATCAAAATTTCTACTAAAATCTGTAAACTCTGATCATAAAATTTTTAGATTTTAAAAATGTTTATGTGCAAACTAATTAAAAACCAGTCTGAATTCATCTGTACCATTCCATTCTGATATCGTTATGTGAATATTTTACTGGAAAATAAAACTAATAATTGTTACACTTTTAAAGGCATCTTTTTGTTTTCCTGTGTTCATTTACATCATCATGTGACTTTCTGCTAATTTTCTACAATGTGAAACTAGACTGGTTACCCCTGAACGAAGAACTTTCTAGGCTGACCTGTTTTTTGCAGCTCCTGCTTCAGCCTGATTTACATTCTTTGACAAATTGTTACTTGTTTATACGCAGTATTTCAGTCAAATAAACCATATTTTAAGCAGAAACCATTGAATTGGGACATATGATCATGACAAGATACCAGTTCTTGTATCAACCTTACCCTGAGGGAGTTTTTAGGTACAAGTCAAATATTGACTTCTGGAATAGTTTTGTTTAAAGGGTTACGCTCATGTAAATGACTATATTCTCTTTCCCAAGACCCTTGGTGTAAGAGCAGACAGTTTTCCTCCAAAACCAGCAAGTCTTGTGCATACAGTTTTGTCTACTTGTATTTTAGACCTTACTGCACATGTGGATCTTTTGTTGTTGGGTTTTTTTCTTCTTATTCAAAGAGTATTTACTTACTTGAAGCTTCAGTAGTTCTCAACAGGAGATTTATTTCTTCTTTCTCTTTTTGCCAGCAGGCACCTTGGTAACAACTGGAGGTGCTACAATGGGTGCCTCTTCCTTCAGAGGGGGTACTAACTGTGTCATAGGCTCCTCTAACTCCTTAAAATCTGCGCTGCTGGAGTCAAAGGGTTTTTTTGCCTCTTCTGCTTCTCTTCCAGCAATAAGTCTGAGTGAACAAAGTTTAAATTTAGTGTACTGCAAGAGGGGGCATTTATATGGGCTAAACAGCTACAGCTATATTCACAGCATGAGCAGTATATATGTTATATTGTAGAGAAGCAGAAAATCTGTCTAGTTACCACTTCAAGTCTGACTTACAGTATGGAGGGGAAAAAAAAAAGTCTTAACTGCCTCTACACAGAGCAGGGCTCAAGTGCCAGGAAGTAGCAGAGAGTTGAGAGTTCTGTAACCTGAAAGCAGCCTATATTTGTTAGTCCCAACAGTAATAAAAGTCATATGAGTTACGTTCTGTATCTTGCTTATTATACCTGGATGAGTTTGTTTTCCCAGTTACAGTATGCTATACTAATTTATTATTCTCATTTTCAATAATTTTGTTAGTAGAGGATAAGCAATAACAGTACTTCAAGATAAGATACAACAACTCACTTTGCCAGCTCCTCATCCTGGATCTTTCTCAGCTCAGCTAATTCAGCATCCCGTATTTGATTTTCTTTTATTTTTTCCCTCAGCACTTTTTCATGCTGGTAGGCAGGAAAGAACTTAGTTGTAAAAAAGATTCGCACCTGACACATCCACAGACTAAATTCCTCATCTTGTTCAGTTTTGGCTTCTTTTGGTTCATCTGCAACATGTAAATTAAACACGTTTATTCAGCAGGGCACTTCTATTTCAAATGTGTTTTGGACTACAATACTCTGCAATAGGTAAGTCTGGCTTCTGCATGGTACGGAAGATGACAACTGTGAGAAACTTTTAACTGATGCATGTGAAAGGGGATGGCCCTTTTGTGGGTCTTCAGAGTGACTTGTCCCTGGGAATGGCATCAGAAAAACATGAACTTTCCTCTTTCATCCTATGATAAATGTCTTCTGCAGTAATCTGATGACAGTTCAGTATCCATGACTTCTGTGCATGGGTGAATGGAAGAATGAACGTGACTACCTGAAAGAACAGAATTGCATGCAAGCATCCAATTGTTGTGACAAAAAATAGGCTAGGGCCCATGTGCTGGTTCTTTAAGAAATGTTTTTTCAGATCTGTAACATTTCAGTGAAAGAACTGATGACTACACAGAGATCCTTGTCTACCTATGTTTTTGGATACGGGTTCTTTATCTGTAGAAAACATTTCACAAGCACAAAAAACAACACAGGTAAGATCTGCTAATCAGCCAGAAGGGAGATGGTATAAAAAGGTTACTAGCCTCAACATATGAAAATGCTCTTACTGATTTCTCTTCTGCATGAATCCTGGCTTATCATAACATATGACATCTTATCCCAGATAATGGTGGCACACCATTAATAATAATTCTTATACTAAGTAAAAAAAGCAAGACATAGCAGTAGTATCTTTTATTTGGCCCAGACATTAAAAAAAAAATGGGTAGGCTTGCAGATTGAGCTTCTTACAGAGTAAATACAAATTACAGCTTATAGATGCCCTACAAATAAAATGTGGCATTTTAAAATTGGGGAAACTATTTAAGTCAGTACTTAAACATCTCAATTATTAAGTTTCATTTTCTTTAAAAAATTTTTTTAAAAAATTTTCTTTAAAAATCTTCCTCCAGAATTAATGTTCATTTACTGCCCTCTTGTGACAAGCCAAAATCTGCATATACAATTAAAATTTTGCAATTCAAGCGCTATGAGGGATTTTTTTGTGTTAGTCTTAAAACAGTAGGACTGCTTTACCTGTCAATTCCTTTGCTGGACAGAAATCTTGTTCTTCTCCTGCCTCCCAGATGAACAATGATGGAACATCTTTGATATCTCCAGGAGTTGTGTGAAATGAGAGGACAGTATCTGATATTGCAGAGAAAGAAAGTTAGAATTACTCAGTCTGTAATTCTGTGCATTAAATATCAGGTTCGATCTTCAGCACAAATATAAATTGTCATCTGACCTTACAGCTAGACCTGTGGTTGAAATACTTCTGTACTGATGAAAATTTGTTTATGAAGGCACTGTGCAGAGTTCAATCTCCTGTTTCCATGCCCAAATGAGTGGGACAGAACAGAAAGAATTTAGTTTTAAAAAGCCTTTGAGTTATTTTTACGGAAAATGTGATAGCTTCTGATTAAAAGGCATGAAAAGTTCAGAGACTCAAACTTGCCCAGCTATCTGTGTACAGCAGGTGTGGAAAGCTAAATGTAAACCTTGTCATAATTGCCAAACTGAATGCAGCTATCCTCTGTAATTACAATCCATCCAGCTGTTTCAATGATCAGCTACTGTTTTAATTATCTTTAAAGTTGTAGAAAGAGTGAATCTCCTCTAGCACCGCTGCTTATAGATGCTTATGGTAAGCACAGTACTCACCCAGTAGAAATTCTTGAAGAGGTTGCCCTCTGTCTTCACAAGGTCTCAGTGGCTGGCAAGAAGTTTCAAATTCAGTTACTAAATGCCTGGACTTGTATTCAAATTAAAAAGTGAAATCACATGTCCATTTGACTACTGCAAACTCCTATCTCCAAAGCATTCTGCCAACCAAATGTATTCTGCAATTATGCCTTTTTCAAAACATTTAAATTGCAATAGCATTTCACACTTTCAAGTATTGGCAAATCGGTCATAACACCTTTACCTTTGATACCAGCCAGGGAAGTAGGATTATCCTATTTCAGAGCTAGGGAAAGATAGAAGTACAGAGAATGAAAGCTCCTGTTCTTACATGTCCCTCTGTTCTTACATGTTGCTCTACATACTATTATTTATCTGCTTCTGAGGAAACAATAATGAATTTCTATTCCTGACTATAGGAATACACTCCAGGAATTATACTGAGTGAAAAGGAGAGAACATCATTCAATAGTATATCTCAGAAGGATGCTTTGAAATCTTTCCAACTGTCATCCCAAGCATATTCTGCAGCCTGATGATGCCACTCTTTGCAGATGAGTGACGGTATAAGCCTCACAAAAACTCACGTCAAACACAATTCTGTTTTCTAAGTGTTGGTATACTTTCTGAAAGTCATGAAGTTTCCAAATTCTCTGTCTGATTTCCACGATTCCAGTACAAACAGTAATCCTTACTATCTTATCCTGAAATCACAGGGGTAAGACAATCCGTTCTTGGAATATCAAGAATCTCATACAGTCATACACTGGGTACAAAATTGTAAAGGCAGTGAAGGTGAAAAGTTTGCTGGAAGAATTCTGAAAAGTGTTTTAGGAATTATATTACAGTTACCTTCCCCAGTGCTTCTAAATCTCTCTGCCCACTTCTCAGTCTCTCACTCCCCACCTTGCAAATAAAAATAAAACTGTAGCTTTATTCACCACTGTTTTAGTTAATGTAGATGATACCACCCAATATTCTAAGTAACAATAGTTGAGGGTATGTGTGGGAGCAAATGCTTTGTTAGCAACGGAAATGCACCACTTCTAGGCTCATACATGGATCCAGGCATGGGAGCACATTGTATTTAATATTAGATGAAATTCTAGTCCCTTTCAAAACTTAAAACTACCTTGCCCACTCTGTCACCCATGAATTGCAAACTCTCTGCTCCATCTTTCAGTGTGGGCTTTTTACATACCTCATGTTTCTTTATTTCATCTTGTGATATGACACTTTTGCTTGAAGACAACCATGAACATGTGTAAAGCTCAGCTGCCTCAGAAAAGTCATCACTTATGTGTGTATCAATTATACTTCTGCTGTAAGTGCACTAATAAAAAGTAAACACAAGAAGAATTTTACATTCAATATATTTTAAAGTAAGATTTTCTTTTAGTCTTGGAAAATCTGACTATTATAACCAGACCATTTCACTGTACAACTGCATTAATGCTTGCAGTGATGCAAGGGAATGGGTTCCATAGGATGGGAACAATTGGCCAGACAACGGGAAGTGGTGGTGTTCAGTGCCACTACTGGCTTACAGAGACTGTGAAATTAGGTGTTTCTGAATGCTCTTTGAATTAATAAAAATACTTTCATCTTGTGCATAATTCCAAATAATAATTCCAAGTCATGCCTTCAACTACCCTGTGCATCTAAATTGCACCAGTGTCACAGGCAGCATGTTACAACCTCCATAATCCTTATTCAAAAGTTTAGCAAAAACAGAGCATAGCTTAACTGCTGGGAAGCAGCAAGTCTTGCTACATACAACTACTGCAATGTCATTTTTACAGGGCAATTTTAGACATTCCATTTAAAGCAGGAGAGGTATATCTTCCATCAGTTAACCAATCTGTCAATTCCCCTTTAAACACCGGAAGACTTGCAAGTACTTTATATGTAATTATAGTTACCTAGGAAAATGTGCAAGTGGGTTAAAACTGTGTATACTGATGTTACAATCTAAGGTAGCAACAAACAGAAAAAGCAGAAGGACCCAATCAAATGACCGTTTATGCAAAAAGAGGAAATTGTTTTCTATGTTCAGGAAACATAGAACATTCACAGGGCCCGACTTCGCCCTCTAAGTGGACACATAATAATATTTAACAGGTCTGCATCAACTTTACCTGGGACAGAGAATATTCTGGGTACAGAGACACATTTGTGGTTCCCTCGGAGAGACCCTCGATTCTAAAGCTACTCCTTTTCTGATTATCACGATCTACTTGCTCCTTAATCATATCACTGGTAACATACACCAACGCACAATCAAGAAGAGCTTCAACAAATTCAAGAAAAACCAACTAGAGTAAAACAAACACAGTGATTAATTCATTAATTTTTCAAAATCGCTTCATTAATGGGCATATGTACGTGAGCAAGCGAACTCAAAAGTGATTGTGAAGCCTCACTGGCCTCATTTATCTACTCAAACATCCCTTCTTCTGAAAAAAAATTGAAAACAAATCTCAAAAAATTCAGGAGGTGATATACGGTGTTACATGTTATACAAGTCATTGAAATAAAATACTGCATAGATTTTTGCTGTATCTGGAGTTATGAGAAATTTCTCTAACAAATAACACACAATTATTGCTATTACCTAAAACGTTTAATTGCATACGATGCTTCCAGAAATCCCAAGAATGGGTGTATAATGAATCCTTTAGTAAGACTTATACTGTGTGTTCAGTTTATCAGATAGTGTTTAAAACAATAAATTCAATTCTGTAATTTACAATAGACCGTCGCCGAGTAAGAGCTAATTCTTTAAGGGTGAAGGCCCTCTATAGCAGGCCAGCTGTCAGGTAGCACAAGAGCCTTCTACAGTCACTACTCGACCTCGCTGAGGTGGCAGCACTTCACATGTCACTACTCAGGTTTCCTGGATCACCAGATTTTCACAATCAGTGGTTCACATCTCAATTATTGACCCATCTTAATATTTCCAGTGCATACCTTGGCAGCTGGAAGTGCTGAGATTCATCCCTACGCAATCACTGTATACACGTATTGTCAGGCAACTGCCCCACAGACAGAACTATTACTGGCAGCAGTCTCCTAGAAATGGTATTTCACCTTCTGGGTTACGGCACTCTTAATGAGTTATCTGCATGGTCATGTATGCTGAGACTGTACTAAGGGTAGGATAATAAGCAAAACATAGAAGTACATGAGCTAATCTAGAAGATATAGGCAGAACAAAGGAAGACAAAAATAGAGGCTCAAGTTTGTACTTTTTTTTTTCTTAATAAATTAATTCATTTTGCTCCTCTTCTAGCAAATAGGACAGTATTTGCAGCATTTTTTAAAAGTAATTTTAATTGTGCTTGCAGCAATCAACTATCATATGTTTTTTTGCATACACACCTCCTGCTCCAGGTTGGTATTACTGCTATCATGTAGAGAGGGACAATCTTTGACAAGTATTTCCACAAGTCTTGAAGCAGTTAATTGTTTGCTGAGAAGTTTAAAATCCTGGGTAAGAGTAAATGTTACATGTTAAAAGCACTTAAGGCATTCCCACATGGACCTAATCTAACTCCCTTTAAAGCCTGTGTCAAAATTTCTAGTGGTTTCAAATGATACTTCCACATACATAATTAACGACAGAATGAAATTCTGGCCCTACTGAAGTCAATGGGAATTTTTTGCAACAATGCAAAAACAGTGTTAAAAAAGAACTTGTGAAAGCTCATAAATAAAAATATAAAAAATTACAATTTTGCCATCTGATATTTTTATTAATTTTTTTCATGAAAAAAAGGCTTGGATTTAAGCAGTGACAGTGACCCAAAACCCAGGCATATCAATGGGAATTGTTTCCTAGCTTCAGTGTAATCTTGATCTGTCCCTGAACTACCGAATTTTAGTAAAGAATCTCATGTTCATCTTGCAGTATATTAAATTAATACATAATTAAAATGGTTTATTGTGTTATTTCAAAAGATGCCAGTCTTTGAGTTCTACCAGTAAGACATTTTTGTATATACATTTTACAGGATGGGGGCAAGGGGAAGAAGCCAGGAAAAAATATTTATATTCCCTTAAAACACATTTGTCTAAGATTTGATTATTTGAAATTATCAAGTACAAAATCAAAATTCAATCCTGCAAAAGTATATAAATAAGTTCTATAGAACAACTGTCCCTTTAATGTTTGTTGGACAGTTTGTATAAATAACATCGCCCCTATCTTCTGAACTGTGCAGAAGCAACAGGGAGTATTTAAAAATGCTCATATAAACTGAACAAATAAAGCGCATCTAACCACACAAAATAAAAAAAGTTGATTACATTCAACATCCAAAGAAAGTGCCTCATTTTCATTGTGGGTTCAAAGGGAGGTCTGGTACTCGGTCTACGAAAAGCTCTGTATATTTCCCAGCATTTGTCGATGTAGCTCATGGCAAAAACTGTACATCGTTCTTCAGAAAATAATATACCTTTAAAAATTAATTGGGAAAAAATAACAGTTACAATAAAACTGTGATGTATGTGGTACTAATTGATGAATTCTGCACAGCACAGAAGAAATACCACTACTTACCTTGGATATGACAGGCAGCGGGAATAACATTCCTGGACATCATTTCTAAGAAACACTTATGCAGATAAGGACCTTTATCTCTAGAATTGAAACAAAAATACTCTTGTCTGGGAAGACTCAAACTGATTACAGTGAAATAAATTTCACTAAAAGATGAAACTTACTTGTGCTCTTCATGATAGATATGAAATGCTAGACGAATAAGGTAAGATAAAAACGTTCTGAACAGTAAAGTCTCATGTGGACAATGTATCTCCTCAAGTGGTGTTTTATCACCTAAAAAATTTGACAAAATAAATCTTGATTGCTATCATGTACACTAAAATGCTTATAGGCATATTGACTTGTCAGCCTTTCTTATCCTCTCCATCTCTACCTATCACAGTGTAACAACACTCCTGGAAGAATCAGACCAGGTACAGCATCGCTTCCAAACAAGCAGGTCAAAGGGGAACTGTCCACCTATAGCTGAATCTTACCAATTTTCCTCTTTCTAGAAAAGCATCCACTCAGCATATAGGAATGAAAGGGGAAGCAAACTTGGAGTTAAACCCTTCACATACTAGGGATGCTGCAGGGCACCCCACTGCAGGTCTAAATGGAACTGATTGATTAACTGGCTCTATGGAAGAAAAAAAACATACTACATGCAAACCGAAATTAAGAGCACTGGAAAAAAAAAAGAAAAAGATTTGTGTCTTCTAGTTCTCTTTCTCAGACCTCTTAAAACTACATGTAATAGTAACGGCAAGACCAGGGGTGAATACAATTTTTGAACAGATGGCTCTTTAGAACAGTTTTTAAGTAGTATTTTAATTTTCTCACTTAAGCCTTTTCTCACCTGAAATGCCTGGAGAAGTGTTAATGCATCCACTGAGAACTCACAGGCACAGAGGTATTCATTCAGGGCCACTTAACGACCAAGTTGAGCCATCAGTAGAACTTGCCACTCCAACTCTCCACAGCTTACTATTAAAATTCCTAGATTCTAGACCCCGATCAACAGAAATACAAACCACTCAATATCCGATCCATTTCAGCAAGAGTTATGTTGGAGTGATGAAACTGGCAGTCCTTCAGAAATCTCCAAAATTGGAGCTTAGTCATGAGGAAGGTGTTGTCAAGAGAATGATCACAGCCTAGGCTGCTGTAGAAGGTGTAAACTCTTCTCAGTTCTGTAATATGCCTCAACACAGCAAATTCTACCTAAATAAAGCAGGATATGTTTTCAGCATCGTCTCACAGCAAGTAGGGATTAGCTTCTATTGATTCTGTAACTGGCCATATAATGCTTTTGATCTTGTAACTTCGAAGAGCATATCCCTGGCTAAGTGTTCATGAGAACATTACTCAAATGTAGTTACAACACAAATTTTTCGGTGACTGATAAAAATAAATTAGTCTCTGTCAGCAGACAAACCTCACAGTAGCTAAAGGTAGTTGCTGAATGCCCTTCCAGATATGTTAACATATTTTTTATTGTCTTCTAGTGGAAGATCAGGAAGAGGCAATACTGTCTATTCATTCTTTTTGCTTTTCTGTTTTCGTGGCCTTCAGATTTTCAAATAATTCTTTAATGGCAAGAGTTACTTTAATACAAATAAACCAGAAATAAAATAATATGAAACACACTGCGGGGGAAAACTGAAAATATCAAACAGTAGACTCTTACTTGTTTCACTTCTTCATGTCTCTCTTCCCTTGGCAATAAGTCAAGCAGTGAAGATATATCCAACTCAATATTTGATCCCAGAATAGAAGTATTTTCTGAGCCATTAATGATAGTGATGTTTTCTACCGTGCAAATAAAATAAATTAGAACAAACTAAAATGAAGTTTAAAAAAAAATATATATATACACACACAGAGGGAAAATAAAACATATTATTCCTTCTTATCTTACTGACTTCAAACTGAGAATAATAGACTCCTTTATAGTGAGGAGTAGAGATTTCATAATCGGAAGCATAACAACTGAAGAGTAATTTTGTCAAATCCAACCCCTAGCCAGAAGGAAATGCAGATATTACATAAGCTATGAAGCTTTTAGACAACAGTGTTCCAAAAGCATTATAAGATGTAGTGTGGATGTGTCATTCAACTCAAAGTGTCATGCACAGGAAACAAGCAGCATGGGAGCAAAAGTAATTAATTATTAAGGTAACTCCCACCTTTATCAAAGTTCTTTGAAGAAATACGTCTGGCTCCTGAGTAAGTATGAACAGCTTCACATTATAGCAAAAAGGAACAACAAAATGTGAACCGAGTAGAATTTGTTTTCTTAAGCTGCTTACCAGGGTCAAAATGACTTCCTGTACAAATGGCATTCAGCTCTTTTGCATTCGTTGCATCCACTTGAAAAGCAGGATATTCTACTATACGATCATCTATGAACTCTCCTTCATAAATATGACCATTCTTGAAGACAAACTTGCCCTATAGACAGATTAGTTTGATTAATTTCAATATAAATATAAATCAAAGATCAGAAAAAATAACACTCTCAATCAAATTTCCTTTTAAGAATCTTGGCTAAAATGCAATATATGAGATAAAATAAAGCAAAATAATTTTTCCTACCCTCTTTTATAAAGTACTTTATTATCTGTTAATTAAAGTACACTGCCAGGATGAAGAATTGCCTATATATCTGTTTGATTCTGAAAAGTATTTTGAGGAAAAAAAACATTTCGCCCCCCCATATAGGAAGACTTGTTTGCAATCTTTAGTTTGTATAGGTGGCACCCTGCTCACAGGTTTTTTTAAAACGTCTGTTAATGTGAGAACACCTCTGTGCAAGGATAGCTTGAAATCCATTAGCTCATAGTGTAAAAGTACTGACCAACCACTGCAAAAATCAAGATGCACCTATTGCACCGAAAATCTCCACAGTAAAACGTATTTCTTTATACACGCAACACACATCTAACCACAGAGTCCAATCCATGGCCCAGCAAGGTCCTCGGAAGGACTCCTGCTGCTTTCAGTGGACTCTGCCTTTTATGTTGGGATTCCATCCACAACACAAATTGAATGTAGTTTTCCACACAGAAGTCTAGAGCTCCACTGTACAGAGCAGAATAGTCTCCTCTGATGGTGTCTGTAGTTTTGTCTCACTACTTGTCAATACTCACCTTGCCATGCTTCTTATTACAAACCCATTCACCATCGTACACTGCTCCACTGGCATATATGAACTTCCCATGTCCATGTCGTTCCCCATTTACAAAATCACCTATATATTCATTCCTTAAAGGATACTGAGATGCAGGCATTCTCTTCAAAAACCATATGTGGGTGCCATATCCATGCTGAAAAAAATGTGTGTGTTTAAAAAAAAACATCTCCAGAAAAGCTACAATTGCTACAGGTACGGACTTCTAAAAAAGAGAACCACCTAGGCATCTTTAAGAGTCACTGTTGGCAAATCTCTTAAGTAAAAGCACCCACTTGATAGCTGCAGTACTTCAAACCATCCATACTCATACTTCAAGTCAACTATACTCTACAAAGGTGCAAGAGAGAAGCACTCAGAGGATATACCAAATCAACACATACTTGAGCAAGCTCTACCAACAGGACTCCTAAAGACATCTTTCCCGCCTGAATCCTTTTGACTGTAATGCTAGAACAGTCAGGTGAGGAACACCCCACCAGACAGAGAGCCACGATGGTCCAGAAGCTGGACTCCTTGACAATTTTATGCAGAGTGAAAAGACAGAGGAAGTAGCTCACATTCTTTTTCCAACAGAATAATAAATGGAAGGAACAGAAAATGCCAGAAATCTTCTCCTTCCATCATAAAACTTTTACAAGAGGGAACAGTGTTGTCTAGTATTTTACAGATGACACAGAAGCAAATGGCCACATATACTCACGGCTGAAGTCATATCTCAAGCTAATTATAGTCACAAACATTAAACTTTTTAAACTTTTTTTTTTTGAAAAATGTTTATATTTTCCATTGGAGAATTAAATTACGATTTTGTAAGACTAAGTCAAAAGCCTTTTAAAAATTTGAATATTGCTAACATGAGAATCAACTTACAATAAACAGCATATTTCTACCATCTCAGCTGGCAAAAATCATACAAAGCTCCTCTGATATTGTACAAAACTCCCTACCTAGTTTTATCAGAGTAATGGACAGATGCTGAACTAAAGAGGTTGCTGGGAAAGAAATTAATACCTGTATGCCATACACCCACTGTCCCATATACTCTTGATTAGCTGTCAACCATCTCATTCTTCCTTTTCCATGACGTACATTTTTCTCCCACTGACCTTCATAGGTATTTCCAGACTTATAGCTGCAAGAAAACAATAAAAGTTAATCACTCATTCATAGTAAATTCTGAGCAGATCTTATGAAAGCAAGGTTTACGCAAAACTTCATTGCTAATAAATTTAGCATTTATTAATGCTAAATATAAGCAGTAATTTGAAAGTTGGCTCACTGTGACAGGGATACAGAGGTTTTATTGTACCCACTGTTTACCTCCTATTTTTAACTTACAAATCACTGTAAAAATATTAATCAGTTCTTTTTTCCAAAGAGTCTTCGCCATAGCTAATCAAAATATTCTTTTGTATATAATTCCACAAATAATTAATTTATTCATGAAAGCAGCTCCATCTGTTCAGGTCAATTGAGTTTATTTGGTTTTAAATGTTGATTTGTGGTTTACCAAAGCTGATTTTGGATTTTGTCTTTAGACTTCTTTCGTGGGAATGATCAGCAGAAATATACCAACAGATATAATGTAAGCAATAGAGGTCTATTTTATTATTATAAAGCACTTTGTACAATTATTCATTCCACTGCAGAAAGTACATACTACTATGAAATGGTAGCATTTGTATCCATTTTAAACAATAGGAGAAAGAGTATGATAATACATGTAAAATTAAAAAATACGAAGATAACAAGTGTTACGTTTACCATCTGATTCCCCATCCTTCCTTGACGTTATTTACCCAGTCGCCTGAATACCAAGAAGTATGTTCTTGATCATAATAAATGGTACCCTGAAACAAACAGTATAGTCAATTTAAACAACTAAATATTCATCTACATTAATAAAACATCGCATACAAATTATATAAGACACATAATTGTGTCATATATAATTACGCTACACGTAATTATGCTCTTACTTCTGGTCACTTTGAGACAATGTACTGAAAGCAACTGAAGTGATAAAATTAAATAAAAAAGCAACCTCTTTTGATAAATACTAATTAACACCTTAAAAAAGACCAAGTGTTCAAAAAAAAAAAATCATACTGCATTACATCAAAGTCTACCATGTTTTTCAAACCACTTGGAAATACTTTCAGAGCGCTAACTTTGGCAACTTAATCACAGTAGTCACTCTGAGGTAGATCCGTTTTCTGACTCATTCAGAATTCAACTTCCAACAGTAGGTCTACAGCATTAATTGTTCTGTCTTTCTCTATCTGATAGCTTCCTCTCAGAACAAACTGGACAGACCATTGCACTGGTGACCATCCACAACAGCCTGTGTGATTTTAGTGTCTCATTAGTGACATAGAACAAAAAAACGTGATTAGAATGGATTTTCCTCACATGCTGAGCATCGGTCTTCAAAATGTCAGGCCCAGAAGAGTGTCTCAATCTGGATACACACAACGGAGACAGATAAAAGTACTACTTGCCTTTAAAAGTTGGAACTAGATGTTACTTACACTAGATAAGGCAGTCTTAATTGTAATTAGCATACTTTGTCCGCTTAACACATTTGGAAGGTGGGATCACTTTGTCATTACTGGAAAGCTAATTGTTCTGTCATCATTACATGGCTACTGATGCAGTCATCAGTTTTGACTTTGTCATCATCTACTTGGAGCAGCATAAAGGACAAACCACATAATAGGCCAATTACTCTTTTAGGATACCGTTCATGTCTTCCCCTACGAACAAGATCCCATCCCAATTGTTTTAATTAGCATTCACGACATCAGAGAAGATCCTTAGATAAAACGGATCTCTACATAGCATAAGACCATGCAACGGCACAAAACATTTTTGCAAAACCTTTCCACAAGAATGCTTGCTGTTCTACAAGATAGACACCCAAGACCATGCTCTCATTTGGTGTTACTTACCTTTCCATGTCTTTTGCCTTTACACCAATAGCCAATATAAGAAACAGGACGAGTACCACTTCTGAAAACTCCAAATCCATGCCTAACTCCATTCTTGATTGATCCTTCATAAACGCTGCCATCATTCCATGTATAACGGCCATTAAGCATCTGCACATTCTTAACAAATGTTCCCTAAAAGATTAAATTACAACATTTAAAAAATTAAAACTCAGTGTTCCCCAACTGTCTAGGAGAAATCAGGCTTGCGATTGAAATCACTGCCTTAGTTCTGCAGTTGCCACCCATACTGTACCAATTACTGCAACTTATCTAGATTCCTTGAATTTGCACATCTAATTGGCTGCAATTGTGTTCAGTTATAAGTTAAATTGCACTTTACCTCGTACTTTACTCCATCAGCCCATGTGTAAGTCCCTTGTCCATGCATAAGCCCTTCAGAAAACATGCCCTTCAAAATAAAGAGAACGGCATCATTTGCAAATTTATTCTTATAATTGAAGCCTACAGTTGAAGTGACTGTAAGATTTCAAAACAATGACATATTAATTCTCCCCCAACTACTAGTTTCAAATGAAGTTTTAATGTCAGAAATCAACAGAGCTTTCAATGCTTACACATTCTACGCGCTCAACCTCCACCTACATTAAGAGAAATAGCCTGCCTGTTCTAGAGAAAGAACTTGATCCACTACTTTTTTTTTTTAATTTATACACTCACCTTATATGTATTTCCCCCCTCAAAATATGCAAATCCTTCACCCTCATACAATCCATGGACTTTTTCACCTTCATAGCTACAAGGAAAACAAACTAAAGATGAAGATTTCAAGTCACTGCCAGTAGACCTAAGTCACAACAGACATAAAATAAATGACCTTTGATTTACCATAGTCTACACATAGGCCAGTTGTTGCATCTTGTGCAGAAAAATGAGTTACAACAAAATTTCCAATTTTTTGCACCTTCCTTGTAATATTTCACGTAATTGTTGTGTTGTCTCAGACCCGTATTTCTTTCAATTAAGAAAACAAAGCACACTGGTAGCATTTACCAGCTTACAACCAGGCAACCGGGTCAGTATGTGAAACATTACATATAGTCCCCTTGAACTACCAAAGGATTTGGTTAATACTGCCATTCACGTGTTTCCTCAGCTTAGGGTATTTTTAAGGGATATGAGCTGCCCTAAACATTAAAAGGCAGCAACTGCTGAACATTAAATGACTGATCTGTATTTTCTTCACCAATTGTCTGTTACTTGGACAAAACTTCACTGTAAGTGAGCAAGCCAAAAGAATGAGGCTTTTGGCAAGCAGAGAGCACCAGCAACATTCTAGGATGCAAGAAGGCAGCAGAATTCCACGTGTATCAGTCTCGCAGGGTGTCATGGCTACTAGGTCTGAATATCCTGATTCACTGCCTCAAATCAAGAGTTAAATCTGTGTTTGTATGACACTGGGTACACCAGATATACTTAAATGAGAATTCTTAACTTCACTGATGTATTTGTAACAAGCATACCTTTTTACGATAACTTGAGTAAGAACAGGCTCCTCGTAGTATTGAGGAACATCTTGGACTGGAGGTTCTTCTACCTCCTCTGGTTCTTTCTCTGATATCACTGGATTTGCCTGTGTTTCTTCCACCCCATTCACTAAGGTCTGCAGATCTGTCAGCTTTGTTGAACTACTCTGAGCTGTAATATCTTGTCCAAGAATAGGAGGACGTACAGTTTTTTCTGCCTTCTTGCCATTTTTCTTCTTATCCTTTGCCATAACTACTGAATTGTCTCAACGTGTATTTTCCTTCTGAACATTTACTGTCTCACGTAAAGATTTTTTCCCCTATAATCTATTTGATAAAAAAAGAAAACCAAAACATCTAACTACATGAAAAACTATCAATCTTTTCTTAATTATTACATATGCATGTATTTTAAGTTATTTCTGTAATAACAGTTCCTCAAGGCAGTGGTTTCAGCTTGTGGTAGGCAGACTGCAGGGCTAACAGGAAGCGATGCCTGTGAATTACCTCCAAGAAGTCCATCGAAACCACTGTGACAGAAGTGTTGTCAATAGACTTACTTTTGCTACACGGAGGTCTCCATCTTTACTAGAAGATTTTTAGGTGTCTAGATTTGATCATGTGAAAATCTGAAAACCATTTCTTAAAGGTATGAGTTTTGTGAGTTTCTTGAAAGTTACAGCCGCACTAGTATTATTAATTTGCTTCAAAAAGTTATGAGTTGCAGATTGAACCACAACAGAATAAACACTATAGCTTATAAAAATATTTTGCCAGTTAAGAGCTACTTGAAGGTTACAGGACTGCTTGAACAGCTGTAATCACAATTCCCACTCATTTCATAGACTGATCATCACTGCTTTGTAATACAAGAATCAAATCCGCGTGCTGCAGTGGAGAGGGCTGACAGGGACAGCCTCAAGCAACCGCCATGTTCTCACCACTGCCTGCTTCCAGCCAGCGCCTCCTTCCACTCGGGCGACCACAGTACCGGATCAATTGCGCTCAGCCTGCGCGAAGGGCCCGAGTGGGAGAGCGAGGGGCGGCGAGGGAGCCCGGTGCTGGAAGCCCTTCCGCCCGCAGGGCAGCGCCGCCACACCCCGCAGCCCCCCGCTCCGCGCCTCACAACTGCCGCCGCGCTCCCCGCGCCGCGCAGCCGCAGAGCGGCGATGGCTGCCGTAACCATAGCGACCGCACCGCACCACCCCCGCAGGCCGGCGAGGCACCACCCCGCCGGGGGCAAATCCCACGGCGGGTCCCCTCCGCGCTGCCGGGGACGCCCCACGCTGCGTTCAGGGAAGCGACCTCCCCGTTGCCCCGCGGAGGGCAGTGCGCCAGTAGCCAGGCTCGCCCAGCCTGAGGAGAGGCTGTCCTTCGGCTCGCTCCAAGTCAGGAGATGAACTCTGCGTCGCACAGGACCAGCGGGAAACTGCCTTGTCTGGGTTCAGTACAGAAGCCGTGGATGGAAAATACCGGTTAGCAGGCGTCGCACGCGTTCCACGCTGAACACAGACAATTTATTCATGGCCCTTGGCCGCTTCCCACCCGTACACGCGACGGCTACAGACAGGGTGCACGCGGCTTCTGCCTAAGCCCACCAGGTCAGCCGCGCAGCTCGGAAGCGGCACGTGCTGCTTTGTGCCCCGGGGTAAGGGCAGCAGCACCACGGCCGCAGCGCTCCGTAAGCGGCAGATGGAGGTGCTAAGGAAAAGGCATCAATACATACAAAGATTTCTTAGGCCAAATCTTGGTCCTACAGAAATGGAAGAGCTTAGCTATTTGTTTTAATGAATTTGTGATTCAAAAAGACGATTTTCTAACTATTTTGATTCTACTGAGATAGAATTTGGACTGACCTGATCGGCAGTGCCTGGTGAGACAGCTTTTTTTCATTCGTTCTCAGAGAAGGAGTCCCTGTTCTTGAAAAAAAATGTTTGGAATGTGGATGGGAACAATGCTAATTAAAAATAAATATGCCAGATGAATTATTCTATTCAAGCATTAAACACGGATGCCAGTAAATCATTAAATGCAATATTAACGCTTGAAGTAATTATCTAATGAAACCCAGCTTTAGTATAAGTAAAATAAAAATTTTCACTTGTATATCATTTACAGTTTCTTTAAAATTATCATATACAGGATGTATAAACATAGAAAGTTAATGTTTGTTTTACGGCATTACTAAAGACTTAAATTCACATTGCACTTAATTTTAAGAATCAGTGTATTTGCTATAAATGAGGTTCACCTACTCTTGATCTTTTATATATAAACATTTATATTTATTTTTTAAAAGTCTTGCTTGCAAAAATAAGTAATACACACAGTAATTGCAATAAAAGAACTGTTCTTTACACATGAATTCCAGTACGTCGATATTGTTGACTTGATAGGAGTAACAATGAAACCCTGCTGAATGCCTTTAAGTGTTACTGTCTTCAAATCTGAACACTGGCTAAAATTTTTTTACTCAAAATAAGAGAGTCATGATAAAAGCTCAAAATAGTGCCAAGAATTAAAATAAAGAACATTCATAAACAGAAACTGACTTATTCTGCTGAAATCAAGTCTAAACTGACTATGTGTCTCATAGTAGGCCTTCCATGGGGGCAGTTCCAGGGATGCTCAATCTCACCCATATGGGTGATCAGTTTTCTCATTTCCTGCACATTCAGTGCAGTTCCAATCATCACCTGCAAGGAAAAACAAAAAACCCAATTATTATTTTCTTTCTCCATATTGACAACTGACACAGATAAGAGCAGTACTTCGGCTACTACAGCAAATAAATACTGTGCAAGACGTTAAAAGCGGAAAGACCTACAAGATGAACAGAAGACAAAATACAGCTAAGCATGTTTGTAGTTTGAAGCAAAATAAAAAACTACCAGAAATTTTTCCCAAGTGACACTAGACAAAACCACAAAGAACAAAATGAAGGATATTAGCTGTTGACACTCAATAGTAAAGAAACTTCCCCTGCAATATATATATAGATACAGCCACCTATAATACAACAGAAAATAAGGTATTTATTTGAAAACAAGCGTCAAGTGCTGTACTTACGGACTTTCTGCAAGCTCGAGAAGCAAACATCTGTCTGACCCTGGAGGGCCTACACATGACTCCAGGGCAGTCACTTAACATGAAGATCAGTTCATCTATGTCTTGTGGGCCAAAAGTCCAGTTTTTGCTTGTTGGCAGCGATACCAATTTAACTCTCTGAGTTACAGGAGCTGAAAGATTTGCAGTATTTAATAAAGAAACAGAGCACTACAGCAAATTACTTTTTCTTGAAAGAAAAATTGAGAAACTACTTTGATATATTGATATGATGTAATCTGCATATATGCTAAGGTTTGAATTTAGCCTTTTGATGGACGTTATTAACTAACCGAAGTGGTAACTATGGCAGATATCCTTTTAACATTAACAAAAAAATGCTTGCAAACTTAAAAGCAGATAGATCTAATTTCTGACAAACCCTTCAATTTCAAAGAACAAATGGCTTATGAAGCTATTTTGAGGTTATGTGATTACAAAATAATTCAGGATTTTTGTTGGTAAGGATTGATAATTAATAGCATTTTGGACAAAAATTTGAGATTCTGGAATGAAGAATATGGAAAAAAATCTGTGACTTCCCAAATACCAGAGTGGTACCACTTTCATTATCCTTGCTGTATAAGGAACAATAAGGAGCTTGCAGGTTACGCAATTTGCTCAAAAGCACCTAGCAAGTCAATGCTAAAGCCATAAGGAAAACCAAAGAACTGGTGGCTCACGGCTTAGACAGGTGCACTCTTCGCTGGGTAAAAAACTGGCTGGACCCAGACAGTTGTGGTGAATGGAGTTAAATCCAGTTGGCGGCCGGTCACGAGCAGTGATCCCCAGGGCTCAGTTTTGGGGCCAGTCTTATTCAATATCTTTATCAACGATCTGGACGAGGGGATTGAGTGCTCCCTCAGTAAGTTTGCAGGCGACACCAAGTTGGGTGGGAGTGTTGACCTGCTCGAGGGTAGGAAGTCTCTGCAGAGGGACCTGGACAGGCTGGATCGATGGGCCGAGGCCAATTGTATGAGGTTCAACAAGGCCAAGTGCTGGGTCCTGCACTTGGTCACACCACCATACAACACTACAGGCTTGGGAAAGAGCTGGAAAGCTGCCCAGAGGAAAAGGACCTGGGGTGCTGGTCGACAGCCGGCTGAAGATGAGCCAGCAGCGTGCCCAGGTGGCCAAGAAGGCCAACAGCATCCTGGCCTGTATCAGAAATAGTGTGGCCAGCAGGAGCAGGCAAGTGATCGTGCCCCTGTACTTGGCACTGGTGAGGCCGCACCTCGAATTCCTGTCTTCAGTTTTGGGCCCCTCACTACAAGAAGGACATTGAGCTGCTGGAGCGTGTCCAGAGAAGGGCAACGAAGCTGGTGAAGGGCCTGGAGCACAAGTCTTATGAGGAGCGGCTGAGGGAACTGGGGTTGTTTAGTCTGGAGAAGAGGAGGCTGAGGAGAGACCTTACCGCGCTCTACAACTACCTGAAAGGAGGTTGTAGTGAGGCAAGCGTTGTCTCTTTTCCCCGGTAACAAGTGATAGGACAAGAGGAAATGGCCTCAAGTTGTGCCAAAGGAGGTTTGGATTGGACATTAGGAAAGATTTCTTCACTGAAAGGGTTGTCAAGCATTGGAACAGGCTGCCCAGGGAAGTGATTGAGTCACCATCCCTGGAAGTATTTAAAAGACGTGTAGATGTGGCGCTTAGGGACATGGTTTGGTGGGCATGGTGGTGTTGGGTTGACGGTTGGACTCCATGATCTTAGAGGACTTTTCCAACCTTAATGATTCTATTTTATTCTATTATTTACCAATGGTATCTATTAATTTAAAATTTCTAAAATTTATCATTTGCCTGCATCTAACCCTGCTGGGACCAGCAAGTGTACTAATAAAACAAAAGGATTTTAACGTAATACTTCCAGAAAATACACATCCAGTCATATAGTCAAACAGTGACTCCAAAGAGTCTTCAGAAATTTCTGTAAAAAGCTGGTGAGATAAACACTCTACAATGTTCTGTTAAATAGTGCAAAGAGACCACAGAATTATAAGTCTTAAAAAACAAACAAACCATATACTACAATGCATATTAATTCAAAGTTTCTAATAACTACCAAAAGGGATTTTTACATAATAAATGAGATTAAACTGTTGAACTTTTTTTTTAATTCCAGCAATTCTGGTCCAAACTCACCATTTTCATTTATGACAAAATCAAACCCATTTTTTCTGAATATTTCCAGGTTTTCAATCAATACAGTTTCATTTACAGCTGTTAAATTGAGATTTTGAGGCCTGAAAGAGAGAGAAAAATACCATATTGCACAGGTATATAGTGCAGACCACTTAAGATAGGTTTCAGAAGCAACCTAAAGATACTAATACAAAGCTCTCTACTAAACATTTCACTTCGCTTTGTTAAAAAAAAAAAAAAATCTCACTACTGAGCAGATCACTTCCAAGTGTTACTCAGCAGAGTTAAGCCAGTTGGGCAGCACTCCCTGTTGCAACAGCAGTCTCCAGTATCCTCGCTGTATGACCACGCTTACCAAAAAGTGGGTTGCCGTGTAAGTCCACTGTGAAATCTGTTTGACCACTGACTCGCTGCATAGCTATAACTGGTATCTGTGGAATTTATTTTTCATGTGAAGATTGACTCTTTGAAACACACAATATAAAAACAACTTTTGTCCTAAGTGTTTTGAATGTGTGAAATGCTACATAAATATAATCATAGATATCCTTCTCATACATTGAATTAAACTTAAAAAGTATTATTGTTAAAACAATGAAAATACTTACACTATCAGCTTCTGACCTTGAAGAACAGTGTGTTGTTGTAACATCTCAAAGTTGTATTTCTCGTCAGTAGCATGTTGGTCAATTATGAAAAGATCCGAATTCAACTTTGCTATTATAAACCCTAAATTGAACTGGCCAATGATTTCCATTTTTGCAAACATTTCTTTACTGCATATAGAAAATGTAAACAGATTATAAATTATACTTCATCAGTTACCATGTTAGACTAAAACTTAAAAACATCTTTTTCTCCCCTGCAGAACACACGTTACATTTAAAAAAAAAAAAAATTAAAAAATTTCATTTAAGCAGGATATGAATGTGAAAACGTAGAGTTATCTGGAATCTGCTGCTGACTGATGAGGCCATTTCTAGCAGAACACAATCCATCATTAAGACAGGACTTGTTCAGGATTCTCCCATTTTAAATACAGCCACTGGTAGTGATAAAATTAGAAACGGGTAGTATGGTGATAGTCCAAGTGAATAACACTGAAGGCAACATCATGATTTTGAAGTAAGGCAGCTGATATATTTGCCTTCTTTTCACAATTAGAAGACTTTCCTAACACTTTTTTTTAATCCAAAATTAACAAATAATACACTTTTACTGCCCAGTGACCGCCTGAATATAACTTATTTTCACAGCCATGTCTCACCAAATTTCAAATTCACATGAGGAGGAAATATGAGTTATGAAGTCTTTTCAGAGTGTTCTTATCTGGCATGAAATTTGGTGTTTCTCTGACTACACTGCGAATTACAAGTCTGAAGTAAGCCATATCTATGGTGTTTGTAGCTGCCTTTTTAGTGTCTTTTTTCCACATTCCGTTCACACTTACTTCAAATAGCTGCTCTGTCAGGTAAAATAACTTGTCAAATGGACATTTTAATGGCGTATGTTAAATAAAAGATATATCCAAAACTAACAGGTAGATATAAGCCTCCTGCCCACCCCCCAAGACAGATCTTGTATTTTTCCTTAACTATTTTTATTAATCGATGAATACAACGTGTTAAGAAGGTAAAAATACCTGATCTCTTTTCTTAATTCATCTTCTGCTACTTTATTTTCTCCAGGACTAATTTTTGCTTTAAATCTTCTGTAATTTTGTGTTTCTGTACTTTTCTGTTGTTGCTGTATTACCTTTTTTACCTTTTCTGCTAAAACCTTCATAGAGAATTCAAGCGGCACGGTTTTTTTTTTAACTTCCACCAGTACATCAACACTTGGCATATAGTTCCTAGTATTCTTCACTTCAGGACATTTACCTGCCTTGAAGTCATTTGCTTTACTTTTAAAGTTTCTGCTTTTAAAACATTTTACTCTTGGGGAAGAACTATTGGCTTCTTGAGGTAACTTATTTTGATCAGTCCAGTCATTCACTTGATTTAACCTATGTTCAGTGCCCAAGACCTGAACATCACATTCCAATGATTTCTCACTACATCCAACAGTTTTAAGACATTCATTCTGAAGTTGTTCTTCTGAGCTACAGAATTCTTCTTCAGGAGGATTAATTACACTTTCACTATTGATGCAGCTCCCAGGTTCTGGTGTACTACATCCGGCATCTGATTCAGAAGTGCTACAGAATCCAGAATCTGCATTATCTTCTAATTTTCTCAAATATCTGCTTGGAATTGACATCTTTGAGTCCATCTTGTGAAAACTCTCAGACTCCTTACTCAAGACAGCCTTTTGAGTCTTTATGATACTCAAAGTGGTATCAAGTGACATTTGTCTAGGGGAGCTGTGCTGCTGTTTTACCTTTTTAGGGCTTTGAAAATTACTCTCTGTCGTTTGATGGAGAGAGAACGACTCCCTTAATCTGGCAAGAGTCATTATTCTTTTTCCTTCACCACTTGGATTTTCAGTCTCAGAGTCAGGCAGCATTTCTACCTGAGGCTTTTCTGTCTCTTCAGGAAGCGTCTTCTTCAAGTTGCCTAATAAAACCAGAATAAAAAATATTTCAAGATTTTAAGTTAGCTGGAAACATGAATTAAATGATATGCTTTAGTAATGGGAACGAAAAGAGAGGTAGAAAAATAGCAAACTCCTCAAAGGAGCCCTTAAGCTTCAGACAATGACTAAGTATGGGGCTGAAATGCATGAATATCCAGCTGACAAGCAGTTACATCTTTAAGAAACTTAATGGTACTTGTGTGAATGAATTTGTAATCTCTTTTTAAACTGGAACAGCAATCAGTACGTTTATTTATATTATCAAAAGAGTTTAACGACTGAGTGACAATGAAAAGTGAACTGCTCTTACACTTTAATGGTCACTATAAAAGTCTGTTGGCAAGGTGTTAAGGAGCTGGCACAATAGATACTGTTATTTAAATTAATCTTTAGTAAAATACATGTCGGACTGACAATCTATGAGGTTGAAGTCCTCCAATTATCTACAAATCACATAAACTACAGGTAAGAATCAGGCTACAACTGATTCTATACATCAGTAAAAAAGGAAATTAGAAGGGGTTCTGTTGAAAGAAACAAGGAAGATGAGGTGGTGTTAACACAGAAAAGCAATTTTGAAAGATCATACAGTCACAAGAGAATCAGCAATTTCTGTAGTTATCATAAAAGAATCAAAGTTCAAAATCCAATAAACTCGTACTCAAATTTCAGGTTTTATTTATGAGACCTTAACCATTCTTTCTCAAAGACATCTAAATAAAGGAAACACAGATCTCTTCCAGTATCTTAGCAGAAATCTTTTTCAAGCATTATCAATTAATTTTGTGTTAATTTTTTCCCCATAAAGTTGACTGTAAATCACTTAATAACTTAGTGTCCTCCTTTTTATTATTTGATGTCAATAACAATCGTTCAATGTAAGCAATACATGAAAAATCTGCCCTGAAAGGTGTATCAATTAACAGGCAGACATTTTTTTCATTTCTTCTTTGGGTTTTTAAAAATACATTATTCCATTTTCAATTCTCTACCATATTTCAGACACAAAATGTCCTACCTGCAATGTCCAGAAGTTTTTGATTGACATTCAGTTTGTTAACATCACTACCAAACATCTCCATCAGAGAAGTTTTTAAAATTGCTAATAAAAGCTTTTCCTCCTGAAGTAAAATTTGCCTTTTGTCTGGAGTTACATTGATGTCAACACACTCTAAAGAAAAAAGAAAACCAACCTTATTATAAATGAAAAATGAAAAAAAAAATTCGGCCCTTGGATCAAAGCTTTCTGCCCTTTCACTCTCCATTTTTATTTCACAGGATTAAAACCAAAGCCACAGTTAACATTCACAGTATGTAAATTAAACTTTGAACTTTCTCAACATTCCAGCAAACAAAACAGAAGCTAATTCTGTGCAATAACATGATACAAGTTTTCTTGTATTTAAGTTAACCACAAGACTGCCTTTTTCTCATCACTTGAGATAAGAAGTTACTTTTCAGTATAGAAAAAGTGGAGGGGGAAAGATGTGGAACTACTGCTAGACCCTCTCTCTCCTTCACCAACTGTAGATCAAAAAATCGCCACAGTGCAGGAAGTCATACAGATAAAAGTTGCAAAAGTCTCTAAATAAATACAGTTTATTCTTCAATGAAGTTATAGCCTTTACAGAAGTTAGTGAAAATTATTCATAACTTACCAGAATCTACACAAATGTTAAGGACAACAAATGGATACTGGTGTTTATTGTATAAGTGATACACTTCATTCACAAGCTTGACAACCTGCACAGAAGATGAAAAAACAGTAAATGTTAGTACTATTATCTTCTAATTCCCACCAATATGTGTTATTTAATCACCTTCAAAACAATTAATGTACTAAATCATATCTTGCATGACTGAGCTTTTGTTCACACAAATAGACACAATGAAGACAAAAACTTGACACACAGGAACTTGCAGCATCAAGCCACAAATATATGTATATATCAGCTATTAATCCAGTGGTTTTCAGAGAATGTTGAAAAAGGTAGCGCTGGTGATGTTAGAAAAATAAAAACCTCACCTTTGCTGGATCACATGGACGTTGGTTGATAAAGAAAAACTGTCTGTCTGTTGTACTCCTTCCAACACCATGATCACAACGAGAAATGAAGCCTGTAATACTGTTGAAAAATAATATAATAACAGTAAGGTACAATGGAGGAGCAAAGCAAAGAAATTTTTCTGACTCTGAGCATATTTAATGGAAGAATATTTTATAAGGAGCTAAAAGAAACACTATTATATAGCATCAGTAAATATGTATATGTATTTCCTCTCCCAATTCCTTATCTGACAAAGGCTAGATGATCAGCTCCAAAAAGGCATAAGACAATTGAAAAAGTAGCTTGCTCTGATTTCAAAAGAAGTGGCATTTGTAATTTTTCTGCTCTGAAAGCAGAAGAAGAGAGGTCGGTTGTGAACTGTCATTGGTCAGATACTGATGCATCTATTTGCTGATCTCATGTATAGTAGGAGATAAAAAAAGTACACTTCAAGAAAGTAAAGAATAAGTTACTTACACAAATTGATTCACATTCATCTCACACCATTTCTCAGTAACACTACCGAAGAAGTACAAGTATAAACAACAGATACAATTAATCCATCCAATTACTCAGAGCACTGACAAAGGTCACTGACATTCAGAAGATTACAGTAATATATAACTAACCAGGACACAAGGAATAGTAGTTTTGCTCTTCCCGCTCAACTGACTAGCAACATCTTAGTCCTGAATTAAATTTTTAAATCAAGTGATGGTCTTTCCCAAACTGTATACTAGTATCTACTATGCTGTTACTATTAACCACCACATTCTGGTTTGTTGGTTTTTTTTGTTTGGGTTTGTTTGTTTTTTTTTTTTTAATTTTGGGTTATGGTAAAATGCCACTTGCAACAGTAGTTTGTACTTTTCTAGTTACCTATAAAGATTTTGTGGCATGTCAGTAGCATTGAGTCCATATTCTTCACAAACAGCTTCATTAGGAGGTAGCTGAACAAAAGGCATGAGGCTCTGCAACTGAAAAAAAAAAAAAAGAAAAGGAAACAAAACATTAAGCATGTATAGATTTTTTCCTTCTATTTTATTTTTATTTATTAGCCTTAAAATTTATTTGATAAAATGGTAGGTTTTTCAAGTTGGCTGACCAAGTCAAATACTTAAAATACCCAAACCTACTACAGGACAGTAGCACTGCTTACCGAGAAACAGAAACAATGCCTTAATGAATGGCTGTTCTCATCCTTTGATATCACTGATTTTGCCTTAGTTATTTTGCAGACCCTTACTTTAAAATGTACATCGACAAAACAACAAAATGGTTAACACAATTTGGACTCTCCAGCTACATACATATGATTTAATCAAGTTTTATGCAAAAAGAGTAATAGAAGTTTCTTTTGAAAGAACAATAAAACTATTAGAAAAGATAAGTTATTTGAATCACAAGCTGCCTAAGTACAGATATGTTTACCACAAACATTTTCCCAGTCATGCCACTATTATTTTTCTGTCATTAGAGCATCTTCTACTGATTTTACATTTAAGTATTTGATATTATAAAAACAGGCTATAAGCCAAACATTCTATTCAGATAACACTGAATTTCCAGCTATGCTTGTTGCTATATGGCAAGACAAAATTAGATCTTTCATCTAGTCTTTCAGCCACAGCGTGAACAAGCTTTGAAATCGCTACATAGGCACTGTGAAGGGAGAAAGTGCTTATCAACAACCAGCAGCTATCAACCACTCAATATTCCTGGCGGTTGCAATATATGATTGTAGGAAGGATGTTTTAATGCTTTTTTTCATCTTTGCTTTCTTCTAGAGGATAACAATTATTTTTATAGCTATTATTTAGAAAGCACCACAGTCCACACCTCTACAGGGGCTGACTGCAATCCCATTTAAAGGTTAACCAGAACGTTAATGAAACTTAGTTTCATAGGAAGAGGTTGACAAAGCTGGAAACACCTCAGTTTTCTATTCCCCAATTAAGACTTTCGCATCACACCATTTTTAGGATTTTTTAAATTGCTTGTTCTTGTGACATGTAGACCTTGGTGCCCATACTGTTTTTCAAAAGCACAAACCTTCATAGGCTTGCTGGCACAACAGCTCATAAAACTGGCTTCAGAGAGATATTAAGCAGTAACCCTATCTCCTAAATCATTTCTCTTCCATCAAAACTAAGCAGATTTAGAAACTTCAAGGGAATCCGTAAAGGCTGCAGTGTTTCTCCTTTTTCAACCCGTAGGGTGTGCTAGAAGTTAACACATGCTCCATCCTCTTACAGTTTTTAAAGATTTCCTATATCCCCCTCTATTTATTAGATATTAAAAATCTCTCTATACAGCTATATTATCTCTCTTTTCAATAATAAAAGTAATACCTGTTTTTGCCCAAATATTGCTCCGATGTTTTCCTTTAAACTAGGACTTCCAGTAGTGGATACCACAGAGCTTTTTTTCCCTTGGCCAACTTGATTAGTGCAGTTAATCCGCACTCCCTTTGAAACAATACAGTACGCCTGCAATACCTGGATCATTTTTGCATATTCCTATTAAAGAAAAAAGAAAGTTCACATTTATATGAAACATCTGTTTTTAAAACAAAAATGTACAAACAAAACATTCAATATTTGCAGGTAACACAAAAAGGGGGGGTGGGTTTAATATTTTTTCAAATCTTTACGAACTAAATTAAAAAAACATATGTGAAAAATAGTGTCTTGAAAAACAAACAGCATGTTTACAAGATTGATATTTAGTCATAACAGAGCAGTCCCTGATTTTAAAATACACAAAAGTGATCACGATATTGATTCTTTTCAAAATCTGAAAATTTGAGAATGTACCTTTAAAACCAATCACTGCAAAACAGACGAGGAAAGCATACAGAAGACTCTTTTTTGGGATATGACACTCCTTTGAATTAATAATTTCTGATCTAACCTACCTTTTTAATGTTTCTTTGAAATTCCTTATGCCGCACCGGCAAAGTATAAAATAACTGCTGTATGTTAACAGTCGTTCCTTGTTGTCGTGGAAAAGGAGTTTTCTGAGTAATTTTACCATTGTGATCAAATACCAAACGAGTCCCAACCTTTGCAGACTTATGACAGGTAAAAATGGTAACATCACTAATGGAAGGAAAGAGGCAACAGAATTACTCACTAAGCACTGTCGTTTCTTATCCATTCCTCACAACCTAATCAGGCATAGGAACTACATCAACACTGTTCATTTAACTAAAACACAACAACTAAACACATACCCAGAGAGTAGTGTAACATTTTCCTAGCTACAACGCAAACATTTTTATTTGTATCCCTTTCATTCTTCTCCTATAAAATGCAATGTTAAAGTTTGGTTTTGTTGGACACTATATTTCTCATACTAATACATAACAGCAGAATAGTCTTGATAAACAGAACTGTGTACAAAAGCTGTGCTATTTCAGATGTGTAGTTTGTCTGGTTGGAGTTTAAATACAGTTTTAATGAGTTACAGCCTAGCAAACACAACACTAGTGCTTTACATCAGAGGATCAAACACTTAGGCAAGTATACAGTTCCATCATGCAAAGATTTGCATACTTAAGTAACACCAAATTTTGAAGATAAAAGGACTAATCAGGTGCTTAGAATCAAAGAATAATTTCAGATGCTTAGAATCATAGAATAATTTTGGTTGGAAAGGACTCAGGATGTCATGCAACCTACTGCTCAAAATTGACCTAACATTAAGGAACTGGAAGTTTCCAAAGCCTCATTTTATCAATAATGGTAAACTGAAGAGTTGGCTTCAATTATTTTTGTGCATATAGTAATTTTCTACTGATAAGAAGTTTAATATTAATACCTTAATGCACACAGTGAACTCAGAGCTTCACCTCGAAACCCAAATGTTTCAACATGTATTAGATCAGAAAAATCTTGTATCTTTGATGTGTAATGTTTCAGAGCTGGAAAAAGATATTTAAAATACATATTTCACTTCAAAGTGACACTGGTCTATGCAAGTAAATTTTGCATGCATATCAAGAAGCAAAAAACTTCTGTCTTATTGATTGTATTTTACACCATTATTAGAGATAAAATAATTAAATACTTAATGTTTCCTTTCCCCTTTTCCTATAAGCAAGATCTCTTTAAAATCCTCAGATACACCTGTTACTCCATACTTACACCCAAAATTCAAACAGCATTATTGGTATATGCATTACAAGATGCCTCGGAGCAGTACACGGTACCTGCCTCTGCTACTGATGTATCTGTCACAGATTTTGCCCTGCAAGAAGATAACTGCAGTGCTGTGCTGTGCATGGTGTACAGCGGACAGGCATAAGCCTACTCCACTATGACCACAGTTGAGGAGGACTGAATCTACACAATCAGTGCAGCACTAGTCACCAGGTAACAAACTGAGTTAGTAGCAGCACCCCTGAACTTTCACTGTCCTGGAACAGTAGGAAAAAGAGTTTCTGAGGTACCATATACACACTGCGAACACACAAAGTTACTGAGTAATAACTGATGGTGAAAGAGATCCCTAGTCGTCATATGAAAAAAGAACCGCGAGTATTTCTCTTGCAATGGCTAGGTACATTTATCATACAGTATTGTTTCTGCTCCCATTTTGTGCCATTTAAAACTAGAAAATTTGACAGTCAGACATGCAATGTCAGTTCACTTTCAGCAAATATTCAAGTTTACAATTCACCTCTCAAAAGCAGTCACTTTCACAAAGCTTCACTCCTTCAACAACGACTGATGACTTAACAGGAATGAATCTAAATGGACATCTCTAGGACTTTCTTTTCTACAATTACTTCTATTCTTTGTTCCACTTAAATAAGCAATCAAATCAAAGACTACTTCTGAGCTACAAAAACTATAACCACAGTAGCACTACAGAAGTCCAGTCTAGTTTTGCCCAAGTCTTGCAGGTCACGCACGCATTACCTAAAAGCCGAGTATCAATTAAAAATGATATCAATTAAAATTTCCTAAAACTTAGGAAATCTGTTAAAAAAAAAAAAAGTAGCTTTCTCATTGAAAATATGCTTTAAAAAGGTCCAAATATAAATTATGAAAAAGATTCAACTTACTCAAGCCTTCAAAGTTTTCCTCTTCCACTCCACCTCCATTATCTGAAACCTCTATCAGTTCTGCTCCGTGATCTTTAAGTTTTATATCTACAAAATTGAGTAATAAAGTCTTTTAATTCTGTATGCTCATACACAGTATTCAGTATTAATTTTGTACTTGAAGTAACTTTACCAGGTAATGGTTTTCCATGTCAAGTTTGAAAAACAAAAAAATCCTCATAGCTGTCAAAAGTTAGGGCAATCCAATGCAAACCAGCCTGTACATGCAGACAGTTCAGCTTCATTGCACTTTTCCTGAACAGAAGTTTTCCCGGTTATAACAGCTATCATCCTGGCAGCTCTGGAAACTGCCTTAACCGTCTGCTAGCTTGAGGCCACCAGCTAGCAGAGCCTAATCACCACGGCTGTATAGGCCACATACCTTATTTAGTGTCAAAAAGGGCTACAAATAAAATAACACAGACAAAATCACGTGCTTCTAGGAGCCCAGCTGGAGCCTGGGAATCAAAATGCTTTATTTATCTGAGGTGTAAAATCACTGTAAACTTGGCCCAAATATTTGCACAGATTTGTAAATATGCACTCTGTTTTGAGGAAAAAGAAGTACTTTAGAAGTTTATGAAATTTTATGACATTACGACGAAAAGACGGTTACCAATGTTGGTAGCTCCAGCATCCAGGCTGTTTTCCACTAACTCTTTCACGGCAGTGCCAAGGTTCAGCACAACCTGTCCCGAACAGATCCGATGAACGGACTTACGGTCGATGGGCTTGATGGCTTTGGCAGACTGCAGGCTTGAAAGAAAGGAGGGACAGGAAGAAACATGGCAGTGTAAGGCAGACGGTAAAGGCTCGCCTCGCCACGCCTCGCCTCGCTCGCCCGTTCCTCTCAAGTGAGGGCAACCGATACCCCGGGCGGCCGCATCCACATGCGGAGCGCCCGAGAAGCCCCACAGGCTTCCCCGAGCAAGTCGGGAGCGGAGGCGGGAACCGAGAAGCCAGCGGCGGCCGAGGAGGCCGGAACCGCGCCAGCGGCCAGGGCACGGCCCGCTGCGGGGGAGCGAGGCCCCGAGCCTCCCGTGAGGAGCGGCGGCCCGGGCAGGGGAGTGCGAGCGAGGGGCGGCCCCCGCTGCCGCGAGCAAGGCCGGGGCCCGCTCCAGCCCGCCCCAGGGCAGGCGCTCACCAGGGGGCAGCCGCCTCCATCGTACTCTCCTCAGGATCCCCTTCCCGCAGGCTCCGCCCCCGCTCAGTCATTGGCCGCTGGAGAAAAGAGCCCGCCAGTCCTAAACAAAGTTTCAACTCCCTTTACACCAATTGGTCAATGGGGCTATCCAATCAGAACTGGCAGCTGCACCTTTTGCCCTATGGAGACTCGCTTAACGAACCAATGGTCACGTTGGCCAATAGAAAGAAGGAGGCGGTGCTGCAACCGACAGCGTGCATTGGATCGCGGGTGAGTCTGTAAGGCGCCGTGCTCCCGTCTGGCCCAATGGGTGCAGCGGGCGGGCGGGCCCGCCGGCGGGCCAGGAGCGGGTGCGCTGTGAGGGCGGGTGCCGCCATGCCCATGTACGAGGTGCGGTCGTTCCACAGGGTCGGCGGGGAGGTGCTGGCGGAGCAGCTGCCCACCTGCATGTACCGCCTGCCCAGCCTGCACCGCCGCGCCCCGCCCGCCGCGTCGCCGCCGCTGCCGCAGGTAGGAGCGAGGTGAGCGGCGGGTGGGCTCGTCTGGCCGGCCGGGGGGAGGCCTGCTCAGGCCGCGGCCCGCAGCGCTCGCCCCGGCGGCCTCGGCCGTGGGCAGCGGGCCGGCGCCTGGGGCCGCGCTGCCGGGGAGCCTGGCTGGCGGGCCCGCCTCCGGCCGCGCTGGATCGGTGCTCGCTCCGGACGGGGCGTGCTGTCGGGGGCTGGGAGAAGCCTCCGGCGCCGGAGAGCTCACAGGGGCCGGGTCCCCGCGATCCACCGCCTTAGCCCGCAGGAGGGGCGCGGTGGCACAGGCGAGCGCTGGTTCCTCCTCGCTTATCAGTGGTTCGTTCGAGGGTTAAATAAGCTCAGCTTTTCCAGGAATGTTCCTGTAATGTTTTTAAAGCCTTCGGTAATTCTCAGCTTGGCTTTTCTGGGCTCGTGTGTGTCTGTCTCTCGGTTCTTATTTCAAACGGCCGTGTTTGGAGTACCCTGCCGAGCTGCGTTCTGGCAAGCCCTTGGGTCGGTGGCTGTGTCCCAGCGGCCTCGTCCCTTCCTGCTGCATCATCGCTCTGTTGGCTCGGTCTATTTTCCTTTCTGCTGTTGAGATAGAGGGTGTGTGGCTGGCTAGTTCCTATTTCTCGTCTCAGTTACTTCTCTCTTAAATGAGGCAAAAATGAAAAATATTATGTTACATTAATCGAGGTGACTTCAGCCTCTCTCCAGTGTCAGGGATGCTTTGAATTCTTCCAGGCTGCTTGTGGCCATTTTTAGCTTGGTGCCATCACATCTTTTCAGTCAGTACTTGCTGTGCTCTCACCCAGGTTGCTGGTGGAGATACTGAGTAGGAGCAGACTTGGGGCAGAACTTCAGAGGAATGCTTCCTAAGATGCCCTCCCATTGCAGCAGCAAAGTATTAACTACCAGTCTCCTCTGAGAGTGGTTTTTGTTTCACGGAATTGTGTACTAGCCAAATAATGGTCACTTAAGAAGTGTTTCCATGTCTTGTCTTTGAGAAAATTGTGTAATAGGGTATCAAGATTTAACTTGGATACCTTGCTTGTTATCTCTATCCATTAGACTGAAAGAAGGAAGTTTGGTTGATAGGTTGGGTTTCGTTAATCCTTATTCAGGATGCTTAGAAATGGATTATCTATATAAAGATTTTTCTTTAACGTTATTGTAAATTTGTAGACTTAAAATCTCCCACAGGAATAAATTTTTCATCTTTTAAAAGAAGTAGCATTGTCAGATAAGAGACTTGTAAGATAATTGATATAACAAAAAGATGCATTGGGATAAACATGTAACAAAGCCTATGCTCTTTTTTTCTCTCTAGTTTATATTCTCTGAATCAAAGAGTGACTACAAAGAGTGATTTCATATGATACCCCATGCATCTAAACCTGCAGGTTTTTTTACTTTTATTAACTACCTGAATTGTCAAAAAGTTTCCTTGTTTGGCAGCCTCAACACAAGCTCTATCAGTTTGGTCTTCTGGGCTGAAAAGAATCCTGATGAGCTATCCTTGGTTTTTCAGGTTTTAATTCAGCACTTCACTGCCAACTTTAAGTTTCTGTGGTTGTGGTCTGACTTTTACTACGTTATGGAGTCTTCTGTAGCTAGTGGTTTAAAAAAATATGTAAAGCAGGAAGATTTCAGAGATTTGATTAAATAGGCTATCTCCCACCACATTCATACAGACAAAAAAAAAGACAACTAATAAAACCATGACATTCCATGATGTCCCGGTTATTTGAATGTGTTTTAAGTCTTCCAAAACTTACTGTCAAGTGAGCTGTGGACTATTTTGACGCTGAGCTGAGTGAACATTTATGTGACCTTGTTTTTTCCTCTCCTGTAGGAAGAGGTTGACCCGTCACTTCAAGCACTTGAATGCCGCCAGGAAGAAATTCTAAAACGCTTGTATGAACTGAAGAGTGCTGTCGATGGTCTCTCAAAGATGATACAAACCCCAGATGCTGACTTTGATGTAACTAATATAATTCAAACTGATGAATGTTCTCCTTTGACAACAAATGGAGCAGATTTAGATCTGATGCTTGGAAAGGTAAGTTTAGTTGAGCATGTATGTTGATAGATACTTTCTTTTCTCTCAGATTTTCAGGGTTGGAAGGGTGGCATTAAAACCTGGGATACTCAGAACTCAAGATACAAGTCTTATATTCTTACAAATACCATTTCATTTTGGGCATTCAGATTATAGATACAAACATTTATAAATACCAAATCCTACATATTCTCATTTTGATATAAGTCCAAGCTAAATGGTTAATTTTGAAATTATGACAGTTGGTTTTTTGTTTGTTACTAACTGGAAATTTTAACTTTGGCTTCAAATTGGACTAGAATTGGACTGCAGTCGTGTTCTTGAATTATATTACTGTTGAGGAAGGAAGATGTTTAAGTGTCCAAACAAGTTTTAAATGTCCAAACTTGAATTATTTGGATATCATTAGAATTGCAGATATACACATGCATGGCTACATACATTTAGGTGTCAAATGAAAACTCCACTACTTCAAAGTCTGATCTGGAATGTGTCTTATCTGCTGAATGTCTTCCTTTCCATTCAGGATTATGGTGCCCTGAAAGATATTGTAATCAATGCAAATCCTTCTCTGCCTCCGCTGTCATTATTAGTGCTACACAGTCTGCTTTGTGAACGCTATAAAGTATTATCAGCTGTTCACACACATTCATCGGTGAAAGGTGTGCCAGAAAACCTCTTGAAATGCTTTGGAGAGCAGACTAAGAAGCAACCACGTCACGAATATCAGTTGGGCTTTACTCTTATTTGGAAGGATGGTAAGAATGAAGTTATCTTGTAGATCAGTATTTTACAGTTGGTGAGAAAATGAAACGTGTGCTATAAAACCTTGACAACAGATGCTTTGGTGTCATTATGCTGACACACGATGGATATGTAAGGCAGATAACATTTTTGCTCTCCTTTTATAGCTGTGAAAAATGATGGGGATAGAGGAGGAAGATTGTTTGTGGTTACTGCTATTAAAATACATGTGGCATTTACATGGTTGGTTGTACCCACAGGATTTTTTTATGGAAGTGTTTTTCAGTTTCTACAAATAAGTTAGCTAGAATAGAAATTAGGTGGGAGATTGGGCTGAAGTTTGCAAAAAGTGATCTCTTTATCCCAGGTTTCTGCCTTAGTCTTAGTATTTAGACTAAGAAAACGGAAAATTGTTCATCAGGTTAAAGATGTTAACAGTGTTGCTGGCATCACAAATAAAATACATCATAGAATTACCATTACATTTAACTTTCTACCATGTGGTATTAACTTTTTTTCTTTTCTTAATTTCAGTTCCAAAACCCCAGATGAAGTTTAGCATTCAAACAATGTGCCCTATTGAAGGAGAGGGGAACATCACTAGATTTCTCTTTTCCCTGTTTGGCCAGAAGTACAATGCAGTTACTTCAACTCTGATTGACAGCTGGGTTGATACAGCCATCTTCCAGCTAAAAGAAGGCAGCAGTAAGGAAAAAGCAGCAGTCTTGCGCTCTATGAATGCTGCCCTGGGGAAGACATCGTGGTTGGTGGGAAATGAACTCACCGTAGCAGACATTGTTGCGTGGTGTGCGCTTCAGCAGACAGGTAGTGCGAATGCTGCCCCAGCCAATGTGCAAAAATGGATGAAGTCATGTGAGAACTTGGCACCTTTCAGCTCTGTTATGAAGCTACTGAAGTAAGCCTGTACTCTTCATAATGATGTAATTTTAATCTTATTTCACCTCATGCCTGCTGTAGTGGTTTGAGTCCTTTCTGAGATGTATTCAAGTACTACAGTTGGACAGAATTCTAAAATCAATAAAAACATTACAGCTACCTTTTAGGTGTGACCTTCCTTTTTTGTAACCGGTGCACAACATGCATGTTTGTTTCATGATTATAAGGTATCTAGAGTAGCTCTATGTAAATACAAGCTGCACTTTTAATTTTTCCTTATATTTTTCCCTATAACCCAAATGCTTATTTACACAAGTTAAATTATACTGAGGCTAAGTGCAACATGGATCCTTCTGAACTAAGACAAAAAGATGAATACCTTTGAAGAACAGACAGGAAAATCAAAAAGCATTGAAATATTTTTATGTAAAAAAAGAAACGTTTTCTATAACTTGGCATACAACAGAGGTTAGTTCTTCCTGTGCTTAAACAGGAGAACCTAGTCTCATGTGTTCATCTTGTTCGTCAGAAAGCAGTCTTATTCTCTCTCTCAGTTTCTCTATTTCTTCCTCTTGCTGCCTCACCTTCTGTTGTAGGTTAGAAATAACCTGAAAATGAGAGTCAGTTTACTTAATTTATAGACAGGCAAGGATAAAGCCTTATTAACCTATCTGAATTGTGTTTACAATCCACTACAGCACCAGCTGTGCAGCACCACAGCTGTTCTGCATATTTGATACTACAACTTAATCCATGAACAAAAAAGCGTGGCAAGGAAAGGGGAAATGATAACAAGATTCTGCAGAGCTGATGAAAAGCTTCAGAAGTTTTTCTGACCTATAAAAACACCTCAAGCTGTACATAAATCAACTGTCCAGTCTTCATAAAGTTACTTATACTTAATGACCATTTATCTCATTTCACCAGAAACATTAATACAGTGGGCTAAATACTGTAATCAGAAAAAAAAGAGTCTCAATCACACAAGCCTCTTAAGTTAAAACAAAACCAAAAAAAAACCATAATACAGGCAGGGAAACAAAGGGCATTTTCCTTTTATATTTCTTCATCCTGTAAAGGTTGAGGTGATTGGCATAACTTACATGTTCTGTGGTATGAAATAGTTCACTTTCACGAAGCTGAGCAGCAGTTGGTCTTTCTGTAGCTCTCTGACTGGTGAGGAGTTTAACGTACTTAGCTTGAACAGGCCATTTTTTGTAGAAAGTATGAGGAATTTGGCCATTCCTTAAATGTGTAAGAACTTCTGTTCTTTCCATTTCTGTTCCAAATGGTTGGAAGAGTTCTAGCAGGATAACTCCCATGCTGTACATGTCTGACTGGTAATGGGGTGAAGAAAAAGTTCTGGGATAACTGGTATTTTTAATTACTTACTAGATTTCTTTTTCTCATAAAAAATTCACAATATGAAAAAGTTTCACAACAATGAAGTTTCATGATGGTATGAAAAGTATCATGACACTACTAAAGGCACACAAGTTAAAATCTATAGATTCCTCAAGATGATCTTAGACAAATAATTTTTGCATTAGTAGCAAACTAGAAGGCAAAGTTGAAATCCACGTTTCAACAAAAACATTAGAAGTAACAGTAGGAATATTCATGTGTTTACCAAATATTATGTATTTACCTACTGCAAGGCTTGGTTTATTCCTATTATCTATCATCATGTGATAGAAAAAATAGAAAAAAAAATACTCCCTACCTTGAAATCATAGTGAGATCCCTGCAGTTGTTCTGGCGAGGCATAGAGGCAAGTCCCCACGCCTGAAGTATGCATCAGTCCTTTAAAAAGGCAATTTAGACTTACTCAGCTAGCGTTACATTGTTACCATTTCACTTAAGAATTTAATACCTAATGGTTTTAACATCATAGAAACCCTACTAAGCTTTTTTTCTCTTACCATTTATCCTTTCTGTCTTAAACCACTGGTCTGCATCATCCCAAAGAAGGTCTTTGCAGGCTAATCCAAAGTCTCCTATTTTTACATGATGATCTGATCCATGTAGAAAGATATTTCTGGGCTACAAAACAAGACAGTATAAAATCTAAAATATATCTATATAAAGAATCATGAAATTTCAGCTGTTTCAAAGTCTGTAAAATCTAGTGCTTCACCAGTATAAGATAATAATTATTTAACACTTTCATTAGTGAGAGAAAAAGATAGTCATAGCTGATACCAAATTATGTGTTGGCAACACCATTTGGGCAGAAAGACCACATATGGAGGATCTAGAAAAAAAGGAAGGAAAGCAGAACAGGGAAAACAAAGATTTAGTGGAAAGATAAAGTACTAGCAGAAAATGGGAAATTTGCAGAACAGTAATGTTAATGGGAACAGGCAAGAGCGGACAGCAAATTAGACCAACTGATGTAGCAGGAAGGAGGACTAAATATCATCTTTGGGCTGGACATAATGTAAAACAAAATATACTTTTCTATACGATAAGCACAGCTGCAACATGCTGCTTGGTTCTGGAAGTTGCTATGGAAAAAAACATAGTGTAACAGACTTGAGTAGAGAGCACTGACTGGAAAAACTGAAATAGTTTTATCCGTATGTTTTGGCTTTAGGACCACTAAAGAGGAGAAATGCTAGCATTATGTATCTAGAAAAAAAGACATACTTGCCAGATAAAAGAAAACATAATACGAAATTACCGGTTTTACTTAGTCTATATCACAACGTTTCTGAGCTTAGGTATTTTTGGATGAGAAGTGAAAGCACTATTGCTTAGTACAGGGTTTTTTTTCTACTAAATAGAAATTAGCACTAGCAAGAAAGGCAACTTAAGCCTTTTTTTCATTCTTAAACTTTTGCTGGTTTTATAGTACTTTTAAGATGTTCTAAAATGTTATTTCAAAGCTATTCTAGAAGCAGACATCTCAAAGAATGACACTGTTCAAGTGTGAGATTCCAAATCCTCCATTTCTGATTATGGATTTTCATTACAAAAATTACAATTCCCTTGTCTATGAGTAACATAATCAAAGGAACCAGTAGGCCTGCCACTGTGTTCTCCTGTGAGCAGAGGAAATAAAATTCACGCCATGAAGAGCTATATGAAGTAATAATGGAAAATGACAGTAGCACTGTTAAAGCTTTACTAGCTGATCATCCTGTCAGTGAAACTGCGAGTGCTTGGAAGGACCCTTACACCTCATAGACCTGCTCTCCCTCCGGGTAACCATTTGTTCAGGATTATAATTTGTGATTAAAAATACTTCTAGATTAAGAAATGTTTCATTTTTTAAAAAACAAACAAAAGAGGGAAGGTCCCCACAGAGATAACTAGTTTAAAGACATACAAGAAAGGACAGGGATAAACGGTCAGCTTTCACAGTGAAGGTATCATCAGCTGGTTCTTGTATGAATCTCTGCTGAGAACTATGCTGAACAACATATTTGTAAATGGTTAGAAAAGGGAGGGTGAATGGCGAGATGACAAAGTTTGCTGGCAGTACCACATTATTCAGAGAAATAAAGATGAGGTCTGAATGCAAAGAACTGTGGAAGGATCTTGCAGTAAGTATAATGACAAAAGGAATTCAGTGCAAATAAACATGAAAATGTAAATGAAGGGAAAAACAATCCCAATTTTAACTATATAACAACTGTCTCTGAGTTGACTGTTACGGCTTAAGCATGGTAACAGGCAGCTCTAAAAATGACAATTTAATGCTCAATAGCAGTCCATAAACCAAACTGTACATTACCAATTATTGGGGGGAGAGGGAGATAAAGAAGAAAACATTGTGATACCATATGAATTAATACACTGCCAGCTTCAATGCAGTTCTGAGTCTCCTATCTCAAAAAGCACATAAGAGAACTGGAAAATTGTGCATAGATGGGAGACATGAATGCTGAAAATTTGGAATGGCTTCCACTCAAGGAATCACGGAATTTAAAACACAAGACACACTGTTAAGTTTAAAACAGATCTATTAAATCACACGTGGAATGGAATGGAAAAAGTGAGTAGGAAACATTATTCAGTATTTCTTCCAATAAATGAAATAGATGATATCAAATTAAATTATTGGTGGCAACTCAAAACTAAGGACATTCATCCGCACTCACAGCACACTTAAACTCTGGAGACATTGCTGCAGGATGACTAATTAACACTCACGTGAGTTTAAAAAAGACAAACTCTAGAAATATCTATAAATGGCTATTAAGTAAGATGCTACATATAGTTCAAGCAATCACATAAATTTGTTTCCCCAGAATGATAGTATACCTGACTTAATACAACATACGGTGGAATCCCATCTATTGATAATTTTGAATGTGAATTTTGGTTTACTTAATATAAACAGAAACCGTAAACAGAATTAGTAGTATCTGCTGACTCAGACACACAACACTAATCATTGTTGAATATATTTCTTACGCTGTAAACAGCCCTGCAGAGAAGGACTTGGGGATGCTAGTGGATGAAAAAATAGATATGAGCTGGCAACGTGCGCTCGCAGCCCAGAAAGCCAATCGTATCCTGGGCTGCATCAAAAGAAGCGTGGCCAGTGGGTCGAGGGAGGAGATTCTGCCCCTCTACTCCGCTCTGGTGAGACCCCGCCTGGAGTACTGCGTCCAGCTCTGGGGTCCCCAGCACAGGAAAGACATGGACCTGTTAGAGTAGGTCCAGAGGAGGGCCACGAAAATGATCAGAGGGCTGGAACACCCCTCCTATGAAGAAAGGCTGAAAGAGTTGGGGTTGTTCAGCCTGGAAAACAGAAGGCTCCAGGGAGACCTTACTGTGGCCTTTCAATACATAATGAAAGCTTACAAAAAAAGACAGAGAGATACTTTTTACCAGGGTTGGCAGTGACAGGATAAGAGGCAACAGTTTTACATTGAAAGACAGTAGATTTAGATTAGATAAAAGGAAGAAATTCTTCACTATGAGGGTGGTGAGGCACTGGAACAGGTTGCCCAGAGTTGTGGATGCCCCGTCACTGGAAGCGTTCAAGGCCAGGTTGGATGGGGCTTTGAGCAACCTGGTCTAGTGGAAGATGTCCCTGCCCACAGCAGGGGGGTTAGACTAGATGATCTTTAAAGGTCCCTTCCAACCCAAACCATTCTATGATTTTATGATCTAGAGGCCCAAGCACTGCCAGATTATGTCTGTATATACAGATGAGATGGAACTTCTGCTTGCTTACACTTCTGTGAGCTTCAGTGGCCTGAAGCTGAACTATGACGACTCATTTCTCATTCTATAAAACTAGGAAATAGAGGAACTGAAGGTATAACACCATCTTATGCATTCCTGCTGGGCACAAAGAAGCTGTGGTTAACAAATAAAAGTTAAACCAAGCTTCTCTTAGGTCATGGCAACTCATAAAATTTGTTCTGACAACAGAAGTTTTGGGACCTGTTACTATGTTACACCCTACCAGTCCAGAAGTAATTTTATCTTAATAACAAGAAATTAACTGAAAGCAATGTTTTATGTTACAGAAATAACAGGAGGCTGCCCAGCCCTTCAACTTCTCCTACTAAATTTGCTTAGTACTTACAGCTGGGACATCCATTTCGGACAAATTTCAGAGAAATCAACTAACTTCACAGCATAATACAGGAAAGTGTCTCTGTATCTTGCAAAATATAAAACGTCAGATAAATCCTGAAATGAATAATTACAAATATGTCTGTCTACTATGTTCAGGCCAACAATCTGATGATGCCTTTCCACCTATATCCATTCTTTTTGAGTATTATCTTAACTTAGGACACCAACAAGTCTGGCTGGACACTTCTTCACGTAGCTGCAGGGTCACTAAACACAGAGGTAGCAGCAACTTTAATCGCCTCTGGAGCAAACATTAACTTTGCCAGTCCAACTTGTGGAAGAACTGCCCTTCATGTTGCAGTGTGCAAAGCATCGTCTAAAGGAAACAGAATTTTAGGTGTTAAACAGATTGCATCCGTTTACTATTAGGTAATGGAGCCAACATAAATACCCAAGATCATGAAGGACGAACAGCTATTCATGAGGTCTGCTCAGGTGGCTGAAAGGAAATAGTTGATCTTCTGTTAGAGCCTAATGCAGACATGAAGAGTTTAACAAGAGATGGGCAATATCCACTCTTTTCATTTCTTCAACGCAGCTCAAATTTAAAAGACACAGCATTGTTGAATAAGTTGCTAAGCTTCTCATATCCACTGAAATAAGAGATAATCAAGGACACCTACCCACTTGGACTTCTGTTGTCAGAATTTCAAATGGTGAAAGACTTTCTTATAACATTATCACAGAAATTATTGTCTCTGCAAGATATTTGCAAAATCACTATTGTAAGAATATATGGTGAAAACAATGAGCACTGGCTCAAAAACAGGCTCCCAGTAACTGTATAGAATTCTTTATACAACTACCAGGACTTTGGACAATAAGGCCATGATGTTGCTAAACAGAAAAGCAAACTGAAAAACTGCTGAGCCTGAAACAGTTGGCAGAAAAATTAAAATTAATTCGGAAAGAAGATTGTGTGTTTTCAAGTAGTTCCAAGTTTCCATATGTGGAGTTTTAATAATCAAGACGATTTTTACATTAATTTCCTCATATAGCTACCACATCAGATGCGGAGAACCTCTGTAGGAAGTAGAGTAGGAAAATACGCATTCACTTCCTTGCTATTCGATTCTATCAGTTTAAGGGGGCGGGGGGTGAGCAAGATGTATCTACCTATGTCTCACATTTAAGCCAGCCAGTAAGTCAAAACCATTCTTATGATTGCGGTTCCAAAAAAACTTCAGAGGAACATATAAAAGGTGTCCTATTCTAATCATTCAAAGCACTATCTTTTTAAGTCTGCTCTTTGTTACTTTTAATAGGAATGAAACCAAAACTTTTTCACTAACATCACCTACAACTTCAGTCCCTTAGAGGAGATAGCAACCATTTTGAAAGAGAGCAATTACTTGCAACTGAGGGATTTTTTTTTTTTAAAAAAACAAGTAACTATAACTTGAACATATTTTCAAAAACTAACTGATATGCTGTCAGCGAATTGAGGCGTAGTCAAGGGGCTTTGCTTATTTTTATAATTGCCTAAAAGAAATTTTTTTTAGGTAATTAGGTAATTTAGGTCCTACCCTGGTTAAGGAAAGACCAAAACAAAACCAATCTGACCATCCCTGTTTAGGACAAGAAAATGGCTTCACAAAGGAGAAGACATTTCCAGAGCTTCATCATAATTCACTTGTAAGTTAATGTAATTGAGTACTATGCTTATAGTAAAGGAGGCATGGTACTGGTATAGAGGAGACAATGTATTTTTTCATATGTAACATAGCTAAATTCTTAAGAGCCCAGGTCATCTCAAATTTAACTATGAAGTTGCTTTCATTCTCCCATAATGTAAGTTATCTTTGTTTTCTTTAACCTCAAGTAATAATTCGATGAACTTACTTTAATGTCTCGATGCATCACTCCCATGCTGTGGATATAGCATACTCCTTCTAATAACTCTTGAAAAATTTTCATTGTCCAGCGGACATCCACAAGATGGTATGGACCTTAAAACAATTTAAAATCTAAATTATTTCAGCTGATTCTACTGAGTTATTTAAGTTTATGGTGGTATGTCCTGTTGAATTCTGTTTATTTATGATGTGGAAGACATTTTTAACAGAATGAGCATAGTTTAAAAATGGAATTTCCCATGCTTCTCCTAAGATAGTATTTTTTAAACAGCAAAAAGTCACTAACCTCAAAATTCCAAAAAGGAAAGTTCAGGGGACATGAACATGTGTCTGCCTGAAAAGATTCCTCCAAACCCCATCAGATAGTCATTTGATTATGAATTTAACAAACTCTTTACTTCCATGTAAGTGCTGAATTAGAATGAAAAATACAGTTCCAGATAAAATCATATTAATTTATGTAATGACATGTTGTCTGTATGGATTTGCACCCTTCCTTTTGGATCCTACTCCTTCTGCTGTTGTGCTACCCTCTGAAATTTCCAAATCTCCTCTGGCTGTCCTAAATAACCTTACCATCTCATTGTTTTTACCATTTCCCACCGTTATTATTTTATTAAACTACATTGTCTTCCTACTCTAATGACCCAGATCTAACATGTCTGTTGCCACTTTGAACACTCACCATTTACTCCTACTTGGGCTTCAGTTTCTTAACGTCTAACCTATGATAGCATTAACCTTTCCTCTCCTGTCACCTGTGAAAATATGTGAAAAGGGCGTTTTGCAAGGTCAAATGCCCTTGTAATTCTGTCATTCCCTGACCAGGAATGTGATCTTTTAGCTTATGAAAGCTAAAAAGACTATGATTACAGGAGAGATTAGTGGAAGTCATCTGATAGTTAGCTGGTAAGCCTAAGGTTTACTCCATGAAGAGAACAACAGATTTATCTTAATAGTGATTAAAACTAAGATGAAACATTAATCATACAGTTTATATCTTACAATCTGTTAAGCATATGCTTTTTTTATACAACCACCCCAGAGAAAGGAACATGTCTCTAATGCTTTAAGAGCATTAGTCTTGTTCTTCCAAATGTCAACAATTATTGAAGACGGCTTGGTATCAGAGCGTGAGAACTCCTCTGGCCACTCAAGCAAAGTAAATGTTAGATTCTTTAGACCAACGACAAATCAGCCTGTGTAGGAGTTTTGACTCTTAAGAACAAACTTAAAAGCTTTTAAGTATGTTGTAACCTGTCTGGAACAAAAAATTATTTACATTTTCCACAGCAGATAAATTAGCCTGTGAAGAGCTTGTAGCAGCAAGACTACTACCAAAGCAAAATTTCAGCTATTTAAACAGCTTACTGAGAAAAAGCAGATTCTGTCAATAAAAAACTCTATTCCAAATAAGTAGTATTGCCCAGGCACAGATCTCTCCAGGTAACAACTATGCCTCACGCATACATTCATTCTTTTTTTGAAGAGTTGTCTACAACTTATGAACTGAAACCTCTTTTACCAACATCTATCATACAAAGATTCAATACTAGCCACTAAATGATTAAGTGAATAAAGAATCTAATGAAGAAGATCCATATTATAAGCTGCTGAAGTAAAACATAAAATCAGGCAACGGGACTTCCAATTAGGAAAAAAGAAATATTTGCTTTATAATGAATAAGTAAATTCTTAAGACAGTGATGAATCTTACTGGAAGTTTCCTCTGTTCTCTCGTTGCATTTTTTATTACGGTCAACAATCCAATCCCACAAGGATATTTCACACAACTGCATTTGTATATGAAGCATCAAACGATACTCCACCTAACAGAAAAATAATGGTCCATGATTTTGCCACTGTAATATGAACAGTATTTCCTTAGTTATTTTCTTTAAAGCTAATAAAAACAAAATGTTTTTTAAACTAAAAAAAAACAGTGAGATACCAAAATGACATAAAATACAGTATTACTAATCTACTGTATTCAAGAAGCAGATGCAAGAACGCTATCTAGTTTGGGTTTTTTTTTTCCTTGTTCCTCAAATTTTAATAATTGTTATATGATAAAAGCTACAAAACAGCCAGCTACATACTTTAATATTCAAATTAGAGTTTAAAAGCTTTTAGACATACTGAACAGAGGTTCATTCTGGCTTAAGAAAATAGTGTAAATTAACATAAAATAGCAAAAAAATTCAACCTCTTGATATGGAATTTTATGATTTATTAACATGAATGTGTAACTTCATACTCAGTTTCTGATAATGTACTAGTTCATCTGATAACCTGGACAACTCAAGCAAACACCTTTAAAATCTTGGATTTCTTGCAAGAGGGAACTCCAAATGATAGCAAAAGCTTGAAGCATTCCAGAGCTGGCTGTGTTATACAAAACATTTCAGCAGTATGAATGCCAACAAAGTTTTAGAAACACAGGCAGAGCGGTGATTCCCTGCCCAAACCTGCTTCTCTCTTTTTCATATGTAATCCTACACTGTATAGGCACCACATTACATACCTAGACACTTTGATCAATAATATCTGAATTAGCCATCATTACTGAATGCTGAAGATTTTCAAGTTTGATGTGGTTTTTTTTTTTTATGCAGGAGTAGTACTTTTTATTCATGTAGGTACTTTGAAAGGACCCAAGATGACTAACACATGAAAACTTTCTTGTATGCTGAGTTTTGCCAGCTCCTCTGGTCAGCTTCCTCGTAATGGTGTTACCCTCTTAAGTAAAAATTGTCTGTATTTTTGACTCTAATTGCAGTCATTTCATTTTTTTAAATTTATCATTGTAAATCATTCCTCTGTCTACCAAACTCTACTTTACAAACATCATTAAATTAGACAGCAGTTAAGTGTATTTAAAGAGAACTGTATTTACCTCAAACTCTCCACAGAGAGCTACATCATTCTTGGAGCATTCTTCAGTGCAGCACTTACTTCCAGTGCTAGCATCTTGATCCAGACTAGAATGAGGTCCCCGTGCTGAATGATTTTTCACATCAGTTGATCTACTGCTAACACTACTTACAGAGTCTCCTTGTAATTCTATGGATAATTCAAATTTATTTGGTTTCATACACTCTTTACTATTGCTGTTTGTAAAATCATTCCTTAAATCCATATTCTGCATTAATTCACTATCCAGACTTCCAGGACTGGTACAGGACTTCTTTTCTTGTGAAGTAAGGTCAGCAAAGATAATTGAACTACCACTTTCCACACTCTGAATGTAACAGCGATCACTGAAAATAATAAAGTAAGGGAGAGAAATCAAAATATGTACATAGTTTTATATCATCTATTTGTGACACACCATTCTGAAAACTTTTTTTTTTCTCCAATTGCAAACTGCATTCCAGAGTAAGAGTTCAGCTGCTTCCCCATATAAAACTTTAGGATTACATAATTGGCAGCGTAGGCTCCAGCCTTTTTAATACCTTCCCCCCAGCAGGTATTCCTGACAGCTGACCCAGACAGCTCATAGATACGTATAGCACGAGGTCACAGCATTCACTGTACTGAAGGATGATGGATCTCCATTCTTTTAAACTTAGGAAGTTACACTGCATTTCTCATAGGACTCTATCTCCTTATTGAAAGGACTAATCAACACTTCTGAGAAACAGAAGGCCCCATCGTTCTAATAAGACTCCACAGTACTAATCAGTGTTGCTGATTGGCACAGAACTTTTGAAGTAAACTTGAAGCCCAGTACTACATTCAGGCACTCAGAAACTGACAGATCCAAAGAAGGCAGAAGTATCCAGTAATACTCTTCAGCTTATGCAACCGGAAGAGAAACAATGACAAGGATAATTAAGACTTTTTTTGGTTATAATTTGGAAGCAAAAAAGCACAATATATGCTGAATTCTGTACTCTTTTAACGTTACTTTAAAAAGCCTTATGTTAAAGCCAAATAAATGTTATCATTGAGATTTATAACACTTACTTGCCACTCTCTTGCTTCAAAGATAATGGTTGAAACCCCGTTATTGTTTTATCTATTGGATGAAAAGATAAATATGGTATTTTACAAAACAAAGCATGCATATATGTACTATAAATTAACACTTAAGCTACAACAGCTTATTGAATTTAACTTCATTACCTGTAGATATCTTTTTCTCTATTTCTGCTGCTGCAAAAGGTGTTTCTTAGTCTATTAAGAAGCAACCCTAATATGTTTTTCATTTTTCTTTAATTGAAAAGAAAATACATGTTGTACAAGGTCACTGAAAGGGTTGTACATATTATTTACAACTCTCTCATACATTCACCTAGATTTCACCTTTAAGAAGTTAGCCTGTTCAAAATTAGGGCTTATAATGTACATGATAATACAGTTAAAGAAACAACTCCACAATGCACCATCCTTTGCATCACCCTGCTGCTGTTTTGAAGACACCTGATATTTTTGAAATAATTTTCATTAAAATTGTATATTTATGTGAAAAAGCAGTTTGTTTCAGCACACAGAAGCAAATATGAAACACCAATCTTGTAAGCCAAGGAAAACCATTAAGTACCACAGGACCTACCTATAGATCTCATTATGTACTTAACATTATCACCATTAAATACTTGTTAAGTACTCCTAGCACTAAAAAGTTACATCCTTTGAGATTATTAGTATCACTGGTTAAAAAATCTTGTCTGTTTTACTACGCTATGAACTTCCTATGCATTTTCTTTTGTGCTTATAGCTGAGTGGGCGTGAAGTCACTGACTTGGAAAGCAATAAAGTCATACAGAGTATAAGCAAACCTCCCACTAAGAAAGGATCAAAAGATTTAACTGCTAAAGGCATTCCGGAAAAGGACAAGGAAGAAAGGGACCAATGGATTAGGGGTACAAAGGGACCAAAGTGTGGGAAAAGCCGTGAACAGAGAAACTGAAGAGGAAAAAAAAAGGGGGCAGGGAAGAAGGTGCAAAATGACTATAAAAGTAGATAAATTCTCAACAATTACAGACAGTAGCAGATACCCAAAAAACCAGATTGCTCTGTCACTGAAGAACTATGAAACACAATTCATCAAATTCAAAAACTCTCCTGTGGAAAGCAAAATAAGAGGGAATCTTTTTTTTTTTTTTTGCCATTAAAGTATTTATTTCCAGGTTCTTTCAGTATTTCTAAACTCTTTTCCAGATAAGAAGAGAAGCATAGTGGGAAATTTATCCTAGTTTTGCTACAACTTTGAGATTTCAAAACATAGTAGCAAATTTGTGGTTTTTTTTCTCCTATTCATCACTTTTCCCCCAATATCTGAAGTGTCTCACCCCAGTATTCATTCTTCCCCTTGTCAATTCACTACTTTTTGTGTTAAAAGGTTTTCACTGCATTCCACTGAACTTCACACAACATTAAAATCCTCCTCATATATTACCAGAAGTGAAGCTAATACTTCCACAGTTCCAACTCCATCATTAAGTAACAGATAAGTTATTAGGCAAGAGATTGAAGTCCACAGAGGGACATGAAGACCTGGTGGTCACCTGTAGTTTGCTTTTTTTTGGTTGTTTTAAGGAGGGGAAAAAAACAGTTATTTTATCAGAGAAGTAATACTCTCCTGCAAATAATACTACAGAGGTTATAAGCAGGACGCAAGCAAGAATTACACAATACGCTGTACTTTCCTTTTGGGTGTACTGTTTGAACTTGTTCCATCCAAGCAGTGTGATAGCCTACAATATTAGGATGCTGCAGCCCAGCCAGCACTTTAACTTCTCGTAGTACCTAAAAAGATCAAAAAGAAACAGTATGACTGTCCTTCATTCTGAGTGCTTAGTAAACCCAGAAGATGAAAAATAACAGTTTCTGACAGAGAAAGAACAGATAAAATTATTACAGTAGTGGACAAAATTTGGAAGCTTTAAAACAAATTATGATTTTCATAGTTGCAGAGATGATCAAATTCAAGTTAATAATATGCTTCTTTTAATGGACTTGAATACCTCTCATTTACTTTTTTCTACTAGGTATTGATAAGTCAAATCTTTAGAAACTCAATATGCATAAAAAACGTTATTAACGTTTTTGTTATTTTGAGAAATATTAACTGCATTACTAAACTAAATCAGAAACAGCTAGAGCAGGAAGTTAAAACAGAGATGAAACACAGGAAAAAGAATACCTTCATGCAATCTCTTCTTGTAGCCTTCTTAATATTAATTTTTTTGACAGCATAGAACTGACCATCTAACTTGTTTCTGACCTGAAAACAATTGCAATAGGATAAAATTAGATGTTAATGTGTTTAGATCAAGGAATTATTAAATCCTTTAGAACCAACTATTTTCTAAATATTAATTTCTGCACTCCATTAAGATAACCTCTCATCCATATCAGAGAATGAAACTGGGATTAGGCCCCAGCTGTCTAAGATAAGGATACTCTACTTTTGCATTCTTCCAGGACTGCAAACATCTAATTCAATCAATACATAGCTTTACAGCTATCTTTCCATCAATAAAAAAATGCTGATAGGTCCTGATAACTGCTTAAACAAGTTCTCAATAAATCCGAGACCGCAACTGTCATTTACACATACCACTTAGGGAACCTTAGGCTGGCCATACGCTACAAGTATTTAATAAAATTCAACATCGGGTTGGACAGTTTACATTCATATTAAGGCTGCTTTTTTTTCAAGCAGTCACACTTGGAACATTGGGGTGTGCAGACTAATCAGTTCCTGTGGCTGTTTTAAGTCAATATATCACAATACTTCACACGAGAAATAAGGAGTTTTCATTCACTTTAAAAGGGGTCAAAATACACAAAGTAAAACATCTGATATATCCTGCTTCTGACAAACAGAAAACAGAAACGACAACCGAACATCTTTTGAAATGAAATGCCAACATCCTTCATATGTGCAGGTTTACACCTGTTTTATTGGAAAATGAGTATATTTGTTTTTCCGTTAGAAAAATAAACAAAACAGCAACTCTAAATTTCAAAGAAAAACTAGATATAAACTAATCAGTTATAAATGGAAGGTAAAGAATACCTTGTATACTTTACCGTATCCTCCTTTTCCTAGCCTTGCAACCTCATCAAATTCATTCAAGTATCGTGAAGTCTGTGCTTCAAAGAGAATTTCTTTTTCCCTAATCAAAAAAGATAGGCTGCATTAAACTAAATTACAACTTAAAAGTAAGATATTATATAGGTTACAGGTGTACACAATCTAGAAATACTATTTACATTATGAAAAGAAGAAGAAAATACTTTGACATTACCATACTGAATACTGAAAACCAGCAGACTGCAACAGCATGCACGTGTGCTACAAATCCACACTGTATGTTAACAGAAGTATTAAAATGATTTCTTTAAGTTTATGCGTGATAAATCTTCTTTTCCTGAATGGTGACACTAACCGTGAGAGTTGTACTGAAGAAGCAATTTCCACCAGATCGTTTTGAGAGTTTGGAGAAATTTTCATTTTTTTTTCTATGTTTCAGAGCCAAAATTTGAAATGCAGTGTTAATTAAATTCAGAGTGGAGCACAGAACTTTAGGGAGGGAGTTAAGTTTAACATTTCTAAATGCTTTGAATACATACCCAATTGCATGAGAATCTCCATTATCAAGTTCCTATGAAACAACAAAATCCAACATAAAAACATGCCATACAGAATAACAGGTCTACCATGCCATTGGCACAGACAGCTTAATCAAAATAGAAATTACAACTATGTTCTTAGAAGAAAATGAGGTTACTGATAGCCATTCACATTCTGCAGAGAGCTTCACCAAATTAAAGTATTATTATCCCACCAGTAATCTGCTAACATCTCTCTGCTGGAGAGATTACTGCCCTTTTAGAGTTCTGCTGGCAAACAGGATAAAATGAGGGCTCTAAAATGTGCTTAAGACAAAATTAACTAGCTTAGTTCAAGCAGCGAGATAAGCAAACTGATTCAGCCTGAAGCACATAACGCAGTATACAAATTATGTCCTCCACTAATATAAATACAAGGGTGTCAACATCATCAACTGGAACAGTTAAAAGTTGAAAATGGATGTCTCTCCGTTGTCGAAAAAAGCTGTAGCAATACTTAAAACACCTTGCCTGTGTTTATAAAGATTTTTTTAAACATTTTTTTATTATTATTTAATAAGGAACAAAATGTTCCTGGCTTCACAAGCTTTGATTTGCACCTATAGAACTAGAACATGCCATCCCAAACAGCTAAGGTAAAATGGGAGTACCATTTTGTGTAATTATTGAAAAGACCCAATCCAATATTAAAAGAACCCCCAAACAAAAGCTTCTTTGGATGCAATGATGTGTTAATTCCTTAATGCAGAGCTTGCCAAAGAAATTTAACAAAGCTTACCCCATTAAGTATTTGTCGATTAGCTGCTTTCATTAGTTCAGTAATAGCTCTATTATGCTGCAGTCTTACAGTACTAAATTCATCACAGAAGGCAAAAGGAGAGAGCAACCCTGTTCTTGTGAAAGCCTGACGAAGCACTGTACAAAGGAACAAAGAAAGGTCACATTAAATAAAGCCTGTCAATAAGACCATGTAAACAGTTGTTGTTTTTTAAAGGAGAAGCTTTATTTGAAAGATAGTGCATCTGAAAAAATGAACAGTAACTCCTACTCTAATGCCTTTGCCTATACTCTTAGCAATAAAAAATGATTAAATCCAAACTAGAGCTGCTCTGTGGGAATCCCTTTGCATAATACAGTTATTTGCCTTACCTTTCATGGTCACAACTGCACCTCCTCTTCTTCCTCATCTCAGCAGATGAATTATACAAACATCCACCCATTCACCTACTTGTTACCCTTGGACTAATTTTGATCAGTGAAAAGAGAAATTCAAAGCATGTTCACAGTTATGAGGACATGTTTATAATAAAAAGTGGTAATGTCAAGATTTTCTAATTCACATACAAACTCACATATTTGTGCACATACTCATAGCAGAGAATGAAGTCACTCCCTTCCATCCCCCCCAAAGCACCACATCTTTCTCAGTTGAAGTAAAACAACGCTGTGGTAAACAAAAACCTAATAAATACTGGAGACCGGTGCAACTGTGAAGGTGCTACAAAAATGTACTTAAAAGTTTAGGAGTTCCAAGGTCTTAAAACAAACTTGCTCATAAGAGTTTTTTTAAGATGTTTCTTTGGTACCAGTATTTCAAAAATTTTGCTACACAAGCTTTATGGACACAGTTACACACACCAAAAAAGTGGGAAAAACCCACCCTTGCCAACATGAATATACCAGCCAAAACCACAACACAGATACGATTACTTCAATATGTTTTTCTTTTATTCATCAGATTTATTCCACCTGGGAAACTGGTTTAAACTATACCAACGGAGGAACGTCATTCTCCATAGAAGTACACTGGGAAGCCAAGCAGCTACAGACTTTGGAAGATGCCCAGGTTGGTTTTTTTTGTTCCTCTCCCAAAAGGAGGAAATTTCATTGGGGTTTTTTCCTGGTATTTTTGGTTTTGATAGAGATAATTGTAAGACCCAGGGCCAAATATCTATATCAGACTTCAAGAACAAAAAAATGACAGTTGTCTGCACTGTTGTTATTCGATGCTATAAATGGCTTCAATTTTAAGTATGAGCAATATATTAGATTTTATTTGCTACAACCATGTATAGTAAGAAGAAAACCTTGGAGATTGTTTCTCAAATGCATTAAGCATGTGCCTAAATGAACAAAATACCTAAGATAAGTCACATACCAAAAAGACAGATTTCAAAAGAAACACTTCACACCTAAAAATGCGAGTTCCCTGAGTTGTATCAAAAGACTTTAGGGGAAAATAAAGGACTTACAAAGGTATTTACTCTGATTTTCACAGACCATAATTTTGAAAGATTTAGTGAAGACTAAGCTACAACTATTTCTTGATAAATATTTTTATTAAATTCCTCTTCTATCTGTGTTTTTAGATCAGATTTAACAGTTAGATAATGTACCCTGCTACCCTTCTCATGATACAACTCACATGATTTAGGTGGAACAGAACTGTCTGATCTTTGCATCTACGACAATATTCTGTTACTGTTTTCAAAAATAAGACAGGTCCTCATCCCCAATTAAATTGATTCAGGGTATTCATCCTCTTCTCAGAATTATTCTTGACCTAATGGGATGGATGAGCTGTCCCAACACAGCTTTGTATTGATATTACACTGTAATTCTGCACAGAAGAATCTGGCATATGTTGCAGTAAGGCAGTTTAAGAGACAGGAAAGAACTACTCTTACTAACTTCGGAACAAACACCTCGAATGAACAGGGTTGTGCGTGTACATGTGGCAGAGATGCTCCAGCAGCGACACAAGCAGCAGCTGGTTTTGGATGGTCGAAGTGAAATTCACAAACTTTTGCGACCCGTTTGCAACTCGCAGCTCCGCCGGCACATCCGATTCTGGAAAAGGACAGTCAGACGAATGAACTTAGGTCTCTGTATATGCCTATTTACCAAAACATCAAAACCACTTACGAACCCACACAGCTTCAGCACAACCCTGGCTCACAAAAAGGCACCTCACGAGCTGCCACTGAGCGAGAAGCTTAAGACACTAATTAGGAACCTAATTATAATTTATTTTTATAAGTGCATATAAAAGAAGCTAACCGGAGAGGACGAGGCTCTCCCCGAGGGAGGGGAGCTCCCACAGCGGCCGCACGGCAGGGCGCGCTGCCAAGGGCCTGCCCGCTCTTGCATCACCCCCCGCGGCTGCCGCTTCCTCGAGGCGATGGGGAAGGAAGGGCAGGAGGATGGCGGCGGTTCTACCCTCCGTCCCACCCTGCCAACCGGGGGGAGCCGGCGGCCTCGCCGCCACCCGCGGGAAGGGGGGGCCCTCCCCGCTGCCCCACACCTCCCGCAAAGGACAGGGCTGCCCCCGCTTACCGTCAAAGCGCGGCTCCGGGCTCTCCTCAGGAAACTCGATGGCGGGCGGCGGCGTGCGGGGGGCCGCGGCCCTCGGCGGGAACCCGCCCCGCCACATGCCGGGCGCTGGGGTCCCGGCCTTCGCTCCGGCCGGCGGGGCCTGCCCGCCTCCCTGTGGGCGGCCCTGAGGGCCGGGCCAGCGTTTATGGCCGCTCTTTGAGCTCAGAGCAATAAAACATTAACCGGAGGTACAAATCGGAGCGGGGTAAACACGGCCCGGAAGGCAGAGACGAGCGGGAAGGCTACGGCCGAGGAAGGGTCTCGAACCGGAGCTTCCCGGTGGGAAGCTGAGGCGTCCCCTCACGCAGCGGGGCTGGCGGAGACCCCTTACCTCCGCGCGGGGCTGTGGCTCCCCGCATCGCCCGCGAAGCGCCCGGCGGGGCCCCCAGGCCCGCGCCGCCCCCTCAGCCCCGCGGGAGCCCCCTGGTCGCGGCGCCTCCGGCCCCTCGCCCTGACCGGGGGTCGCCGAGCCCCCTCTAGCGGCTCCCGGCAGCGGCACAGGGGCGGTGCTGGTCCCCGTGTGACCCGGAGGAGCTCGCTTCTCCCCCCCGCCGCCGCCGCCGCCTCCTTTCCTCCCCCCGCCCGCTTGCCCGGCCGGCGCCGGGCCCCGGATGCAAGAGGCCGGCGGAGGGACGTCATTGTTCCCCGACGGGCTGTAACAGTAGGCGGAGCGGGCCGGGCTGAGGCGGGGGCTGCGGCGAGGGGGACCCGGCAGCGCCGAGTCAAGCGGGGCCGAGCCAGGTAATGGGGCTGGGGGGGAGAGTCGGGCCTGGCGGCGGCCTGGCAGAGCCCGGCAGCGCCGCGTGCGCCTGCCTGCCTGGAAATCAATGGGCCGGGGGGGAGGGGCCGGCCCGGGAAAGGGAAGGGAAAGCGACCGGCGGGAGCCGCCGGCTCAGCCCAGCCCAGCCCAGCCCAGCCCGCCGGGGCGCCGGCCGGGCGCTCGGCCGCTGCCCTCCTGGCTGGCGGGCAGCCGGAGGGGGTGGGACCCCCGGGTGGGGCGGGGCGCCGTCCCCAGCACGCGGCGGAGGGACCCAGCCCCGCCGCCGCCACCACCCCCTGGGCCGGCGGGACCGGCCCCCTCCCAGCGCGGCGGGGGGTGGCGGTGCCCGGCGCGGTGCCTCAGCTCCGCGCTCGCCTCCTCCGTTAGGCGACGGGGTCCCGCCGGCGCCCGCCCGCCGCCTGCCTCTCCCTCCTCCTCCTGCCGGCGCCGGGACTCGGTGTTGCTTCCCCGCGTCCCGGTGCCGGCGGGAGGGCGGCCGGGGTCCGCTTGCCCCGAGTCCCGCGGTGCGAGCGGCGTTGTTCCCCGCTCGGCGAGGCGGCGGCTCCCCGCGGGGCCTGCCGCCTCCCGCTCGGAGGGTCCGGGTTCGATTCGTCTCCCCTTCCCGCCCCCCCCCCCCGGCGCCGGCTCCCCCCGCCCCCCCCCGCCGGTTGCCATGGGCACGGAGTCGCCGTTGGGCGATGCCTGCCGCGGTCCTGCCTCCGGACGCTCTGTAAGGCGCGGGCTCGGGCTCGGGCCCGGAAAGGTAGGGACTGGGCGGGGAGGGCGGGCGCTGAGGCGGCGCGGCACGCCGCTGGGCCTGCCCCCAGCCGGGCAGGGAGCCGCGGGGCCGGGGTGCGCCACGGCCCGGCGGGGCCGGGGCGGAGTGTGAGTCGGAGGGAGAAGGGCGAGGCGAGGTGGAGCGGCGGCTCCTCAGAGCCGTTTCCCGGCCCCCCTCGCCTGCGTGTCGGGGTCGGGTTTGTGTGTGTTTGGGCTCTTGCCGCTCCCAGGCGCGGACATGTTGCGTGCAGCGCCTGTCCGCGAAAGCAGCCTTTTACCTTTCGGTGTCAGAACGTTTTCAGGAGCCAAAACCCTTCAGAAAGGCGAGCGGGGGGTGACCGAGACGGTGCTTCAAGCTTAGCGCTGGTAATAAAGGGGCGTCGGAGGCGGACGGTTTAATTTTAAACAGGGATATTACGAGGCGCTAAAGGACGCAGGGGTGGTCGGAGCCCGTGTGACCGCGTCGTGGCCCGGGATGAGGAGCCGAGGGGGGCACTGGGGCTGCCCGCGCTGCTCCGGCTCCCGGCCGCCCGCGGGCTCCAGACTCGGTGCCGCCACAAGAAACGCCTGCGCCGAGAAACTCTGCTGGCCTCGGAGAGACCGGGGCAGAGGGCTTGGAGTTATGCTGTACTTCACGTACATAATTGGCTTCCAATTAAGGGCAAAGTGATAATTAATTTCGCGTTTCCTGGCTTGGTGGCTGTATTATTTTTTTAATGAAAGCAGACCTTGCGCGGCGTGTGTGTGTTTGGGGTGTTTCTTCATTTCCTTTTTTTTTTTTTTTTGCTTACAGTAGTGTTGCAGTGTGGAAGTGTAGTTTGTAATTTAGAGACGTAAACGTGCCTGGGCTTCATATCTACGCTAGTGTAGTTTTCTGTTGCTCCTTATTTCTACCTAGGTATTTTTGTGTGTGTATGTTTTTTTTTTTTACAATCACTGCTGAAAATGTTTGTTTTGTAATGAGGTAAATGCATAATCACTACTCCCCGGTTAAATGCAGTTTTGTGAATGGGATCTTGTATGAAATCTTCTTGAACTGTGATTTATTATATGCAAAGTGGAGACCAAATATAAATATTTAGATCCAAGTCATAACTGACATGTTTTGTAATGAGGCTGCTGAAAAAAATCTAGACAACACTGACGCAAAACTCCAAATGGCAAGAAAGTTTTATCTGTTGTACTTTTCAGTATCATACTGGCAAAACTCTATTGACGACATCCTCACAGGGAAATAACACTCAATACACATGACAATGTAAATTTATGTTCAGCAGTGGTGTAAGGACAGAATCTGTATGTATGTTGAACAATGGGAGAAGAAAAAATATCAGCATTTATAGTTTTTGTACTTCTTTGTCAAAGAGATGTAATGTCTAAATTGAGAATTATATTGACATATTTTGAAAAAGTGGTGGATCTGATTTATTCTTAATAGCATTGATATTTGCTGTTGTATAGTGCTTGATATCTGGTAATGTATCACTCAGTTGTCAAAAATTAAATTTAAAAATACGTAAGGCGTACCTCATTGGTCAATATAATGTTCAAGCTTTTTTGTGATAATATTCTTCTGTTTGCCTTTCACTGCAGTCTTGAGTCTGTTTTTTGTCCCGCAAATATGTTTTAAATATGTTGTTGAAACACTTTCCCTTTTAAACGGAAAAAGGAGATGCCACTGGTATCTGCAGTTTGAAGACTGGATCTTATCTGAAAATCACTAAGTGCAAGAACTGTCATCTTAGTCTTCCAAATGGACAAGGATGTCTTCATTTCTCAGTCAAATGAGAGGGAATTTTCCAGTTTTGTGTATTATCTTCTCAGAAATGGAAAATGTGTATAGAGTGGATTTTAAATTGAAAATTTAAAGGGGAAAAGATCTAATTAAAGGCTTTGCACATAATTTGTCTTTTGTGGGACTAGAAGTTCTCTAATTTACTGTGCTTTATCTACCTTAAGTTTTATCAATGGCAATCAAGTTACGCCATAAATCTGAAACTGCTTTATGCTTTGTTCTCTCAGTTATTTCAGTATAACAAAGCAGTTTATGCTTTAAAACCCTCAGTTAAGTTTATAGTTTCCCTAAACTTAAGAAGGCCCTATGTGCTATAGTAAGATAGTAGCAAAAATTTACATATAGAAATTGATAATTGATCATGTAATTATTCAGCGGCTTATTATGTACACACAATTACACGTATTTAAAGAGGTATCGTCTTGAAACCTAATCAGCATTTTAAAAAGGACTTAATATCAGTTATTGCCTTTGTCCTTGAGGACTGAGGGTTTGTTTTGCTTTCTCTTACCTTCAGCATTTTCTTTTTACAGCTTACATTCCTCTGTTGTTTTGCCAGGGAAAAATGTACAACTTTACATACATAGAACTGAAAAAGATGCTTTTTGGTTCATCTTTTCGGTTGATAGTAAGAGTTGTAAACATGACAAGTGCAAAACGCCACAAGTACTGCTGCCAAAATTGTGTCCAAACAAATATTTCTTGGAGGGGCAGAAGAAACGCAGGCAGAAATAAATTTACAAGTGTTTTCTTGCTCTCCCTTCCCAAGATTTCTCAGAGCTATATCTCATCCTCTGTCTCAGAGGTGCGTGGTTCCCAGGAGTGAAAAGATGGGCCAAACAGCTCCTCCTGGATCTCAACAGGCCAGCACTTGAATGTGCAACTGCTCACAGCTCCTTTTAAAAAAAAGGTCTTCATAACTGTAATGGATTAAAATCCCATGAAAATGTAAGAAATTTCATCAGTCACCAGTTCTGCAGAAGTTAAAAGTAATATTGATACAGTTTTGATGGAAAATTCTGCTTTGTGTGTTTAGTTTTGGGTTGGGTTTGGTTTTGTTTTGTTTTTTAAATCGTTCTTATCAGCTATTTAGTTCTCCAAGTTATTTCTTTGCGACTAAGTGACAGGATTTCTCCTTTTCTTTCTGGAATGCTTCTTGATGTTCTGTCAACCAGAACTCTTGCCTTTGTTACAGATATGAACAATGACCATAGTTAACAAGCCAAAATCTTCAAAATCTAAAAAATCGTCATCAAGGCGGTCTGACAAATCTAAGAAACCCCGTACTAAAAAAATGACGTCACGCACCGCAAATCTGGGCCGGGTACCACCTGCAGAAGATCCAAACAAAGTCTCTGTGGACAAAGGACCTGGAGGTGCTATTTATTGTAGATCATCTCAAAAATCTAAGCCTTTTGCCCAAAGAGATCTAGGTAAGTGTGTCTTTTGTCCTCCCCCTTTTTTCTTAAAAACAAAATGGAACAAAAGTAGAAAATGTAGTTCTTATTTGTTGCACTGCTATAAAATGGGACTACAACGAATAAAGACTTCAATTTTGTGAATCTCTTAAGGTAACTGAAGTGACTGATGTTGCAAAACTTAGTTTTATCTATTTACAATCTATTTGTAACTTAGTTTTGATCTATTTACAATCAATTATGGGGAGCTTTTTATAATACACAGACTTACCCAGGTTTTCTGTTACGCAGGGAAAAATACCATTTTACCATCGCTATTCATGGCTTTCGTTATTCACAAGTCTTTGAATGATAACACTGCTGAGGAAGAGAGCTGATATCTATAGGGTTACCTTCTGTGCTAGTTACTTGCTTATTTTTGTGTCTTAGTTCTTATATTTATTACCACATAATTACAAGTGTAAGTTTGTGGTTTAAGTTACGATAAGGAAAAAAACAGTAATTGAATTAATAATCAGATTAAAGGCTATAGATGGAAAGAAACCTGGCAAAAGTTACTAAAATCGGAGCGGTAGTTTGTCTTGCATTAGAAGAATTAAAACAGGTGAATAAACTATTGTCCAAAACAGCGTGTTGACCAGCAAATTCGAGTGGCAGTGTTAAAGCTGCACGTCATATGTTTTCGTGTTTTGGAGTATACCTGGTTCTTCTGGGCGCTCCTGCAGAATGTTGCGTTTTAAATATCCTTTTTAAAACAAAACCAATACATCTCTTTTAAAATACAATTTTCTTGCAGTTGTTAATGACGGAATTGCCCCGCCACAAAGGATTCTTTTTCCACCTGAGAAAATTTGTATGGATTGGCAACAAACGCAAAGTGTTGGAGTTGGACTGCAGAATCTTGGCAACACGTGTTTCCTTAATTCTACTCTGCAATGTTTGACCTACACGCCTCCTCTCGCCAATTACATGCTGTCTCTTGAACACACCCAGTCATGTGAGTAGTTTCTAACATTATTATAAATCTGTTGGACAGCTCTGAAGGTGAAAGAACAACAGTGATTCTGTGAAGAAAACTCTTAGTTGTCCTATTTTATCTGTAGAAGCTGTCTTTGAACATATCTTAAAGGTCTTTTCCAACCTAAGTCATTCTATGGGTCTATGATTTATATAACAGGAGGCCCAGAATTGCATTTAAAGTGCATTTGTTCATTTAATGCACCATGGTGAAACTTCAAAGGAGGATAATTTCTTGCTTCATGTGAATAATGAAGCGCATTGGTAAAGTAAGGCATTTGATGAACATTTGACATTTGGGTTTCCTGCTGGTAGAAAGGTGATAAAATTTAAGATGTTGGCATTGTAGATTCTTAGTCTTCACAGCCTGGATAGTGTAATGCACTAATACTGTGATAAATGATATGTTCATTGTTGACCCATTAAAAAAAAAAAACGCAACACCCTAGAAAGCACTATGAGCTAATTTCTTATAAACTCAAATAGAAATTTGTGGGGGACTGTATTAAAATTTAGACTGATTTTATTCTAAATAAAATTTTGTATTTTTTAAACCCTTGAATTTGTGTTCTTTGAATTTCATTTTTATACTTGAATCTATTTAAGCCTAGGAGCCTCTTTCCATATCAATATATGCGTAGTTTCACAAAGGCACCTGTATGCTTTCTAGTCTGCTACCTTAGTATTTATTCCCAGAAGTTAACTGTGTTTTCTTACCATATATAAAAATGAATTTCCGCTAAGAATCCTGTTGAAAAAAGGAGGGCAGAAATACTAATACATATGTTACTTTAATCTTTCCTTTCTCCCAGAGGATTCTTAGCTCTGTGTCATGTAGCTCACCTAACAGCAGTTGTGCTGAAAATAACACACATTCTCTTTTAGTGCTGTATCATCAATGTCAATATTGTTTCCTCATATATTCTGCAGTCTGTGGAGTTCACATTGCTGTCAGCCTGCAAAAAAATGACATTGCAATAGTTACTTAGATTTCTCATCAGAAAATGCACTTTAATACAGACTTAATCGACATTTTTATTCTATACAGTTCTGCGTAATAAAATGTCACAAAACTGTTGGGATATTGACACCTTAGGAGAAGAGAATGTAGCATGGAGGGTGGACATTGTACCTATAACTTAAAGATTTTTTTTTTTTTTTTTTTTGTAACAATGTATATTTGACTAGACTGGGATGCTTTCTTCTTTCACTCTTCAGGTCATGAAGAAGGCTTCTGTATGATGTGCACGATGGAAACTCACATTAATCAGGTTCTGTGTTGCTCTAATAATGCCATCAAACCTACATCTGTTATCAATGGCCTTAAAAGTAAGTAATTTCAGATGGTTTTATTTTTTTATATTTTTTAATTTTTCAAATAATTATTTGATGCATATAAATGATTTTGATACTTTAAAGAAGAGAGATTTTAGAAATATGGGTTTTCTTTCATTTTATATGAGATAAATATAATAACCCTCTTATTTATTAGGAATAGGAAAACATTTCCATTTTGGCAGTCAAGAGGATGCACATGAATTCTTATGCTTCACTGTTGATGCTTTGCAGAAAGCTTGCTTAAATGGAAGCACCAAGTAAGCATAAACAAATTAACTTTTAAATGTTCTCTAGCCCCTTTTACTCCTTTATTTACTATCATAAATTAAAATCTATGTCCTTGGTTTTCATAAAAAGAAAAACTGTTAAGAGTTAACTCTGTGCCTTAAATCTTCTGAGGTCCGATTATAATTTATTTCCAGATTGGACAGATCTTCTCAAGCCACCACACTTATTTATCAAATATTTGGAGGATATCTAAGATCTCGAGGTACTTTTTAAAAATCTTACTGTCCTTCGAACTGGTCTGTGTCTTTTTGTCTGTCTGTAGTAAAGGAGTTTGTAGTTTGACTACAGTAATTTGTATTAATAATTTAAATTTGCACAGTTAGTCTCCTTCACATATTGTTAAGCATTTGTATTTTGATTCCAGTAAAGTGCTTGAACTGCAAAGCAGTTTCGGATACATATGAGCCATTCCTTGATATTACTTTGGATATAAAGGTAAGATGTTTTGTGAATATGGGTCGAGATGTGTAAAGACTTGTAGAGCTTTCTAATAAACTCATTTTACTTAAAAACATGTACTGTTAAAACAAAAGAGCTTGATGGTGGATGGGAGTGGATTAGACTTTGTTCTTCTGTGGAAGCCATGTAAATGGTCTCCATGTTTGCACCGGATTTAGGCTGGAAAAATAATAATTATATCTACACAAACAATGATACTATCATACTTCTCGATTATTCATGATACTATCATAATTCTTGATTATACTATCATACTTCTTGATTATTCTTGATAATCAAGAATAATATTGATTATTAACAATAATATACATCTATTGTTAGACTGATGGGTTTGATTGTTCTCATTATTGATGCCAAAGCATGCCACAGATGCTATCTGTGGTATTGCAAAATTTATTTATTTCGAAGTAGAATCATTTTCAAATGAAGTAAATGCTCACCGTACTCTGTTTCTGCCTCCTTCTTCACGGTGTTTGCTGGTTTACAGTAGGTCACTTAAGTATGAATTAGCAAGGTTCTCTCATAAACTACTAGTAAGTGTTAGAAATTTTGCATTTCCAGTGACTGAGTGCTCTACTTTCTTACTCATCCAGGCAGTTACATCTGTCACCAGAGCTCTAGAACAATTTGTGAAACCGGAACAACTGGACGGTGAAAATAGCTATAAGTGTAGCAAGTAAGATTATTACTAATTACATCTTAATACAAGATACACGTTTAATGTATTGCATGAGTTAGAGCATGTTATCTTTTGACTTCATTTAGAAATAAGATAATGAGACACCGCTTCTCTGTTGTTCTTTCATTTAGTTTTGTTTATACAACTAATACACTGAAATCATTCAAAGCTTGGAAAATAATACATTTGTTTCTAAGAGAGTAGTTTTTGTGCTCCTGTTTGAATACTTGGAAATGTATTATAAGAATCGTGGCCATTAGCTCACATTAGACTTTTATTCCTAGTATTGTCTACACTGGGTCTTGTCAGCCTTCCTAAGTGTGAAGTCGCACACTGAAATATTCATATGGCCAGAAGTTAAAAAGCATGTCCGATAAGTAATGGTAAGCTGAAGCACAGAACTATGGACAACGATTTGGGGTGGGAGGCAACATAAGCTTCCTGAAGGTCCTAGTGTTCACTGTGAAACAAAGTGAGATTGGGTCTCAGTGAATGTGAACAGACGCAGGGATAATTAACATTAGCAACCTCTGCTGGCTCATTGAACAGTGTCTTGCACAGTTCTTGAGTTGTAAAACCTGTGGAGTACTGTTGTCCAAAATGAGCCATCCTAAACCTAACCTATGCTTAGTGAAAGCTTAGTATGGAGTTAAGGTGTCCTACATGCTGATCAACGTGTAAAATGTTTCTATGTATGTAAAAGCATTGAACATTTGTATAGGATACTTTGGCAAAACAGGTTGTTAATCAAACATAAACTCAGAAAAGCAAAGACTGCCAGGCTCGATTCTGTAACATTCCTGTCTGATCCTTCTAACTGAAAAATGCAATACCTGCTTTTTGTTGTTGGAAAACTGTAAGTTAATTAGTACATTTGAATGTAGATGTTGAATAAAGAGCATCCAATAGGCAATTACAACAATTTAATCCCAGGTTCATTTTAGTCTGTGGATCCTAGCAAGCCACATGTAATGCATGAAGAATTCTCATAGTTTACAGATTATGGCTGAGGAAGGGTAAGATAACTGTAATAAGCACCTCACATCTGAATTGCATGGTCCTTCATTAATGTGGGGTGTGATCAGTTTAGTCACACATAAAACCAGAAGTTTCAGTTTTTTGTGAGTTTAAAAAGAAAGGTTTAGCATATGTACAGTATCTTTTCCATTGCTGTAAACTATTCTGTTACTTTTAAGTTTTTCCTAATTGGCGTTTTCCTTTTCTTTTCTACCATGAATTTTTCTAATAACCATTACTGCCTCAAAACTTCATATCTAATTACAAGTTTCATAGAATTTTATAAAACACTGGGTTCCCCACCCCCCCTTCTTATTCTGGGTGGGTCTCTTTTTGTTCATAGGCATTCGCCATCAGTTTGCAATTCCCTGCCTTGTATTTTGACATCAGAATTTGAAAAGAGACTATTTAATTCTTTCTATTTGTTTACATCATCAAGAAAAATACTGTTGATAGTTAACTGACATGTTGCAGTCTTTCTCTGTGCTAGTGGTTGAATTTCAGGGCTTACTCTGTATGTCCTACCTTTGAGCATGCAATGCAACAAACTTACAATTAAAAATTTTGTTTCAAAGGACTGCAGATGGTTTCAGTGTCTTTCCAGGCAACCTCAGTACATGAAGACTTACTACTGTCCAGTGTCTCCCTCCTGCAGAATGACTATTTCCCTCCATTGTATTTTTTTATGTTGATACATGATCCATTTTGGAAATGGTTTGCAGTTTCTAGTTCTGAGGACCGAGACTCTCTTGTTCCACTTTTAGTATTTGCATTCCAGCAGAAAGCTGAAAGAATGTATCCAGGACATATGTTCAAAATAGCCACTCTGGTATAACAAGAAATGGTACCTTGCCTTACGTTCTGGTGATACGCTCCAGTGAGAGATCCCTGGTCCTGCTTCGCGCCAAGCTGTTGGGAAGCCTTACCTTTTTGGCATAACAAAGATACATGTTCAGACATCTGTTTGGCTATCAAAAGATAATGTTCTAAATCCTTTATTCTTTGTTCTGTAGAGCTGTCCTCTTATATCCTGCTATCTTCTCTCTATTAACAAACCTGAAATGCAGTGTATGGATTTATGAAAAGAAAAAACATATTATGCAAGTAAATATCATTCAAATAGCATAAGCATGTGTGAGAGATGAAAACTTGTTTGACTTTTTTGGGGGAAAAGAATATGCTGTTAAAACATTCGTCTGTGCTTGTTTTTAAGGTGTAAAAAGATGGTTCCTGCGTCAAAGAGGTATACGATACATCGTTCTTCCAATGTTCTCACAATATCACTGAAAAGATTTGCAAATTTTACAGGTGGAAAGATCAACAAGGTATATTTACAGCTGTAATGCAACTTTATCTTCTTGGAATGGGAGATTTCCAAAAGATGAATACTCATTTAAAAGTTGTTAACGTTTGCAGACAGTATAGACTAATAACTATAGTCTAAGAATGAAGTCGATATAACAACTATGGCTGCTTCTTTCTTTTTTAATAACGATAAAGTTCCTGTGTGACCATAAGAATATACCGTACTTTTAAAGAGCTAACTCTGTGGAAAACAGTTCTCTGCAACTTAAATTATTAAATGTTGTTTATGAGAATAGATATTTTTAAATTAATCAAAAAATACATAATCCTAGTCTGTGTTTTTAGAAGTGTTTTTCTCAGGCTATTCCATGAAGTATTTCAGGATAATTTTTGACTCTTCTTGGTCTGTGTTTAGGATGTAAAATATCCTGAATATTTGGATCTTCGAGCATATATGTCCCAATCAATTGGAGAACCACTCATCTATGCTTTATATGCAGTTCTTGTACATAGTGGTTTCAACTGTAACGCAGGACACTATCTCTGCTTCATAAAGGTAGATATCAGCTTGATTGCTAAAAGGGTAAAATCTGTGCTGACAAAGAAATTAAAATGTTACTGGTAACCACTGTTTATAGGGGAAAAGGTTGCATTATACGTTCTGTTTGATTTGTTTTGGTATGTTCTGTAGTGTTCTATCTGTGATGTCATTTGGAAAACACGCAATTCATCTAAAGGTATCGTCGTCTTTATTTGCAGGCCGGTAATGGACTTTGGTATCGAATGAATGATGCCTCAGTAGACCTTTCTGATATCAAAACAGTTCTCAATCAGCAAGCTTATGTACTTTTTTATATCAGGTAATAACAAATACTAAATGTATTCAGAATATATTTAGTTTCCTGTTATTGGTATTTTACTTCTTTTCAGTGTTTTTCTTTCTGTCCTATGAAAAGATTAGTATTTGTATAATTCAGTTCTGTCTAACCTGAAATTTCCCATGTCATTTATTATCTTTCATTGCTTGGCCTTAAACTGCTGCATTCGTGTGCATTACTATATATCTGCTCTCTGTAGCTGGCTAATTTAGAAAAGAGGAGAAATTAAGGCCATAGATGGTGTAAGGATGAGTTATTGCTCTGAAAAGGATAGTCATTGTAGGAAGACGATTATCTAATTTTCACTTTGTTGTCTTGGTTAAGTCTTCTGTATATGTCTTCTGTGTCATATAAACTGTTCCTATAAAATTATAGGATGGGGTTTAATCCAAGAATAGGCTGAAAGAAAAACTCTCAACTAAAATCACTGCTCTTTTCCCAAGGCGCTATGATTTGACACTCGGAGAACGTGCTTTTTACTTACCAGCACCGTCTTATCCCCGTTCATTCCTTGGTCAGCGGGGGGCTAATAGTAAGCAGGCTGGATTTATGGGACCACGACTTCCTCCTCATATGATTAAGGTAATTTGAGAGGGGCAGATAATGGCACCAAATTGATAGTGGTTTTTGGTTTTGGTGTGGGTTTTTTTGTTGTTGTTTTTTAGCATCTGAGTTTTATTTTCCCTCCCACACTGCAGCTTTCTTCACAGCCCTCACGCTACAGCCAGAATTATTCAAACAGTGGCTAATCCTAAATTGTGCAGCCATGCTACTTCATTACTTTATACTTCCAACTCAGCTTTGTAAAGCACTGAGAACTATGCTTTCGAGACAATATAAGTAGTCTATTAATGCTTAAATGACTTCAAAAAAAAAAAGAAGTAAAGATTTTTTTTTTCCCCCTATCAGTGTCACTTTAGCTGAGACAGTGAAAACAAATTGTCTTGTTCCTGAGTACCAGAACAATTATTCCAGTGTTTTCAGGGAATGTTTAAAGGTGAAAATAAATATATTTGGGAATAGGTTTAGTCAATGTCGAGTTATTTGGGTGGGTTTCAAAAATGATGCTCATGTGATACCAATATGCAGTAAACCAAAAGCAGGAATTAAACACACTTGGACTTACATTTATTTTTGAAGGGGGGTGTTTTTTCTTCTTAGGTGTTGAGGCAATTTGTAGAAATATTTAGTAGGAGAATTTCATGTTTTAAAACTTTAAATGCTGTGTGTTTGCACATACCAATCTTGTAATCTCTTCTTGTTAAATACAGAATTCAAGTCGTTTAAATGGAAATGGACCCCTGAAAGAGGATCCAAATACCGTTGGTGTCACCCTAAAAAGGCCATCTTCAGCTCCACCAACAGCTTGTGTTCAGAACTGGGCAATTACCAGGCCTTCGATTACTGATCCATCAAAAAACCAGAAGATCACTATCAGTATTCATAACAAATTGCCTGCACGTCAGACTGTGTCGCAACCTGACTGTCTTAGCAGTGCTGCGGAGGACGAGGATCTAAGCAAGCCTGTTCCTTCATCCACAATTACAAATTCTTCTGCAGCAGAGTCTACCTCAAATGCATCTACAGTGTCAGTTGCTACTAACGTTTCCAAACAGGAAATTCCTGATGAAATTTTTGTTGAGCCAGCAGTGAATGGAAATCCTAAACTCAGCTCTGATAACACAGTCCCTTACGGTGCAGAATCTTCAGGGAAATCTGAGGAATCGAAGGGCTTGTTTAAAAGGAATTGCAACATAATATCTTCTAACGGAATTTTGATTGGAAAGGTGGTCCGTACATTGCAGAATTCCCATTCTTCCTGTCAGAATGCTGAAGAAGAAAGATCCCAGCACGAGCTGCCAAAAAATGATTCACTAAATGGTGCTATTAGTTTAGATAACGAATCTAAAGAAAATGGACTGAAACTTGATGATTCTACTTGCCAAGTCCAACCTGTTAAACCTTCTGAGATTTTCTTTTCTAAAACAAATGGATTGCTTGAAACAGTGAGTTATGTTTGTTCCATCTAGAATTTCTCACCTATGATGTATTCGGTATTCAGGAGCATTATAATGTTTCTAATTCATGTGAAATACCGAGAAAACACAGCACAAATTTCATCATAACATTCATGCTATTATTCCATTAGAACGTGCAGAACATGTCAACTTAAGAGAAGTTCAGCTGAAATAATATTTCAGAAGTTTCATAAATATATTTAAGGGGGGTGAGTGGGGTGATGTGTAAAATGGGGATAGTGCATATAACTCAAATGGTCTTGTTTAACATCTAATGTAGAAATTTTGCAAAGAGTAGTTTTCTACTAAAGACAGTATTTTTTCTATCTGTTAACTTCTGCGTTTTAATTGTAGATGCCTATAGCTTTGTCGCCGGTTCCTCAAGAAATAATCTTAGAATCTCTCACATACAGCCAGTTGAACAGCTTGTCAGAGGAAATAAGGTAAAATGAGTACAATCTGATTAAAACAAGATTTCATACAAGTTTATCATTGTTTTACCTGTCTAATAATACTATTTGGTAGAAAGATTTAGATCAGTACAAAGAATTCCATACTGTACATTTAGTGTTGCAAACATCAGCACTGAGCATATATTATTCTGATATTAAATACCAGGTGGATGCCTCTTGGAAAACTTTTCGTTTCTTCATAGAATGTTTTTCAATTTTTTTTCCATTCTAGGAAAGTATTCCATTCTGGAATACTTTTTCTATTCACCTTCGCCTTTTTTTCCATTCTAGGATGTGTGAATGTAAATTCCCACCATCTGCTCTCCCGTTTGGGAGAGAGAGGGAAATCCATGTGTTCATTTTTTTCTAGTTTGGGGGAGAGCAAATATAGTGGTTTTGGCTATTGATGTGATTCAGAGCAGCAAGTGGAGGGAGACAGATGTGTTGGGTGTGGGTTTTTTAATGCAATATTTGCAGAATCAAGAGAAAAAACCCACCTTCTCTGGGAGCTGAGGAAGGTGTAAGAATAGGTTTCTAAAGGGAATGTCTTTCAGAGTTTTCCAGTAACCACCAATTTTTTTTACTTAAGGGGATTTTACTCCTAACATTCATCTTTTAAATGGACTTTTTCAAGTGAAGTCATGTTTTTTATTTTGTGCAGTGTCCCTGGACCTCAGAAATCTTCTGAGAATGATGCTCTTATGGAAACTGTAGTGATGGAAGCACTGTTTGCCTATGAAGAATCCAGGAAGGTTCCTTCCAACTTTAGCTGTGATGTTGAGAATCTTTTTACTCAATCAGATTCTGACACCATTTCTACCAAAGAAGAAGTTGCTGAAAGTATTATAACAAAAGCTGATAACGCGCATCCCAATATCAATGGTCAGCACAAGGTCAGGAAAAAATCCTTGGACACTGAAGATGAATTCCTTGGGCAGTGTGAGTCTGAAGATAGTAGAGACAAAGACAAACCAAGAAGATCAAAAGAACCTGAACTAATTTCAAAAGAAAATCCTTTGTACATCAAAGGGTCTCCTGAGAGCGAAGAGAAATTGGGGCAAACTTCCTCTATAAAGTCTGACATTGAATGTAGTTCTAAAAAACTTGCATCTCTAGATATTACAGATAAATTCCAAGATACAAAGGACATTTCTAATAACTATGTAGAGGTACCACCTGTTAATGACTCTTCTATTACAAAGCTGGATAAAGTTTTGGAGAGTCAATTTTCTAGAGAAAACGAGGGATTGAGTAATAAAAAATGTGAAGAAGATAAACATAGGAAAAAATATAAGAAAAAAATATATGACTCTAAAAAAACTGACAAAGAGCACTACCGAAAGAAGAGAGAAAACTCAGACACTGAAGAGAGGGAGAAGGAGAAGCAAACCAGAAGCAAACCAGATGATTATTCCCACAAGAGGAGGTGCTCTCGCAGTGTGGAAACAAATAAGCAAAATCGTCATAAGCAGGAATATTGCAATGAAAGCAAGTACAGATCTTCCCATAATGAAAGAAACAGTCCAAATAATGGCAAAAGCTCAGGAAAATATTCTCGTTATAGATCCCGAAGCAGAGAAAGAATAGAACAAGACAGGAACAGGTATTATCATTCCAAAGGAGAGAGAACTTGGAGCAGAGAAAGATACTATCAAGATGAACCACGGAGATGGGAAAAATGCAGATACTACAATGATTATTATTCCTGTCATGGAACAAGAGATGGTAGAGAGAGAAAGTCCTCTCATTGTGATAAAGACTTTGACAAATCGAGTCAGGCTTACAACAACAGGTCACACAAGGATTATCATTGCAAAAGCAGATGGCCTCACAACACACTCTCTAGAGAGGAAGATGTACATCACTTCAGCAGCCACAGAGCAACCTTACATCATTGTTCAGTACCTCAGCAGCAATCTGAAAAATATTCTCGTGAAAGGCATGCACTTCCACCTGTGTCAGCTCATTCAAATTTTGAGGAGTCTTCCCGGGAAAATGAAAAAGAAAAACTAAGAAATGGCAAAAGAAAATACACCCACGCAGAAGGAAGCGGAAGCGAAATAGAAAAGAAATGCCGAAAGATAGGTGACCAAAGAATGAAAAAATATAAGAAGGTCAAGAAGAAAAAGAAGTCCAAAGATAAACATCGAGAGAAGGATTACAAGTAAGCAAGGATTCCAGCATAATCAGCAATTTTTTCCTAATTCTTTTCTGGGTGTTTCTCATGTCTGCCTTTTTTCATTGTTTCTAAGTTATTTATATAGCATAATCTGGCTGGGGATCATGTCATCAGGTTGGTCAAGTGAAGATAGGAAAGATATTGCTGAATTGTGTTAGAACACTAGATCTGGACCACGTAGTTAGAATCACATCTGCACACTGTTCTTGATTAGGTTACAACAATTTTTTTCCTTTTAATTCCACGTATTCCACAACTAGCCACTGTTAATGATTTGTGTACAAACCAGGACCTATCGTCCTTCAATCTGAGGGCTTAAGTTTGCTGCATCTAAAGTAAGTTAGATGTGCAGACATTACCACAAAATAGCTGACATGCTGCAAGTCATCACCTGTGGTAAAATAAATAACGTTTCATATATGCATCAAGTGCCACATCTGTTTTTCTATTTTTAACTTGCATGTTTCCTTCAGACTTTATGATTTGGATTTCTCTGTGCTCCGCTTTGACAATGACAATCGCAAACGTAAGAAAAAGAAGAAAAAGAAGAAACACATCAGGAAACTGAAAGGCTTCTTGGAATATTTAGATCCTCGTTTCCAGAAGAAAACACGGGAGAAGAAGGAAGAATCCTGTCCTCCAGGCGGCTATTTATGTGAGCAATACAGAAACCAGGGCAGTAAACAACCCTACAAGGAAGGGAAGCCTTCTGGCGCAGGTGAAAGCAAGAAATACAGCTCCATCACATCCAATGAGTATGTTAAAGGTAAGGGGCCACGGGATGTTTGCAGGACTCCTTTTATTCACATAGACACAATTATTTAAAACAATCTTTAAATGCTTGTGTGATGAAATCTCTGCTTTATATCGTGGCTTCCAAACAATCTGCATTAATATAAAAAAAAGTTGATAGGCTTCCCCCCCCCATTTTTAAATGACTGCTAGGAAAGAAAGTCTGAAATAAAACTGCAAAGGGGCTGAAGGGCAAGTAATTTTAATTTGATCTGATGGTTAAGTGGCGAACAAGTGGGAGAGATGCAAGATGTCGTATTAAATTCAGTCCAACTAACTAGGAAAAAAAACCTTGGGCAGCTATGTCTTGAAAAAGAATCTAGTAGGTAGACAGGAGGTTCAGTAGTCAAGATGGAAGATGATGACATGAGACTTCCAGGCTAGTAATCTTGTAGTGAAACACCATCTTCCTAAAAAAAACTGCCAGAGTAATCGATTTAAATAAAATACTATGTTCAGCTATTTCATAACATAGAAACAGTGCTGACTGCTTATTCAGAGTAACATAAGTTGGTGATAATACTGAAATATTGTTGTTTCAGATGTAGATCTGCCTTCTCCTAAGCACACTGAATTCACAGTTGTTAACCCTCCAGAGGATGCTTCGCAATTTAACACCTGGAGAGTATGTTAAATTCCTGCTATTGTTTTATTTATTTGTGGGTTTTTTTCTGTTAGTATAGGCTTAAAAATACAGAGAAGTGGGCTGATGAAACAGCTCTTTCCTAATTTTTAATGTTAAAAAAAAGTCAGTTTGGTGCTTCTTATAAAAAACTAAATACAAACTTGAGTGCCTGACTGAATTTACACTGAACTCTTTGCTGTTGCTTGTCATAGTCCTGACTTGGGCTCTCAGTAGATAATATGGTTTAAATTAATTAGCTCTAAAATTATGCAATGAAGAAGATTCCACACTGCAACAAATTCAACATCTAAAATAAAATTTGACAACATTTCCCATGAAATTTTGCTGAACGGAAGTGTTTATTATAAAAATAAAACCTTCTTAAATGCCCATTATCTGACATAAAGTCAGTCCCAGTTACTCAGATATATTAAACAAACAACACCTCCCAACCATCTATTTTACTCTGATAGATAACTGAAGTAATCCCTGAAGAAGACAGCTCACTATCCAAAAGCAAGTTTTATTTTTAAATTTTCTACATTTTATACCTTTTATACCCGCAATTTAAGAATTGGGTTAATAGTCAGTGACAATCCTGTTCATTAATAGCTCCGTGTTGAAAATGTCATTCTGGCATAGAAAACAAAAGAATTCATCTTCTTGCATTACAGCTGAATGCATTTCACAATTTGGAGAAGTTTAATCTTGGAAGAGATTTTAATTTTCAAAAATTCTTTGTGATTTCCGCATTGAGGTAAATTGCCACAGTCAGTAGATTCTTGCACTGAAAAGTTTACTTAAGGCAAAGAGGAAGTGCGTTTGTGGAAAAACAATTGTACTTCAGGACATAGACAACCAAAAGTTTTATTCTGAAAATACAGTATGGAGGGAAAGCTGATTGTTCACACTTTCTTCTTGTAAAATTTAATATGATATTTATCTCTTTAACAAGAAAAATTTAAGAAGAAGGACTGAATTGAGGTCTTTCAAATACTGTTGTTGTAAAAACAGACTTTTTTATGATAATAATGTCAAAATAATCCTTATTGCACTAAAAGTGTCTCTGTTCTAGCTGATAAATCGGGAACCGATCAGAACAAAATGCGTTTGCTCTAATACTCGTTTGGCTTTAGTGAATTCTCTGGCCAGCAGATGGCAAACTCGCTTTTTTCTAAGCCAGTCAAAAGTATAGTAAGAAAGTAAATGTCTTGCATCCCATTACACAAGCCAGGGGCATGAAGATTACTGGGCTATGTAGGTGAGAGAGATGTTCATTGATAAATACGACAGTACCCCGCTTTTGATATACTGCTTGCAACACAAGGGGGATATGAGGGCTGTGAAAAGCAATTTTTTTAAGTCTTGAGAATTTTAGTATTTCATCAAGCCCATGGATGTTAATTAGCTTCATCTTGTGGAAGGTCAATCTTTCTTAAAAAAATGGGTCTCAGGTAGGGTTTCTGGATGACGGAATCTGATCTCAAAAAAGGCCACTTTGGCAGTGTGTATTCAGAGGGTATGGAACCTCTCAAACAAGCTAGGGACAGACTAGGAACAACTGAGAAGGTTGTGCCTTTTCACCAGGACTCATGTTACTTTGAATAAGTTAATGAGGATGAAAATGGCTAGTGATAACTTGTGATTTAAAAAAAATCCAGATAGGATGGGAGAAGGAGCAGCTTTAAAGCATTAATTGCCTACATTCCTACATGTTCTCTCCAGCAAGTTTCTGAAGGCTTCTGTTCTTGTGGGTAAGATTTGGTCAGCTTGACCACAAGATTGTCAGTAAAACAAGGATGCTGTCTAGGCAAAACTTCAACTAAATTTAATTTACCTAAGGTCTACCATTTGCTATTAAAGCAGGTAGCTTTGTCCCAACACTGTACAGTTCACCAATCTTAGCGTAGAACTGAAATGCAGTCAGTTTAAACGTGAGGAAGCCACCTTCTCGAGGCAGTGGGATCCCGTAGTCACAGAGCAGATGGAGCTGCGTGCAGGTTTGAGACTTCTCTTTCAGAAATCAAACCTCTGAGACATAGTTTTATGTGGAATGTCACGACAGGGAGTGACATTGCTTCCTTTTGTCTTTCAGATGCGGAGCTTACTGATGGAAGCCTTCAATACTCAAACTAAACCTACCATCAAAACCAACAACTTTTTACCATCAAAACCAACGACTTTTTCCCATCAAACCCGACATTACCAATATTGACCATCAAAACTTAAAATTTATTATCAAAACAATTACCATCAAGACAAAATCCAGTCATAAGTGGTGCTTAACATTTCTGTACAGAATTTTACCATGAAAGAACTTTTTTTTAGTTTTTAACTTGAGACTTTCTTTTTTAAAATATACTTCTAATCCAAAAGGGTGGAAACTTTTTACAACTGCTGAACATTGTAAATTACCACATAAGTATCTCACTGATGTGAGATAATGCCCTGGAATAGACCATCTCAAATGCTGCTTAATTACAGACTCAGGTTGACTTTATGTTATTCATGTAATGTTACTCCAAGTTAGACATCTGGTGCAAGAGCGACCAGGAATTATAAAAATTGCAACTGACGGTCTGTATATTTAATTTAAAGACTTATTTAAAATTTCACAAGCTCTCAAATAACTAGAGTTTTGCAAGAGCTGCATCTTTTTTCTGTGATGTCTGACACTAGAAACTAATTTACTTCACATTTGAGTTATATTCAAGATCTGAAGAAAATCTTCTGGTTTTCAACATTGTGAAACAACGAATATGCAGTTCTGAATGTATCTCTCAAGACTATTTGTATACCCTTCCATATGTTTTTATTACATTTTCTTAATATACTGTCACTTGTCTTAAGTCTCAGTTGTCTGTTTTGTCTCTCTAAAGTGTCTAGTTACAGACAAATTCATACTGTGATTTTTATTTTTATTATTAAATGCTATCAAACTGTGATGCACTTATTATTCACTGGTCCTGCATCAGGAGATGAGTGGGGAACCTGTATTAAATACAGTTCATCTGAATAATCTGTCTGGTTTATACAAGCTGTGTTGTTCAGAGATGTCTAAAGTTTGATCTTTGTTTTTTTAAAGATAAAAAGCACTTGCCCCACTGTAAATATATAGCATGTAAAATTTATATAGTATATAAATACAGCAAAGTTAAAATGGATTTTTACTTGAGTTTTACTTGAGTTATTTAACATGCAATATGTCATGTGAATTGACAGCTTTCAGAGTGTGTTTGATACTCAAGAAATCAGATCTTCCTTTCAGTGGTAGGGGAGAAGATGCTGTCGGTGTGACCCAGAGAAGTAACTTGGGACTTCAGCTGCCTAGACAAGAATGCAGAAGGCTTTCTCCTTTGAAGTTAAAAGCTTCCAAAAACAGGTTGGAAGCTCAGCAGTAGCTTTTTACTGTGTGTGACACTAAAAAAAAAAAAAAAAAAAGGAGCAAGGTTAATGTTTTACTAAATACTTAAAGTAATATTTTGGTACATGGAGAACACCATAAAGCCAAACCATAAGTGTACCCTGCATAATGTTCCTATGGCAACAGTGATGTGAAGTTACATAAAGTAACATGACAAAGAAACCACATACCTTTCCTGTATCTGGCTTTTTTTTCCTCTTTTGTCCTTTGGCTCCAAGATTTGGTGTCTTGTCTTTTGTCTGATAAATAACTCCGGCGTAAATGTATAAAAGGAGTTTAAATGTTGACTGCTGTACCTCCATTAAGAGCTCCAGAAGCAACAACTGCCTGAACTAGCTAATACGCAGTAAGTGGAGGGAGGGCAGTTAGAGCTATGGAGAAGCAGACGGGGCAACTGCAGCAGCGTTAGCTATTTCTAATTGGGGGAGGTCTAATTAATCTACTTGAGGAGCAGAGATCCGATTCCTGCCCCCCCACCCCAAAACTCATGGAAGGGAACTGACAAAATACCTCCTTAATTTAGGGTGGCTCCAGGGAAACCAGCTCTTAATGGAGCAGCACTCATAGTTGTGGCATACTTCACTGAAACAATCTATTTTGCAGTTGAAGGTTTTTCTCTCTGAAAATTTAAACCTGATGACAATGTAAATTGGTGTGCCTAAAGATAGGGAAAAGAGGCCTTTTACTTACAAGAGCAGTTATAACGCATGCTGTAAAATTGAACCTTAATCTCTTTAAAAAAAAAAAAAAAATCAGCAATTGCCTCCCACGTGTTCTTGGTAAACGAGGAGCTATACAACAGTATAGTTTCACGCTTTATTTTTGAGAAAAATCTCCAGATTTAAGCAACAGGTCTTAATGGTAAATGAAAACATTAATATTGCAGTGGATTTACATAGAACATCACATTTTTAACAATGATTGATACAGAGTATTTGTCATGCAGATCACTTGTGTACACCAAGTAATACTTATATCAATACATATCTGTACAGTATTTACATTTTATATTTAAACTCTAGCTAGAAACATTTTCCAAGAAAATATAGAAATGAAACTGGTAAGCCACAAGTCTTAATTTGTAGCATTTGGTCTACAACAGACCTAGCTTTTCCAGCAAGCATATCTACATAGATATGTAATAAATCTTAAAAATATGCATTGTTTTTATATATGAAGCATTATAAATGCTGCTCAGTTTACAAAGGTTCAGTTTTGTACCAGTTTAAAACGGTTCAAAATGTTAAGTGACGTAGAGCTTATTTTGTCGGAGTATTGTAAAATTTAAGTCAGTCCAGCTGAGCTTAAGTATTATATACAGTTCTCTCCCCAGGTTGCACTGGCAACGTGGCTGATGTTAGTGGCCAAATGGTTGTGACGCTGAAGCCATGCACACGGCAGAGGCAGTAGTGGCTCCTGCTGGCCCCGGTAGTTGTACAGGGCAATGCTAAGAACAAAGAGCTGAAGAATTTTGCAAGTTTCAGTGCAACAGGAAGGGAGAAGTCTGTTGTCCCCAGAGGACTTTTCCTCAGCATGGCCAAACCGTAACAGATATTGCTTTAGGCCACCGAGCAGCCAGCCTTAGTAGCTACCCCTGGACTCGAAGCCCAATAAAAAAGGGAAAGGTTGAGAGATTTTTCTTCACCCTCATGGACAGTACCTGATTTGGCCAAAATTTTCACAAGCCACTTTGTTTTACTGGCCTGGTGGCCAGTGGAAATTTTGGGCCAGTTTCACTCCCTGTTAATACTGTTACAAAGAACATTTGAAATCAAATATTATCACACACAAGAACGCTATTCCATTAGCTTTGGTAAATTAAATAGATAGGTTGAGCACCACAAATAGCTGTTTAAGATGTTGCATTTTAATGCTAAGAAATAATATATTTCCTGCTATAATATCCTCAGTTACATGTTACTCTAATAATTATTTCTGCTGGATATAAGAACTTCAAACTAAATACAGCAAATGAACTCTCAAGGCATTTCCTTCATGCTTACAGGCAGACATCCTCACCTGCTTAAATAAATAGATTTTCTTGAAGGTGGTATTTCAGAAGATAAGAATTGATACGAAAGTGCTTCGTGGCTTATTAATGCTTCTGTAATCTCACATTTCTCCAGAAATACTTTATTTGCTGCTTTTCACCTTTACACTCATTAGTACCACTGATTCTGGCTTATCAATATTTGCATTACAAATGTACTTGTCCAAAGCTAAAACTGATGTATGCATTGCTTGAAAACAAAACCTAAAGTTGCGGAACTGAAGACTCAAAACAAGTGATGTTAGCAGCTCCATAATCATGCTGCTTTGCAAACATAGGACACACAACTTAATTCGTTTCTATAAAGAGTTTAAATGTGTTCCATTAAGCAAAGATGTCCCCACCCTGATACTTATTCAAGGATTCTACCTCCTTTGGTTGAGTTTTACTCCCTTGAAAGCACTCGGATTTGAACATTCATCCAAGTAGACTGCAATTCCACGCACTCTGGGGAAATGTAAGGTGTACAAAAGTTTACTTTGTTCTTTTCCTCTCGGCCTTTTTGGCAAACATGCAATAAAGCAAAACAATCACAGGCTGACACCCCATGCAAAACAAGGCAAATTAGTAAGACAGGAACAATGAAACAGACTCTCCCTTACAGTTAAAAGGAGATTTGAAACAGATCAACTTAATAAGTTTGTGTTTTTGCCAGGGCAGCGCAGTTCCCTGTAACGTATCCAGAGATGCTTCTGTAACTCCAACAAGCAAAACTGCTTTGACAAAGTATTGGGTCTCCAAAGCGTTCACTGGCACAGTAGGCACGGCTCAGGTTCAACAAGTTTGTGAAAAACTGAGTGCTAACAGAAGCAGTAGGGTCCAAAAAACCACTTTTTCCCCCATTGTGGAATTAGGGCCTTTACCTTAAGAATGGTATGTGCGCTATCAATAGAAAAGCGTTGTATTAAAATCTGCCATGGCAGTTTACATGTTCCTGAAAGACTATCAGTAGGACCACAGAAAGATCTTCCACAAATTAGGGGGGGGAAAAAAAAAAAAAAAAAAAAAGAAACAAACATGCTTGTGGGGGAGTTCAGTTGCACAAGGTAATCGGTGTGTAAGATTTAATTTTTAAGTACAAATAAGGATGTCTATTCTTTTTTTCAATTTCAACTGCCGAAGCACGGATCTGAAAAATCGCCTTTAAGAATGCAATAAAAATACTGAACTTTTCTGTATGTCGAAAGTTTGTTATCAAGCAAAGGAACGAATCCTGCTTGCTTAACTATCTAGGGCTGTATCTTACAGAAAGATTTCACTTTCCTGGTTTCTCCCTTTAAAAACATCAAATGCATGTGAAATTATTTGGGGGTATTTTCACATGCAAAGCCTAAACTCATGCAAGCCCTGTCATCTTACTCCTTTAGTAGTAACTTAGTGTTAATTAAACTACAACATATCTAAAACATAAGAAGGATGTTACTATATAAAAAGCAGATGAAACCAGTCATTAAATCCTACTGCTTATTGTGAGTGTACGAGCAGACAGGAATGAGTTTTAGCCTACTGGCAAATATCAAACCACACCTGTACTTAGTGTCATGTCCACAGACTCAAACCTTGGCTGTTGGGACCTGCATACATTTCAGTGCATATCAACCAAACCCTTTAGCACAACTAGTTAACTACGTAGCTGCCAGTCTACCACCGAGTTGTGTTTCTGAAGAAGAAAAGCTATTTCCATAAAGGTAGAAGAGCGAAACCTAAATGAAAGCTTCACTCAGCTGTTCATTTACTGCGAAACACACAAGACTTGAAAACTCATATTGAGATTGTGGGTTTTCTGCTTACAGAAAAAATTAAGTGCTAGATCACGCTGTACTCCACTTTTGGTGCTGCATTTTAGTGAGAGATGAAAGTCTCATAATCATTCCTCCTTTTAAGGGAAATGCACTCAAATGCACGTATAGGACATTTTACTATTAGCCTCGAATTCTTTCCCTCCCAACCCAAGTAAACTGGAGTTGTAACTAATATAAGTGAAAACAAGGCTTCCATCTTTTCAGTTGAATTATGTTCCAATATAATCATCCTCTGGGATTTGAAGCTTACTTCAAATTATATGCCAGTAACTATTTACCCTGAAAGGTCTTGCCAAGTTTTTATGTCATAGTAAAGTGTATATATAAAATTTACAGTTATTGTCTTCATTTATTTTGTCCAATTTTTACATTATCACTCAACTGTATGCTCATTTATAGGCTGATGCAGGTATACAAGTTTCTGATCACGTTCTATTTCTTATTTGCAATTCTTCGTTTCCTTGTTGCCAGCATATCATAAAAGGGATCCCTGCTGATACTTGCTCTAGAAGAGAAAGAAGGAATCATCAGTTTCATTAACAAATATCTGTTTTTGAAAACTAAAACTATTTTTTTCTGTCTTCCCTGTGGATGACTCCACACTCTTAATAAGATAATGGATGGTTCTCTTCTAAGCATCACAAATATTTCTTTAGAAAAAGATGTTATTCAGCTGTGATTTGTTAAGAGTTCATATCTTCATCTTGACTATTATGTACTTCTTTAAGTGTAGGTCTGCTTTATAAACCTTACAAGATAAAGTCAAGCTGTGAAAGTTTAAAGCTGCACTGTGAACATGCTTAAGATAGATGTCACTAAAGTTAATTATTAGGTGAAGTAAGAATCTAATGAAGTTAGGGTTAAAGACGATTCACACAAGGCTTTACATTTGCTTAAAAAAAAAAAAAAAAATCCACATTTTCCTCATTTGAGTTAGTAGCGCTATTTCCTTAGGACCAGACAGTAACAGGAGACTTGTATCTTGATCCGTCAGCCTCACGTAGCTTGTCATTAATCCTAGAGGATGTTGCCACATCAGAATTCTTCAAACAAGTTAGACTACAAATTCTCTTAGTATCTTACTCTGAAAAGATCTTACACTTCATTTCTGAAAGACATTTAAGACTTTAAACTCACTTGATGGATTTAATCCACTCTTCTTTTTCTTCTGGGGTAGGAGCAGATATTCTGTACACTACATGGTTGCCTTCCACCACTCTACCATCAGCTTCAGTTTTACACGCTTTAATTACTTGACCTTTATGACTGGGGTTATAGAGCTCAAAGCAGTTCTGGAGGGTAGAAATGAAGAAATAAATTTAAAAAACAAAACAAAACTGACAAACATCTTCAATTAACACTACATCTAAGTTCTGGATGGTTTACTTATCTTCATTTTAAAAAAAATTATGAAAATGTCTTACTGGTTTTCTAGGGTCTTCAACTTCTCTTATGCTAAGGTTTTCTAATGGAATAATTCCTCTAGGTTCTTTGTCCTAAAAAATTAGGAAAATATCACATTATTAGCCACTTAAATACATTGATCACAAATGAAGTTCACTGTAATATATACTCACTGTTGTGTACTCAAAGTAATACAGGCAATTATCAGTCAGAATAAACCATCTCCGTTTCCACGTTTTCACTCTTCCCCCTATAATAAAAAGGTATGGCTGAATTAAACGTGTGTTGCTGTCAAGGCTTCAACAATGGATAAGACAGTCATTTAGTTTTGCTAAAAACTAAAAATTTTTTTCAAAATATGGCTTAATTACTTAATTGTAAATGGATCAGGCACAGATGAGCTGAGGTTAAAGGAACATGTTACTGTAACTCTTGTACTAAGATCAAACTCCTGAGACAGCATTAACTATGGTGTTGCTGACCAGCCGCAAAAACTGTATGCTGTAAAGTTGTAAATGTCCCCTCTCTTACAGCAAATGAATGCAACAGTTTAGCAGTCAGACCTGTTCCCTCTGTCCATGCCATCACGGTTGTTTACTGCATCAAAAATATTAATACTATACAGCCCTCAGAAATGCAGTCAGTGCTGCTACAGCAAAGGGAGGCCAATCACCAGCAAAACCAGTAACTGGGTTCCAGCAACAGCAACAACCCTCTCCAGAGCCTTTCCCTTGCACAAGGAAAGGGTCCCATCAATAAAACTAAGGGCATTTTATCACCTTCCTTTCACTCCGCTCGCGAGCGTACATGTGATTAAGAACCTATCTCTACTTTCAGTTTTAACATCAAGTACGTAAGATGCTTATAAATATTATTAGCAGAACAAATATGATGTGTCATCAATAGGGAGCAAATCCTATGCCATTTTTAGTCACTTTTTATCATTTAGTATTTTAAAAACATGTTCTCTCTATAGATTAATATATCATTGAGTACACCTGTCAGAAGAAATAGTTACTGCTCAAAAAATGCCGATTTTTCCTGCATTAACAGTTTAGACAACAGCAACCAGAGAGCTCCTCTTTCTTACACCTGCTAATGTCACACTGTAGGGAACAGTTCCTTTTAGAAACATGCATTCTTGTCTCGGCCCTTTCAGCTGGTTTTCTGCCGTTGGCTACTTCAGAACACGTCTAGCATTCCACAATTATGTTATTTTTGAAACTCATTTCCAGGAAGGACAATTGTAGATAAAGCATTCACGTGTTACTAATATAGAGGCTTAGTTCCACCATAGTTGTCTGACTTCAGGATTATGTCACCACCTGTGCATCATCCATTCATCAGTGATTTAATCTCATTAACCCGACATCTCAAAACAGTTTTGAGATGTTCTTGCTATTGAACACCCATGCGTAAATGAGTACCATTAATACACACAAGACCCCCGATTTAATCCAAGTCATATAACTACATCTAAGACAGGAGCATAATTTTTTGATCTTTTTATTCTACTTAAGACAGCTGGGTTTTTGTTTAATACAGAAATCCAAATCATATTAAGTTAAAGAACAATGCTAGGAATATAATGAAATTTCTTGACACCAGCCTACTGTGTGTTTGCATTGCAGACCAAGTATGTTGCATGTCGTGTCTTCCTTTTGCTTGGTTTCATGACCAAATGGTAACCCCGTACTAACACACTGCAATGTTCAACGTACTCAATAAACTTTATGTTTCCATTACACGCACACACATCTTAAGAAAAATTTAATCTGCAAGCAGGTGCGGTGAAATAAGAGAAGGCAAAACAGTGCAAGATGCAGAAGCCGTGACAGAATGAATGGTTGAGTGAGCTGGAGACAGTGCGGGAAGAACTGGTGGCATTTTAGTACAACCACTGTGACAGATCCTTACATAAGCATTGTAGAATCATTCAAACTGGCACGTAAGTCACTAGAAAAATTTCCATCACCTTGACTGAGAGCTGGTTCAAGTATCAGGAAGTATTTGGGCTAGGAATGGAAAGTCGACGAACTTTAACTTGACTCCCTTACAGATCAATGAATAAGCAGCAGCCGAGTCAAGACAACTGCCAGGACAGTCCTTGCTATCGCCATAACATGACATTTTTTCATATAATCCAGTGTTCATTGCCATGATTTTAAGTCACGTTCTGCTCTCTAAGGTTAACAGGTTAACACCATTTAACATTTTTACGGCACAAAAACATCACCACATTTTTCAGGCTAACAGGTAACATCACCTAGCATCAAATGTCATGGCTTGCCCAGTTCTAGTAGAAAAACAAGTCAGCAGGAGAGAGGATAAAACAAACAGGCAAGTAGGTTACCATCACAGAGGCAGCTTAAATTGAACAAAGGTGCTTCTCATAACAAATTGAACAAAGGTGTTTCTCATATCATGTCAAAACACAATAAAAAAATAATCAGGTAATAACCATATATTTAAAAGAAGGCCTGCTTATAATTTAAGACAGAAACAACGGACTTAAAACACGCACCACCTAGAACAATATGAAGTGTCAAATAGTAAATGACAGTTGAGTTTGCTGACATTTTTCCTGACAATATCCCCTCTCTTTGGAAAAGCCAGATTTCTCAAACCTGAAACCTTCTGTAATCAGTTTTGATGACGCTTTTGTCATGAAACACTTCCCAGCTTCAGGATAGTAGTGATGCTGAAGCCAGAAAGAAGATTAAATATCTTTGCCATCCCTCTTGCTGCTCCCTTCTCCCTAAAACAGCCAGTAGCTCACCGGGTTACAGCACTCACGTGCGTCGCAGAAATAGACCTTAAGTCCCTGCTCCACCAAGCTATGAGTTACTCTGCTCTTCCAGAAAAAAAAGCAGCAAGGCAGGATTTTTTGGCAGGATAAGGAACTATTCTCACATACAAGTCCCTGTCTCCCCACCCCATTACTTAGCTGCAGCTGTCAACAGCACAGACTCTAATAAAGCCTGAAAGGCAATCTAAGCTGTACTCATCAAGTGTGCAGGGGTCACCATATAACATGTATTTAATGTGCCTTTACAACGGCTAAAACCCAAGAAGCTGGTTGATAAGGCTTTGCGGCCGGTAAACACTGCATGCAAGATTAATGGGTAAGAGCATGTGATAACAAAACATTCTTTTCCTCGGCCGAGATTGCTGTAGGCTCACAAAACAACAAAGGGTTTTAGCACCATACTTCATATCTTCTTCCAACTCCCAGCCTTTGAAAGATTAAAACTGGAAGGAATTAAGTTAGCAGAAGAGGATCAAGAAAATCAGAGTATGAATCCATAAATATTTACAGAAATGGAGAGATATAAGTGATGTACTTCTCAAAGATCTATATGATTAACTAAAACGCAAAGACATCTCAAACAACAAAATAAAGAAGCATGATATCTTCTAGGTGGAAATCTAAGGAAACTACAAGAAAAGGCCACAACAAGGCAAAATGTGCAGAAAGAGGACTAGAAACCCTCTTCACCTATGTAACATAAGATTTTTTTTTTTCAACTCTGGGCGAAGTACAAACTAGAGAACAAGGTAAAAGAAACCAGCCACACTAAAGGGAAAAACAACTTGCAATGATTTAGGAAACACCAATTTCAAAATTTAAAAAGGCCTTAAGACTAAAGGTAGCAATGTATCTAAAGTTAGAAAATTCTACCCAAATCTTCAGCACGTTTATATAAAGTTTTAGAGGTGGAAGAGAGAGACGCACACACCAAGAACGCTTTTTTCTTCTCAGTTCATTTCGATATCACTAGGTGGAACAGACTCAGAAACTGTACAGTTATACAGATGATTGGATCAAAGTTTGGGTTTCTTTGAAAGAGAAGTTTCCCTCGATCGCAACATTAATTGCCTCAACCTAGAATAGCATCAGTCACCAGGAGAGCCAGGCAGGTACCAGAAGGCACCAGTTTCCTGATCAACCACCGCTCTCCTCTCGCTCCGGATTAGGGAAGAGAAACGACATCCTCTCACAGGCAGATGCGCTGGAATAAGCACCACTGGCGGGACCGGCCCGGATGAGAAGCTTTTGGACAATCTCCAAGCTCTCAGTAACTGCCTGACTGGCAGAAAAAAATTAACACGATCATGTGTCTGGCTTGAATCATTTCCTCTCCAGTTTGGTGGAATAATGTCAGAGTTTCCCTCTAAGTAGAAGAAAATATTATGCAAACCAAGCTATTTGCCAAGAGAAGCTGTTTACGCAAGGAAACGCCTCCCTGTGCAAATCGATTTTCACTTGGGCATTAGGGCAGAGAGCACAGACAACAATTTCAAAATACCTTAAAGTGGATGGCAGAAAATTTCATGGTACCAACACCACTAAAAATTACGACGCAGAAGAATCTAAAAGCTCATAATGTCTCAAGCTGCTCTAAGTGAGGGTTCATTAGCACTCAGCAGCTTTCAGATTTTTTATTTGTAGCATTCATTTTCATTACACCATGCTTCAAACAATGTAGAACTGAATGATAATTAGGTTTACTGAGATAAAGATGTCTATATAAAGGCACCAGTTGAGTCTACATAGATAAAACCAGAATTGCTGTCTGGCTGCCAGGTTTGACACTCGGACTTACACAAAGTCACCTCTGAACAATTCAGAGCAGCAAACTCTCCAAAAGCATATTGCACCCTTCCAGCTTTCTAAAATCCAATGCCAGGCTAAAGAGGTGGTCTTTAGGACAGATGAATTTTAAATATATGAAAGCTTCATGATATCCGTCTCCTGCCCAGAGGATAATCAATACGGTGAGCTGGAATACTAAAAAGAGGGGCACAAGTAGACAAATGGGAAGAGCTGACTATAGGAAATACCAAATACAAAAATACAGTCTTGATATACTCAGGCTTTGGGAGTTGTCTTAGTCTTATTTACAGTTTTATATAAAACTTTCTATTTCAACTTTTAAGTATTATCACAACTGAGCACTTAAACTGTCACGGAGGAGTAGAGTCTCCTTAGCATTTCAACAACACTGAAACTTTTAATATCAACACCTTCCAGAACTGAAGGAAACCCTACCCATCTCACAAGAAGTGTTTCCCAACAGAAAGGACTGTAAAAATGCGAACAACATGGATCGAGACAGCACTCTCAAACATACAGTTTAAGCCTCCTAGCAAATAGGAAACTCAAGGTAGAGGAAAGAATGAAAGAAAGAAAGAAAGAAAGAAAAAAAGAAAAAAAAGATTGCCAGATTTATTTCTGGTCACTGCATTTAAACCAGCAAAATGTATTTGTCTGTACCAGTCTGTGTCTGCTGAAAAAAACCGCAGTCTTTCATGGAAGCGCAGCTTCACGCGTTTACAGGCTGATTCACTGGAGGCTTCTGGACATGTTTCATTTCTTTATTCAAATAACCCTCATGCCGTGGGAGTGTTACATGCAACACCCTTCCGTTTCACACACGCTTTTACTATTGGATTTTCTGTGCACTGTCTCTCATCTACATCGCACACAATGAAAAGTTGGTTTTATTGACCTTGCGCCAGAGCCAGAGGTGGATTGTGCGGAAGTATCTGGCAGCTCTCACTGACTTTCAGTCACCTTTTTCCTTCAATTTCTTTGTTCCTCTATTTTTTATTAGATCTCTTTTATGTCTTTTATTGACAGTTTCTTCCAGTGATGCTGTCACTCCTCTACACACATTCACACTCTTGCTTGCACTCTCAGCGTACGTATAAGTAGATGAGAGAGCACTGGCAACAGAAAGAGAAATATGCACAGCATGGGCTTATATGCAACAGCTTCTCCAGAAAGCACATTTTATCTACATCATCTTGAAAGCCTTTCTGTTGAGATAGCTATCGCCTCACGCTACGAAATGGAGAAAAGCTGCAAAGTCATCTTTGAAATTGTGCCAGCTGAGCCAACACACGTCAAAAAGCAAGAGCTTTCCTTTTTTTGCTTTTAGAAAGACAAAGAGCTCTATAGCATCTGAAGCGCAGAGGTCAAAATAAGACATTGGAGAGCATGCGAATTAATTACAAATACTTCCTTTTCACATCTATTTTCTTCTAGCACTAGCATGACCACTAATTTCCAGGTGCAATCAGTAGAGCGGGCCTGTAGTTCTAACCAGGCTCTACCTTCACCACACTCACCCCCTTGTGCACCCCCCAGCACACATCCCTTTTCCCACTTTAGTCACCATTCTCCAAGTGCAAAGTTCTTTCTATTTTAGCAAGCAGTTATACATTAAAGTGGTCGACAACTGGCTCTGTTGTAGTGTGTACTGGTGTTTTATATAAAAAGAGGTTTATTTCATTGAAAAACAAATGTTAAAATAAAATTTCAGTCTCCTTTATATAGGAAAAAAATTCCTAAGCCCAAGTGAAAAAGTGAATCCACTTTAAAAAAGTCTTTAAACAAGGGCATCTTACAGTGCCAGGAGACTGCAGATTACCAGAGGTTTCTGCAACCCTAAATTTGGTGCCCATTTGAGATTCTGTTACGTAAGCTAAATATATTATTTACAAAGGAAAACAAGCAGGAGAAAGAACAACTTTTATAAATGCATAGTTCAAATGTAATCAATCTTCCAATAACCTAATTGATGTGCAAGTAACAAAATCACTCTGGAACTTCATTACAAGAGTAAGACATGTTGTTTTCTCTCAGTAGAAATTATTCTTCCCTTGTTATGTTCTTCAATGAACGAGAGAAGTATACTGAATAGTCATCTTTATTTTTCTGCTTTACATGTAAACACTTTCTTCTTTTGCAGAAGACACTCGCATGTGAGGCACACACTGACATGCCAGTCTTTCAGAGTACCACTGATGATACTGTTAGTGACACTGAGTGAAAAAGCAAAATGCTACAATAAGCTTGATTTAAAAAAAAAAGAAAAGAAAAAAAACAGGAGGAAGGAGGAAGAAAATAAAAGAATGAGCAACTGAAGAAGAGGGGACTGGAAAGCAATCAGATACGTACCTCCTAACGCAGAATAAGCAGAGACAGCCAGTCACAGAACAGAAAGGTGATAGGTCATAGGCCATAAGGAAAACAAGAAGGCACATTTAAACCACTCATTAAAAAATCATAGCCAAAACCAAACCAAGAGAAACTCACAAATAATATGGAAAAATAAAGACATACAAAAATAACTATTTGAAGAGAAATCCTTTTTTTTTTGTACACAGAAAACTAGTTGAAATATCACACAGTTTTCTGAAATGACCTTATGGAGACTTAGTTGTTATTTATCAGTCACAGCATGTAAATACCATATGGCATTTCCTATTTGTCGCCGAGTTTTTATTTCTCATATATCAGAAATAAAACTCCGAAGTTTGAAACAAGATTGCTAATTTGGATACATAAAATAAGAAGTAACAACCTTCAGATGTAAAGGAGTTACTTATTTTGGTTCATACATTTTTAAATACAAATTACAAAGTTAATCCTATTACCTTCACAAGAAAGCAGATAGACACGGAAGCAGCAAACATGCTAACAACGAACAAACATATAGCAGCAAAACTGCCCTTATAACTAACCTAATTTCAGCAGCCAACCTTCTCTATCTGGATTAAAAAATGTATGCGTTAGATCATTTCCATCATCCTCTGGAATTTTAAACGGCTCATTCTTAATACTTTCATATAAATTCTAGAAGAATAAAAAAAGAGGAAAAAGACCTCATTAATAAATGTCTAACAGAAAATGCAACCAGGACATCCTACTGCTTTCTCAGACTATTTGTATAAAAAGCATAGGAAATACAGTCCATAAAATTCTGGACCATCCCTTCTCAATCGTTGTTTACTACTTCGATTAAGTTTGATTTTAAACTACTTCATCTACAAACAAGTGTCTCTTTTTTACACATTTTATAAGCACTCCTAGCAAAGACATTTTTTCTTTAATTTCTGCATTCAGTATTTCAAACGTTTCAGCTTCAGGTCTCATTTAGTACAAATTTTGCCAAATGAATCTGGGTTTTCAGAAAATGGTTTAGACCGTCACACTGTCTTAGAGAAATAAGTGTTTTTAATCTCAAGGGACAAGAGGAAGCTCCACAAGACACACAGAAAGAAATGAGAGGCAATAACAAAACAATGACTTTTTCCGGCTTTCTCTGACTTATCCAGAAATACTACTTTTTTTCATAAGCCAATTCTACAAGAATTTTGCCATCAGCAAACTACTGAGAGATATACAGAGTGTCTTCTCTGGAATCTCCTCTCCTTAACAAAAGATTGACTATAGGGAGAACTAGCTTAAAGCAGCTGTGAATATCAGAAAATGCTCCTTTCAGCTACTCAAATGGTTATGCATGCTAGAAAATGTTCTTCTTACTTTCCCTCGACAAATCTGCCTGACAACTGTTGCACACACTTCTAAGTTTCCTATTAAAAACACAAAGCATTGCCTTGTCTTACCCAGTCTAACTTACCCGTAGCAATTCTTCTGGAAGGTCTCCACCTTCATTAATTCCACGATTCATAGAAATAAACCTCTCTACTGTTGGTTTATCTCTTACATTGTGGTTGTGCAGACTGGTATTTAACATAATGATTGCAAATGACAGCACATAGCATGTATCTGAAATAAAATTTCAAAAATTATTTATCTCTGTGTGTTGTGGCAGAAACCTATATAATGAATATATAATTCATCCTGACTGGTAAAGAAGAAGAAACAGGTAGTCAAAAAATCCTTGAACGCTATACATGAAAGCAAAGTCTCATCTTTCTTTAAACTGTTGAAGTAAGCCTAAGAAGAAAAAAATATGTAACAATTCAAATTAAAAGCCAGTATGAGAAAAACAGTACTACAGAATCCAAAAATATTTTTAAACTCTCTGAAATCATTGCTTTCACCCTAAATTAACATTTCACTTGAAACACTGAAGTGTTCTTGGGCAAAAAGTTCTCTGCATACACATTTTGCCTAGATCATATTGGTAGATCCTAGAATAGACTTGGTCGATCAGACTGATACTCAAATTACTTCCAAAGCTTCCTCCAAAGAGAAAGAACAGTCTCTTCAAAATACTATTTGAACTGCATTTAAACAGACTGAAAATGACATTAACTCAATTTCTTGGCATACACAAGGTGGCTAGTACCACTGAATAATATCAAAAGATGACAAAGGAGATCTTATCTTGCCTCTTGACATGGTTATGATTATAGTAAATTCTCCCAGAATTCAAGTACAAGATCCTGTATAAGAAAAAGCAGGATGGAAACCTCTCTGCTACATAGAGGAAAAAAGTGTTTGCATCTTCAGCACTTTGTTTTCAATAAGTATTTTCCTCTCTAGCTGCTGCAGACATTAACCTTTTCCTAGCTTATTTGTTCCTCAAACTAAGTGATCAACAGCAAGCTATGTGTGTCTACAACTAAACAAACCAACAGTGCCAGAACGCTAGGGCATTCTGTGCAATATCACAACATTTTGTTAGCTTTTATGACTTCAGTAATTCTAAACCAAGTAATTCAACGGAAAACTGAGGTGCATTTCTAACTGAGATAAATTATTGCTGAACAGACTGCTAAAGAGAAAGGATACAGTCCTCATAACAAAAATGGATGACCATAGCCACGTATAGGTAGACTTGATACAGAGATAATCAGGTGTAAAGTCCTTACAACTGACAGATGAGACTACCCAATCTATTGGTCTCTTCTGCCTTTAAGCTCCTGAGACTCTTACTTTTCCAATTCCTAGCCAAAATCTTTAGTGACATTCCTGAAGTGTGTTTTATACTTTAATTGGCTTACATATGTATTAATGTTGACGTTTCATAAATGGAAATGCATTCTGACCATAAGCTTCCACCGCCTGGAAACAAAGCGTAGGATTAGACAGTTGCATTTTCTCAGTTCTCAAAAATTTCTCATTTCACATATTATTTTATCCTGAACTTCCAAACTGGCCATCATCTCAGTATGCATCAGACGTAGAAGAACATATATGATCTACAACATACATATATATATACATACTTACGAACTCCTATTGTTTCCTGTGACTAACCTGTAGACTGGAAGACTCCTGGGTTACAAAGGCAATAGCGCGAAGCAAAAGCTTCCATCATACGATCAATTTTTTGAGCTTCTCCTGGGAGTCTGAAGCTCCACAGAAACTGCCTACAGAAGGGAAGAATAGTTGTTAGACTCATTCCAATATTTATATATTAAGCATATATTACTAATAACCAGAATCAAAACAAAACAAAACAAAAAAATCAGCGATATCTATATAAAATGTCCTAGAAATACGTTCTCAATCTCTCAACACACAAGTCAGGAGCTATTATAAAGCAACATGCACAGATGGCTAGCCCAGTAATTCAGCCAGCAACACTGCATGCTATCAGGCAAGATAATATGTCAGTTCATATTCTGAGACTCTCTCTTTTTTCCAGACTAGTAAACAATTTTCTGTATGCATCCCATTTTTGCCATGAGAATGCTATGGGGAAACAATCAGTTCAATCCTCCCTGGGTTTCCTGGCTACAAAAAGCAATAAACACTCAGCTAGACTTTACTTACAACGTAAAAAGACACATTACCTAAAATATTTCTGGTAGGGGAGAGAAGCAAGGAATAAAAAAACCACTTAACATCTTTACTTGAACTCCTCAAACATTTAAAAATAGTAACAACAACAAGAGAAACCCCAGTGCTTAGAGAGGTGCTGCCTGTCTAGTGTAAGTTCACCCTACAAGAATCAGACCCAGATCTTAAAAATAAAGACTCATGATATCACCTCAGTAATTTTGTAATATATGCAGGAGATCTGTGCTCCTGTTTAGCAGCATGAACTGAAATAGAGTTTTTACATACATAACTTACTATTTCTACCATATAGGTACACTGGAATGCATACAGGACAGAAGTCTTGACAATTTACTTTTGGCACACTGCGGTGCTAAAAAACTCCAATGAATTTAATCACTTATTCTCTTCTTTCTTAGCAAAATAATTATCTAAATTAAAACAGGATCTAAACCAGCAAAGTTACATGCTCTGCCATGCAAAACAAGTTCTCGATATTCCCTGTATAGTAATATAGCATAGAATATAGTAACCATTTATTCCTGTCTTCATCAGTTTTCATTTTAGGACATTATATTAAAGTGTCACAGGCCATCTGTAGTTTGTCAGCTCTATATACTGTCTTTTACTCACCTCATGCAAGGTTCCAACCCAGATCACGAATTTTGTAAGCTACCAAAATACAAACATTTAATAGTAGCAGCTGCTAAGGAAGAATAAAGTCAAACCTAACATTAAATTGAGTAAAATAGACAGGAATATGAAGCCTCCCAGACAAGCTTCAGCAGCCAGAGAAAAGGCTTCCTTAGCTCAAGCCTCAGGCAGCTCAAGTTATCATCACCACGTCACTCAACCATAGCAAAGCTGTTCTGACTCCACATCACAAGGCACTGCACCAGAGACAAAGATCACACGGACATTTCAATCTATCTGGTGTCAGGAGGGAGTCACTTGTGGCAATGAAACTGGCAGAACTGTCTAAATCAACTTGATTCGCTAGATCTATTATGGATTTCCACCAAGAAGAAAAGGCACTTCACAAGGTCACTGTATGCTGGCATCCCAGAGAAATCAAGTAAACCGTTCACTCAGCAAGGAAAAAAAGTATACTAAGATATTACACTTTCTTTCACAAGACAAGTGGGAAACTCTGAGGAAAGTAGAAGGAAATTACTTGATTCGAAGTTTACCTCTGCAATTGAACATAATCACTGATTGTGGTCAGCGGGATTCCCTCCCTCCCTGCCCAGAGGAACAAGTTGAGGCGGAAGGAAAGGAGAAAGAAGATGGCAGCAAAGAAAATTATTTATTTGCTTGGGTTAGGGGTTTGCTTGGTTTTTACCTATCTTTGTGCTAATATACAAAACAGATCTTCAATTGTCCACATATGGCAGGCACACCGAAGAGTTACAGCTATGTTTTAGTTGTTTGTATTTGTCTGAAATAATTAGAAGTTTTCACCTTCAAAGGCAGCACACACACAAGCAATTGGAAGGGTTAAAACAGAGCTGTCTCTGCTAACTTGCACAGTAATGCATATAATCGTGCTGAGCTGTAGATCAGCTTTCTGATGAATAAATCAACACAGTGGCTTATATGAACGTGCAATTCGATAAAGGAAGGTCAGGTAAAAAAAAAAAAATTTACTCACCTTAAGGCTTGTACAAGATTGAGATCAGCGAACTCATGGAGTTCAACAAAAGCCTGAAGAACTTTAATATTAAATTCATCTCTGTGAAAGACAAAAATGGAAATAGACAATTACAATTCTGAACTTTAAAGGCTTGTTAGTTCTCTCTATCTCTATGATCATACTGATCAAACCAAGTCATCAGAAATAGTTTACACATTTATTTGATACTTAACACTAGTATTTTGTCCATGTTTGCTGGCATTAAAAAGGTAGGTTAGCAAGAGCCAGTACACTTGAACTGATTTTACCACTGCTTATTTAAATGACCCAAAAATGGCCTGGCCTTCTTTGCTTCACATTTATTATTACTTTACCTGCCTTGATACGGGATGATACCTCATAAAGTAAAAAGTCTTTTGCAGAAATTGTGTCATGAACTCTTAAAACAATGGTTAATGTAGGATTAACTTCTTTAGCCATACAACACATGAAAAACAAACTATCCCATTTTTCCCTCTAATAACAGAAAATATTAAAGCAGTATATTAATTTATGTACAAAGATGAGGAACAGAAATGCTTTAACTGATTGTACCTAGGCAAAAGAACAGCTTTTTAAAAGAGCTACTTAGTACGTAGTTTATTCTTACTGTATTCTCAAAAATCATTACAATGAAAGTTTAGTTAAATCAGAATAGATTTTGAATGGGCTTCCTCACACCTGTCTTTTATATTGCTATGTAAACCATGAGCCAAATTATGCTTTGTTTGATACAAAGGTGTTTAAATGCAAAAATAACATTTAAACATTAACGCATACAAAATTATTTGGATGCAGACAGAATTTAGTCTACATCATCACTGAGTTCATATGCCAAAACCGTGAAGGTTTACAATTCTCAGGGTGTGCTTTAAATACATCACCAAGACAGAATGTTGCATATCAGCCTCCACCCGAAAATAGAAAGGTGTGCGCCCACCAAGAATTATCTGTTGCATTACTGACTAACTGCATAGTCAGACTAACCTGTAACGTTCATGAGTAAATACCTTAAAATGAATTATTCATTCATTAGGATGTCCCCATATTGTTTACAGAAAAACACATCAGCTCTGTCAAGCAAAACGAAGCAATTCTTACGAAATTTAGTAACGTACAATTCAACTGCGTGACTACTTTTCAGTGCAGTGAACTAAAGTGGCGTAACAGCATAATAAAAGAAAGCACTCTAATAGAGGTACTTTGTTACTCTAAGCCAAATACTGATTTTGCTTATATATACATAAAGCTGCAGTCATTCAGAACAAACATTAGCCTTACACTCTAATTTTTGCACTTCTAGGTTTTAATGTAGACTGGATTAATAGTGATACTTGTGTTGGGTACAGCTCCAAAGACACAAGCCAAATATCATGAAAGGTCTAGGAAACCACTTAAAAAAAATAAGTGAAGACTTACCCATATATAAAGAAATCCTAAATCTTTTATAGGATGTAATTCGTCCCTTATTTATTGTACATTTTTAGGTATTATCTCGTTCCATTTTACCATTCACTTTTTTCAGTTTGCTGAGTGCTTAACACTATAAAAGTCAATAATTTAAAATATATCTCTCTATGGCAGAATGTTATACAAATACTTCAACCTGTTGACTATCCTGGTCTCGTCTTCAGCTATATTTAGCTAGAATGCAGAAGTAATTCATGATGGGCCCCCGAGAGGGAGTGGCAAAGTAAAAAAGAACGTCCTCAGATTCCAAATGCCTTGATAAAAGATACTACATAACTCAATAAAAACTCATCTATAATATGCACTGCCATTTGCATAGCACAAATCACTTAATAGCCTGTTTCTAAGGTAGTCACAAAAGCAAAACTAGCAGCTTAAGATCACCTCAATTGTCACATTTTATTTTATCCCACGGTATTTATTTTACCCCAGGACCTAAAGGCCCAATACATTGTTTTCAGAGGAACATGAATAAAAATTGTTAGGATTCTAGGAAATTAATGTTGCAGTTCAAAGATGTATGATGAACCAATTCCCCATTCCAGACCTGACTACCTTGAAATTTCCATACACATTCCTGAAAATCAGATTGTCATCTCTTCACCTCCACCCCTCCTTACTAATTAATATAAGTGAAGAAAAAAAATAGACAGAAATACCATGTGCTTTCCCATTACCATATTAATATTACACCCTTCACAGAAATGAAGAAACATGCAAAAAACTATTAAAGTAGACTGACTGGATACACTGAATAAAAGCTCCTTTTAAAGCAAAAAATAATTTCAAATTTCTTTTTGACTTCAACTGCTCCTTAAAATTGACAGGTTGCTTCTGCCTTGTCGCAAAATAGCAGCAGTATGTTAATTTTTTTCATTTCTCCTAAGATTTTATTATCCAGTTGATAGATTTATATAAAATTTCCTGATCAGATTTGCTATTCAGTATAACCACTACGTTTGTCTGTATTTATGTCCTGAAAAATTCAGAAGATATAATTGAATTGCATATTTATCTGTATACATACTCAATATTAAGAAAGGTTGCCCTGTACTTTCAAATTAGACCAACAGCATCCCTGCCAGGGATGCAAAAGAATGAGCAATATATTTTTTAATGTTAAATGTGAACCCATAAATAGTCACACAAATATTATTGATGACTCCAGTGGGCCTGGACATATTGGTAAGACCTTTCTGCATGAATGCAGGGGTTCTGGGAATAGGGCTAGAAAAACTGGAAATATTTCAGAAGACAATACCAAGGTAGAATGCAGCTCTCAAAAACGAACACAGACTGTTTTATACAAGCTTTGTTACAGTTTGGCAATTATGGACATCAACATATAAGTGATTTTATAATACTGATTGCCCAAATATTCAAGAGAAACGATGTAATGCTGTTGTATATAAATTGTTGAAATGCCTATATATACTGCACAGAAACTTCACAGTGGAGATTTATTTTCCAAATATACATATTACAGTAAAAACTTTCATTAAACCTATTAAAGTCAGGAGGAAATTGCTGAGCACAATCTAAGCCGTTGATGCTGTAAAGAGATTATGGGTGCCTCAAAAGGGATCTGCCAGAACATATCACTACAGCAGTATATCCTAAATGAGTCAGCTTTTAAACCTCCATAACTGGCACCTGAACCGGAACATGTGCAAGCACGTAGATACACGTACTCCAACCCACTCTTCACTTCTGTCTCTTTCTGCTGCCTTTTTCGAAATCAATTCCTGGGTTGCACAGCAATGGAATTAATTTGCATTTTGATTGTGTTTTGCAATAGTATGCATAAATATGCATGTTTATTGTACTACGATTGATAAAGATATGGTGCGGCTGCCCTTTGAGACGCCTACTTACTAAGGGAAGTCTGTGTGCAGGGAAGAAGACAACACTAAAACCTGCTTATAACTATTGTCCCAGGAACTACCCATTTTAGTAAGTAATTTCTTTGCTATCTAATTATTAGCGATTGTAGATCACTCCTTGCCTGGGCACAGTACCTAGAGTTACCGGAACGGTTGCGATGCAACTCTCAGACATTCCAAAAGCTCACGGTATTAAATTCGGCACTGTAACCAAATTTAAGGGTATTTTCTCAAAATAGTAAGTTACAATAAATTAAATATTATTCCACAATGTACCCATTTAAAAAGAACAACAACCTAACAGAAAAAACCCTATCACAATACCGTAAATAGTTTTACTTCCCACTGTAGCTTTTACAGATCTCAGAGTAGTAGAGTAGCACTCTCATGCAGCCTGTGAAGGGGAAGGTAACTACCAAAACCAGTAAGTATGCTTTGTAAACTCAAGAACAAAGTTTCAGTATTTTTATTTTACCTTTCACCGAGGTAATCTCCAATTACCGTTTTATTTAATCCTTCTCCTTTATAAAGGAACTGTGCAATGTCTTCTGCAGTGTTCTGCAGGAGGTCATTTTCTATCAGAAACTGTATTCCCTAGGAAGAGCAATTCCAGAGGAAAAGGAATGTTACATTTTCTTCCACAAGCATTTATGTAAATACTGCTTATAACAGTTGGTAGTAATATATTGACGCAGACATATACATAGTATATTAAGAATTACATTGGACTACAGATTTTTTTTTTTTTAAATGAAATGGTAAACAAATGTTTTTCAGTTAGATAAGCAATATTTAGTACTGGTTTAAAGATAAAAATGAGAACACATTTTTAAGGCTAGAAGTACTAGGTGGCAGTTTGAGTCTCTCAACAATAGAAATATCAAATATTAATTGAACAATTATTCCATGTTGCTCTTTGGAGTTAATGTGCGAGTTGGCCTGTTCACAATATTGCATAAATGTCTGCGGAGACATAATCTGTAAAATCATATAATGAAGAGGTACGTAGGAATAACTTAATTACCACCATGACACAAAATAAAGCATCTGTTATGATCTACAAACTGCAACCCAATACATCAAGCCACTACTTGCAGTAGAAGTCACGGCTGAAGATACTGAAACCGGTTTAAAAGACTTTATGCTGACACTGGGATTATCAGTGACTTCTGGTTGTGCTGGAACTAAACTATTCACAAAGGACTTGAACTAGTCTATTCACAAAGGACTGTTCACGAACCAGTCAAGCTTCTACCACGGAGCTTCCATCAAAACCAGGAGGAGAGGCTCACCCTGTCCCTCAGTGGGTACTTGATCAAGCCCCTGGACTCCTATGCCTCCATAAATTACTGGCCCTATAACTGGCACACTCTAGGGACGCCCAGAGAACTTTCTGCAAAGCGGTAAAGAAAGGAGACTAAGAGTTATATAAAGATTACGTAAAGGATGGAAGGGATGTTATTCCAACACTCAGCAGGTCATGACGAGATAGCGCTCTTTTTTTTTCCTCACCACACACCCCAACAAAGATGTTGCTATTCCTGCTGATTTCATAAAACTGTTAACAGCATGCTAGTGAAAAGTAGGAATGGCACTCTAAGTAACCTTAATGTCTTGGATTCCAAATATGTACAGAAGAGCTTAATAAATTATTCCAAATCTTTTCTACTAGAATATTTCATAATTTCAGAAATATTAGAAGCTTTTCAATTTCTGCAAATGGAATATATTTCTTTTTTATTTCCTTACAACTGGGAAAACTTCCATTATTTTTTGATATAGCATAGGAGGCCCTGCAGTAACATTCAAAAAAGTAATTATCCTTCTGCTTGGTTGATTCTGGTTTTTTATAATGAAATGATTACCTGCCTGACAAAAAAAAAGTCAATTTTCTGACCTAATTTAACAAAGAAAATGAACTGTGATGTTATAAGGCTTGAAGCTTTTTTTAAAAAGTCTGGAATGTAATTCTCTTAAAATAATTTTATCAACATCTGAAAACTTAATTTCAATGACAGGCTGGTATTCTGACTCTGACAACTTAATATTTTGATAAGTCATTTCAGAACAGAATGATTTCGTTGCAAAGACTGTATCTGTTTTATCTTGAAGCAGAAACAGCTGAGCTTTCCTCAGAAATTATCCCTTCAAAGCTTATTTGATAACTATTTGTACAAAAAAGTCATTTGACTATGAAACAATGTTTTTTCCCATACCGAGTTATTCAAAAAGCTTTCTCAGCTCTGTCAACCAACAGAGAACCTTCTTTCTAACAAACATCAGAAATAGCAGTTGCAGATTCCTTTCTTCAACACCTGGACCATATTATTCACGCTTAGTGTTAACAGACTGACCAGAATAGCTTTTAAAAAGTTGTACAAGTTACTGAAAAAGATAATGGACATGACTAGAAGCATGGAAAACAAATTTCTATGCACAGAAGCAGATACTTTAACATAATACAAAAATGAATTTAATTTTCCTTTTTCTGGATTTTTCTCCTGGTTTTTTTTTTGTTCGTAAGATGTTAAAGAACCAGAAGTCAAATAGACAGGAAAAGGAATTTGTCTGGGACAACAACTCCAGCGTCTGGAATAAATGGTAAAATAGGTCAGCCAAATCCCCATCAACTCCTACGCTATCTTTTGTCTTGATGCAAATTTTCCTTCTGTAGACTGCTAGGAGACAGCTGTACTAGTTTGACCTCCCCACACAAAATTCATGGCTACAGAAATAGTCAATATTCACCACAAATACTGCATAGATTTTTTTTAAGTCAGTGCAATGAAATCTGCTTTGAATTTCATAGCTTTTACAGTAACTTAATTACAAATTTTGCAGTTATTTAAACCCTGCCTTTGTCATAAAGAATTCATTTTGTGGGCCCAGCACAGGCAGTACTGACTTTCAGTGCTGCGAATTTCAAGCGCAGCTTTATGTCCTCTGCAGAGGGATTCTTGAAGTGTTTTACAAACTTTACCACTATAGCCCTTCCCACACTAGCTAACCAAATCCAAACAGCAAGGGACATGATATTATGTCACGTAACTGCGTTAAAAACAGCTATTTTGAATGAGGATTTTCTGGCTGGGGGCAGGGAGAATTGCTCTACATATAGGTTACACACCAGAAAATGTAAAGGTCTTCAAAGAAAAACAGTAAAAGAAAATTACCTCACTGTGTTCCTGTTAATACGAAAACATTAGAACTCTGTTATTTGGTTTTAAAGAAGAAAACCTGGGGGATTCAACGCATGTATTATTACCCCAGTTCTTTCACATTCCTAACTCCGGAGACCATCTTCCCTCCCATTTACGAATGAAAAACATCCTTTTCGCAATGACCCCAAGTTAATACTCTCAACATGAGAAGGACATATATTTTAGCTGCCTGTAATTTAAAGTAGCAGCTGCAAACAACAAGATGATCTAGTTTTAAAGCAGCCAGCTACTGCAGGCCACCACTGATTCATAGACATTATTAAGAAATCACTATTGTAAGTCTGTTTACCACATTTAAATTATGTTACAGTAGCAATGCGACCACAGCATCTATTTATAGAAATAATTTCACCCAACAAGAACAGTAACAAAAAATAGTTAACATTGGAATGAAAGCATCTGACATCATCCTGTGACTTCGCCACAAACTTCTAGGATGTGAGAGAGCTGGAGGACAAGAGCAAGCTATCAGGATATTTGGGGGTATTCTGCTCTTAACAGAACTGAAGTTAGACAGTCACCAAAATGGAAAATAAAAATAAAAGACATGGTCAGCAGCTTAAAAATGGTTCTATACCTCAAAGTACTTGAGTGTTTCTGGTAAACTGAAAACAGCCTGAAGAATAGCAGCTATCGCTGTACTTGGAACATTACAGAAAAGCCACCAAAATGTAACTGAATTCAATACAGTTGGGAAGAAAGCATGTCAAGAACTAACTCAGAAAAACAATGCTAAATAATTTCCAAAAAGACCTTAAAGAAGACTCGTCACAAATTCAAAATGGAATCTCAATTACAAACAACAGAAGGCAGTAAAACAAAGCAAGGAAGATGTAAAATGAAAAGTAAAGGCTAAAGGTCAAATATGTCAAAGCAGCTCTTCTAAATATATCAGGGGAGGTCTGTAAGAGCATGCACAGGTTGCTGAATTTTCCAGAAAATTAACAATTGTTTAAGAAAAGTAGAGGCACTGCAGAGAAATGAACTACTTTACTTCTTGGCTAAATGCACAGTAGACTTCTTGAAATTGGTAACCAAGTTTCTACCTGCAGGTGTTTGTACAAGTCATATAGGTACACATATATATGTATATATGTATACAAACATACAAATATTCATACATACCTTTTTCACAAACAGAATTTAGATATACAAATATAAAAGTCTATATGACAACAAATTAAAAAAATGTTAAAGGTGTTTTGGAAGAAATAAAAATAGGACAGCATAAAAAAAAAAAGTATGGCCTCACTAATAACCAAACATCAAAATATTTTTAGAATTCTATTTGACATATCAACATAGAACACCTCTATCAGGTACAAATAATCTTTCTGCAAGCCAGCTCAATCAATACCTGGCATATTTGATTGTTGATAAATAACCTCCATTATCAAAAAAGGTTTGCTTAAGTGTAAAAAGTACATATGATTGACAAATGACTAGATGACTGCTTCTAATTTAACCCTCTGCTCAGTGTGTTACAGGATATACAAATAAGGCATGTGAACTTACATTATCAGAGATGTTTTCTTACGAAAACACGACTGTATTTGTCATAGATCATATTACAAGCAGGAACTTGATTCCTGACACATGGAAAAAAAACATTCTCTACCTTCTTAGGGTCCATGTTGAATTTCTTCCTTCCCATGGCTATTTGCTTATTTCTTTGTGTAGTTTTGCTACACATGGAAAAAAAGAAGAAACAACAGGCAGTTATCAGTTGTTCTTTTACAAAAACAAAAACTTCTGGACAGGCTTCTTTTAATTTGTTTTTTGGCTACTTTGTGTTTTCTATTACAAAACAAGACATTCACTTTTTATAAGGAGGAAAATTATGTTACTATTTTCAATTCTTTCAAGTGATTGCAGCTTCAGAGAACTATATAATTATCAATTGGACAGTCTAAAATATACATTCTACCCAACATATTCTCTATCCAAACAAATGACACACCTGAACAGGATAAGGTCAGGCTTTAAAGACTTTATAACAGACTGAATAAAGGTGACCCAGTGTTTGTTTAACATGATAAAGCTATTTTATTTGCTATTCCTGGAAGGCCTGTTCCAAGGTCTTACTGAATCCTGTCCATATGTTAGCATTACTTACCTTTCTTCTACACTAGTCAGATTATCAATTTCTGTCATAACCTCGGCAATTTCAAATTTTAATCTCTGCCAAAAGAAGGAAGGACAATATGTTAACCTACATTAAAACACTTTTTGAAATAATCTATCATATATTAATATGATCAATTAGGTTTTATTTTCTAATATTTGCTAGTCACCTGAAGAAAAGTGAAGAATCTTATGGCTTCCTTAGATATTTAGCTTAAAGATTTTACCACAACTGAATGTCTGTTATATGGATTTGAACTCCCACTGTGTGCTCGTGTCAGAGCATCAAGACCAAATTGCCATTACCAATTTCAGTATAAGATTTACCCAGATCTCTCACTCCTATCCTGTATGCAAATCTGCAGTTTAATGAGTTCTTGATTACACAAATTAAATGTGTACATATGCACATATTGCATTACATAAATACAGAAGTTAGCATTTTTAAAAGCACACAAATGACGCATAAATCATATTCATTATTAGAAAGATTTAGCTTAAGCCATTTATATGCTTTGAAAAACACTACCTGGAATTCATACCTAGGTATGCAGTTAACTTAATCTACTGAAGCAGTCTTCCAAGGATCTTTACAGATAAATCAATTACCTCAATATCATCAATCAGTTCTTTTTTCCTGCGACGAATATTTAAAAGCTCTTCTCTTTCTTCCATGGAGAGGTCATCAGGCACTGGAATAGACCAAAATGTACAGTTTTTTAGCATTTGCAAACATACCTCATCACAGAAAACTGAATAAACCTGATTAAGAAAAGTAAGTTTACATGAAACATCAGGGCATTTTTCTTTAGCTGGGATCACTTTCAGAGGAAAAAAAACAAACCCCAAACCTAATTTATTGGAATTCTACTTTATAAAATCGTAAGTAAGATAATCAAATGAATGACTATGGACAGAAACCATCTTTCAGGAGAAAGCTAGACAATCGAAGGGAACTTGTTATCATATAATATGTGGTCAGATTTGGCTCTATAGCTTAATTGCCAATAGTCTGATATCATTCCAATTATTTCGGTAACAGACCAAAATTCTTCATGTAAATGAATTCAAAAGACATTACTATCTTTCAGGCAAAAAAGCCAAAGAAAAAACCAAAGCTATATACAACTCATTACCAAGATGTGTATCCTGGTGCTGATTTCAGACAACATGAGAATTTTAGCAGTACCCCTTCACCTGGTTGTTTTGTAGAGCAGAGATGCAGGTAAGTACAATACTACTAACATCCTTAACAGCAAATACTTTCCATCAGTAGGATATACAACAAATACACAGTCAGAATCAGTTATTTAACACAGCGTATCACAAACTTATGTTTTTGTATAACATCATTTAAGTGAGTCTGAAGTATTTAAGTCAATTTTAAGTCTCTCCTTGGCTATGCTAAAACAGGTATGTTACCCTGTTGATAAAAATTACTTGCTACTGAAGATGCAAACACGTTTCAGTACACTGCTATGGCTGTCACTCACTCTAGCAGCAGCCCCTTACCCTGTAGTCTCTGCCTGACAACCAGCAAACGTGAAAAGTTATTCGCACAAAACCCGTGCTTTTCTTGAGCAATTAGATTTTCCCTAGCAAGAAACTTATTTGGACAGAGATTATTCTCACTCATTTGTACAGCACTAGACATCAACCACAAATATTCACCTCCTTTGCAATGATCCTATAATAACAGTTTTAATGCTACCCACTTTCTTGGAAATAGCTCTTTAATTACAGAACAGCTTTTCCTTCTAGCTCAGTAGAATAGAACAACACAAATAATTATTAAGATATTTAAATGGTTCTGTCCCAACAGCAACACACAGCAAATGTAGCCATTTGGGATGGCCAAAGCTGTTTCTTTATGTCATATACACGTGTAACAGACGGTAGCAACAGGATCACAAGCAAAGTTTCAGCTTGACAGGAGATTTTTAAAGACATGTTTGAAACACAGCCTCTGTTCAAATCTAATAATGAAATATATTGATTATTTTCAACATCCAGTGGTTAAGATCCTTTCTTTTTAGAATTCGAATCATAACATGAAATCCAAACGGCATCAGACCTTGTTAAACATGAATTATGGCAAATGATCTCATTTAACTACTCCAGACACAAACATGATTAAATTACTTTCAGTTTAGGAAATGACAGTCGTCTTTTGAACGAATACCAGACTTCAATATGTTTACCTGCTTTTTCCCTTCATCTTATCAGAAACCCACCCACTCCTAAAAATTCCTTGCATGCAAATACCGATAAGATTCTTTTCACATCAAACCTTAGATCCATGTGCCTGCATCACATCTTTGTCTCACATGTATACTCTAAGATCTTAAACCATCAAAACTCAAGAGATTTTATGACTATACGAACACTATGGATATACACATACCACAAATATTCCAATTAGTTAACTGAGGACTGACAATATAAAAAAAAGAAGACTGTTACCCAATGTTGATTATTAAAAAGGCAAACGGTGTATAATCAATCACTCCCTTAGCTAGGAAGTATGCTCAAGTATCCTTAAAGCATTTTTGTAGTATTACATCAGTAGATGAAATTAGATTAAAATTTTGCAATACCAGTATTTGCAGGAGTTCTTCATTTTTTAACTTTTTGCCACAGCAGATGTTTTGGTAACTCTCACCTTCGTTGGCAACTGGAAATACTAATCAGAACCCAAACAGAAAATAATCTTTAAGCGTTAAATATTTAGAATTCATAGATGTTGCTTGATTTTTCTTCAAGCTGAGTTACAGCTTAGCTGCTATCACAAACTCTTCCCAAAGCAGAACATCAGTGAGTGGTACCGCAGTTTCTTCTCCCTTACATTACCGCACAGTGAAAGCTCCTTGGGACAGGTTTGGAATACTTAGAACAAGTGAAATTGCTATTTGGAATCAACACGAATTGTGACAGTTTTCTATGCTCAAGCAACCCACCAAAGAAAAGAAATCACACACCTCAATCTTATTCCTACAGCACCCAAAGACTGACTGCTGTGTTTTTTCCTTTCCTCTGATCACAGCTGCAGCAGAGACACAATGCTCGCAGTGTAATTAATGATGCTGTTAGACAAAAAGGAAATAAACTAAATGGAGTCAGGCTGCCTTTTGCATTAGGAAATAACATCAAGTATCTATCTGCCAGATGCAAGACAAGAAAAGTCTGCTGGAAAAGAAGATTCTGCACTTGGAGAGCACTTAGAAGACAGCACCTAGAGAAAACTGCACATTAATGCAACATCTTTAAATAATGGTACTAATATCAGAGCCAAAAGAATAAAAGAACCAGGATACAACTGAGCAGTGGCTACAGTAGTGCTCAGCTTCCAGAAACTATTGGTATAGTCAATATTTTACTTCCACTCATACTACCAGCACAGAGAAGGGATGACTGACTTGTCAGGATGACTCCTAAGTGCACTGTCCTACCATCACCATAAATTGGCACGTGTGCAAGATACTGAAGATGTTTGCCTTATTCTCATCCTTCTATTGGTTGTATATCATCACTGCCTCCCTTCTCCAGTGCTGCTGTTCATGCTGATGAGAAGACTTATCAATGGGAAAAGGAACTCACCAAAAAAAAAGTTCTTAAGAGACAATATGTGGCATTACAGAGGCTGAAGGTGTCTGCTCCAGGAGGCTACGTGACTTTATGTCTATTATCCCTGTTGTTTCAATTCTCTGTTTTAAACCAAAATTTAACAATATTTCTGTATTTCAATTGAGGCTTTTGAAATATTAACATTAGAGGATGTGCCTATCCTACCTGAAAGGAAAGAGAGAGTGGAAGATATTCAACTGCAGCTAAAAACAAACAAAAAAAACCCCACTAACACAGAAGGGCACTCACCATTAGTTAAACCTTTTCCTTACGAGTAAGGAAAAGGATCTACTCTGCGTTTTTCATGTCAATTATTCTTTGCTTTTCATTGATCCCTAATGATGCAAAAATACATTAAAAACATTAAAAACCCTACATCCTACTTCTAAATAGATAAAATGTTTCCTCAGTGATAGACTCAAATGGCAACCAGTCCTTCTAACTTGAGCGTGAGGGGCCTTTGCAACCTGCAATGCAGGGATCACAGTGAGAGTCTGAAAATAATTTTCTTTGGAAAGCAAACCTGTAGAGCTGTGGCGCCCACGTGTTCTTAGAAAATGGAATAAGCACTTTGAATATTTCCAGTTTGAAAAGAAAAATATTCATTTTATTTATTAAAAAAATTTGAAAACCACAGTTGAGATGTTTGGTGTCAAGGCTGATGTTAGACTCATGGCAAGCAAACGGGAGATCAAAAATGGCCGACGAATAACAATAGTGCATTAAAACATCTTTACAGTCCTAAGCAAATGTTGCAGATACATAACAAGTGATGATCTGCCCTGGCAAGATCCCTTCCATAAGCCACTTTTTTGAGTTCAGCAGCTAGAACACTTCTGTTTTTTCTAACCTTGTATCCATATAATCCTCCACACAGAAGAGCTCACAGAGCACATACTACGGAGCTGGTCTGTAAGACAAATTTTCTAGCTGTCCTCTCTGAGTCATTTCCAAGTTTTTTGTCTTTCACCAATCTAAACACAAAGTAGACCGGATGGGAGGAGTTAGCATGAACATTTAAATACTAAAAAAGAACAAAAGCATTTCAATATAGTGAACAAACTGCAGCTGCAGCATGCTTTCATGCTATCTTCTAATCTTTAAATAAAGACAATGTTCTAATGTAAGTCGTTTGTGTGAAAACCTTTTAGCTTACTGGAAGAGCATTTCCTTTTTCTAAAACTTCAGAGTTTCAGCTACTACTAAATAGAAAGTCAATAAATATACCTCCTGATATTTTATTTAAGAGGAACAAAGTTATTGCAAGTACAAATTACATTTTTGGCCAAGTAGTAAGACACGAAAACACACCACCATATATGTTGCTACTACTACTATTCCTACTACCAACAGAAAAAAAAAAAAAAATCATATATTCCAACTTGGCCTATCTCTGTTCAATTACTGTAACTGATTTAAATGTACTTAAATGAATTTCCGGTAAACAAACACTTATGGGAATACACACTTTTAATACAGGTTTGTTTACTCTAAATGTGTTAGGAAAAAAAAAACCCAAAACCAAAAACCAAACTGTAGCTTGCCACAGAAATCAGTGTATTGTCCTGCAGTTGTGATGTCACTTTGTTAAATAAGTTTCCACTACTGACAACCCAAGTACACGATCCGAACAAGAGCATTATCCTGGAACTCTGACATTTATGAAGACATAAGAAGCATTTTTGAGCAAGCAGGCACCAAAAAAAGAAAAGTCTTTTCCAGATTGGAAAGAACTGCAACAGATCAACTTGCAAAGAAAGTCCCACAGGTTAGTGAAAATCAGGAGCAAATCCCATAACAGGAGACAGAAATCTAGTACTTTCCAAGTCCACACCCCTGATACCTTCAACTTTTTCAGTAGCAAAAATTAAATCCTTTCCAGCTCTCCAATGGTATTATATGAACCGAAACTCCTGTGTTTAAATTTTCTTTACTTATTAGCCTTTCAATCAGCAGTCACCAGCCAAGGTGTAAAGCAATCTTACTCCACCACTTCAACTGACTTCAGAGTTCAGTCTCTCAAGAAGACACAGTAAAATAATCCACAGCCAGCAGAAAGCAAATATCTAACAATATCTAACAATAGATAAAACACTAATTCTGTAACCCCACTTATGAAGCAACACAACTCCCTGACTCTCATTGCTCAACTAACTTTTTGGTTTCATAAAGATAAATATTTTCCTTCTTCCGTGTCAGCCCCAAATTGGTGGTCTTAAGTATTTCCATTCCAAGCAAAGAACAACTAGATGGAATTTAATTTTGCCGCAATTGAAACATCTTGCAAGTGTAAAGATATTTACACAATGCAAGGCTTAAAACTAAACAAACCTATCCTCGCCCATACACCGAATTGGTAGACATGTTTCTTCTGGCCTTTAAAATAATACACATTCATCTCTGAGAACAAATCTGATTGTCTCAGGACATTTGCCTCAACGGATATTCTCAGGCTATTGTCTCTTCCTTTCCCCCTACACGCTCCCTTTTTTTAAACTTAATTATAGGAACATTTTCCAGCTTTCAGACAAGATGTATAAACAAAGCTGTGACCACTTGTGGCTATCAAAAATTCCATAGAGGTTTTTGTAGGAGAACATCCTCCTGAATAGATTTATTTCAAAGTGCAAAACCAAACTATATCTGCATTAAATTCAATCAGTGAAACTAGCTGGATTTGGTTGCTTCCTTCTTTTAACTACCTCACTGCATTAATCTTTGCTGCTTAGTGACTGCTGAACATGTTCTAGCATAGGAGCAATCACACTTCCATTAAGAGGGGAAATAATCCTGTACACAATATCCTTTCACATACAAAAAATTACCAATCGGTGGTATGAGGAATTTAGGACCAAGTCCACGGCTTGCAGAGTTATTTTGAGAGTTTTCAGTCACGAGGGACACTGTGGCCAGAAAGCACATTACTGGCCAAACCCAGAAGAGAACCTCAAACTCACATTGATCGTTCTCATTGCTTAGCTGCTGGAAATCACACCATTACAAGATGTTCCTGAAAACATTTTTCACTCTGGGATAAGGAAATACTTTACAGGAAGTTAGAGTCAAGATATTGTCCTTTTGGGCTTCTAATAATACATAGGGGGAAAAAAAGCCTAATAATATTAATCCTATTACCATACGAAAATATGTTTTCAGGAATTTAGAGGAAACAGTTTCCCTCTGACATTACCCGCTAAATCTTTTAAGATTTTTTTTGCTTTTTTTACTTCCACTGCAAGGTAGATTTAATTATACCAGTGACTCCCATTCATCGTATTTTTTTTTGAAAGAACAAACAAAAGCATAAAAAATTGGAAATATGAAATACATCTTCATTCTATACAGAAGAGAGACAACAGGGTAACTGCACTGACAAGTGTGAAATAATTTATTGTAAAAAAACAAACAGTAGTTATTATAATCCATAAGAATTACTTCAAATAAGGCAAGATTATGTTTTTGTCGTGGTCAGAAATAGCCATATATAATTTAATTAGCATTAATATCCCTAGTCAAGCAGAAAGTAGGCAGTTCCAAAATTGTGCAAAATCAGGGTCCAGATACACTGATTTGGGGGGGGAAGAAGGGAAATACAATCCATGCATTTTACCTGCCGCCCAAAAAAACATTTGGTTTCAGCTGTCACACACAGAAGACTGCTGCCTCACCATGGTACCTGCAAATAGGCTTCTGTCTATAAAATATAAACCACAGTAAATGCATTTCTTGAACCTGATGGAACAGGAGTTTGCAGCAAATGACTGCAGCACACATATCTTTACAAACTGTGTATGTAGACAACATGAGCAACAACAGCTATGAAGTGGAAGAAAAAGTATAAAGGCTTTTCACAGCTCTCACATGAGCTGCGAACCCTTGCTGCTAGCTATTAGTTGCCCTTCTTAACGGCACTGAAGCACAAATAGGTACTTTACAACAGCTTTCAGATCTTCACCTTGCTATATAGATACACCCATAGAAAGAACTGGAGAGACATCTACCTTGCTTTTTAGTTCCTAATTACGCCATTGACCCAGATATTTGCCATTTGAAAGCAAGTGTGTGTTTAAGTTAATGAGTATTTCTTTTTTACTGTCCATGCTCTGTTATTTTTATGAACAGGCAGTACTGAAGGCCACGATTACATTTCATTTGCCTCCTTTACATCTTATATTCAATAATGTGTCTTATTTCATCATTTTCATGTATTTCCATTAGAAGCCAAGTGTTTTGCAACAACAAAGTAAAAGAACCACCTTCAAGCAAATAAAGGAGCATCACTTGGGGAGAAAGAAAAAAAAACACATGGGGACCAGCTCTGAGCGATATTTCACTGGTAGCGAGTTAGTACCAGCTCCCGTATGTTCCTTCATCGCTTTGCTACTTGCTGCTCCTGGATATACGATCCTGCCTGGATCCCTTTTTTTCTGGGTTTGTTTTTTGCCAGTTTAGCAGGCCAAATGGTTTCATTGAGGGACTACAGAATTGCCCAAGCCAACACAACAGGCGGAGCAGAAACCCCTGGCAGCAGGGAGGTATGGGGGACAGCAACCCCCTCGACGTCAGCCAGCCCTAAAACCAGCTTAACTCAGCCCCAAAACCCCACCCTTACAGGCTGTATTCTCTAAATCCTAAAAGTAGTTCAACCTGATATTAAAAATAGATCAGTGTGGATTTCCTTTTAGGAGCATTTTTCTTTTGAAGTCGCTCTACTCTTGCTTCAAGATCAGAAGATGCTTCTAGGCCAACATTTCTTTCTAAAATATGTAAATACAAATTACTGAATATGAAAAGAAAGCTGAGTTTAACTTAACACTCTAAGTCTCTTACCCAAATACATTAATACTCGCATTAATAATATAAAGTGTTAAAATATGCATGCATATTTAAGAAGTGCAGCAAAAATTTATGCTAGCTAACGTGGAAATTACAAAGGGAGATGTTGGCCACGCGGTAGTGGTATGTGTTCAGGGAGGGTTATGAACAGATTAGCACAGATACAGGAAATACTATCCAAGAAAACATGTGCCTTCATTAGCATCAATTACCAATTACTGTTCAAGAAATCTGGTGAATCACCATTCTGATTACAGTGTTATAGCTATACATTGTCACTTATACTATCATCTTAATATTATAGTCCTCTTTCAACAGGGAAAACAGTAACATCGAAGTAATATGGGACAAATGTAGTACTTCGCAGTGCCAAGCACCATAAGTAAAAATGCAGTGTCTTGCATTGTCTTGCTGTTTTAGGAACAGTGGCACATTTATACTGCCTTAAAATTTTCTTACTTGGCTTTCAGCTTTCTCAGCTTTTTAACAAAATGACTGCATCTGATTTCTTTTCCCCACAGCAAATAATGGGGAGGGATGATCAGAATCAGCTTTGTGTACTAACACCATCAGAATAAATACAGATACTACCCTTCCAAAAATAAGAGGCCTCAAGCCTCTTCTTTACACTGCATCAGATCAACACTGTCAAACAGAATCAAATTCTTTCCCCACCCCCGAATATGTATGCTGCAAGGCAGAATCTCACAGATAAATAATTTTGGGAGAACTCAGTAATAATTTTCTCCCTATAGAGCTCTCATATATGCAAAACTGGAGAAACAAATAGGTAGGTTACTTAGTGCTACAGCTGAAAACAATTAAATTTTCTCTGATGTCTGCATTTGAAAGCCTTTGCTCATATTACATTACAGTAATTAATACAAAATCTAGTCTTTATAGAGTAAAAGTCTGCAAATCCTGAATTTCTTTTGTTCACTTCCATAGCAAGATCCAGGTCACAAGAAATTTTAGCACCCCCAAATCAGAGAATGATCCAGCAATAACGTCAGGAGAGACCATGGGTAGCAGCTGATAGCAAAGAATGTATCCACTTGCAATGCAGAACAACAGCCACTTTTTAAGTGGGAGTCTTGGGAAGGAAAACAGGGTTCCCCCTCAGCATTATCTAGGAGGTGAAAGGAACAGATCACTATGGCAAGTATGCACAGAATAGCTAAGTGACACATTAAAGATATCACGTATTTAATTGAAACCTTTCATTCATTCCAGTGCAAAGAAAGGGCAGCAAAAGAGCAGTGGATTTTGCTTGCCTGCAGCCGGAAGAGAAAATTCTGAAATTAAAAAGCGTAGATGGAATAGCTTTCCAAGAGTAAGATCTTTTAAGCCATAGAATAGAAGCAGCATATACCTTTTAACTTGGGGCATTTGTGACTTTGCCCGATAAAAGTGTAGTGTGTTACTACACAGAATTATACAAAGAATGGGATGGAAAAGGATGGAAAGGGACTGGATGGTCCCATGACCCATTTCTACAACAGCGCAGTTCACTTCTGATTGAGCCAAGCATATAGACAATGCTGACAGTAATTAAAAAATACATTATTTTTAAACAACTGCAAGATGACAAAACTTCAGGTAAGCAAGCTTTAACAGATTTCCACTAAGTCTTCAGCAGACTGACATTATGCTATATAGTATGAAGACATTATCTAGTTCAAATACAGATCAGAAAATTGGCAAAGAATATCTACCTTTGTGAGTTATATTACATTCCCTATTCACATAAAATGGTTAGCACTGGACTACTTCCAGCCCATCAACCACCACCAAAGTTGCTCTCCCCTAAGGGAACAAAAGCGGTCCTGTACGCACTCTGCAGCTGACCAGCATGGGAGTGATCAGCACAGACTGCTGATGGAGAACAGGTCGAACAAGTGGAAGCCTATACAGACTGGGAAGCTGGATTGCTTGAAGTGGATTGCTGCCACTGCCCAGGATTTGGCTCTGTGTTCACTTCAGAGGGTTTGGGATGATTCCTGGCAACTCTGTAGAGTGTAACGCAAAGTTTAAATCACTGACAGGAGAGCAAATCCCCTCCGTCGACTCCTTTTCCTTGTCAGCCAGGACAGGACTCTCTCTCTCCCAGTAATCCGGAGGAGTATGTGTGGATGAAAAGGAAAGCAGGGATACTCCATCTCCTTCTGGCACACAAGTCCCAATAGTCCCTGTGAACAACTGGACTAACCACAGATGTCCTGCTGCCAATCTAGACTGCTTTCAGCTTAACGATCAAGCATCTCAGACCAAGGATGGGACAACTCCTTCTGAAAGCAGAGATCATTTTATCATCTCTTGGGTGAGGAAGTGGCAAACAAGAACACACTGATCCCTTCAGCTTTTGAAATGTTATGAGAAGGAAAAAAACATAAAATTGTAGAAATGTGTTTCAGCTTTGCCCTTACAAAACGGCTGTGTTTCCCACAGCACCCCCAGTTACTGAGGAGAGGAAACGGTTGGCTGGCATGCACCTACGTTTTTTCCTAGGATAGACCCTGGAAAAAAGACTCGAAAAGCAAACACACCAGATTAGTAGTAGACATTCCTGTCAGATCCATTTCGCATAGCAGCATGGAAAATTGACAGGAATGTCGCTGAGCAGCTGCAGGGGGTCCCGGAGCCTCCAGAGCCCAGTCCCTGCGGCCGCCCGCCAGCAATACCCTTGAATGCTGCTCAAGATTCAGGCACAGCTCATCAGACCTACCGTGTTCCCAGAAAACGTTTGGGGCTCAGACAGTCTTTCTGTCACAAATTTCCAGTAACATCTACTCTTGGCAACAATGGAGCTGCTCGCTGTACTTCACTCACTAGTGGAGAGCATTAGCCAGTTACTTAGGATTGCTGGCTGTTTCTAAAGTGCACAAATCCAATTTTCAGAAAAAGCAAGGCAAAGTTCATCTTTCTCCTTCCCCCATCCTTGCCCGACACAGCTCTGGAGTTAGATTTCAGAAGCAGTATTTATTGCAGAAACTTTCCATTTATTCATTTTCCAAGACCAGTTGCACACTGAAGGAGGTGGAGCAACTGCTGGATTTGAAAGCAATCTTCGTTCTCTGAAGAATGTCTCCAAAAGGCAGCTACAGAGTGCCACATAGGACTGCTCACCTATCAAAAAGCTGCTCGAGTAGCATTTACCTTCCCCCAAAACAAGACAAGTTCCTGGATGCACAACGTTGTGCACAATGTGATGCCTCACGCTGTGTACGCCTCCAACGTTCCTGCAGTCTCCTCCAAAAAAGTAACCGTGATACCTGCTATGGAAACCGTTGAGCTGCAGTCCTTGGAGAGAAACGCACTATAGGTAATACAGAACTTTGCTTCTTGGCCATCTCTAGGCTTGAATTGCTCTAGCTTCTTGCTGTTACATCAACAGGCCCATTGGCCACCTGCCCTGTAGCCTGAGAGGGCACTAAGAGGTCACAAGTTTATTCATAGATTTGTTAGTGAAGGAATAGTAAGGCTTAGTTTAAGACTGTAAAGCATTTTCAGATTCCTCAGAAAAGAGTATATTTAGCTTTTGTGAATTGTTGGTTGCCATCACACCATGAAACAATTAGCTTGACAGGTCAGCAATCCAGATAAAAAGAGCTTTTTATCTGGTCCACTGATAAGAAGTTTGCTGGATGGATCCACTTACCGTAAGGTCAAACCCCTGGTCTCCCATTCTTTGCTTGGCAAAAGACCATCGGCATTTCACACCAAATCGGGCTCACCATACTTCCGAAATAGAGCACATTCAGCATATGCTTGAATCCTTGTAAGTGCAGACATAAGTTCTATGTTACAAAAAGAAAGATTTTTCATACTCCAAGGAGACCTTCTGGCATTCTGATCAAAAATTCATTTGAATAAATACATTCTCCCTATTAAAACTTTCCCTAACAGTTTCAGCCAGATCTGCTGAAATATTACATTGCCCTTCCTAAGCTGTTTTTTCTACCCAATATCAGCAAAAATCACTGCATTCCTTCCAGAGATCAGTGAAAAATAACCTGAACATATAATCTTTTGTACTTTATTTTCAAATAATTTAATCATTTTTTCTCAGCTAAATACTTAACAAGTAAAAAAATTATATCCCTACAACAGCTTCAAAGATCTAAGCAATTTAGTTTTATTACTCCCAATGTCTCTGACTTAACAGCATATAAAATTCAGCATTTTCACTGAAAATGAAGAGATTTAAAAACTTTAAGCAACTAACTCTCATTCAACCCTCAACCTCTTTTTAAATCTACGAGCTCCTGCTGCTCCTATTCCAACATTCTTTCTCAGATTTCCACTTCATCCTGCCATGCTCATATAGGAAACATTTTTGTTGACTGGGAAACAATTGAGTGGGACCAAATGCTTTAGTTCTGCTACCCCTCAACACAAAAGGTAACAGTAAAAGATATCACTTCCTAAATGAGTAAAACCTACAGCAAATCATTATTTTTTTACCTGCAGATACTTGCTTCACAGACAATGTGTTATATGTAGCCTCTGCTAAGCACCTTTCCAAAGAGGTAGTCTCTTCTTCAGAGCAGTGCTCTACCTGGCACCAGCCTTCACTATACAAAGACAAACTTTGTATAAGGCTGAAAAAAATCTGACTCATATTAACATACTTGCAATCATCCTAAATTTCCCTTAGGGCAACCAGAAATACCAAGTTGTAACTTCTGTTAAGCAGTCTATAGCAACAGTGTCTGCAACTCTGCCGACACAGCTCATGCAATAAGTAGTGAGAAAACTTGTTAATGCAGTTTAGAGATTCTTCCATATTTCACAAACACGAATACAGCAGTGAGTACAAAACACCTGGAGAATACCATTCACAGATAAACACTCTATTGTTTTAAGTATTTCTCGACCACTGAGAAAAGTGGTTGGTAATAAAAGTGGTGGCACGAAGTTTTGTCACCAACAGTCATCTAATCCTGACAGCATACACCTAGACAGGCAGTCGTCTACAGTCCACTTCAAAATTACACAAAAACTAGTTCTAAAAGATTCTTCAATTACAGCACCTGTCCTACCATCTCTTCAATGTCTTAATAAATTGGACCTTAAAACTTTGTTAAAGTATTTGAAGCTCAACCAGAATACCTGAGTGCCATACCCAACATTGGCAGATGTTTAGCCAGTATCTCTAAATGCCCAGAAGCTAGTTCTGAAAAATTACATTTTGATCCTTTAAAGAAAAAAGGTCAACAAAAATCACTGTATAACAAGTTTTTAATCAGGCTGTTAGATTCCATTAGATCTGACTGCAAGTATTTTATCATGAAAGTTTACAACTGTTAAGACAAATGGAAGCATCTAATTTTTCTTTTGCCTGAATTCTTCCACAGTTGTACCTTAAAAAAAAGTCTTACCATATGCCAAAGAACCTCAAAACATAATTAATTACAAACTAACTGTCAATGGAAGACTAGCCATCCTGCATTATCCTAGCTAAGAACTTATGAAAATAAAATCGTATCATAAATTTTCCATTTCAAATGCCAGATTGGTCACTAATGAAACCTAAAAATATTTTCTACTGATTTAATGATGATGTACATGATTTCACTAAATACTGCAGCACGCAGATTTGCATGGCACACATAATGTGCTCATACTAAATAGATGACATAGTTTCCATAAGAATTAGTAGCAATGGAAAATGACAACTTATACAGACCCGTAGAATATAATCACGACATTGTTCATTAATGCCTGCCACCACTGTTAACTCTATTCCAGAAAGTCTCAAGAGGAAGCTAGATAGAGTAGGAGAAGCTGATGAACTTCCAGTTGCAAGGGGGTGGGAGGGAAAGGAAGCAGACTGATTAGTTGAATAGATTTATTGTATGCACATATTCTGTGTTAAAACCCTGTATCTACTACAACATAAATTTTTTTGAGTCATTTGACTGTTCACAATTCAAATACAGGAAAATGCTATCAGGCTAACATGTGTTTGTTCAGCAGGAAACTCTTTCTTCAAAATGTACATGAGGCAGTGAAAAGCCAAAACTTTGCTAGAATTGTCATACTATTATTTCTTTTTATGTTCTCCCATCACATATATTACTGTATCAAAAAAGAAGATAACCCTCGGGTCACAACAACCACATGCTAAACAGGGTTGGGGAAGAGTGGCTGGAAAGCTGCCCAGAGGAAAAGGACCTGGGGGTGTTGGTCGACAGCCGGCTGAAGATGAGCCAGCAGTGTGCCCAGGTGGCCAAGAAGGCCAACGGCATCCTGGCCTGTATCAGAAATAACGTGGCTAGCAGGACTAGGGAAGTGATTGTCCCCCTGTACTCGGCACTGGTAAGGCTGCGCCTCCAATACCGTGTTCAGTTTTGGGCCCTTCACTACAAGAAGGACATTGAGGTGCTGGAGCGTGTCCAGAGAAGGGCAACGAAGCTGGTGAAGGGCCTGGAGCACAAGTCTTATGAAGGGCGGCTGAGGGAACTGGGGTTGTTTAGCCTGGAGAAAAGGAGGCTGAGGGGAGATCTCATCGCGCTCTACAACTACCTGAAGGGAGGTTGTAGTGAGGTGGGTGTTGTCTCTTCCCAGGTAGCAAGTGATAGGACGAGAGGAAACAGCCTCAAGTTGTGCCAGGGGAGGTTTAGATTGGACATTAGGAAAGATTTCTTCTCTGAAAGGGTTGTCAAGCATTGGAACAAGCTGCCCAGGGAAGTGGTGGAGTCACCATCCCTGGAGCTATTTAAAAGACGTGTAGATACAGCACTTAGGGACATGGTTTAGTGGTAAACTCGGCAGTCTTAGGTTTAAGGTTGGACTTGATGATCTTAAAGGTCCTTTCCAACGTAAATGATTCTATGATTCTATAAAATAAAAAAGACAAAATACAAGAGTGTTTGGGAGAGGAAACAACCTGACCAAAGTCCTAACACAGGTACACAATATACATGACCCAATGCAATAATAGAGCAAAATAAGTGTCATCATTTGCTTAATTAAACAGAAGAAGAAACATGCCAATTCAAAAAAAAAAACAAATTTGGTTGCAGGTTTACAAAACACATTGACAGTGAATTAATTCAGTCACTATGCAAATAGTATCAACTGTTATTGTCATAGACTGCAGCAGTCCTGCCACCGAAACAAAACTTCCTCATTCTTACAATTGGCATTGGTGACTGCGTTCAAGAACTCCAAAAATTATTACATTTTACATTGCTATATGGACATCATAGATATTTTTGCATTGTAATTGATTTGTGTTAGAAGTGTTTTGCCTTCAAAGCACACTGTTTTGTCCACATTTCACTTCCACTTTGAAGTCACAGATCAGCTACTACTAGCTCAGGAAGGAAAATAAATTGTTGTTGCTGTTATGTTCTAGCACTGTGGGGCAAAACGCCAGGCTGTCCAGCAGCCAAACAGACCAACCACAAATCTTTCTCCTTTTTCTCTTTTTTTTTTCCCCTCTCCCCCGCCCCCCCATAAAAGAATTGGTATCAACAACCAATTAAGGCATATGGAAAGGAATGCACTAATGCTGTCCAGGATTACGCTCAAGAGAGTAGTTTTGTTTTAAAATTCCTTTCACTGTCACTAGTAATGTAAATAACTTAGAGTATTTCAGGCTAGCTCTTCCAGTCAATTAGGACTTATAATTTGTATACTATTGTTATGAAACTTATTAAATTAGACTAGCATAATTACAAACTGATTGAGTAACGACATTCAAAATTAAAGACTCAGAGTAACAGTAAATGAATTCTGAAATTCAGGTAGCCATTTGATGGACTCCATCGGCAAGTTTGGAAGGAAGATTTGGAAAGGAAGCAGATAGCTAAAGGGCAGTGCATTTCTACACTGGCATCACTGGTCTCAAGTAACTAAGAAACAGGATGGCTGTCTACAGTTATAAAGAAACTTTGGAAATATGACCTTTTTAACAAGGAAAAAACCCAACTGTTTTGAAAGAAAAAAGGATGCATTATTGTGATCATCATCAAGTATTCTCACCATTCCGTATACCTGCGGTATTGCTCACTTATTTTGTTTAATCTCAATCCAAGGCATTGTCTACAGAGTTGGAAACACCAAAGATACCAACAGTAAACCAAACTCTACAGAATAATATTAGGCTCCTCCCCTCCTTACATACTTACGCTCTGTAAAACAAAGACTAGCAAAACACAGCATAAGTGAAATAAGTAAAATCAAAACTGTTTGATATACTCCACGTTGTAGCATTACATATTGTACCAATACTTTAAAGAGAGTAAATAATTTTAACTAAAACCTTGTACTATGAATGAGAAACTGGTATCTTCTTCCATAAGTAATCTAAAGGAACAGCCACCTTCCCACTCCAATCAGCTAACTTCACTTCTGTTTAAAAAATAAACCAAGAACTCTGAGATGACTTAAAGTCTACAGCAAAATCCGAAGGCGTTTAAGTATTTCAGGATGGGATTTATGGCAGAGTTCTGAAATGGATACTCCTAGTTCCTGTTGCTTTTACTGGAATATTTTTATAGAGAGTCACTTTTTTCCCACCCTACCCTTTTCCTTTACTGAATTTCCACACAATAACTTAAATTTGACCATCACCGGACATCTGAACAACAATAAAAAAAGTTACAGCTGGATCCTGTATTAGTCCCAGCTGCACAGGATCTTTGGCTGCCTTCAGAAAACAAGAGAGCCAATAGGAAAACAGTAGGAGAACTTCTTTTAGCAGCTTACCTTTGAATAAATTGTTTTTCCATATGTTACTACAACAAAATATTTTACTACTCAATGCAAACTGAAGTTTTTCTTCCTATTTTTCATCCCCTTTCTAAAAAAATTAAAAAAATTTCCTTCTTCAAAAACCTTTACTACAAAATGCCAGAAAATAATCATCTCCATATGGTCTTTCAAGTCTAACATACCACAATGGATGTATCTGCCAAGTCCACCCACCCACAGGCTCCATAAACTTTAGAGTATTATTTGTATTTAATTTGGATTACCAATTTCACCCAACCTTTCCCCTTCATAACACATGTTACTTTTTCAGGCTTACAACACAGGTAGAAGATACAAAAGGAAAGTAAGTTTTCAGCAAAATAAGAACAATAATGTAACATATACTCTCTTTACTTTGGGTATCAGTGAATTCACAGCGGAAGGACTTAAACTAGTCGTCTTTTTATGTTTGCTCTTATAAAATATCACCTAATCTTTTAAAACATTCATGTGATACTATGTCATTTATTGGTACAAGACCAAGACTAAACATTGCAGTCTTTCCAACTTACATTGCACAAAATGAGAGTGAAGAGAGTTACATGTATTTTGATTTTTAAAAAAATCATTGGGGGTGGGGAAGCTTCCCCTCAGATATGTAAAAAGAGAAAGTTACTATATTTAATGCACAAAAATCCACTTCCTAGAGCCAAAAAAAACATCAACTCCATATGCTCCATTTATCTGTCCTTGCTAAAACATCTACAGCAAACTGAAATGTCACAAGCTGCCTAGAAATGTTGACCTCACGCAACACAGAAAGGATAGGTTTAGGACCCAGTCTGAGATTCCCAGATTACAGAATTAATCAGCAACACCTACACGAAGAACAAACTAGTCACATACCTGAAACCTTTTAATCTCTCCCTTCTGTGACTGCAAACAACACAACAGTCATCTCTTTAAACTTTGCCTCTGACTAACCTTGGCTACCAGTTTCAACTTCCACTTAGGAAACAGTTTCTATACAAACTGCAATTCAGGAATAGCAGCACAATCGATAAGAGATGGTGAGAAAACAAGCACAGATATTCTCCTTGTCCCCAGATGAATGTTGGATGCTGCTTAAAAATGCTGTAAGTACATGATATGATAATTTTCCTAATTAAAGAGTGGCACAGTAGGTCAAAACTGACTTGCAGAAGAGAGAGTTAAATAATAATAAAGTTCTATAAAATACAAAAGTTATTTTTGAGACTATAAACATATACTTTCATAATACAGACATTTACGTGACGGATACCACACGTGAAATGAGTTTTCCCCAATTAGTATATACTGGGGTTACAAAACACAAGACTAAACCAAGAATTACTTCAGCCTGATAGAGGCTCTTGAAGGTATACTCCTGAAATATTGTTTGTTTTGGGTGGGTCTCAAGCAGAACCCTTCCAGTTCAAAGAAAAGAAAAAAGAAATTTAAAAAATTAGAACGAAAAATAAGAAAAAAGGGAGAACCAGAAAACAATATATAGACGCACATTCACCTACCCCACGCAATAAAGTCCATATTACAATGGATCATCAGCCTGCACGGTTTGTACACAGCAGCTCCTCTGTGGGCAATCAGAAACAGCTGAGCGCTTCATATGTACAGGAAAGGGGTGTCCTGGTTTCAGCTGGGATAGAGTTAAATTTGGGTAAATTTGGTCTTCTCAAGGACTCAGAATGATCCTATGCAGGACCAAGCCCCTCTCCTGTACACGTTAGGTGTTTCATGGTCAGAAAATGCATTTAACTTGCAAGGTTCTGCCCAAGGAAGAGAGTTTCCCCATAACAGAGCCACCATCTCTTCTTACAGCCACTTGGTTTAACCTCAACTTCCTGGGAACACTTTCCTCCACGTCCCCTAGCTGGCCAGTTATGAGATACTGAAACAAAAACATGCAGCAGCTTTACAAATTCAAAAATTGCATTTGCAAGTGGTCAAATTTGTACTCAGAGTACACAGCCTGGTGGGAAAATTCCTCCTCGGTGTATTAGAATGACTAGGCAGGAAGTTCATTAGTCCAAACTTACATGAGCAAGAAAGAAAAAAAACGTATTTGGAATCTGACTACTGAATATAAGAAATACTGCTGCAAGCAACAATAATTCCATATTTTATAATATCCAATGCAATTACAAATGTCCCTTTTGACAATTCCCCCTCTCTTGTAGTAAGGCAACAGGATCTGTTTGTGTTCAGAATTTGACCCTACAGACAACACTGCTTATGAGCTAAACAAGGATCTTATTAAGGAACATGATATCTACAGTACATGAAAGCAAAAATGTAACAGCAAATAAAGACTCTTGAATACTTGGAATTAAACAAGAAAACAACATGAATGGTATTTTGCAATATGAATCAGATAGTTTAAAAAACAAAACAAAACAAAAAAACCCACCACATCTCCATGCTAGAAGTTACACTGACTATTAATGAGGCAGTTCTATAAAAACGTAGAGGTGACTCATTAAATGATTACATCTTACAGTTCCTCTTAGACAAGACAGTAAGAGGCAGTTCCCCTACTTGCACATGCCAATTTTTTTCAGCCTTTTTTTGTGCATGCATGTGTGTGAGAACGAGAGTGAGCATAAGAGAGATTGGACACATTTCTTTTCCTACCCATCAACTCCTTCTGCCAAAGTACGCCTAGCATAGCACTAAATTTCAATCTAATTTGACTGAGGAGTAGATATTCCTACAAGCTGTGTGAGAACTGGTAGCTGGGTAAAATTAATTCCCACAGTTATTGTTCAGTCTCTTCCATACTCTGAGAGTCAGCAGACTTGCATTTTATCATTTTCACACAGCTTTTTTTGTTTTGTTAAGAAACTCAAGGTATTTCATCTAAAAACCAACAATGGTTTCTCTTTTTGTATTAAGGACCAGCATCTGCAAAGAACAGCAGCAGCTCCTCAAAATCCAACTGAGCCCTTGGACGTGATAGTGAAAGCCAGACTAGAAATCAGATTCAACTTTCACAAATGAACTGGTCTTCAATTCTTGTTGAAGAGTTTTCTTATGGAATTCAGAAGAATTATTAGTTAATAGTCTTGCAGTAAAATCTATCCTTGTTAGTACAATTTCCATTGGGTTGCTAAAGAACAGTATCAGTTTCACAGTTTTTCCACATAAGGTAACTATTTCTTTTTATAATAAACAGAACATCTGAAAATGACGCTAATTAGTAAAACCAGGCCAAGAAGCCTGACCTGTTGAAAAATTAGATCAAAGATCTTCAGCACTCCGTATCCTAGATGAGATTCTGATTTAGATTTCACAAGCTTCCAGCATGCAACATTTCCTGTTAACTCCATGAGATCCTATTGAATTTGTCAAATACTTTTTTCCCAGGAAATACTAGATGATGTTTGTGTTTGCCTTTTAACATGTCAACTTTTATTGGAAAACCTACACACCTATATCATACTTACATATAAGCAGATATCAGAACTTCAATGAAATCGTGGAAGCGACTATGCATCACTTTATTTTCCTTAAATAAAACTTTATATTACCAAATAATGGGTTTAAAGAACCTCAGAAAGTAATGAAATAAATGTGACACAGATGTTCAAGAAGAAAAAAAAACAAAAAAAAAAAACAAGAATGTTTTTACTTCATAGCAACCAAATAGGTCAAGCCATTTCCTTCTTCAGGCAAATCTCAGAGGACCACAAAACACATGGTTTTCTAGTGGATTTTTTGTGTCTATCCCACTAAGAGGAAACACTGCTGTCCAAAAAATTTGCAATACTAAGTTTTCCCATGAAATTGTTGGAATTAAAAGAAGGAAGTCATATGCAATTAAAAACAATTTGCTATATGTTAAAGTTATACAAATGGCATAATTAAATACACTTTTACTACCTAAGTCCCATAGCTTTCCTATACAACATATTGCTTTAAAAGAATGCACAGTGAAGAAGTCAGAAATGCCAACATTATGGCTGTTCACATAATTTTTCCTTTGCTTCTGTAAATCTTAAAGTAAAATATCATGTGTCCTTCACTTCCATGGGATTCCTGCCTTACAGTTCTATAAGTTAGCAGTTTTTTCTAATAAACAAGCTGCTAAGTACTTATTTTTATCCTCTGTAAATGAAGCACATGGTCAATGAGTCCAAACTCTTCACTAAAATAAGTGCAATCCTTCCGCACGTGCTTAAGTTTTCATGAACTACGGGGAGACAAAGTGAAGCAGACATCATTAACTTTCACTTTACTTTAAAAAGGAGGAAAAAATTCATATAGATTCATTCAATCATCACAAAACACTGTCCTATATGCTGGGTAATCCCATGCAGAAGTCTACAGAAAATGTCAGGTGTGATCCCATAACCAGATTAAATCTATTTGTGCATTCAAACAGGAAAATTAATATTGCATAGGAGAACATAACTTATTTCATAACTTTGAGATTGCAAAAGTGTCCCCGTACTTTTGCATTACTCTTTTACTGCCATTTTTATTACAACTTTTCTACAGGCTATTTTTTAAGAAAGAATAAATTATAACATCTAACTATTTACTTGTCAATAACTACTCAGGATGTCAGCTTGCGTCCACAAACATCAAAAAAAGGCAGTGGGTGGAAACAACATTAAGAGCTTTGTTTTAGACTCATTAAGCTTAAGATGACAATTACACAATCTTAAGATGTCAAAGAAGCCGACATTTTAGCTGGTACAGATGGTACTGGATACAGAGTACACAGTATATGCTATGAGTCATCAGTTTAAATATGATAGTTCAATTTTTATTTGCAAATTTTATTATCCAGTAACAAGATGTAGAGAGGAAGAGAGCATTAAACCAAGCACAGGGTCCTGCAAATCTTCACAAAAAGTTGGAAGCAGAAAAATCATCTTCCAAATGAAAAAGCGATTAACAAGATAGGAGGGGAACAAGGAGAGAACAGTCAAAGAAGCCAGAAAGAGCAAGATTTCAAAAAGAAAAGCATAGTAAACAGTACTAGAGGCAGCTGTCAGGACAAAGAGGAGGAAGGGAATGTACTGAGTACAAGGGGTCAGGACAAGTGTGGAAAGGACCTAGGGTGAACCTGGAGGAGACACTCTTCAGACAGTGACTGCAAACAGCTCATTCAATGACTTTCAACGTGAAAAGGAGATGGGGTGGTAGTTCAAAAAGTAAATGGGGCCAAATGTGGGGTGTAGAAAGAAACAGACTAAAGCATGTTTGCATTGGGAAGGAAAGGAAGCGAGACAAAGATAGCAGCAGATAAGATGGAGCTACAGTATAAGCGAAACAGTTTAAAGCTTTTAAAACCTTTCTGTTGTAGTAGGAAAGGAGAGACTTATAGGACAAAAAGATGGCACGCAGAAGAAACTAGAGGAAAGCCATGACGTATTTCATTCCTTTTCCCCTGAAAAAGTGTTCAAAATCCTACAAAGAAAGAAGGGGAGGCAATAAATATGATGGAATTGAGAAATTCAATGTGAACTGCAGAATGTGTCTTGGAAACCAGTGTGCTGCCTCAAGATCTGCAGCCCCTCAACTGGTAAAAGCTCTTAAAACTCCATTGATACTAAAAGACTGCAATATCCATTCAGCAACAGTAGCACATGGGGAGCCCACCTTCACATGGCTATTACTATGATTCCCAAACATTGTTCTGCAAAGTACACTCTGTTTCTGTAAGTAAATCCTACAGCTTTCTTTCCTAGATGTAATAGTACCCACAGATGCTATGTTATAGGCATACTGTTCCATTAAATCCATGGCATGCTTATATTGCTGAGCACAAGTCACCAAATACCACTATATAACAATACATCAAGTTTGGCAACCAACAACCTCTCAAAATTTTATTGGCAAAAATGTCATGTTTTCTTCCAAGTCACAGCTAAAAATATTGAACATTAGGCTAAGAAAAAACTTGAAGTGCTACAAGCCTATTTTCTGATACCACCAGAAAACTAGTATTTACAACATAATTATTAATATTTTAGTATGGCATTTTTTATTAGAGTGATAACAGATTAAATGTGTTTGGGGCTAAAAATTAACATACTACTGAGCTGACAGGTAATCTGTACAAATGGGAGATTAGTTTAGCATGAAGAGATATTTATTTAGCAAGAAGAGACTTAGCATGAAGCTCTGCTGGCTGATAGCAATCATATTTATGTCATTTAGGGTTTTGTGTTCTATCTCTGTATCTGCTTTTTTTCTCTCCTAGAATCAATCCAGGTGGTTAGTCTAACACTCAGGTGCATTTTTATATTCTTGGCATTTCCCTAGAGTGTTATTTAAAAACTACAAGCCCTCCTCTAAAGAACTTTTGGGACAACTTTTTAAAACTACCGGTACAAGTTATCCACTTTGATGAGTACAGAGTGAAACATACTTAACATTCTTCTGTGTTAAAATACATTTCTTATTTTATGATTTTCTTTTATTATAAACAAAACATGCAGATTTAGTCTTAACTGCAGAGCAAATGTCTATAACCATGAGGAGGCCACGTGGACTCTTCTATCTTTAACATCTACCTTGGAAAGATACTACAATGTGAAAAGGACAGAAGAGATCAGGCTGCTCATGTCTAAAACTGAGATAAATATATACATTTAATCAATTTTTAAATATTTTTTCTAAGAAAAATCTGTGGGTTTTATTACATTTAACAGCTTTTACCTAAAAATGGATAACTGCTTTGCCCTGCAGAAGAACAAGTCATCTTGCTAAATCTGGTTTGGCAGCAAATCCATTCTTCTGAGTCCTCTGTGAGACGATCTGGTCTCTCAGTCTAGTTCCTCGTGAACGGCTGTCTACATAACAGAATCAACGTGCTACCTGGCACCACTGCTGGCAAGTACGGCCAACAACTTACAGAGCTTGGCAACTGAATTGCTCTCTCACCCTTCAAAAAAGCTTCAAAATTCAGAAATAAAGCACAGAGTTTGGGGAACAGTAAGGAAACCTCACTGCCATAGCTGGTGATATAATTTTGTCTATTTGTCAAGTAGAAGCAGGATTTTAATCTTTTGGCATGTCTGTTTAGAATCCTTCATAGAGATAGCTTAGAACATACATACAGAAGTTGATAAGCACTTGATCTTGCAGTCTCTTCCAAGGGGAATGGCACGGAGTTGAATTTGGGGGACTACAAAGCTGCTGCATGACTAGACTCAAACTCAGAAAAATAAAGAGAAGCACTATTCTGCGCCTCCAGCACAAAGTGACCCACACTGACTGTTTATATATTTCAAAGTTATACAGAAGAACGCTTACTATTTAGTGATATGCAATCATACCACCTGCTGCCAACAGCACTATTCAATGTAAGGATCTCAGTTTACTGGTACCACCACCATGTAACAGTAAGCACGTAAGAAAAGCTTCTGTCAAATCACAAAAGATGTGGTTTTAAACCAAGTGAGGAGAGGGAGGAGGAGAAATTTCCTGGATTAAGTGAACCAGAGAGATATTTTAATCAGAACACAAAAGAAGGTTGAGACAAACACCAACTGACTCGGATCATATCACATCAATAATCCATGCACAGAGCCTCTGCGGAAATCAATGGGAGGCTTGTGCACATAAGTCGATTGTATAATATAAACGCATGCCCCTATTTAGGGCTCCACATACAAAAGAGAAAGCAGTACTAAGAACAATTCCCTTAATTAACATTTCTCTTGCATCAAGTGCTTCTAAAATAATAAATCCTAACTTTACATAGCTCTGTTTTCATTCACAGTTTTTACCAGAGGTGGTAAAACAACTGACCCCATTTGACAAATAAGGGAACTGAAGCATAGGATGCAAATTAAACTGAAGAGCAGGGCAGCAGGCAGAACTAAACTGGGAATAGCAGTTTACCTTCTGAATCACAGTTTAATGTCCTAGATATTTAGATGCTTATCTAGTTCAAGTCTCTAATTAGGGTGATTCTGTGCAGTCCTCAAATAACTTCCAAAAGTACCTGTGTACAGCGATATGCTTATCTCTATGAGTTTCCCACTCAAAAATGTCAATTTTTTGAGGATTGCAAATGTCCCAGAGAGGTTCAAAACACTGGACTGCCCTGGTCAGATTCCCTTGGTACCCCACAAGTCTCACTACTCAGTGGCACCAAAGGATTTTAAAATTGGCTGTCAAATCCACACTTTCCACATGCTTTCTATTGTTAAAAAAAAAAGAAAAAAAATTACTTTCAATTCAAAATACCTCTTCATTAGCTGGAAATGACCCAACTAATCCTGGTGTTCCAAACTGACAGCAGTCCATTAGAAAAAGCCAGACTGGATGTCTATTCAAGAAAAAAGTGCAATACTCACAAGAAGCCAGTGTAAAACGCCAAATACACTGATTGCAAAAAAATTTCCAGTCTCATTAGTCTACAATTGTTTTACAACAAAGCCAAGTAAGGAGGAACATAAAGTATACTGTAATTTGACCCAAAAAAGAAACATGTTTATTAACGTGATATGAAGTTATAAATAAAAGAATAGTTTCACTTGCATGCTGACTTCACCTATAGAACCAGCCTTTAGCTAAATATAGACCATCTCTTCCCAAGGTCCTGAGTATTCTTCCTCCCATGAAAATCTAACTTTGAAATGCTTAACACCTTATGAAAGATTGATTCAGCAATACCTCCACTTTCTAGTTTACATCTTGAATGTCATTAAGGACTACATTACACAGGGTTAGTGCCAATGACAAGCATGTTCATGTCCCTTAACTACAGATGCAAGTCCATAATACTGTGAAAATAACATATTTTGAGTTGAATGAGCTTTCTGCTCTTTACAATTACAGTGTTCAACTGTTTTGAATAATAACTTTTCAGGACTGGCTTGTTTTGTCTTTTGTTTTCCTTTTTCAGATTTTTTTTTTAAAGCTAAGTTTATCACTGACGAAGTGATAAGGAGAAGTGCCTGCTGAGAAATGGCCGCATTTCCAGACAACTGCTTGAAGAATTATTTTTCTGATTCATCATAGCTTTTTTTTTTCAAGTTGTCAAAACAAACACCACACCCACTTGATTTCCGAGTTCTAGGTAATTATATTTAGAATTAGCAAGCACCGAGCAACTATTAATCATACAAGGTTTAGCCCTTACTTTACCTATTTAGAAACAAGCCAATGCATTCAAAGGCAGTCTGTTTAGCATTTTATTTAGGAGATATCCTCATCACTTCATTCTGTACCACCACCACCGACACAGAGAGTCACAGACACAGAGAATATAGGGCAGTCCATTCAGTAAATCCCTCTGCCCCAAGGCAGGATCTACTCCACCGCAGCCACCATTATCGCTGATGATACACAAGAACTGGTTATTTCAGGCAGCAGCTTTACACACGCACATTATAAATTAAAGGAGGGAAGCGTGTTGCCAGTCTGCAGTGCCTTAAACTGGGACGGTGCGCCAGCCGGTCTCCAAAAGATAAAAAATAAAAATAAAAGCTCCCCCAGGATGCGAGTCCGGATTTTCTAAAAGTAGTATCTGGCAACATTAACGCCGCTGCCTTTAGAGACAGTTCACCTTGTTTAAACTGGATGAACCACCCCGTGATTATCACCGAGCCTCCATTAAGATGACACACACAAACAGAGCCCTCGCAGACCTTACTTACTCTTTTCACTGCTCGTACACTGCAAGACACATACTTTTTTCTTTTTTTCCCCTTCCCCTCTCCCCAGCAGACGAGCAGCTGCACGCAGGGAGCGCAGCGATGTCGCGGGGCTGTCACCGCGGCGGGGGGACGGGGACCCGCCGCCTGCCGTGCGCTGCCCCGCCGCCCACGTTTGTGCCCGAGCCCCGCCGAGCCGGCGCAAACCCGCCTCACCCCCGCCCGCCTGACCCTTCCCGGGCGCGGGGGCGCCCGCCGCGGGGCACAGAACCCCCATTGTGGCCGCCGGCGAAAGGGCCAGCCCCCGCCGCGACGCGCCCCCGCTCCCGCCCGCCCGGGAGCTGCTCAGTACTCGCTCTTACAGTCGCTCCGCTCGGGCTGGCCCCTCAGCGCCCAGGGGGACGCCGGGCAGGACAGGGGCACAGCACCGGCGGGCAGCTCCGCCCGGAGGGGAAAGGCGCGGCGCGGAGGGGCCGCGGCGGCAGCAAATGTCACGGCCTCAGAGGCGGGCGAGCCGCGCCCCCCCCCCTCCGGGAGCGGGGCGCCCCAGCCGCGAGCGCGCCTTCCTCACGCCGGCGGCGGCCAGGTGAGCAGCCGCGTCCCCCCCCGCCGCCCCCGCACAAGCCCCGATACTCACCGCCGCCACCTCCGCCGCCCTCTTCGTCCATGTTGGGGCCGCAGGCAGGGTGCTCCGCAACGGCCGCGGCTGAGGGAGGCCCGGGGCTCGCTCCACTCGCTCGGCGCCCCCTCCGCGGCGCTCGGCGCCTCGCGGCCGCTTCTCCTCCTTCTCCTTCGCCGCCGCCGCGCTCTGCCGCCGCCCTCCTCTGCCCCGTCCCTCTCCGCCCAGCCCTGCCTCAGCCCCGGCGGCAGCCGCCGCCTCGGCCCAGCCGCCCGCCCCTCTCATGTGACCCGCGGAGGGGCGGAGGGGGGAAGGCAGGCCCGGCCGGCCCTGCGCCGCCACCCCCGCCGCCACAGGGTCGCCGGCCACCGCCGTGCTGCCTCCTCCCCTCAGGGGGCGGCCGCTCCCCGGCCGTGCCCTGCGGCAGAGCGGGCCCCGAGCGGGGAGCCTCCCTCCTGCATTCCCGCCTCTCCCTCTCGGTGTTCCCTCCCCGGCAGGTTTCGCACGGCGCGGCATGGCAGCGTTGAGGCCCCTAAAACGGCTTCCCCGTGGGTTGTCAGGGGCTGCTAAGGCGGGCGGGGGGTGGCCGCGGCGGGAAGGGGGCGAGGGCGGCAGTGGGGGAGCGGGAGGAGCCTGGCCTGCGTGCACCCGCTGGGGAGCAGCCTGAGAGCGATGGCGGGAGGGGCTGAGGGGAGCCGAGGGGAGTCAGTTGGGTTTCATGTCGGTTGGCGTTGTCTCTTGGGGGCTGCGGTGGCCAGAAAACGTCTGCAGAGCCGCTGACTCTTGTGGAGGGGTCTAAAGGGAGGGAAAAGCGCGGGAGGTGACAGCAAGGCGTGGGCCGAGCTGGCCTTGAAGCCGCATCGTGAAGCGGGACGAGGTGGGGTGAAGCCTCTGAAAAGGAGCCTGGGGCATATGATGTTTCTGCCTGTTTTCTGCTGATTCTTGCTTGCTCCTTGTTCTTGGGTCCCGTCCGGCGCTGGAGGGTGCTGGGTGCTTTCCCTGCCACAGGGGTCATGAAGAGCTTTGTGTATAAACGGACTGTTCCCTATATGCGGCACAGGGTTTTGCGTTGGTGTGTGTTGTCTGTGTTGGTAACAGAGGATTTGCCTACTTACTGCCCTAGGAGTCAAAGTATCTGTGGGATTTCTTAAGTCCTCAGTAAAGATCTTCAGTGAGATACCACAGGAGTCGGGATATCAGCAGCCTCCAAAGTCTGTAAAGGTAAGCAGAAGTGTGCTGGCACAGACCACTCTTCCTTCCTTCCTTCCTTCCTTCCCTCTCGGGCACCACCCCTCTTTATTTTTTTAAAACCTTTGGTGTCAAAATTTTATTCAGATAGGAAGCTGTGGGAGGAAAGGGTCAGCCAACAGGAAAATATCGGGGTTTTCATTTTCCTCTTGTAGGCTGGCATGGGACAGAGCACACAGCGTCTAGGAAGCTGTGTCAGGAGCGCTCACCTCTTGACACCGCTGCTAATAGGTGGTTATTACAGCCCATTTTCCTGAGAGCTGAGGTTTAGCTCTGACAGCTGCTCTGGTGATAAAGCGTTTTACCTCATCTAGAAATCATAAACGTCACAAACCTTTAAAATACTATGCTATTTCATATTTTAAATTAACCATTGTTATAAGTTTAGTAAGTTAGTGTATAAAAGGATATGATTACATAAAACAGAAGCATTAACTCGGTAAGAGATTTATTTTGAAATGTGTCTATAAAGTGCAATTACAGGATGGTTTTAAAGTTAGTCTGAATGCAGATGAACTGACAGTGGGCTTTGAATAATTTTGCATACTGAGCAAACTGTTAATTTACATAGAGGGGAAACTGGTTCATGAGAAAATATCTAATTTTATAGTTGATCACACATTGTTTGCTTTCATTTAATCTGTGTTGTTTTACACCTTTATATAAAAGATATTCCTTTCTTTTGTTGCTTTTGTTTGTCAGTATCATTTTTTTCCTTCCTTCCTATATTTCAGTATAACTTAATACACTTTTACTGTAAGGAAAATTCTAGTGCAAAATAAAAGATAGCCCAATCACTAATTCTAATAGCAGAGAAGAGTGAGCCATGGAGAACAGTCCTCCTCCCACCAATTCAGTGCAAAATTCCTGTTGACTTCATGCAAGCAATACTAGGTTTTAAAATTCTCCAAATTAATAGCAAAGATTTAAATGATTTTGTGATGCAAGCAAGATATGAAAAAAAGTCTGTCCTAGTTATAAGTGATCAGTTGGGATATTTCACATAAACTTCATGGTGAAATCAGACAATTCCAAACTTGTGAGATAAGCAAAATGTTCTTTATTATAACTTCATTATTAACTTGAGCAAACAGTTAAATTTTCAGTATTTTTCATTATTGACTATGTAGCTTACTCTATTGTAACTTTGAAATATATGTCATTCAATACCCTCTCAAGGAAAAATCTGTTCTTTCCAGTCCCGTTTTAGTAGGATGACTTATTAATGATACATAGTACAAAAGAGTATTGAAATTATAGTGTCTTCTTTAAGGCTGTCTCTGAAATGATGGAAGATATTCCTTAAAACTTGAAATTTTCGTATGTATTGTGTATATTATAAATAGACTTACTTTTGCATGGGCCTGCATAAAGTGTTCTAGGCATAAAACTGTTAGTTCTGCGTACAAGGTGCTTACTGGACAAAGCTGTTTAATCTTCAGGTGAGATGTGTGACAGAAACTTCTAATATCAAACCTTGTCTCATTTTCCTGTGTATAAAATAAGTCTCATGCCTGGCTATAAACCTAACTAGGTCAGGAATAGATTTTTTGAGAATGTACAAAATCAACTATAGAATTACCATCATAGTTCTACATCGTAGCTATAGTAGTTCTACCAGTAATTCAACAGTAACAATCCCACTATCATTAAATACTGGGTAGTTCCTTACCAACAAAGATGCCAGGTAGCAAGACAGGTTACAATCTCAGCAAATTTTAGGATACACTCCTATAAACTATTTCCTACTCATATGAATAATTCTCTCGCATCCACTTTGTTTTCTGGAACTTTGATCACTGTTCTGTTTTGAAATACGTATTAATTTTATTTTTATCTCCATATTAATAAAGGTTTCAGTCAACAGTTTTCCAAAGATTGCTTGATCTTTTTTTTTTCTTTCTTGCAGTCCCTTCTGTAGTCACAGCTCTATTTTTACCACAAGTATGTTTTGCCAGTTTTATATCTACAAGTCTAACCTTCTGTGTTGGAAGAACTTCATAGTCTGTCGTTCATGTAAACAATAGTCTAATAGCTGGTCTGTTGAAATTATTTTTAGGGGAAAATTGGGCTTTCTCCAAAAACTGATGTTAGCAGGGTTGATTCCTCAATGATAAATATGGTTATTTGCTGAATTTTCAGGTAATACACTTCATGTTTTTTTTTTCTCTTTGGATAGTTTAGTATCTGTTTTGATTCAGTTTCCACTAATTAGTAATTTAGCATGTCATTTTTCATTTTAAGGGGTCAGGAGCACATCCGTTATGACATTTGTCCCTACACAGCAAGTCAGTGAAGACAACTGAATCCCTTACATCATATTAATTTTAATCATTAAATTTAATCATTAAATTTTAAGCCATTTCTGTGGATTTCAATTTGAACCAGATTCCAAGCAGTAGTGAACGAAAATGAAAATTACTCTTTACTCCTTCCCCCTCTTTTTTTTTAATAGTCAAAGAATTCAGGAGTAGGAGAGCCCTGTTAGTTATCACATCCTTTCCTCAGCAAAAGTGGATACCCTATTTCTGGATTGCTTTTTATTGGTTAATGGAAATTCTGAAAAAACATCTTCATTATTCATCTTCAGTTTACTTGTAGAAAGAAATAATCTTACTTTGGTAAGTTTCCTCTTTCAGTAGTGTAAATGTTTCAGTGATGTAAAATTCCATTTTATGATGATAGATTTCATAAACTTTTTATTTCTAATCAAAAGCATGAGCCATGAAGATGTTCATTACATGGCTAGTAATTGGAAAGTAGGTAGTAACATTGTATTCAAAGACAAGAAATACAATTCTGAATTTTCTCAATGCAGAAAGAAATAAAGTAACTGCCGTTGTGCCTTCAGACTAGAGGTCAGTATCAGACACAGGGTGATGGAATAATGCACCTCACTGTTGGAAGGAAGAAAGAATCTTTAAAATCTTATTTAAGGAGGTAGTCATCCTGCATGCAGGTATTCCCATTTCATGCATACAGTCAAGACATTGCTAATTTGCAAGTCTGGCTTATTGTGACTTCTGTTAGATTTGGTAAGAAGGATTTCATATTTACCCTTAAGGAGAACAGTTAATCTTAAAGACAAAAACATCTGTACAGTCTTAAGAATACATTCTCAAAGATTATAGATATATCTTAAAAAATATATATATATCTCAAAGAATATAGATACATCTTAAAGAATACAGATGATGTGCAACATTTTGTAAACTAGAATTATTTGGTTGATTTTACTGCTTGCTCACTTAGATGCTCACATTTTTAGAAAAATGGTGCAAGCATTGCATTTCCTAAGACAATATCTTGTGGATAGTCAGAATCACTGTCATTGATACTCAGCCATTGTATTAGGGAATACTTTTGTTTCAAATCTAGACGATCAAACAATTTTTATTTGTTTTGCCTAATAGTTTCCAGGCAGGAAGGTCTTAGTCCATCATCATGTCTTTTTTTTCCTATTTTTTTTTATTTATCAGTACTTGAATAATCTGGTATTCTTAAACCCCTAAGGCAAATTTTTTTACTTCCTCTGTCTGGCAGACGGGTTTTAGCCATGTATTGTTTCTTGAAATGTTTATGCCGTCACACATATCGTATTTGTCTCAGCTGGAAAAATACATTTATAGAAAATCCTGTTTGCTGGTTCTCTTAACGATTTCAAAAGTGCTTGCACCTTTCGTTTAGTCCAAGAAAATTTTATATGCAAGTATTTCATATTGCTTTGGGGAACATCAAAGCTGAAGCTTAGCAAGTCAAACATCTTTTATGAATGGATAGGAAGCTTGTTCCCTTAAAATAGTCAAAAAAGCCAAAGTTAAAGATGCCTCTCTTCTAAGAATTTTGCATGGGTTTTTCTCCAGATGAACTTTTAAATCATATCCTGAATTTTATTTGCAGCTTATTTCAAATTTCAATCCTTGACATGTTTTGAGGTGGTTGGTTTTTTTGAAGACTTCTAAATGAGCTTAATCTACTCCTAGCATCAAATATTACTGGTTTTGGAAGTCAGTGCTTGTTTCCATTGTGTAGCACTGATAGGGCCACTGGTGAGTCATTGAGTGAAGAACACCAGAATGTCCCACTGAGGAAGACCAAATGCATTAAAAATTGTGGAGGTCCACCAATTCTGTAATGCTTATGCATTAGAACTTGTTCTACCTGTATTAATTATTCATAATACTAGACACAAACAGGATGCTTTCTAGCATGAAAGCTGTGTCTAAAATAACAGAAAAAGAGGACTTGGATTCAAAGGACATGGGCTGAAACAGACCATGAGTGGAATTTTGCATGAAGCTTGAGAGGGTTTTTCTATCTCAGGAAAATGAAAGACCTGTAATTCTCCAAAGGAGAGTGCACTGATTAAGGCCAGACCCTGTTCCCAGCCTGAGAAGTAGCCACAGTCTGTGAATTCACCTCTGCTGGCTAACTCCAGCTTGGGATGGTTAAATGTATTATTGCATGCCACTCTCCAGTCTCACCAAGGCTTGGGAATTTGAAATTCCTAATTCATCCTACACTGGGAGCTGTTGCTGGGCTGCAAACCATACATGAGTCCTGCTCTAGCTGCATGCAAACGGCAGCAGTTGAGGGATTTATTGTAATAGTGCTGAAAACAGGGGAGGCCCCCACAGTTCCTTCCTCCTCCCCACCCAGAGAAGTGTTCTTAAACACCTCCACAGTGTAGCGGGGCTGGCATCCCACCGTACATATGGCAGCCAAGTGACAAGCTGGACTCGCTCATGACATACAGTGTTAGAAGGGTTAGACCAGGTGCTCTTGTTGATTCACCAGTGAGCGTCTGAAATGCAATTGCATATCTCCACGTGAGCTGGCTCAAATCTTGCTGCTGGCTAGTCAGCAGTGCACAAATCTGGATTTAATAAATATGGAACCATAAATTTAGACAGGAGCAGGAACTGGCAACTAATGATTGTGACTTTTAGTGCCCTCTTAGCTGTTCGTGCAACTGTTTGCGAAGCCATGCTGTAAATCAGATCACTCAATCCAGATATTAAAAGTTCTGTCTAAAATAATAATTTTTAACCAGAATTATTCCATTGATTAAGTTCACACTCTGGTCCCACAAACAGTTGCATTGGCACAATTGCAGCATTGGTAGACTGTGACACGCAGATGGTGTGAAAAGAAGGAAGGCAGGTTGCTGGATAGTTATTTTGTCAGTGGGGACAATACCCCTGCGTAATTCTAACCTTGTTCTGAACCACAGACTCTCCATCAATTTCACTTTCTGATCCCTCATACTCAGCCCTTCTCAAACTGTGCCTATAGTCAGACTTACATGCTTGTTAATGTCTGATCTACACAATGCTAGATCATCTAATGGTAGTAAATTGATCAAGATCAAATACGAGCATGTAATTGCATTCCTGTCAAGATTAGCCAGCTATGAGTTACAGTGTTTAGACCAAGCTTTATCCTGGCTTTATACCAGCAGTGGGAAGACAAATGATACCAACTCTAACGTAAAATCATCAGGAGTATAACCACTCTCCACTGCTTGTTTTGTGAGGGTTTTGTGTTTTAAATAACTTTGTATGGGTGGGTTGAATTTGTACAAAGAATTTTGTGCCATGTTGCCATCCAAAAACTAAATGTATTGTGTCACGAAATTGCAGTTGTATACTGGTAAGAGTATGCCTTCAGCTTCTCTTGTAGGTTATTTTTTAATACATAGCTCCTGTTGAGTCCAGGTTCAAATTGGAGGTGATTCTTTGTTAAAAGATGATGTGTAATATTTTAAATTCTTACTGTCTCTAACCAAGAAAGGTCCCTATTTATTCCAACTGCTGCAGTTAGAAAGAAACACACGGGGTCTGAGGCAGAAAAACATCACTTAAGTCCTTTCCTTCTCTTTGCTATACATACTATTTTATTCCTTTCATATCCTCATGGATGTAAGAATAATCCCATACACTTCTATACCAAGGTTTTGGTATTTTCTTACCATAAGAAGTGTACTTTCCATTTAAAAAGCAGATCTTCACCTTAATTGTCTTTCTCCTGCTGTATTTCTCTTTGTAGTCTTAAAGAAAGAAAAACGGTCTTTAAGTACAAGAAGATGTTAAGCAAGGGAGAGTCAAAGTTAAAACTTGGCAAGCACTAAAAGAAAGAATTTTTCCAAGGAAATGGAGGAGACGAGTCAAATTAATTCCTTATGTAACTCCGTTTACCTCAGTGCAGTTACATGGAGGATGAATTTGGTACCTTATACCTCTGTGGTCAGAAAAGGATTTCTGTGATCTCAATCAGCACAGTATAAAATAATCAAAGAAACAAAATTGTAATTTAAGTCTGATAGAACTGCCCTTGTTATTTTTAGTCTATTAATATAATTGTAAAAGAACAATAGGTCTACAGAACAACAACAAAAACAGCTTCATAAAAAGATTAGTACATGATGATTTGCAGCTTACATCCTTAGTAACAGTTTTTTTGTGGGAAAGAGGAATTCACAACAGGCTGCTAAAATGGGCAGTGACATCAGGGACAGCTTCTCTTTCTTGTAAGTTCCAAAAGCTTTTCTCCAGTTTGCTGCATTGCAACTTTAACTTTTTTCCTCCGATCTCCTTCCTCTCCCCTGACCACCCCTAATTCAGTTCTCCTTTCCCCCAAGTTTCTTTGGGTTCCACTGTGTATGCAGGGATCTGTGTGGCTTCTCCTTACTGCTGAGTTTTCTAGATTTTTCTCTTCAGGCAGAAATACTTAACCTCTTGGGACAGATAAAGGAGAGATGTTTGGCCTCCACCATAATTTCTTTTTAGATTTTAAATGTCAATATGCTTAAATTTGAGATGCTTTAAAATAATGCATTTTCACTGTGAGAATCCAGCCTCCATGTGTCAATCTGTAGTACTCAAATATAGCTGTACCCAAAGATTATTTCCATTTTAAAACCTTGTTATGAAACATCAATCCCTGCCTCCCCACCCACTCCCAAATTCAGGAAATACTTTTAATATCAATATGTTAACATCTTTTAATAGTGTAATATAAAAGCATCCATATTAGTATATTAGTGCAATGAAATTGAAGTCAACAGTTTGCCTTTTTTATCCTTACCAACTTGCAACTATCAGTTTTAATACAGAGGAAAGGATTTGTGTATACATGCATATAAAAGATGTGAAAATCCAAAGGCATTTATTGAAAACAGACAAAACCAGGAAGATGATACAATAGCAGAGGGAAGTGGCCTCAGATATAAAAACTTTTGCTTTGTATAGCAGAATTTATCAGTAAAAGCTAAGGTTGGCAAATTGCCATGCTTTAGATAAAACAAGCAATGTAATGTAAAAAAAAAATTGACTTAGTGTACAAAATACAATAGACATATTTGAAAAACTAATGTCCTATAAAGTAATTCATTTAAACATTTTTTGTTTCCTTATTTTATGTTTATCTTTAAAAGCTTCATTATATTTTCAAATACCAGAAATCTCAGTTGTACAGATGCAAGCTGTCCTCTAAGGATGTCTGTATCAGGTGTGCCATTCAGCAGGATGTAGAAAATTTCCAAATATCCAAAATTAAACAAAGATGGTGGAGATACATTTTGAAAGCAAATATTTTGCTTTCAAAATAGCAGAACTATTAAAGCATGTTTTATAGAAAAATGATTCACATATTTAAAATATCTACTGCACAACTTTAATCCATAAAGCTACTCAAGTAAATGTGTACTGCTCAAGATTTTCACACTGGATAGAGTATTTTTTTAAACAGAATATCTTCTCCATTTTCTTATATGTTTGTGGGGAAAAATCAAAAGCTTTAGGAAATAACAGTACATTTATACCTGAAAGACTTTTCACATAAAAGTGTTTGAAATCTGCTGTTGATTGAGAACACTTCAAAAGCATGAGAATCTAGGGTATTTAGTTCAGTTATTGTACCAGCTGAGAACAAACGAATTCTTTCCTGCAAGGATGTTTTCTCCTCTCTGGCCTTGTAAGGCGTGCATTCTGGTATTCCTGCTAGAAGAGAAACCATTTCTGTAGAAGATGGATAATGAGCACAGCTAAATTCTCATGACTAGCAAAATCATGCCCTTGCTCTTCATTTCTATCTGTGAGGCTTTTCCAGAACTCAGGATGTATGGAAGACTCCAAACCTGAAAAACAAGATGGCAGATAACTACAATTAAAACAAACAGGTATTTTTTTCAACATCTTCATCACATTTGCAAGATAAATAAACTGTTATCTGAGTACTATTTATGTTCTTAAATAATGTCTCATTCTCTCACAGTGAAAACCTTTTTTAACTTGTTGACAAGAATGGTTATCTCCTTCATAGATTAAATCATTCCATGAAGTATTTTTAGGCAATTCTTATATTTGAATCTTCGGTGTCCTGGTTGCTTTTACGGAATTTCCAGATTTACTCTTTATGAAGAACAGTAGCCTGGCAGTTCTTTTTCTAACTGCTGCTCTTTCCTGAAATGGTCTGGACTTTCTGCATAATTTGCACAAAGCTCTCCTTTCTATAAATGTTATGTTTCATTCTGTTTTAGTAAAGCTGAGATACACAGATATGAGTTAAAAAGAGATAAATTCTTCTTCATATCCTTCAGCTAAGATAATGAAACGCTGTCTTGAAACTTTTAGAAAGGAGATAATATTGGGTTTATTAGATTATGAAACTGCAAGTAATGACAGATAAATGCAGATAAAGCAGTCTTCTCAGAAATCTCAACTGCTAATCGATTAAAGATGTTATTCCAGAATGCTGACCACAGGCAATAGGAACAAGTAAAGCAGTATCTTTATCAGACTGGGATTTTGGAAGATCCATATTAATTCCATAATAATACAACAGAAAAGAAAGGTATGCTTTTACCATGCTTAATGTAGCACTTAGGGTTGTGTTTCCATTCTTTGCTACAGGACTTTTTATCATTTATGGAAAGCACTTAAGCGGAAATTTATTCTTGAGCTAAACAAGCAAAGATATTCATGCGTGTGTATGTTTATATGTAAATATTTGTGTATGGCTATATACATGCAGTCAGAAAACTTCAATTTCATATTTTATGTTAATGAAATGGTCTTTTATCTCTAGATCACAAGATTAGAGGTATGCTGGGAGCATGATGAGCAAAAGACTCCCTGAAGGCTGCCACGAAGCTGGTGTGGATATACCACATTCGTTTCAGTCCAGTTTTGAACAGAGGCATGACCACTCACGTTCAATAATTGGTTGAATAACGGGAACTCTTTTTTGATTTCCTTACAGAGGCCATTAGCAAAAGTTTAGATGCAGATTCCACCTCTGAGTTTGGAGTCTGCCTGATTAAAATAATTTCTCCTCCCCTTCTGCTAACAATCAGCAATTGTTTAACACTTCTATAGTAGTACTTTAATAAAGCCACTGGTAAAACAGCACATTAAAAAAAATGTAATGTAAAAGTCTCCCTGAATTATTGAAGTTACTGTTAGTTGGGGTGTCTTCTGTCATAAGTGGAAATTGCAAGGGGACACTCTATTACTACTCTGCTGATGTGTGTGTCAGTCACAACACCCTTTAGAATAACTGGGAGAAACTGACTGGATTCTTCCTTACAATAACAAGAAATTATTACAACATAACAATGTCGGATTAATTTGAAAGCAGAATTTGCTGTCATTTAAACTCTGAAAGAAAAAGAGCTCTGAAAATATTTTTTCATACCCGTTTCTTCTAACCCTTCTTGTAAGGACTTTCTAATTAAAGCAATTTGATGTGACTTCATTAACTCACTCATTTCAAGAAAATAGTCCAATATATTTTCTTGATCATTAATAGTAGATAAAAATATTAAACTTCTATTTCTTTAACTGCAGCAGCAACATCAAGCAGCTGAATTTAAACAAAGTAATGCAAGGGCCAGCATATCACAGGTGAACAATGTGTAGTCGAGAAGCAAAAAAAAAAAAATTTAATACTCCAGGGAAAAAAAAAACAGAAAAAAGTTACACTTACTTTGCATAAAAAGCTGTAATAACCTTGTTAACAATGACTTTGTGCAGTTCATGTGAGAATATCTAAGATGAAAAAACAATAGTGACTAAAGCTATGTAAAAATTCTTAGCAAAAGCTGTTATCAATTTAGTCATTCAAATAAAGTAGCAAATTATACCATTTTATAAACTGGAACTCCTAGGAGTTTTCTCTGTTTTAGAAGACCATCCAATATGCTGTAACTTTGGACATTGTGTGTTTTATTTTTATAGTTCTCAGCTGGTAAATGCTGACTCTTTGTTTCAAAATAACACACTTATATTTTAAGATTGTTTTTCTACAAGGAGTATAATATTTGGAAAGTATGCAAAGAATTTCAAAGCACTTCAGGAACATGGTATTGTCTCCCATTTGAATTGCTGGGAAGATTCACATTGACTCTACTGTCAGTAGGCCTGGACTTTTAACCTGGCCTAAATTTAAGGTTATTCCCATAAAACACACAAGTCCAGACCTTGTAGTTTGGTTCACATAGGGAGATCCTTGTGTTTACAGAGCTCTGATTAAGTCAACAAGGCTAGACATCAATACTGATCTTGTGTGATTGGATTACAGGATTGAAGCTGTGATTTGTCCTACTAAAACCACTTTAAGTTACTTAAACAGATAAATCCTACTATCAGATTTCTTTTCTTATTTATTACACCTTCTGAAATGCAAAAAAAAAAAAAACAAAACCTTGCTTGCTTTCTCCACTTTTTTAATGGACTACTTCATTTTCTAGTTCTGTATTATCGTAACGTGTATGTAGCTCTGGAAGGACAACAGAAATAACTCTGGGGAAAAAGTAGTAAAACTGTAATTCTCCTTTTCCATAAAACAGATGTAAAATACTTGGCTTTTTTATTTCCTCTGAGCCCATTTCCAGTCCTTATTTAACCCCACCTCCTTCGTGAGATCTGATCTATTTGACAGAGTTCCTGCTATAAAGGAAAATCAGATCATACTTATGTTGCCTCTTGTCTCAAGTTGTAATTCACATCTTCTCATCCCATGGTTCTGGCAAAATGACTTATCAAAATTAAACCAAGAATATATTCAAAGCACTTTTTTTTTTCTTGGTTGGTCTTTTTTTTTTCCTCTGAATTTATTCTTTACCTCTCATGTTTTGTATGTTAGGTTGAGAAGAGTCATCTTGTGTATGTCTTTATCACAGCTAGAATATCTACTAGGAGGCAGAAGTGCAGTTCCCTCCCAGGCAGATCAGCTGCTGGATTTAACAAGCACATGTGAGTAACAAAGATTTACCAGAGGTATTCACTGATAAAATCATTCTTTTATGGTAACTATAGTAACAATAGCAATATACAAAATGGAATCAAACCATTGGACAATGCTGTTTCAATAGGGGCCTTCAGAAAAAACACTTCCTATGTGAGGAAAGAGAAACTGCTAAATAATCCATTCAGGAACAGCTACAATGCCTTATGGATACTTTATGAAAATATGTTAGAATTAACCGTACATTGAGCAAGTAGCGAAGAAGCTTGATGAACTGACCATAACAAAACATCCAGTGATGAAAATCTCTACAGACTTCTAGCTTACTGGCATTGGCAAGTAAGTAGTTAGCTAAATAGAAAGAAATCAGCAGATACAGTTATCAACTGCAAATGAATGATTATAAACCAGAAAGAAAATGTGAGGAAGAGCTCTGAAAATGGTGTTTAACAGTGACAACACAGACCAGACAGCTTTTATTTTAACCAACAGATTGTTGGGAACACACCATATATCAAAATGAAGGACTTGAAACCTGCCATAGTCTGTACAGATGTTCTCACTCAGAAAGCAGCTAGAGGGAACAGAAGATAAAAGAAGGCTGTCCAACTTTGAAAAAGGTTTACATTTTCAGTCTGTCTTGACAAGTAAATCTAGTTTTTGTGGTAATCTCTGATTTTCAGCCTGATGATAGAAAATTCAACATCTACAAACCCGGCCTAAAATGACAGATACCTGAAGCAAGCAAACCCTTGGAAAGGTGCTATACAGTATCATAAAAATATTTTTTGTTTTTTTTAATCTTAAATGCTTTTATATCGAAGGAGGGGAGCAAAGACCAGAAATCGGAAATGTTGTAACTATTCTAACTCTGGAGCAGGTCATACATGCTTGCAGTCAGTGTGCAATACTTGGAATGCAAGGCTAAGATCTGAGAGGCGATTTAGGAATCTCTGCTGTAGAAGAGGTTTTTTTATTACGTGAAGCAAGACAGGATTACTGAGCTCAGAAGGGTTATTTGTGAATTGCTTCCAGCTAAAGTGATTAAGGGCTCCAGCCGCTAGCCCCAAAAAAAAGAGCATCAAAAACATCCTGCTTGTCATTGCTGTTGGCTTTTTGTTGAATGAGCAAGAGGTGAGCATTTGACTTCTGTGTTGGTTTTGGTCCTTTGCCCTTGGGGATACTTTTAACAATGCATAATACTTGAAAGGATTCCAAAATGTGTTTGGTTTTTTTTTTTCTTTCTTTGAACTATGGGGTTAAAGATAAATAAAGGAATATTTTTATATGTCTAGAAAATATTTGTGGTAACAAATAGACATAGTGCTTCCTAAGGCTCAAGAGACTTATAAGGTGCTTTTTACAAGCACACCGCAGTTCTTGATAACAAGACCCCATCCAATATTTTCTTTTTTAGTGGAAGGTAAAGCACTCTCTCTGCCTTTAAAAAATCATCTCCTTAAGAAATGTGAGTATCTTCAGCAGAATCTTTGGTATTTGTGTTTGGTTTGAGGTTTTGGGGTTTTTTTTAATTTTAAGCTGCTATCATACCTGCCAGAAAAGGCAAGAGCCAAGAAACATACTGAAGAGGTAAATGCTGTGATGGGTCTAAATTGCTCAAAGGTTCCTCTGGCAATCTCAGATTTACACAGAGGAAATTTGGGCTCCTGTACAGATGAGCTGCTCTCATAGAATTCTATAGTATGAGATGAACAAAGATAGACTACCACAAAGTCATAGGCCACCAATTTGAATCTGACTTCAAAACACTTCAGATCCTAATAGGAAGAGATTTGGATATGCACGTGGTAGCATGTCTATTCCTGAGTTCATTTGTAAAAGTATGCTGAGTTCCTTGAAGTTCCCCACGTACTGCAGTATCATGCCCATTTATATAAATAAAACTACTGATAAACCATCTGAAACTGATGACAACATGAGTAATTAAGGCTAGATCACATCACTGTCACAGTGAGGTGGCTGGAACATCGTGGGCAGCCAAAGAGGTTAGAAACTATTACTTCAGTATCTACCATGCGAATTCCAGAAGCAATGAGGAATCTACAATGAAGTGCAGAGAGAGCATTGATAGCACTTTCTTAATTGTGGATGTCTAACCACATGCCAAATCTTCACAGACCTTATTAGACGATTACATTCGTTTTACTCCCCCCCCCCTTCTTTTTTTTCTGTTCAAATGCATGTTTTGAGGGAAAAGATGCTCTCAGCATTCATTTAAGAAAAATAGTACACGTTAGTTTGTACTCAAAGTATCAGCCTTTTCTTCAGGGTTGTCAATACCATTTCTTTTCAGAATAAATACAGCACATAATAATATACTTCCTCAAAATATATCACTTGTGGCATCAAGGGACCCTGAGACCAAACAAAAACTGTAAGTTAATTATGTCTTTGAGTCTAGAATCAAAAAGTCATCTGATAGCAACTTTCAGAAGAGAGATCTGAAAAGCGAGGGATTTCTGGGTTTTGGGGGTTTTTTTAATGTTTTTTAATGCTCAACATTCAGCAGAGGATACATGTTTATTCCACTCCTTTAATGTGAATATTTTATTCAGCAAAAACAAGAGGTCTGACTATCTGTTAATAGTAAGGCAATTTTAACCCTGAAGAGAAACATCCAGCAATGTTATCCTGACTTACGCAAGAGAGTTGCTGTGGCCATTCTGCATATTTAGCAAGGTTTGCTTTCCCCTTCTAAAATGAAACTATGTTGCAAGTTTAGAGCTAGTTAGTTAGGAAATACCTTGGAATTACATTGAATGTAACTGGTTTGTTAAGGCGTATCACTAAAAAAAAAAAGTGTGTAAAAAGAACGCCTATGAATGAATATTGGTGGGTAACATGATTAAGCTAGCCTCGAGCTCAGATACCAAATTTCCAAGGCCAAGCATAAGGCATTTAGCCCTTTTATTCTCACACAGGTTTTAAATTTGTTTGGTATTCAGTAAACACACATCTCTCAAATTGTATCTTTGAAAAAGCCACTCACTGTCTGACTTTATAGTAAGAAACATGATCTCTTTAAGTACTTCTGTACAATTTATACAGTGAAAAATTGGAATGAGGAGCACCAAAACTAGTTCTTTTGTTGAGCACAGACAAAAGATCATTTTTAAAAAGATTTTTATTTCTGTTTTTAAATAGCTTGATAAAACCCATCAATTGGTATTCAGAGTTCAATTGTAAACAGTTACAATACATTACTGCTGTGTATTGATTTTGTACATTAATCATTTGCACTGACAATCCATAAGACAAGTCATAGTCAGCATATTTATAAACTGAAATGCACTAAGAAAAAATGATGCTGTAACTGAAAATATTTAAAAAGACTGATGTTTAACTCCCTCCTGTGGTGTAAGCGAGCAGCATCACAATCAACAGCTTCTGGAAGCTTAGACAGCACTCTGTATTATTCAAAAGTCTGTATTCACCTCATTAGGACAACAGGTTTCAAGTTTACTATGGAAACTCCTCTCACAAGTTAAAAAGTGTTACAATAAATTTCTAAAATACATACAAAGTTGTAAACATCTTTCTCTAGAACAAACAAAAATGGTTTGTGCCAGCCTTCTCCATCTCCCACATTGCAATAAAAAAAAAAATTAGAGCCAAAGACCAAGGCCATAGACTAAAATTATTCTGCATGGATAACATCACAGTTCACAGGAAGTCTCCTAAGTGTCAGCATTTAAAATTAGTGTTTGTCACCAGCAGGTAGCAGAACCCATTTTCAAGAAAGTTCATGGAACACATCAACAAGTGATGAATCAGGCACTAAGCATTAGGTTTACCTACTTTTAAGAACAAAAGCTTAAATTACATATAGGGTTTTTTTATACTTGATAATAGGTAAAATTGACTACAACCAGAAAATTAAAGAACACTGATACTTTTACAAGTTTGTGTTTTAACCATTTTTGCTATCAGGTTTATACAGATCTTCCACAAAGAAGAAAGAAAAGAGATTTGCAAAACAGACTATAAACATATTGAGATCACAGAAATAAACTGGATCTTTTCAAGGCAGATTTTCTTTCTGGAATTCCCTCAGGCCATTTTCTAAAATGTTTCAGCTTTTAAATTGATTTCATCATTAACAATTAAATAACCATCATCTTATATCATCAATTCCAAAAAGACTAAGATAATTGAGATTTTGGAATGCAATACAGGATTAATTTCAAAGTACACACCAATAGGATTTACTTAGTGCAGGGTGGTAAAGGATAGCATCATTCTAGCACTTCCATATTCTTGTTTTCATGCGTCAGCAGATAGATATCTATGTCCTTGTATTTAAGTATGTGAGCTGATCATAAATATTAGTATTTTCATATTTTTCATATTCACTTTTATTTGAAAGTTCTATCGAATGCAGCTCTTCCTTGAGGATTAGAGGCTTTGTAGTTTGAGATATCAAAACAGGATTCATCACAAATATTTAAAAAAAAATCCTAAAAAGGGTTTTTCCCCTCCCCCAGTTATTGACTGTGCATACAGAGACAAGTATCAGAATGCATCTTATTCTATGCACTTAGAAAAAAAGGTTTCAAAGTACATTCATGTGAATTTTTCAGAAAGTTATACTAATGACTTAAAAATTGAAGAGTATTGAAGCTAGCATAACTGTTTCTTAAGTTTTGACCTCAATGTATTTGATAACCCCCAAATTCTAGCTGCAATTTTCAGCTGACAGAGGTTACTACAAATTTGAATTAAATATTAGATTTTAATCAAAGCAGCTGTTTTGAAGGGGGAAAAAAACAGAAATATGTCACATTGACTACCTATTGCTCTGTCAGATATACCATTTGTCATACACCCTAATGACAGACTATGAATGCTTACATCTCTACAGGGTTTCTGTCAATTTGTTATGCATAATTAATTACAGGGGAGTGTTTCTGAAATGGAACAGAATAACAGCATATACTTATGCTGAGAAATGATGGGAAGTGAAGAGAAGGAAAATATAGGTAAGACCAGGCCATAAAAACAGAAGGAACAACAAGATGATATAGTAGGAGAGTACGTACAGGCTTGCTTCTTCCAAAAGTTAAAAGTGTGTATACCTATAAGGAGGGGCAAGGGAGGAGAAAAGGAGAAAGAAAGCAAACTTTGGCAAAATTTAAGAAAGTGCAGTCTTTACAATCCTTAAAAAAAACAACAAAAAAACCACCAAAAAAAACCAAACAACAAAACACCAAACCCCAAATGAAAACAAAAAAAAAAAAACAACAACCCAACACTGAAAAAGCAAAAGGCTAAAAAATGTCTACAGATAAAACTGTCTCATGGTGCATGATGATGATGATGCACACGGATGATTTCTAAGACTGCACTAGCTAATATCACACTGAGAAGTACACCACCATCTCTACTGCATTTTGCATTGTAATGTCAGAAAGTAAATAAGCATTTGCATAAGCATTCCAACATCATACTGTGATAAAACACTTTTTATCTACATGCAGAGCTCTGTGCACACACATTTAAAAGTATATTTTCTTTTTCAAAGAAGTACACTATATAGTAAATTTCCACTCAAGTGTACATTTATGGGAAACTACGAGGCAATTCTCTAAATATTGAATATTTTCTTACTTAATTTGTTTTCTAATGGCAGAAATAGAACTCTTTGCTATGTAGTGCAGGAAGGATCTGGACACTGATCAATGGAATTTTAGAAACCATGAGTTGTTTAGTAGAACCCTGACATTTTGCTTAGAAATACCTCTTTCCAACACCAACAGAATAGCACGATGAGAGAGGAACTGGAAATAAGAAGGCAACTCCTGGTTCAGTATAAAGGTCCCTTACCCCTACTGAAAATAGTATTCTTCTGTAGTATAATAATCATCCGTCTCAGCCCTAACAGCACATTTACTCAGAAAAGCAGTTTCCACATCTGACTTACAGAAGCCACGAAACTCCATTCAAACTGGTTCTTAGCTGAGACACCTTCCATCTTTTGAGATGAGTTAATATCAAAACATTTGTAGGAAGAGAACAGTGGCCTAAACCATATAGTGTTTGATTTATATATTGTTTCAAAGGATTGCTATCCTTCTGGTTCACTGTTCTCCCCCAGACAGTAAAAGCCATTTGAGCGTTGTCGCTGCCAGTGAAACAGTTCTATTAGTGCAAGAAGAGCGCTTTCAATTTATGGCCTCCCCAAGCTTAAAGTGCAGTACATTACGTGAGATTTTAAACTATCCTTAAACTATCCTTTATTTGAATTTCAGAAGGAATGTTCAAGTTAAGTTACCTTTCAGGTTTTAAGCAATAAAATCCAAGGCAAAGTACATAAACTATCTTAAAATGGATTAAATCCACTCAAGACATATTCTTTATATCTTATGTTCAATATACATACAATACACAAAAAAATCCATCAGTTCGCTTAGCTGTATTGTATCTGTATTTAAAGTGATCCTGTAATAAGTAATTAAAGGCCACTCACTCAAAGCAAATTTTGCCTAAAACAGGACTGTATGTGCTGGACTGTGATAGATAACATGATTCAACATTCCAAGATCCCCTCCTGCATAGGCTTGTCATCAATAAAGAGGCAATCCTTGGCATCCCACTGTACACACATTTAAATTCTAATTTACAAGTGGTTTCTCTCATGTTTCATTCCTCCCCCTCTTCCCCCCCCCCCTTTAAAATCACCATGAAGAATAGGTGCGTTAAAAACTGGATTAATGCTTTTATGCCTTTAGCTACTCCTCTTGCCTATTATCCTAACAATACCACCTACAAGTTTTTGTTGTATATAACTATGAACTAAGGTTCCCTAAATATGTGGTTCCCAAATGATGTACAGCAGAGTAGAGAATCTTCCAGGCCAAACAGTTCAGCCGAACAGAGGAGGTCTCAAGTAACAACTACAGGTACAACTGTGCCGATCGATTCTTTGTATAGGAAAATCAAGCACTCAGTTGTGGATGCAGGGTTGTGTTTATGTGCAACTTGGGGAAAAAAAAAAAGCAGCTCACCATACAGGAAAAGAGTATTTCTTTACCTATACAGCTAGTTATAGAGATTAAGATGCAGTTGCACAATGTTTTCTTTAGCAATCAAGAGCTGGCTTAAACAGGCTCCAACCCCTCCCCACCTTCATTCCTCCACCCTCAGCTCTGCCAAGTGTTTTTTGGGTCAAGCTGTATGCAGACAACAGCTTAACACCAGAACTCAAATAAGCCACAGACTTTTGGAGAAGTGTCTTTTGTTTCTGGTGTTTTGGGGTTTCAGATCCACATCGCTTCAGCAATCTTGATCCACAAACACTCGTGTTAATACTACTGCAAGGGTGATAAATTGCAGTAGTGGAGATGGGAGTGAATAGTATGAATGGCTTGACTAAGAGGAAACTGTTGCTGTCAAAATAATTATTTACAATATGTAATGCATTATTATTTTGAGGTTTCTGGTAATTTTGTGACAAGAAATCATGTGGTCAAAAGTCTAGAAGTTAAACAATTGATAAAAGTACATACCAAGGAAAAAGTTATTTTCTAAATTAAAGTAAATGGTGTTTTATCTCTTCTAACATCCAGAAGAATTAGCCAACCAATGGGGATAATAAAAACACAACGTATCATTTAACATAAAAAGTAGTATATCTTTCTTTCAGCACTCAAATAAGGTTAAAAAATTCCAACATTTCTCCCCATAACGCTGATAACCAGCATCTCATGTTCATAATCAAGGACTTCTCTACACAAGTTTGCTAACACCCAAATAAACACCACATTAGAAATTCTGCTGGCTTTCCAGGTGAATTCAGTTCAAACTAAATGCAACATCACTTATTCTCTTTCCAAAATGAAGTAAGCTAGCTAGCAAAAAGGATACTTGGTGTGTGAATCACTAGCGTGACTTTACTCTGCATTAAGCCCTCACTTTTAACTCAGAGTGAAGGGTGAGCTGAAAATGCATCCTAACTCAGCATATCAATACTTTCTCCTTTAGGTAAGCCCCTACAGCACATTAAGCCCACCTACACCGACTCCCTTTTTGAGAATTTTGGACACTGAGTTCAAACTTTGATCTATTGCACAATGAGTTTCTCCATCTAAGTGCCCATGGGAACCTATTCCTGCAAATTCTTATTCACAGGCAGCTCTATTGATTCCAACATTCTTGCTCCATTCTTTGCCAAATCCCGTTGTCAAAAGTCTGTCCCAAAGCCAAAGTCAACAGGCCCAGTATTACTGTACTTCAGTGATAACAATCACTTTTTCAAGGAAAGAAAACATTATTTTAGAAAAATGTTTATAGTGTCTACTATAGCGCAATAAAGCTCATGAGATATTGTTTAAATTAGAGCCGTACCATCCTTGAAAAGGAACACCGCTGAGAATTATGCTGTATTGAAAACCACCCTCCCAACAGCTTTCCAATTCAAAGTGTTTTAAGAATTGATACATTAGTTACTGTTAGATTCAGAGCAGGAATTCAACTCTAAAAGAAACAATTTCATTGGAAATGGTTGTAAATAATAGCCAGGACACTCCGCTAATACAAACCCTAAAGAAAACAAAGGTTCTGTGCTAAACAATCAAATCGGGTTCTAGTTTAATGTTAATGGCAGACCTGCAGCAGTTCCGAAGAGTTTTGAGGTTAAGAAGTTCTTTCCACTCCGATGCAGATATTCCTTACAAAAAAAGTCCTTATTATTCCAACAGACAGTTTTACTAGCAATTACACAATTATAATTTTCACTTTAGCTGTCTACTTCCCACTAAAACCTGAACTGTAACCTTGTCTCTGTTATTTAGTCAATTAAGTTTCTATTAATGTTAAAAATAGTAATTATTAAAATCTTAGTACTTTTTTACCTTCACTACTGCATACCAGAGACCTGCTAGTGCAAAAGCTAGCACAGAAATTACTAGCTGTATGATGTGAAAATTATTAGTCACATATTGTATATTCAAAAGCATTTGCTTGTATCCAAGTGTTTGCTCTGAAGATACAAGGTCTAAATAACAAAGAAAAAAACATGGTTTCTGGTTGTTTGAGAGTCCCATAGCATATTCGTTCAGTGAGGCAACTGGAATAGAATAGAGATCAGGAAGTCCACCAAGCTCCAACTCTTTAAGAAATGCAAGCTGCAATTCATTCTCTTTGCTGCTGCTCATGTCTAATTCCAGAAACTGCAGGGTTTTATTATACCGCAAATTTCCCAGCCAGAAGTGTGCAAAACATACAAAGTTGTCTCCTGGACAGCATGAGCTAAAGTCTCCAGCAAAACTGCAAGCTTTCTCCAGCCAGCCCATTACTGAAATACTATTAATGCAGTGAGAAACCCTATCAAGACTGTCTTTCCCAGAAGAAAAATGCAGATGAAATGAATCCTTCCAAGGAGCAGCTGCACTTGAGTTCCTCCCTGCTGATTCACTCAAACTCAGCAGCATTTCCTTGCCAATAGAAGGCAGAGGTATAGTATTAAAGAGAAAACAATTCCTAGTGTTAAAATAAAATAATTTTTGTAAACTGCTACTATGATTTTGATACACGGAATGTATGTGTGTCAGGTGAGCTGCTGCCTTGTGATGATCTGGGCCACTGTCACATACTCGTTTCTGGTTTAAATCTTCTTTCTTCATAGTTCTAGAGAAGAGGAGCATAGCTTTGCTGTTTCACGACAGGCTGAATTTGAAGAAGAGTGTGATTGACTGTAGTTGCAGCATACAGTGCAAGCAGCACACCAAGTCACAAGTCAGTGGATCTCAATATGGACCTAAAGAGAAAGAATGCAGAAAGTTATTACACTAATATCCCAGTTCCTTGGTGCCCAGTACATAGAAAAATAAGGAAAAACAAAAATCTTTAACATAAAGAAAAAGAATAACGCAACTGCAAAAAGTTAACAGTAGTCCAAAGAGACAAGTCTCCCTCCAGGCTGCTTGAGCACAGCCAAAGGGGTAGGAAGTATACCCAAATATAAACTTTCTTCTGTAGTTTCAGTTTAACCTGCTACAAACTCTCTTTTGGTAACAGGCATCAAAGTGAGTCAGCAAATGAGCAGCTAGAGAGATTCGCTGCGTAACAGTACCATTTTCCTTAACGAATAGAAATGCAGACTGTAACTGATTAGAGACTTAACATTAAAGTAATTCTCTTGTAAACAGAGGTGCATGCTGAAATCAGACACACAACACTGGAAATCAACAATGTACCATGCACAGCTTCCCAAAGGGAGCTGGTCAGACTGGCTGCACCAGCAGGGTTAGAGGGTATTAGTTATATTGTAGTCAAACGACAAGCTGATGTTGTTACAAGAGAACTATTATGTGCCAACACAGATAACAAGCAAAGGCAAGGCATTTTTAGGCACCAAGGTTACTAAGCTACGTGTACAACTCCTGGCAGTGTGGCTCAATTTCAAGCTTCAGAACTGTAGGACGAGTCCCAAAAATAAAAAGATGAGACACCACATTTTGACCTCTTCCCCTTTCAGCTTACCTTTTACAAGTCACAAACTGCAACCAGCCTCGTCTTTCAGCACTTGGCCACTAGCCAGATGTCAAAACTTTCATTACAGCTATGTTTATGAGGAGAAAGTGTCCAATCTTTGCCTGGAGCAGATGTTTGTTGTGATAGTCCATAGCCTGCTTCTGTTGCCAGTTAAGTTAAAAGTAAAGCTTTCATTTCATCACAAAACCAATGAAACTTCAACCCTACAAAAAGTGAGAGCTCCTAATGTGTTTAGGTCAAAGCTGTTCTAGGGAGTTCCATGTTTTGTAGAAACAGGCTCAAGTCAGAGATGCAAATTAAATTTGAACTCTCATTTTCATGTAATGACATTATTATTTAAAACTACCGCTACATTTTCCCTGCTACAATTGTTCTTGACTTTAAAAAAAAAAAAAACAAACTGATGGAAGAAATTATTTTATTAGCTCCTTACTGGGTGTCAGGAATGTACTATCAAAATGCACATATTGACAATTTATTGTCTGTAAGTTAACTACGGCTTAGTAGCACGAATAAACTTGAGACGAGGAAGCGGCACGTTTGCTGCCAACACCCAGAGCAGGCGGTATAACGGGGTCCTTGCACCTGAACCCAGCAAAGGCGAGCCTCCAGAGCTGGCCGCACCCGGGCGGGATCCAAGCGACATTTCCCGTGGTGACACACAAGGGAGCGCAGCGGCCTCCCCCCGCCCCAGGGCAGGGGACGCGTCCGACGGCGCTTACCGTTACCCAGGGCAAGCGATAGCGGCTGCCGAGCCGCCTCCGGGAACGGGCGGTCAGACCCCTCGCGCCCACAGCGGGCTGAGACCCGGGCCACGAGCCCCGCCTCGGGCCCCGCCAGCCCCCCCCGGGCCGCCGCCGCCCACCTGCAGCCGCACGTTGAGCATCATGGAGGCGACGATGTAGAGGTAGGGGAAGTTGATGCGGAGCTTCCAGGCCAGATCGAAGAAGATGAGGAGGGTCCTGGTCAGCCCCTTGCAGAACACCCCGTAGGACCTGGCCGCGGCCGACTGGGAGAGCCTGGCAGCCAGGGCGGACACACCCGCCGCCATATACCCCCGCCCGCGGCCCCGCCGCGCCGCCCGGGCCGCGCAGCCGCCCCCTCCCCGCGCCCGGCGCTGGGTGTCGCCAGCGGGGAGGCGCCCTCCGCCGGCGACGTGCGGCCGTGCGTACGCCTGACGCCGTACGTCGGGGCGGCTCGCGCTGGGCTGCCGCAGCGCGCTGACGCGCGAGACCGCCCCCCTCGCCTCTCCCCCTTGCGCATGCCCGCAGGGGAAGGGCGGGGCAGCGGGCGTCTGCGTGCTCCGCCCCCCCGGCGGGTGGGGGCCCCTGAGGGCGGGGCGCGGGACGGGGTGGCCATTGGAGGGGCGCTGGGGCGGGAAGGTGGCCGTCTGCCGCCGCCTCCCTCAGCGCTGCTGCAGGCCGGCTGGCTTCGCCCCTCGCCACGGCCCTGTCCCTCGGGTTCTGAAATCGCACTGGGAGCCCACGGAGAGTTGCTGCGATTCCTAAAATCCGTTTCCAGTGGAGCTAGCCCCTCTCAGCTGGGGAGGAGAAGCCTGAGGGCTTGACCCAGGTGTGCGCTCTGACCTTCTTGATAAAAAATTCATGGGCCGTCGATATTGATAACGATTTCTGGGTTTGGGTGGGGTTTTTTGCAATTTTCTTTTGTTGTTTATGCAGTTAGGTGATCAGTTCTGCGAGCCAGGTACTTCCACAAGGAAATACTCCCTATGCTTTTCAAGCCAACACTGAAGTTTTTTTGAATTTAAAATACCATGATCAAGTACAGGTTACACCTAAGATTTCCTAAACATTTTGCAAACATTTCCTAGAAAGCTCTTTCAGATAAATTATCATCATGACACTTGCTTTGCAGGTAGGGGAAAATGCCCCAAAAGATGAATAGATGGCCAATACCATTTGTGAACATGGCCCTTTTTTTCTTTCCCCAGAACTTTCTGTACAGTTTCCATTCAATCAACTTTTAGTAACTGTAAAATGAAACAGAAAAATCAGTATCTTGATCTAAACTCCTTGTAAAACACTTTTATTGTCACAGAATCACGCTGGTGCACAGAGAAAGAATAATTCCAGAACAAAACTGGACACCTTCCCGGGTTTATCTGAACCCCTTTGTCTGTAATCCACTAGTTACATAATGGAGCGGGACACCCCTGGAAAACCCTGTGTATGTCTGGAAACCATAAACAGTTCAGTTAAGGAAAAACTACAGGCACTAGCTTGTGCTCTCAGGAATGGGACTGTTTTGAGGACACATGGTGTTTGGAGAGCTTATCGGTGTTAGGGGTGAGGAGGTGCTGCAGGCCCCTCCAGCCTGACCTGCAGCTGCCCTGGGGTCAGAAGGTAGAGCATGGTTTTAAATGACAGAACTAATGAGTGGAGCTGTCCTAAATGCAATTTTTAACCCCGTCCAGCCTCTGAACAGACCCACAGGAACCCATTTGGATCTCAGGCCTTTAGATAGCCCCTTCTTAGCGTGGAAATCCCTGACCTACTTCCTTCAGACCCAGTCCTCCAACTCTAGACAGCTGCAGGTCACTGCTGTCTTCTAAGAAGAGCTGACTGAATTTCAGGCTGTGGAGTTAAATGTTGTCTCAGCATTAAGATTATCCTACTTACTCTTACAAAGCAAAACACCACTCATTCAGATCAAAAAGGTCTCAAAGAAAACGTACCTTAAAACGTCCTAGCAGATTGAAAGCTCTTCAGATCCCTCTTTAGCCACAGACTTCTGTCAGTTCTTTAACCAAAGATGAATGATTCTCCCTGAGGCCAGGATTGATCTGTGTATGATTTCATATCTTCCGTGTGCCTGGCTGTCTTGAGCCTACCTGTCCTGTTCCAAAGAGGGAAAATTTCAAAGGACTTGTTACCTAAACTGTTTTCATTTTGGAGAACTTGAAGTAATAGCCCTCACTCTCCCCATCAGTTCATTCAAAAAGTATCCTTTGGGTTACTATTACAGTAAGCCACGCAAAAAAAAGGCAGGAGCCTGAAGTTATGTATGTTACCTATTAAAGTTCATGCTTCTGATTCCGCAGTGTCTTAATCTCTGTCACAAAGTTTTCCAAAGACAGGTAGTGCTTCTGCAAGCAGGAAAGTAACGTACACAGCAGTGGTTTTACCGTTGTGTGGTGTGTGGTATCCCCATCCTCCCTTCTCCGTCAGCTCAGCACGTCTCGTTTGTGAAGACAGTGGTGTATCTTTTTTCCTGCTCATCTGAAGTTTTTAATAACCCTGTCAGTACTGGAGGCACAGGAACTGAGATGTGTCCAGGCCCTTCACTGGAATTCCAAGGTAATTTGAATTCCTTATCCTCTCCATTCCCTTTGCCGTTATACGTACTGAGACCATTTTCTCAACAGTTAAGCACACAAGTGATTTAGCTGCCACAGGACATTTAGCAGCTTTCCATGTAACTGGAAATGTAATACACAAAGGTTAAATCAGGAAGCTGATTAACTTCTGTATTTATCGGTAGATATACACTCAGTAAAAATTGCATTAAATGATTGATAAAATTATTGCAGAAGACCGAGATCATAACAGAAACTTGAAAAAGGGGAAAAGTCAAATATTTTAAACAATAAAACTTTTTGTTCTATTCAGTTCCTGTGATGTTCTGTACTTTTTTGGACTGAAAGTTCAGTTAAAAAAAAGCCAGATGGATCCTAACAAACCCCTTCTTGTGAGTGCGTTTTTTAGGACTGCAAGGAAACTTGTTGTCAGCTATGGTAGCCTGTCTGCTGATGCTGTGCTTTCCTTCCAGCAGTGATCTGCTTGGCACTCTGGAATCCCAGGCGCCCCTCAGAGAGTTTATTGTCCCTGGTGACAAAAGCATTCAGTTTACTCTTTTGGTTTGTGATGACATCAAGCTTAGAGCCCCCTCTCTCCAAAATCTTTCAGAAAATTAAGTGTACAACACACTGTGGATTCTAACAGCACAGGGTTGGCATGTTATAGTTAGCTACATTGGAGGCTACCGACAATATGAACAATTCTTGCAGAAGCTGTTGTGTTACAACACAGTGTTGCACACAGCTTGCACTGAGGAGCGTTGCTACTCCAACATAGGCAATATTAAAAAGGCACAAGACCTCACTGGAACAGGTATTTTTTCATCAGTTTAATAAAGGCAGGGTCTAGCATTAAATCAAAATACCTAGCTGCCAGAAGTAAGCAGAAATACCGGTCACCCAACTGCATCTCTTGGTAAAACAGAAAGAAGGTGATTGACCCATGTCACCATTAACCTACATTGTTTTGCAAACAGGACAATTTTGTAATTTTTATATTTAGGAAACGGAGAATAAATAAAACATCTTATTTTGCGAAGTCTTCCTCACAGAAATTGTTAGTCAGCAGCTATACAATCAGTATACAATCATTGGGGGGAAAAAAATGAGTTTTTCATACAATTTCTATATTCTATTCATGCTAAAATAAGCTATTTTGTACTTATTTATGATATTTATTCCTCTTATAAGTTCTTCAGAATTTCTACAAATGGTTCCAGTGAGGAATAGATTCCAGAATATATCATCACTTTTTGACAATTGTCTTATTCCTGTGATAAATGTACATTTCTATTCCGAATGCTGACCATGCTATATGAAGAACCACTGATTTTAATTGCTGGCGTTGATCTAAGGTGTTTTTTGAAGCTCTCTGGTTATTGTCTTGCTTTCCACTCCCAGAGAAGTTGTTAGTTGGTATGTGAGTCACAGCTGTGCAGCATGACAGAGGGAAATAGGCTTCTTACCACTCCATCTGTCCTCAGGCAAACTGACCGCAGAAGACTTGGTCCTTTCAGGTCCTAGCTCTACTGAAGTCCATAAGCGTGTCTGCAAGCCTGGAGCAAAAGAAACACTAAATCTTTCTAAGCAAATCAAGTGACCAGGTCAAAGTTTGTAGCCTTCGGTCTTCATTAATGTGAAAAATGATCGGGCAGTGGAAGGCAGTAAAACTAGTAATTCTGAATGGGCTTATGTAAAGGTTAAACCTTTATCCTTTTCCTTAATATTTTAAAGCTAATTTCTGTGAAATGCTTGATATCAAGAAAGGTAGAAGTTGAGGGGAACCTGCAGCTTACGCATCTGTGTACTTTGGCAATGCCTCACCTCAGGGCATGATGTGATTCTTACAGTTAAAAAAAGGCTTATTCCCATATTTCTGCTGAGGGAGTTACAGCAGTAAAAAACTGAAGTGACACAGAGAAGGCTCAGATCCTTGTTTATAAATATATAATGATGCCTCTATTCCAGAAAGCTTACAGCCATATACAGGGATTACTGTATATAGTCCCGCTGCCTTCAACAACAGTTCTCACTGTAGTAAGCGCTGTCTGTTACTGCTTGCTAAACCTGAGGGTAGACATAAGTGAATGCAAAGCCTTATGTGGTTTTTATAACTGAAATTCTTGACAGAAGAGATATTTATCAGAAGCTACCTAAAGAAAATACAGGACTTCTTTCTGTTGTATACATATACCAGCTAAATCATCTATGCTAATATCACATGAATGTGATGCATTTATTTTACAATGCTTCATTATTAATGTACAGATTTATATACTAACATTTTATTTTCGTGCTCCTTTAATCTGTTCTCTCCGATGCAGCAAATGCTGACATTTAAAAGTTGTGGTCCCTTTTTTATTGCTGGCTTTTGTTCCTCTAGAGCAGACTGAGTACTATATTTGAACAGCGTACATATCACATGCTAGTACAGGTTTTTTTTTTCAATACTCAGGAGACTAATCATGCCCAAAATATCTGCCTGGAATATCTAGAAATTGCGGACCATTACTTGTGGATTATATTCTTTTCTAACATGAATTTTATGTCACGGTATCTCCCCAACTTCAGAGAAGATACTCTGAATTTCCTCCACAGCGATAGCGTCACTTTCCTAATTAAAACTGTGTGTTCTATTAGCTTGACGAAGACACGTAACTAAAGAATTCAAAGATCATTAAGAAAAAAACTTCAGAATCTCAGGCAACTGTGTTAGGTGTGAATCTTTAAGTGCTAGCTACTATCCAAACAGCTTGAATAAGTACTACTATCCTGATTTGAAAGTGGGAAGGCAGAGGGGCGCGGTGCGTGACAGCCCACAAAGGCAGGTAACACCACAGGTGGAACTGGAGCCCAGGAAGGAATTTTGGATGCCTAGTGCTGTGCATTAAGATTTCTTTCTACCAGTTACTATATCCCTAATACTACATCATTAATTACCTGACTTTTACCACCAACTCAAATTAGGATAAAATCAAGCCTTAAGTACCATTTTTAAAGACAATTCTCTTAGCTATTTTAAGATGAAAAAGCATCTGGAAACCCCATTTTTCTCCAGTAACAGAAATCTCTCTTGAGTTGTTTTGGGTGGGGTTTTTTTGCTTCTGATTTTAAGACAAATATCTAAAGAGAGGAGTGCAATATGCTGAAAACCTTATTCCACCCTCTGACACTTTGTGATATACCTTTGCTTCACGTAAAATTGGCTCTTGCACTTCAGTCCAACCCCTAGTTTCAAGTGACTGTGAATTATGATTACAGCTTTTCACCCCTAAAACAGTTTTTACACTATTGGTAAGGACAGACTTTTACTTTTGACCTAGATATTGTACCATGTTGTTTCCTGAAGGCAGCTGAACAGAACTGGTGTCAGCAGGAAGTGTCGTCCAGGAGTAAGAGAATACACCTATGAATCACGCTTAGGTGTTCTGTTTGTTTCACTGATGTGTTTCCCTGTATGTGCAATGTATATACTGGTACTTCTCTACTTCTCTGTGCATTTGTTTGTGGCTTTATTAATGAACTAACGTGTTAAAGAACACAGTAATAGTTTGGGATGAAAGATACTATAAAAGTGCAAATAATTATTGTCTCTGTAATGCTGATAGTCTGTGTCATGGTGAGTAGAACTTTCCAGTATTGCATCAGCGTGATTACCCTGCCACTCCCCATCCACAAAGGAGAATAATCCTCCTTCAGTGCCAGCACATACACAATACACACATTCAGACAGTATCCGAAACAATTTTAAATAATGATTTTTCCTCTCGATGTCTAAGAAAAAGACTTTCAGCAATTGTAATGGATGAGAGAAGATAAGGTGATAGATTGTGGAACAATATTAGGACTGATCTAAGCCTCAACTTTATGATTCATGATTTTATCAGAATTATGGAAAGATTTATAATTGGTTATTGTTACTGCCATTCATTGTTTTCTTTTTACATAGTCCTCTGTGTAGTGCATTTGTAACTATTCTAAATACAACTCAGCACTGCAGTCGAATCTATCAAACTGATAATTTTTCTATTAAGTAGTTTGTTATTAACTTCTCACTCTTTTGCCGTGTCTTTCATACTGTTCTCTAAGTTTCTCTCCTTTTGTCAAACTAATGTTTCAATGTGTTCCCTGTGTCGGTCTTTCCTCTCATTCTCGGGGAAAAAAACGTATCTGCAAAGAGTGTTAAGTATTTGTAGCACCATGTAAGTTATTTGTTTCTCTTTAAAAACAAATACACTACATAATAGTTAAACAAAAAAGATGCAAGAATAAAGTAAAAGGTAGCTGAAATATAGTGAGTTTAATAATAGAATAATTAACACATCGTGTACTCTAAGGAGCATACACATAAGTATCAATTTGTCTTCCAGGGCAAATAAAGAATAGTTACCTTAAGGGAGATATCAACTAGGATTTCAAATGGAAAATTTTGAACAATTCCAAAAGGCTCCTTTTTATCATACTTGAGGAAATAAAGACTTACAATCACGTGGGGAAAAAAATTGTATAAATCTGTTACCATGATCATCTAGCCAAACTGTAATATTGTTTTTAGTCACTAACAGTAAATATTTATCTAGGTATTTTCTAATGCTGGCAATTATATACCCAACTGGGTATAAAATTGTCAATTTAAAACATATTCAAAGCATACCCTGTGTTTTAACTTAAGTATTTTTTTGACAATGCGAAACAATTGATCCCAAAAGAATAGGATGGAGGAGCACTGAAAAGAACATACATAAAAAGATATTGCTTTTCTCATGACAGGATCATAAAAACAATTTGTGCTAATGTGTTTTCTTTATTATAGCCTTCATCCTTGTCTTTGTATGCTGTTTTGTAATAATACTGTAAATTTTGTTGTACCTCTTTTTCGTGTAAAAAACCCTAATCATCCATCTGTTTTCAACTGGAAAAAAAGAGCCAGTGGAGGAAATAGGTAGGTGGTGGGAAAATCAGAAGCAGTTTTACATGTCACTTGAATCTTCCCATGTTCTGGGTCTCCCTGAGACCGTGACATAAATTAGACAGCCTTCATGTCTGCTCTATTTCTGTGCAGTATCTCAAAGGCCCCAAAAGCTGTCGTAGCAGCCAAGAACAGCAGGAGCACTGTGACACCTCTCTTCCGCAGCTCCCGGCTGCTGCGTAGAGAACAGTTGCCAGGTCATTGGCAGCAGCAGAGTCTTGGCTTTAAGGATATTAGCTTAAATGACAAGTCGTTTCAGCTTCCATCTGTATGAGGGAACATGGACATACAATTGTTGCAAAAATAGCCTTTCAGGTGACAGCGATAGTTATGATGTTTTCCTCACTGATGTGAAATATCTTAGAATTATCTTTGCTCAGTGAAAGAAAAATGGAACTGAGTAAGTATCATGGAATGCTCTGTCCACTGATGAGGTTGTGTTGTGAGGTATCAAAATAATTTAGAAATATTCCGAAATTAATTGAAGATCCAATCACTGGAGACCCCATGACGGTACACTGTATCGATTTCAGTGAATTCATCATCACTTTGCAGAAGCAGCACGTGCATGGGCCCTTTCCCCATGCTTTTCTTTGAGGAATGGATGGCAATGCAAACAAAGGGAATAGCAGTCGTGTGCGTCCAACCAGAAGCTTCTCTGCCAAGTAGAATTATGGCACGAACTAATTGTAGAAATTAAAAGACTCCTGGAATCATTGGACCTGCTCTGCTTGACTTTTACTTCAATATTTCCTGAAAATAACTGGTTTGCTTGGGGAAAAAAGAAACCCAAGGCTCAGTGTAGCTGACAGTCCCTGGGCTGTCCCATCTTGTGCAGACTGACTGTGCATGATGGTCTAAAACTTGCCAGCAGAGTTAATCGATGTCATAGCACATCAGGAGGAGGGAGGGTGGCGTGAAGATCCATCGATGAAGGGGAATGTTCTGGCTGCGACTGTGCTGGCACACTGAGTGAGAGGGACTATCCCATGGCGGGTGGCTGGCTGGGGAAAATGGGCATCTGCCCACAGCAGCACATCAGGAACCTTGCGGGTTGTCTCTGCTAACTTGGTACATCCGCTCAGTCAATCTGTAGGGCAAACATAATTTCACATTGACATGCTTCATGAGATGCGAAGAATTAGATTGGTGCATGATGTCCTGGTAGTGGATGGGTGCTCGGATTGTGTTAGACTGTCAGGAGTGAAAGACAGGATCCAAACTGCTGTCAGAAGACAGCTTTTTGATTGAGAGTGGTTTGTCATGACATGACAGTGTGGCTGCCAGGTCAATACGTCACCAGTGAGGCGGTGTGCAGAGCTGCTGTGGGATGATGCCCCGACTCGTGTCCATGACCAGACGCTGGTAGGAGACGGCAGCGCGGCCTCCCCGCTGGACGAGCGGCTCTCCTGCGGCCTGCACACTGCCGCCAGCCCTGCTCGCAGCAGGAGGCTGCTTGCTTGTCTCAGCAGTGCCAGCGCATGACATCACATTTCAGTAAGGCTCTGACTGATTAAAGAAAAAAAAAAAAGGGAACACCCTGGGGGCCTCCCTGGTCCTGAGGCGGAGGGAGCCGGAGGGAGGCCCCCCCGCTCCTTGACTGGGTTAGTAGCACAAGCATGGCGGCCGCCCCTGCTCGGAGGTACGCGGTGCCGAGCGCTGCCGATCGCGCCCGAAGCCCTCCCGCCGCGACGGAGAAACCCGAGCGGTGCCGAAGCGGCCCGAAGCCTGCTCGGCGCCGCGCGCCGTCTGGCCGAAGAGGTCCGAAGCGGCGGCACCGAGGCGGCTCCCCGTGAGGGCGGGGTGTCGCCGAGCGGGCCCGAAGGCGGGGCCGCGGGGGCCGAGCGCAGCCCGGCCGGATGTGAGTGGAGCGGCCGCTTCCTGTTTCCTCGCAGTCCTCCCTCTCCCCGCCTTGGGTGGTGGCCGCTGCCTCGTCCCCGCTCCCAGGCACAGGGCGGAGGCGGCCGCGACCCGGTGCGGAGACCGCCGCCGGCTCCCTTCTTGCGCGGCCCTCCCCGCCCCGCTCAGCAGCAGGACCCGCCGCCGCGGCGCAGCCCCGATGCAGGCCATCAAGTGTGTGGTGGTGGGCGACGGGTAAGTCTGAGGGGACCCCGCGGTCGGGCCCTCGCCGTGAGGAGGTCCGCCGGCCCCTGGCGGGGGAAGGGTGTCCGCCCGCGGGGCGGGGAGCGGCGCGGGCCGCCCGGGCCCCGCCGCAACTGCTGGGCGCCCCCGCCGCGGGGCCCGGGCGCGGCCCTGCCGCCCCTAAGGGGTGCGGGGGCTCGCCGGGCCCGGGGGTGTCCGCGCCGAGGCGGTGGGGTGGGTGGGTGGCGGCCGCGGCTTCCTGGCGGTGGCGGGGGAGGGGAGGGAAGCGTGGGGCAAGGCGGTGACTGCTGCGAGCAAATGGTGGCTGCCTGGGGAGCGGGAGAGCGAGGTTTCTGCAGGGGTGTTAGCAAGCGGTGGGTGTCTCCGGTGCTGGCCTCCTCCCCGAGCCCCGGATTGCTGTTGGGGAAGGTGCTCTGGGGTAGGTGCTGTAGTGGTGGCCGAATAATTCATATTCCTGCTGGCAGAAGTGGCTTTGGCCCGCCGTGGTGCGGGAGGGTGTGCGCTTGGGTTTGTTCTGGCAGGGGTGGGCCGCCTCTCCCGGCTCACCCTGGAGCTGTCTCTTGTTTCTGGTGTTTCATATCTCACTAGACACACTGAAGTAATCAAAGTGTATTAAAAAGAATTTACAATGCTTTTAATGATGTGAGAAATTTAATATTGATTTGAAATACCTTTTGTGAAAGTAACATTTATTTCGTGTTACTGTTTATAACTTGATTTTTGACATTTGATTCTTGCAGTAAAACTAAGTGAAATGTGCTAAACTCTAAGCAGATCGTAAATGCTTGTGAGCAGAGACTTTTTCCGCATGCATAGATCTAGCCTTGTAAGGTCCCTGTCTAAAGGAGACTGATAAAGCACTTGAAATACAAATAATTAACGATATACTTGTCTGTAAAGGACTGTTACACCTACAGCATTCTAATATGGTATTACTTATAAGTGAAACAACTTGAGGATGCTTTTTAGAATCGAGTTAACCCTTAAGTTTAGCTGTTGGATTTCAGTGTGAGGATTGCTGGAATTGTGGTGGGGAAGTAGTTTGTGTGTTTGCTACTTTTGAATATTCTCCATGATGCTGTTCCCATCAACTCGGAGGCATTCTTTCTCTTACTGGATGTCAGAGCTCAGGGGAACATCACAGGCCAGCTGGAAAACAAGACTTGTCTTATGCAGTTTGAGAGTTTTTTTTTCCCTTAGGAGAAACAAAAATCCCAGTGTAGGCTGAGCATAATTGGTATCACAGCAAACTTCTGTAGATGACAGAGGAGTGAAGTGTAGCTAAATGGTCTTGCCACTGTCTGTAATTTCACGTGGTGGCTTAATCTTCAAGTTATTTGTGTGTGGGGTTTTTGTTGTGTTTTTTTTTGTTTTCTTTTTTTTTTTTTTTTTTAAGATGTAGAATCCCTAAAAAGGCAGCTTTTTTAAGATGTAGAATCCCTAAAAAGTGTGATTGAAAGATAAATTTACTCTGTGTGACAAATTTGTTTTGACTTGCTGTGTAAGATTTTGAGCAATATGAACATAAAAGTGTTCCTGACAAATGAAGACTTTTCATAGTAAAGTAATTGCTTGATGCTAGATAGGATAACTATGGACTGTTCTTTTGGTTATATTGATTTTAAAACCAACAAATTTGCTTTCCTATTTTTTTTTAATTCAACTGAACTGTGTTGTCTGTGACAATGCTGTAAATAAATGCGATGCATCATGTTTGGGTGGGGATAAAGTTCAGTCTACTTCGTCCACTACATTTGAGAACTCGGCACAGACAAACTGTATAAAGTTCAGTAATTCATTCAACAAAACAGTTATTTTCGTCATTTGCTTTGTAAACCATCCCACTTCCCAAGATGTTTATTGCTCTTTGTCTTGGAAATGAAAGTGGTGTAATTCTACCTGTTTTGTACATATGTGTGAACAAAATAGAGTAGTTTAATTTGTTTTCCTTCCTCCTTAGTTAGAAACAAATCTCTCTTAAGGTTCCATTCAGGTACTGTTGCTCATTTTTGGTAGCTTTGTATCATTCTCCATTCAGTGTTTTTAAAAAATATTTAACTATTTGTGTTTCTCTGTGCTGCTGCCACTTCAAAAGCTCAAGCATTACAGGTATTCTAGGAAATGTGTAATGTTTGGCTTAGATAAGGCTAAAGCTTTAGTGTTTCTATAAAACAATGTGAGTTAAATATTTGCTTATGTAATATAAAACTTGGGTATTGTTTTATGTACCCTCCGCAAAGATCTGCTAGGAACAAAATAAACAAAGCTGTAGAAGTACCTGTGTGATTATTATTTTTTAAATTTGTAAATGAGGAGGCTATTTCTCATATGTAACTCATGTTTGTTCTTAGAGCTTTGACTAGTATCTGTTTAGACAACCAATTTGACTAGAAAAACATGGCATGTATGCTAGTTTTGCTATCATATTCTGTCCTTTGTTTTTTTCTTCACCGTGAGGATTGTTTGGGGAAAAATAAATGGCAACTGTTGCTTTGACTGCTTGATGATATAGAGCAGTAGGAATGTGCAGGACAGATGAAGAGCACTCCACTTGAGTAACTGCAGGAGTTGCTGTTGATCGACACTTGAGAAAAAGCATTGGTGTAAGTTATTTTTAGCAGCTTTTGTTTTCACTCTAAAAAGGCAGCTGTTAAGTGGTATGAAATCTCCAGTGATGTCGTGTAATGTTAGGGGAAGTTCTGCATTTTGGAGAAATGATTACTAGATGCAACAGGAATGGTCAAACTTCATGCTCTTTTGTAGGCATTTTTTAGTTGTAGAAATACTGCAAGAACAAGAGCAGTGAATTAAGAGTCGCTGTTTGGAATTCTGCTTAATTTGAGACCTTGTCTGCTAAAGCCATGCTGTATTTGATTTGAAAGCTTGTTGAGAAGTGGTGGGGGTAGGGAAATTGGCTTCTTATTGAGTGTAGTGCAGTGTTTGTGTAAGATGCTGAACACCTCAGGTGTCTCCAATGCAATCTGTAGAGAGTGCAGTGACTTGAAATTTAGTAAAGTTTAACAAATGTAGTAGTATTGTAGGTACTGAACAGCATATTTGGGAGAGGGTGTGTCATAGCGAGTAGAACAGCTTATCTGGCAGATAACTAAACCTACCATAGCAAAAATACTGAACTTCTGGTCTGAGGATGGTACTAGAGAAATCTCAGCTACTGTTTGACATTTGAGTGAAGACCTGGGCTGTTGTGCATCGTGTCTCCTAGGGAGGTAGTTCGTGTGGATCAGAGAAAGAAAGAAATGACATAATCAAAGCTTTTTATGAAGACTGTCACCTGTTTGTAGATATCAGCATTTCTGGAATTAAACCAGCAACTACTTCAGGTGGTCTCCATTACCATGGCTGCAAATGGGAACTAAATTCTCACAATCAATTTTTAGTCGTGGGAAAGCAGGAGACTCTCAACTATCTGTGTGGCTCTGGTGCCTTTAGAGTGGAAGAAATGCTGGTGCAGATCCTCTAACTGCATTTTCAGTGCATGTCACATAACATGGCTCCAAGCAGCTCTAGCACAGTGGGGAAACTTCATAAAACTTGTTGGTGTAAATAAAGCCAGGAAAGAGATGACGTGTTTTGTTTTCAGGAATTAATACATATGTGGTTATATAAATACCTTGGTTCCTGGATGGTACCCGGAAGTGATAAGGGACTCAGTGTTGTCTTTTGTAAGTCTTTCACTTATTGTTAAGTGGTTAAAATGCTGGATTTCTGTAGGCCATATTTTTAATGACAGTCAAATGTTACTAGTTTCACTTATGTAATAGTGGGTGGGCAGAGCTATGATTAAGTAGTTGCTAGAAATCTTGTTATGACTAATCTTGGTTTGGTGTTATTTTAGTTTCTTAGTCTCAGCCTTTATGCACAAGGATTTATATTTTGCCAAACAGTTGGAATTCTCTTTAGGGGAGTTTCTTTAATACAGTAGTTAGAAGTCTAAAAAAGTTGATAAAGTACTTGGAAGATGTACTTTATTTATAAAGGTAGGCATTAGTGTTTATTTTTAAGACTGGCGACCATAATGATCTAATTCGTAGGGCAGTGAGCCAAAAGGCAAGGAAGGCAGGAAACCTAGATGGAGCAAGTCTGAAACAGGGTTGTTGAACATGTTTTTTCTTGTTTAAAAGACTCTGGCTGATTGGTGCTGCAGAAACACACTCTAGGCACTTCTAAGCTTGGAATGAAATCTCTCACCGCCTCTTTCCTGTGCTGTTTTGATTAGCCAGAGCAGACTCACCAGTTTCAGTGCAAGGTGAGCAAAGGAACCTGGGTGCAGAGAAAAGTTCTTGATTGCTGCTGAAAATGTTGAGTTCAACATTAATTTGTTAGAAGCTTAAATTACCTGTAATGAACTTACTTGAAAATGAAGCATCAGACCGAACAGGTTCTAGAAGTGTGAGAACACGTAGCCTCTGTGCCTCAAGAAGTTTCCCAAAGAATCTGGCTTTTGCTCCTCTCGGTATTTTGAAGGTTTTCACATTTGTTCTTTACAAGCTGGACTAGCATAGCCTGCTTCATAGTGATGTAAGTGCAATTCAGCAGTGTATTCAAATTGATCTAACTGATAGCTCGGGGACCTAAAATAGCAAGTTGTCCTTATGGGGGAGGCGGAGTGAATAGCTTTCCTTAACTCCTTGTTCTGGCTTGTTACAGAGTCAGTGAATGCTAGTGCAAGAGAGAAGATGGGATCTCCTCTTTTGACAGCTGTTAATTTAGCTTAGCTGTGTTGCCATACTGCTCCCCAATTCTTTCCCATGGAAGCTTTTGAATGGTAAATCCCTCTCCTCCTTTTGAGCACAAGTGTGTCTCAAGCCTGTTACTACAGGAAAATGTTCAGAGATTGTACCTATCAAGAATAGAATTAAATGTCCCCTTTTTGTTGTTGTTACAGCTTGGTAAAAGAGAGTGCATGTTGAAAGGAAAAAAAAAAATCTCAGGCTGTGCAAGGAGCTGGCGTCTTGTTTCCTTAGAAGCAAGTGTGAAAAGTAGTGTGGAAAACTGCATGGTATGATCAGAGAGAGTTGCAGCAGATGGGATGTTATGCTAGGTGTCAGCTCGGAAACATAAAATTACAATTAAAAAATGGGCATGTAGGATAAAATCCTATATACTTTTGCACACTGAAGCAACTCTTTAGTAGCTTAAGCATTTAAGATAATGTTGTCAGATGCTGCTATCAAATAACTTCTTGGGCTAATGCAGTATGGAACTGCTTGAAGTTCAATGGAGAGACTTGTTATGGATTGAGCTACAACATACACAGCAACTTATGGTTGTGACAAAGATCAAATTTACTTAACCTGCCTCAAATTGTGAGTCACTAGGTAAGGCTGGTTGGTTAATGTTGAGTGTTAAATAATTTTAAATAATGTTTTGAAGATGGTCTTTGGTAAGTGAAGGGACAGTACACATGCTTCCAAACCAAGAGAAGAAATGCAATGATTGAAGTGAAAGATACATAGTAAAATGTAGATATGAATGCCTCAGAATGTTTGCAGCTGGAGAGTAGTAAGTCCTTGACTAAAGCTTGTTTCTGTGAGTTGTTTTATTTTCTTCTGCAAAAGCTAAAGAATAATAGGATATTTTTAGCAGTAGCATTTGTTTCTTGGGTTGGGTTTGTGGTTTGTTTGGTGTTTGTGTGGTGTGTTTTTTTTTTTAATATTAGCTGTAGTTCTAGACTAAAACTTTAATGAGTTCCTTCAGCTTGTGAAAGATTTAGTTCAGGAGGCTCGTGAGTCAAACCTAATACTAAAGGAAAGATTATACGTGTAAGTACAGTAAGGTTTGGAAGTTACTGCTGACTTGCTTTGAGCAAATCGTTGTAGTGATAAAACATCTGCAAGAGAACACAGTTTTCCTTGCATGGAAGTTTGTCTGTTTGAGAAGAGTGATCAGGAAGACCGTAAGGCTGTCTGGGCATTATTGCTTTTGAGGAACTAGTTGGATACTCAGCTCTGGAATCTCTCACGCTGTTAAAGGATTATGCACCTCAAGTGAGAAGCCAGCATGGGAACCAGTCTCCAGTGTCAGAAACACTCTTTGCAGACTCTATTTTAAAAAAGAAGTATGGTCCAATTTAAAGTTTTCCAACCCTTTAATTGAAACTGTAACAAAAATTCAATGGTGTCGTTAATCTAATGTTTGACTCCAGATAAGATGTGGGGAGGAGAATGGAGAGGGAAGGAGCTGGCTGCCAGAGTTTTGAAGGAAATCTGGAACAGAACCTTTTCCTGCCCCTATTTGAGGCTGTTCAGAATTAGATCTGTGGGGAAAGGTTCAATGTTCCAAGTTCTCCAGTATTGGAGTGTAATTTATCTATAAATCAGTTTATGAAATGTTTAAATAGTTGATGAATGCATGCAGGAAGTAATTTTGCAATAGCAATAAATATTGTGAGGATTATAATTTGTATTTGTTCCTCAAATACTCAAAAGTAATGATGTGTTGAGAAATTATACTTTTCAAGATTTTTCAAACTTTACTTGTGTGAAAGTATACTATTTTCTGGAAAAGATAAGAGTTTTGGAATTGTGTAAAGGGTATCTGGAAATACTTTTCAGTTTTTTTTAATTTCAGGGAGCTGTAGTAAGGCAGTCTTGATGAGTATTCAGTCAGGTAACTAGCAGATGTTAGTAGTCTTATTAATACTTGTGGGGTTTTTTGTCTAAAGACTAACAAACTTTGGTAATTTACCACTTCACAAAATGGATGTTTATATTAGGTGTGTTTTCATTGCTGGTAATCTTAAGGCTACAGTCTGTTAGCTGTTTTCCTGCACAATAGCAACTGCTGACACTCAGTTGTTCCTTAGATGACTGGATGTAATCAGTCTTCTTCCCTAGAAGGAATATTATTTCTCATTATTCAAGGTGAATGTTTTTTACATGTGAACTCTCTCTTTTTACAGTGCTGTAGGTAAAACATGCCTACTCATCAGTTACACAACCAATGCATTTCCTGGAGAATATATACCCACTGTGTAAGTACTTGTAAAATCCTAAAACCTCATTTATGTCTGCTTCTCTGCGCTTACTGCCATTCCAGATTCCTTATTTGAATTGTTTGAATTGGCTGCAAGCACCCCTCAGTTTCATCTTAAATGTTTAACTGAGTATCTAGGTGTGTGTAAGGAGAAGCAATTTGGGCTTTTGCTGCTTAGTACAGTCATACCAGTGCTTGTTCGTGCTCCATCAGTTTTGCCTCTCTCTGCTCACTAGGCCTAGCTTATTAGGGAGTAACATTTGCTAACATTTTATCAGATGCTGTTCTCTTTTAAAATAATGTGTTATTTCTGTCTTTAATGTCATTCATAATAAGCAGTCCCAAGGCTGAACAGCTTGTAAAACATCATATCATTGTCAGAAATAGTTGGCTTTCATGACTAGAGTTATTGGGTTTTGGTTTTTTTTTTTTGTTCTTTCCACTTTTTGTGCTACTGCCAATCCTGTGCTAAGCCAGCCACAGCTCTATAGCTCCTCAGGTGTGATTGTGGGGATTAATTTATTTTGGTGCTTCCCATTTTCTTGCATGTAAGGATTTTTCAGTATCAGTATTAGTGTAGTTCTCTTTTTGAGGGCTTGTTGGGGGGAGGCATTTTGTACATGAGCAGCTGCTTTGCCCTTTTTAGATTTGTCTATATTTATCTGGCTATCTTGCTCTCGGTAAGTATTGATGAGTTTTTCAGATAACAAAATACATTCTAATGTGATTTACAGATGCATTTAGTTACCCTTCCAAGGCCTTGTTGTCTTGATTACTCCTGTTTCCTTTTTTTGGTCTTAAATTTAGATTTTTGCATTACAGTATGCTGCTGTTCCCAGTGAACTTAGTTTAGCCTTAACAAGTCATTAAAACCTTTGCGTCTACAGTAGCGATGAGATAAAAGTCATGCCTCTGTTGGCCCCTGGTTCTTAACTTTGATACTGAGGGGGTTTTGATTAGCAGGATTAGTAAGTTTTTTTTCTTACCTGCTGTTGTCATTAAGGATTCCTTGGCTGTTGCTCATGTATCTTCTATTCTAAATCTTACAAAATGAGACAGATTAACTTGCTGAATGTCCCGCTAAGACTGGAAAGTGCTTGCTAAGTGCATCACCTGCTTTCCTGTACTTACTGAGATTAACACTTCCTTTGGAAGAGCAGTGAAAAAGATGACTTCTGTTCAGAATGGACAAAGTCTGTTGTGCATATTTTTTCTTTCCATTACTGAATACCAGGCTCAGTATTTAAGAACAACTTTACTGTTTCTGGGAGGCAGAAGGATGCAATAAAAATGTTTCCTTTTGTAGTGTGCCCAATTAGGACTCCGTAGGAAAAAATCCTTGGGTGCCCTATTTTACTGCAAGCTAATGCAGCTAACTCTTTCTTTATTTTTTCTAGTTTTGACAACTACTCTGCTAATGTAATGGTTGATGGAAAACCGGTCAATCTGGGTTTGTGGGATACAGCTGGTCAAGAGGACTATGACAGACTACGTCCACTCTCCTATCCGCAAACAGTAAGAACTACAGTGTGAAACTAGAAAAAAATCTGTATGGCTTTGTCTAACATAAAGGTTTTTTTCTTTTTGAACGTATGGCCAACATTGTCACATCTGGAGTTGTATTTATTAGAAACAGTGTCTTGTTGCAAGCTACCTTCCTTCATCCTCCGTGCTGCAGCTGTAATGTTACAATCTTTGATGTGTGTACGGTTGTACAAATATTAAAATTTGCATGCTTGTGTATTTGCGTGCACTGATACATGTTGGCTTTTGTGTAGTTGCAGCCTGAGAATCAGCTAGAATGATTTAGAACAAGAAAAAACAAACAACCCCCACCCCCCCAAAAAAACCCAAACCCAAAAAACCCTTGGTGAATAGTCCCATCAGCTAGTCCATTGATTTTAAGGTTAGCATGCCTGCCAAAAGCAGGGTTTGTTTTTGGTTTTAGGCGTGATGTTTGGCTGCAACCTGACACTGTCACTGCTAAGCACTTGGTATTGTTTAGTCTCTGTGAAGATGTTCTAAACCTGAAAGAGGCAGTACTGAATGAAGATACTATTGGTATTGACAGAGGGTGGGTCAGAGCTTTCTAATACACTTAAGCCTGTGGCTATTTTATTACTTATTGTAGTTTGTGCTATAACATCAATACAAATGTGCTTCTGTCTTCCATGCTTGCAACTGGTTAAGTCCTGTCTGCATGCTGCATCTTTCCTTGTATGAGGAAAATGCTGAAGTAATCTGCTTTTTTCTTTCCAGTGCGACTTCAGCTACAGTTAATCTTTGTAGAGACTGGCTTTCTAGTCTCTTTAGAGCAGTTACTTTTATCTGGTGGAGCTGTGCTATAAGTAAAGAAAGGTGGTAATTTGCAGGGTTGTTTTTTTGGCATTAATTACTGTTGTTGTTAACTGTCAGATATCTATATTCAATGCTAATAATGTAAAATGCAAAATCGTTCCAGTTATTCTACAGCATAACTGCTCTCTTGAGTAATGTGAATCTTACTTAATGAACTCTGGTGCTCTTTTAAGTAAACTGTCTTAATTCACAATTTTTCTTAATTCACTGCTCACTAACTCTTACAGTTAGGCTTTCCCATCAGTTTCGGTACCCAAGATGGATATGAACTTGCCAGTTGTAGGGAACTCTAACAGAAATGCCAGAAATATCTGCATTTCCTAGAAATATTTTTCTAGGAAGAGAAACAATGGAAAGCTGTTTTCACTAATATTTAGATATTTATAGGATACTTAGGTGAACTTAAGCTTTGCTTAACGTTGTAAAAATATTTTCAAAAAGGTATCTCAGAGTAGAAAAGGGTGTGTTGAAGGATCACTCAATAGTGTGAGAAAGCAGAGTTGTAAGGGAGAATATTGTTCCTCCCCTATGACAAAGGGACAGAATGCATGTGCATGTCTTCAGCCTGCTAAAATAACTGTGGCTTTCTGATAGCCTGCAAAAGAATGCCATGTCAATCTAAGCATACTTTTGGTAAAAAAAATCTATTCTGTACAGGCATGTATAACTGTTAAGTAAAGGTTTGAAGTACTTTCAGTTATTCAGATTGTTTTTTACAGCAGAAAATGAAACAGGGTGGTGAGTCTTGAACTTCTTATGAAGCAGTCTTCAGATTTTAGACTTGTGCAATACGTAAGATTCGTCATCACTTAAGGGACAAAAAACCCCACGAAACTAACAAAAAGCACAGAGGAAGAGAACAGCGGAGCTGATGAAGCCTGACTTTTTTTAGGATCTGCATTCAGCCTCCCCCTTCCTTCACTGTGCAATTTAAAACTCACCCCTCACGTGTTCTTGTGGCCCTCTGTTTCCCTGTATGTGCACCTGAACTATGTTCTGGGCAAGGTGAAAGCAGGTATTGCTGATTACTTGGCCAATATGTGTATCTTGATTAGCCACCCAGCAGTTCAATGGCTATTAACTTCACAGTAAGAACTTTGCCATAGTGGAGGCATTAATTTGTATCTTTTTCCCTTATTCATATTTTTATTTTTTTCCTTAAAATATACAGGAATTTAATACCTTCTCCCGAATGTATTTGAAATCTACCAGTATTGCAAAATATTTGGGGAAGGAAGAAGTTGGGACAGAAAAGGTAGTTAACTTTGTTCCCTCAGGAGACCAAACCAAAAAGAAAATTAAGTTAGGAGGATGCTTTTCATGAGAGGTTTGCTCTTGCAAGTTACCTCTGACAATGCAGACAGACGTTTACAGGTTTACGGGGAAGTCTGGTGGACTGTTCTGGATGCAGGTAGTTGGTTGTGCTGAATTACAGGGCAGCGTCTCTCTTAAGAAGATAAAGCCATGTTGTGAATATTTGTGAGCACAAATTGCTGACTAAGAACATTTTCCCTTAAATCCATTTTAGGAGTAACTTTATCTCCTACTGTTATTAGGTTGGAGGAACCAATGGTAAGAATCTATCTTCCAGTCTGACAGATCAACCTATTGCCGTATGTAAAACTTTAAATAAACTTCAGTTCCAAGTTCTGTCATCCTGTCTTGCTTACGATAGTGATAAATTGGCCCCTATTTTTTAAGCAACTAGTTTTCTTGGAACTATCGAATTGCTAGATCTGAGAACTCTGTTACCAAATCTCTTTATGCGAGTTGCTAAGACTAAACCTTTTCTTGCAAATAAATAGCTTTTCCTCCTACTTATTAAGATTGGTAGCGTGCAAGACACCTGAAATCTTCAAGTAATTCCTCATGGTTACACTGAATTTTTTGATCTCTGGAGCTAGTAAAGGAGAGAGTCTGCGTAATGTGCAGAACTTCAGTCACCACAAACCTGCAGAATTGGAAAACAGAAGTAGTGGCCATAGTATCACGTTATTTGATGTTGTTTCTTTCTTCTTCTGGGACGCTGCTATGGAAACTTGTTGGGGTGATGCATGAACAACTGGGTTGCAAGTGCTTAGCAGTGCAGATGTCAGATGCTGACCTAACAAAATGCCTTGAAATGCAGCACAATCAACTAACACTCTGAAACGCCTGATTCTTTAACACGTTTGATACTGGAATAAGTACGGATGCAGAGGTAGGTTGGGGAACGTTGGACTTGTTTGAGAGATCCTTACTGAGTTTTGGGTCGTACAGCAAGATGACAATCTCATCTGTTTAGACAGCAAAAATTAATTTTGTGGTTATTCTGGATGCTTGTAGACTACAGTGTGTCACGTATGAAGCTTGTTGGGTTTTTTGAAGTGTATACTGTACGGCAGTTAGTGTAAGCATTTGCTCTAAAATGTTTTTACCTGCTCTTACTTACAATCTTTGTTTTTGCCTTCAACTGAAAAGTGAGATATGTAAGATCCCTTAAAACACCCACTTTTCTCTCTGCTTTCTCGTAATTAAGAAAGGGAAGGAGGGAGCTTCAAGGTTTTTAATACCCTTCTCAATCCTAATTTGGTTACAGAGAAATTCTGAAGTCTTTTTATACTGACATTCAGTAGAAGTGACAGTTCTGCAAGATCCTTCTGACTTGGGCATGGAAGTAATAACTGTAGAAATTATAGTATGATTTTATTTTTTTTTATTCCATACTGTATACTTTGCCGTTGCAATTTAAGACTACTTTAGAGTAGTATATTAATAGTATATTTTTATTTAAAAAATCGGTGCCAATGGTTAACACTTTGCAACATCCTGTGCTGATGAGTCATGTGTCTTTCAAGGCTTAAATCACTTAAGAGATCTGCAAAGAGCATCCAGCCCCGGTTCAGAAGCCAGTCTAACAACCCTTCATGGCTTCCTGTGTTCGTCAAGGATCTGAAGTGTGTGTCTTTTTTTTTTTTTTTTTTCCTGAATGTCAGTGAGGGAGAATAAAAGACATTTAGGGGGGAAAAAAAAAGCTTGCAATGTGACGGTATTAGTGTTTTAGTTGCTGGCTACTGCAATAGATGATTATAAACTTGATTATGATTCTATTTGTTGTTGGTTCCCCCCTTTGTGTCTGCTTGTAGCTGCCTGGGAATGGTTTTCCCACTGGGAAAGCTACCTCTGATTGTTGTGTGCAACTGTATTGTTGACCTTGCCTTTTCCAAGTGTGATATAGACGAGTGTGATACAGATGCTGGTGATATTGGCCTCTTCATGGTGATGAGATTTTATAGTGGTTTCTCTGCTGGGCTGACTTCTATCAACTTGTTTTGTAGGATGTCTTCTTAATCTGCTTTTCCCTTGTGAGTCCCGCTTCCTTTGAAAATGTCCGTGCTAAGGTAAGTACAGGCTGGTCTCATTTTATTTCTCAGGGTTCAACATAGTGTTCACTTTACAGCAGTGTCTGGAAAATATTAGGCTTTTTTTTTTTTTTGGCAGGCAATGTGAAATGTAGTTTGAAAGGGCAGAAATCCATTTGCCTAACTCCTAAGTCATGGGAGTTCAGGGCATGTGAAACACTCCAAGTATGAATTGTTCCTTGATGCATTGATAGGGTAACAGTAGTTCAAGAGTTTTGAGCCAGCAAGGTGCTAAGATCAGAATTTAAATTAATGCAATTGAAAGAAAAATATTAAAAAACAAATGCATGTAAAATTTAGGTTGATACCAGTTGTTTCTTGAATCGGCCAGCATTCTGGCACATGCTCTGCTGCTGTTGCAGTCTTTCACGTCCTTGGACAACTCAGCTGTATGGCATTGTGGAGACCTCACAAATGAGAGGTGGTCTCCATGGGTGGGGGAAGTGCAGATCAGTGTTTTTCTGGTGTGTGGAAAAAACACAGCCCTTAATAGGGTAAATTTTTAAAGTATAAAGAAATACCTGTTGGCTTCATTAAAAATGTTCTGCAATTTTGTGCTCTTTTAATACTGCTTAATGGGGTCTTGCGTTCTCCCCTTTACTCTTTAACTGACTCATGAAGGACTGCGAGCCTTTCGGTCGTAACGTTCGAGAGCCTTCGTGGAAGTCCGCCCACACACACAACCCACGCTGTTTTTTTGCAGTGGTATCCTGAGGTGCGGCACCATTGCCCCAACACCCCCATCATTTTAGTGGGTACCAAACTCGATCTCCGGGATGATAAGGACACTATTGAAAAACTGAAGGAGAAGAAGCTGACTCCTATCACCTACCCACAGGGCCTTGCCATGGCAAAAGAGATTGGTATGATGGCAACGGGGTTATTGTTGACTTGATCTAAACGTTGTTTGCGGAAGATGTTGTACCTTAATTAAAATAAATGCCTGGCTTCTGTGGAGTTGCCTAGCAGTGCTGCTGTAATTGTGGAAAACTGCTTTGTAATTGCCTCTTTGCTTTTTCCACAGGTGCAGTGAAATACCTAGAATGCTCAGCACTTACACAGCGAGGCCTCAAGACAGTGTTTGATGAAGCTATCCGAGCAGTTCTGTGCCCCCCTCCTGTAAAGAAGAGGAAGAGAAAATGTCTGCTGCTGTAAACGTCACCCTCCCCAGCCCACTCCAAACCCTGTGCTTTGCTCAGAACAATGGAGCATTCACACTCAATGCCAAGTTCTTCTGTTATAAATTAGTTCTCTTCCATAAATTCTTGAATCAATCAACGATTTCACAGTTTCATTTGTTTAAAGTATGACAGCTACCTTGCATTCTTCTAAAAGCAAACTCCTGAAAAGACAAACCTATGTAAAGCCTTATTTTTAAAATCCTATTCTTGCTCAATTAAGTGTTGCCAAACTATCTGCTGAACTAAGTTGCATTGTTGTGCTATGAACACTAAGCACTAAACTGTTTTTTAAAGATTCTTCTTGAAGATGACTCTAATTTCTGTTAGGAAATGCAAAAACACTTTCTAGTTTTTCACGGTAAGTAACAGTACCGTATAATTAGCAGAACACTGCACTCTAATGTGTTTTATTATTAAATGTTTTTCTCAACCCACAGTCATTGCATAGCGTTGTATATCGAACCTAAATCTTTGACAATGACTGACACCCCTGAGTCACAGTGTAAAATGCTTTATCATTGGTAAGGGCTCGGTTGCAATCTAGTTCTTGCTGCTGTGATTTAAAAAATAAATAACTATTCTTACTGAAGTGTATCTAGTCCTTTTGACAGCATTTATTGTGATGGATAAATGAAATATTGGGTTGGATCAAGTGATAGTGCCAGACAGTATTTTGACACTGTACAGATGACTTACGCTACACTGCCAGGGTAGTTGAAACTGAATTGACTTTTAGTGCAGGTTAAAATCAGCGACCATTTTCCCAGAGGTGCAGTAGTGGGAGAGGGGTTGGTGTTCAGAGGTAAATTCCTTTGAATTTCAAGCAGGGCATTCATTGAGGTACAGTTCTGAACCAGTCATTCCCACAACTCTTGTGTAGTAAATGCTTTTCTTGTAGAATTTTTTCTTACTGAGCAATATAACTTGTATTTTAAAAACCTTTCTGATGATAGAAATTTGCTTTCCCCCCCCCCCAGGGTAGAATGTTCAAGCATATCCTCCTTATTTTCCTGTTATTTCTGACCCAGTAAGTTATATGCTTTCTGAGGAGCTTTTAGTCTATTAACTAGGTGTAAAAATCATGTGAAGCAGCTTTACACATTTTAGTAATTTTTATATTTTAAACCTCTATAAACTATGAACCTTCTCAAATATCACTATTTGCCAGGTATCCCCACCACTGTAACATTACTAATGCGGACAAGTGTTCTTTATGTCACTACATGTACGTGTGCAGCATAGATTGAGTAATGGTAACTTGGGTCTGTGAGGTTCTGTAAATTAGTGCTAATGTTCTGTACATCCTGAACTGGCAGGAATACAATGTTGAACTACACCCTTTCAACCACTAAAGCAAAATTTAAAAATAAAAGTTGCAAAATTGTGAAGTTTTTACATTGATCTTTTGCTAATGCAATTAGCAGTATGTTTTGCATGTATGACTTAATAAATCCTTGAATCACGTGTGTGGTAATGTTTGAGTTTCTCAGCAAGTGTTCTCATTCTTGTACCACCGTGAATAAGTGTTCTTCCTCCAACGCCAACCGCAGCGTGGTGTACTTGTCTCCTGAGGGATGTGTGTGCTACCACAGGCTCTTTCAATGGTGCCCTGATGTTAAGAACCAGAATTCAATACGGTACGTGGCAACGTGCCTTGTCATTGGAGTTGTTACTAGCTCCCGCTGCTGCTTACGCAACACGTTAAAGCTGCTGACAACCAGGGAAAAAATGCCTGTTTTCCTCTATTGCATGCAAACAAAAGTGCTTTTCCTCTAAAGCTGGTACTTCAATGGTTTGTAAAATAGTTTGTGCTTAAATGCCTCAGATTTTAGCCCTTTAAGTAAGTATATAATTGTGCTATATGCTTGTTAGCTGCCTTGCCTCCAGGGCAGCACACAAGCCTGCTGCCCTGCCCTGCCCCAGGGGCTACTCTTCCTCCGGGGAGGTGGTGGGTGATGCCGTGGTACCCTGAAAGCAGCACCACTAGCAGGTGCTAGGCCCTCACTAGCGGTGTTGGCTTACCTTGCTGCATGGCATCCAGCTCTTTCACCAGCTATAAGCTAGTTGCTTTTGTCACACCCAGCATTCCTGAACGTAGTAAGACAGGTTTTTAGAGTGCATTTTATTTTGTCTCCATATTAAGTATCACAGCAAGAACATCCACACAGTTATTCTCAACCACGTCATATTACTTTTATGTAGTTCTATCAATTTTTTTTAATAAGAAATGCTGCTGAGCCTTAAAAAAAAAAAATTAAACTAGTTGCACACTAGAAACAAGGAATCCACTTTTTAAAAAACAGTAAAACTGGTTATACATTTTTGGCAGAATTAGATTGGTGTTCTTGGTAGTCAGAGCTAGTGACTATGACGATGCCAGGGCATGAACAATATTTGCTTTTTTTTCCTTCTCATTAAGTAGTTATAGCATTAGTTTAGTTTAAAATCAATAAAAGTAGTCATATAGATCAACAAATACAAAAGACAGCTAGATTAAAGAATATTGCACGTATATCCAAGCAGCATTTAACCACAACACTCCCCCTGCCCTGGGATACTACCACAATCTGTAAGAAAAATAGTGCAATCAATCAGAACTGCCCGATTAAAAACCCACCCTGCCCACACACCGCCGCCCGCCGCAGACTTGTGCACGTACCCACCTCCAGCCGCTGAGCTGGCGCAGCCCTCCCGCGCTGCAGGGGTGCTGCCATAGCGCTCCCGTCATACATCACCCTCCAGGCTTTGCAAAGGGCGGTCACGGGGCGCTAAGACAACGGCATGAAGTGACTTTGAAGCAGAACTGGATTTTTTTTTTTTTTTAAGGTCTGACAGAGCTCTGCTCTAATGCGTAGGCAAAGCTGTCCTTACGCACGCGCTCGCTTTCGTCAAGTATTCAGTTGATGCCTCGGCTCTCATGCGCCAGCGTACATGGGCTGAGCTAGACCTTGTCATGCTGTTCCATTTTTTGTAAAAGCTCAACCTTCTGCATAAGCGCAGAATCTGAGCTTTCACCAGCAAAATGTTACTTGTGGTCACTGCAGAGGCAAGGGCATTAGGACCCTTGTTTATTTTATGCAATGTGAGAAAAGTACTGAAATCCACTTACATATGAAAGTAGAATGAATGTGTCCTGAATACTTGAAACCCGCAATAAAAAAAAATCCGCACACCTCACCTGGGCGCTGTGGTTATACTACATTGGTGTTGCAGTCTCGTGTTTGACAAGAAATACAAGATCCATGTTCCTGAGACAAACTGTTCAGAGCTTTGAGCACAACATCTGGCATGTGGTCTGTTATCATCTTGGGACTAATTAAAATGCTGCTGAAGACTGTTTCGTTTGACCATCTTGCCATATATTTAATATCTGAAGAGCACAACCTAAAAAAAAAAAAAACCAAACACCAGAGAAAACACCACACCACCAATACAATGGCTCAGACTGTCAGAACTGGTGCTCGATGCCAAACCAGGAGACTCCTGACCTTGCTCAGGGAGGAACTGGACCCTCCTCACAGCAGGAAGGTGGGTGCCCAAAGAGCTACGGTTCTGACCTTCAGGAAACAGCTGGAAACGCTGCCATTCAACGTCCCTGAAGGCAGAACTACGCCAAATTATATTGTGCCTTAACAGTGACAGAAGCTATCAAATAATCCTGCTCAAAGAAACACGGAATGCAGTCTGGGCAAAGGGGGATGAGGGGTTAAGCACTGCCCATTCACAGTTAATGTCAGCTTTAGAGAGTAGGTCACAGGGGTATCAGGAGACTAGACACTAGATTTAATGCTGCACATTCGATGGATTTAGGATTTTATTTTGCAGAACAGTACATGATGGGGGCTCTTGTGTGCTAGTCCAGTTAAGAAAAAACCCCATGATTAACTGCTGTGCTGTGAAGTAAGGGAAAGAAAGAAACTCAATAAAGTCAAGTAGAAGAGCAGCCATTGAGAAAACCTGCCACGTCAGAGGTGTTAAAGTATCTAACCTGTAAAACCAGTATTAAAATCGTTAAACGTTAAAGATCCGAAGCTTAAATAAAATACTAATCTACTGAACAGGAGGAAAAAGGTGGATTTCTTCTCTAGCCCTTTTCTATCCTCTTCTGTAAGGTACAGATTTTTTTTTCTTCTGTAAGATGGTCTCAGGCAAGTTACTGATGCTCTTATTTCTGTTTCGGAATGAAACAAGGGAGGATAGCAAGTACTGTCTAGCCTGTGGGCTGTTTCAGGTTGTTTTGTCTAAAAAAACCAACATCAACAAAACACAAACAAAAAAAAAATCCTAAACACAACATCACCCCAACAAACCCACAATCCTCACCCTTCCAGCAGTTTCAGCTTTTCTGTTGTCTTTGTCTCACTTTCCTGCGTCCACAAAAAAGCAGCAAAGGACAGGAAACTAGAGGCTCCATGGGCACGCTGGTTACTGGGGCAACTGGACCTCTCCAGTCTGGCCGGGCCGATACGGGCAATATTTTATCTCTTTCTCATCACCAATATTCATGTGAGTGCTCAATAACTAGGTATTTTGTTACCACTTCACCACCACCAGGACACAAGACTGCAAGATCTGCAGTCTCAGGTAGGAACCGCAGCATGCCCAAGCTGCACTTAACAGTCTTACTGTTTAAAATCACCACTCGCGCACGGGCAGAAAAAGGCACGCAGGCATAAAAAAAAAAACAGTTTCCAGGGCTTTAAGTGAAACAGAAAGAACCAGGGAGGCACAGAATAAAAACTGAAAAGCTAGCTAATGCGTAATAACCAAAGATGGGTATTGGAGATGCAGATGAGAAGCAGAGCTGGAAACATACTTTGAAGGTGAGAAGCAGCTTTAAGTAGATGTTGGGAAAGCAAGACAGTGGTATTCGTTACTCTACTTACCTCCTAGAGCTGGATTCTTCTACAATATGGATAATCTTCCCAGGAAGATACAGGTGAGGATAATGAGGCGGCGAATTCAAGTGCGATTCATCCTCAAGGGCATTGTATGAAGGTGACCGATGAACCATTAAACTCTCCTCAGCCAGAAGTGGCTGGGTGAGGGCATCTTGGCTTCTACCATCCAGCTCAGTTGGGAAGTTATCTGGATCTCCTCCAAACACTTCGTACCAACACCCACGCAGCAAAATCTGGTACTGAATTCAGAAAGAAAAACAGTCGAACTGAGGTTTGGTATCTCTTCAAGTAACTTATTCTAGTTGTGTGCTTGCACGCACATCATCTGAAACTACAATTAAAAGATTAAAAATGACTGTGTGCACATGCTCCCCAAACTTTTTGTTTGATAAAATCTCCTTACCGAATTTTCCCCACAGTAGTATCTATTTCACCAGTATCTATCCCAAGCCACTAGTAACACTACGGAAAACATTCCAGTCTTTACCAGTTGAATTATTCTGTGTGGATTCTGCTCTGCAGATTTAAGTTTTCTTGCACCTGTAACTTTTAACTGTCCATCATCTTTTTCTGTATTTACGATGTCACCCAGGCCCTCTACATGACTCCTGATCCTGGGACTACATGGAAATCTTGTGGGTACAGCAGATTTAACTTTAGATAGTCAGAAATGGCAGTTCTGAATCTTTAAGCCACTCCTCTATACCTCCAGTATCATCTTGCCTGACACCACGCTGTTCCAGCACTTTCAAAACTGTTTCTCACTAACAGTAAAGAGAAGAGGTAAGCAATTAACACCATAACAGAGAAATATTTGCTTTCCAAATGAATTCTGAAGGTAAAAATTAAATAAAACCACTAATTTGTTTAATAACCATTCATATTAGTAAGTAAAGTAAGTAATCTTACTGATTTTTCATCATTTTAGCTAGTTTGTTTTGTTTGGGTTTTTTTTTTTTCTTTCTTTTCATTTTCATTTTTTTATAATTTGCTTTATCAGCAAAACTAGCAAACAGATCATTTCAGGTCTTGGATGTTGTGCACGGATATCTTCAACATCCTGTTGAATCTTAACTTATCCTATAAAGCTGTCTTGTTGGAAGAGACTAACACAAGTGTGGCTGAATTAAAAACAAATGCTTTTGTTCCAAAACACAATTGTAACTCTCATCATTAAGATCAAAATACACACACCAATTGTCACTTCATTAAAGCTGGGACTTAACCCAGCTAACAATTCCACTGACTTTTAACCAGGAACTGCATTTAGTTACCTTGGGTCTGTTGCAGTTTGCCACAATTCTCACGATTCTCCTCTTTAAATCCTCCATGTTGGGCATACTTAACCTGTTTAAACACACATAGAAGAAAGTAAAGAAAAGCCTCCTTTTCTCTGCAGTCTAGTGCATCCCTGAAAGAACAATGTAAAAATATTTCCATCTCACCTTGCAACAAGGTCCTTTCCAACAATGACTGACACAATGAAGTGCTTAGTGTAATCTGCAAGTGATTTGCTTAAGAAAAAAAAAAAAGACGCCCTTTAGATACACTAAAGAGATAGGCACACTTTAGTTTTATGATGATCATTATCATTCAATAAAAATACAAATATGTGGCAACAGCACCAGCATTTGCAGTCAGTTCTTCAGCGGACTTTCAGACCTACTTGCTATAGATGACAGAGTAATTTCAATGCTGATTATAAGGGTATGTGTAGATGTCAAACAGGCCAAGCTAGACTAGTCAGGTCAGCATTTTACTTCCGAAACAGTTATTTTAAACTCTAATTATACTATCTGACAGAATTCACTAGATATATTTCATTCTGTAATATTCCCCCAAGAACTCGAATGTAACTCCAGATGGAGCAAATCTAATTCTAGTGGAGAATGTATAAACAAACTCTTAACACAATCAAGCCCAGAGTTATCATCTAACGTATTTGTCAACTACCTTGAAGATTTTTACATCTTACACACAGAATCAAATAACAGAAGTCTCATATTTACCTTAAAAGTCCTCCTGGAGGAGAAAAGGCATAACATCTTAATGTTGGGAAAGAGTTCCTGAGCATGATCGCCAATATTGAAGCTGTTCCACCACCCAAACTGTGACCAACTATCACAAGTTTATATTCCTATAGACCAAAAGAAAAGACTGAAACATAGACGGACACAGAAAAAGCTCTGTGTAATTTTTCTGGCAAACCAAATTATTTGGAAGGTAACTTACTGGAGCAATTGTGAAAGCCTGGTTTAAAATTCCATCATTTATTAGCTTTCGATAGATGTAATTTGCAGCTTGAGTTATTCCCTAAAAGACAGCATTTAAAGTTAGAAGAGAAGGGTATGTCTCATCTGAAGTGTGATACATGTATACTTTAAACACAACACCATCACAGAACAACTTTCTTTTTGCAAAGCTGGTCTTCTTTTTAACGTGCTCCTGACAGAGGTCTAATTATAACCAAGCGGTCTTGTACATAATGGTTAAAGTTTTTGGAATATTTAATAAGGAGATAAAGTCTGACAAGAGGATTACAAATTCTACCTTGCAGTTCCAGAGGCAGTATTTGATGCAACAACCAAGTCACTGAAATAATTTGTGCAATCCATCTCACAAGGAGAATACTCCTCTGTTTAACTAAAGGATCCCAGGTGTTTATAGTGTTCTTACTGCTGAGATGATTTATAGACAACTACAGACTGCACACACCTTATGCACAAAGCCATTCTCTAGAACATCCTCCAGTGTCAAGTCTTCACAATCTGCTGACAGATCAGTGAGGATGTCCTGTAAACAAGACAGCTTTTGTCAGGCGTCTCTGCAGGGCTTCATCGCTCATGGGTCACGCCCTGCTAATCAACATTGTCATAGGGACATCAACAAGCTGACTTCCAGGTGTGTAAGCAACCATAAACCACCACCCCAGCAAATACATAGAGCAATCACAATTCTGATTTCAGCAACTATTTCCAAGCTGCAAACACACACATTACGAATGCACCTCCCCTCACAGTGAAAAGGAATTACCACTGCCCGCCCCCCACACTCTCTTCCAGCGGTGCAGGGAGTATCACCCACCCAAGGACAGGAGGGCTTACAACTTAAGCCTGGAAGACTCATACCTCTGAGTGAGTTGTTTTTATATGTGCCAGCGTAACACAATTTCCTCTAGATACTACAAGTTCACCCATTTCTATAAAGCTAACTATTTATATCAGATGGATGATACCTCAAAAGACAAGGTTCCTCTCACTGCAACCACAATAGCTTCTTTTTTGTGATCCAAAGCAACAAAAAATGGAATTTCATAGATCTGGAGGGGAAAAATGTAATCAGTAAAGACACAACTTTTTATAAGAGTAAGCATTTGTTCTGACCTTCTGAAAGCATCTTATTGAGCTCTCTATTGTATTATGGAAAGAAGCTGAATTATTTTCTTATCAAGTTATTGTAAGTGCCTTTTTTGCAATACTGAGACAGATTTATGTCAATGGTTTTGTGGCTATTCCTTTAGATTAGAAAAAAAAATCAGAACTGACTGTTTCAGGGCCTGTTTTCATTTGGCTTTGCATCTTGCACATTATAAATGCTGAAGGCAAAGTAGAAACTTCACCCCTTGCTATCACTGAATTAATCGCTAAGTTTTTTTGCTGAATGCCTGTCCAGATTGTTTACCTTGTTATGAAAACTGATATGAATGAAGTCTCTGTACTGCAGTCCTGTTATTTTTAGGATGGATCCAAAGTGAAAGTTATGACGATCACTGCCAGTTATATCAGAATCTGTTGGTCTATTTCCGCAACTAACAAACACAGAAGAGAAAAACTTTCATGTTCAAATTTTTTAGGTTTCCTTTCAAGGAATCAAACTCAGTTACATTTGCAGAAGGATTTCTGCCAGGAATCAAATGCTCTTTTTGTTTTCTAAGTAATTTTTTTTTTCAATAGTACCAAGATGTTACCTCTGCCCACAAACCTGGTTTTGCCTGAGCAGCATGCCATACATTTTCAGTTCAAGGACTGGCAAATACACCATTGCTACAGGACTATCAGCAGAGCAAATAATGCAATAAGAAAAGAATTCTTAAGATTACAGGCCAGTGACAGAAAATACAAACAAGCAAAAAGGAAATTCAAAACAAATTCTGTACAGCAGGCTTATCTCATGTTTTCTCCATAAGAAAAAAAAAATCGCGTAATACAAGTCATTTATATTTCAGTAGGTTAAATAATTTCACGTTACTAATTAAGAAAATCGTGGTTACAGTCACAAAAGTCAGTGGTCACTTAAATCTACAGTAATCCTACACAGCATTATGCATACTTCAATACTGACTGTAAACATTTTTTTGAGTAAAGGGGGCAAAGGCAATAAAATGGAGGCTGGAGGGACAGGTAACTTTTGCTAATTCCTTTAAGACAGGGAAAACTGTTGATACACTTTTATTTCTATACATACATATGTGCCCAAAAGGTGGCTCTAAAAAGTCTCATTTTAAAAAACGTTTAATTTTAACTGGTTTTAACTGGTTTAATTCCAGTTCTTTCTCTGTTATTTTGCTAAATGAATTTTATTTATCTCAGTCACAAACTTTGCTTAAGAAACAAAAGCTATTCTGTTTCTGAGGGTGGAAAGATGTTGGAATTTTGTTCCTACTTTGATGTTTGAATTTGTGAAGAATAACTCTACCAGTCAAGCTCACGTACTCCCACGAGTGATGTAATTTAATGCAACAAAAATACTGCTGTTGAAACTATTTTATTTCTGCTAACGCTAGTTAAATAGAAGGAAGCTATGTGGTTTTAAGCTCTTGATTGAACTTACCAGTCACTATTGAGCTTACAAAGTGCAGTAAATGGGTTGGTGTATATGTAGTAGGGCCAGCCATAAGCAGCTGCAGCAAACAGCATATAGTGAGCAGCATTCTCCACTTCGATATCCAAATCATCTGTCTGAAAGGACACAGGGAAAGAAAAGGAAGGAGAGGAAGAAAGGTGTGTTAGGCAGTCCCAGAATAAAACCTGAACACAGACTAGTGAAAATCAAGGCATGATGAAATACGCACTATCCAAAAGGAAAACCTCAAGGTCTAAGAGGAACTAAAAATAGATACTCATATTCCAGGAAAAAGCCTGTTTATTTACATAGCTACATAGGTCAAGAATCTTGAGAAGCTCTCATTAAATTAGTTTCTTCCAATACTTATACACTCATAAGGTCAATACTGAAAACAACATTCATGCCAAGTATGTTACTTAAGGATGTCAAAGGAATGGCTAAAGCGTCTGTAGCAGATCTCTCTGGCAAGGACTTTTAAAGCATGACCTCATCATACTGGCTGGATTCAAAAGGAAGTTGATAGAAATGCATTGGTTGAAGTAGAGTTATATACTTCCATGAAACACAGAAGGTAAAATAATTTACAAAGGCATTTTACCACAGAAGACTAGCAAAAATGAATTAACAAACTGTAACCTATCATCTGCAAGCATTTAGAAGACGCTACTTTTGCTTCTTACCTTGTCTGGATACTTGCAGCAGAAATAATTTAAACAGACCACAATACTAAAAGATTAGCTTTTCAGTTCTATGCAAATAGTACTAAATATTAATTTTCTCTCTGTTCCCTTTCTCTCCCAGCTCTTCAACAATGATCAAATGTCCTAAATGATTCCTTTTTGCACTTAATTCCCCATTCATATGTAAGTTCTACTTATGCAAAAGCAGACAAATGTTTTGACTGCAAACTCATCAAGATGTTTTCACTACATTTATTAATAATTTAAATTGTTGTGAGTTTTTATAGTAGTGTTTAATTTTGTCAAAAAAAAAAAAAAAAAAAAAAACCAAACCCTTGCACAAAGAACTGCATTTCAATTTGATCTGGCACCACCTCCTAGAGTAATTGCACCAGAGGCTGCAACAGCCCTATCTTACCACAGGAGATGATGGCGAATGACACAGGACTTCTTCAGGCTCTTTTGGGCAACTTTCCATTTTGTCTTGCTCTTGATGGAGCAGAGTCAAACCAGCTGCTATGTCACTTGGCACCAGATCAGTGTCCTGTACAAAGAAATAAAAGAGCGCTTAAAACCATCCCACACCTCAACATGGCAAAACTATCTCAGACGAAAATGCACACAGAATTATATTTTTTCAGTTTATATAAATGCATTTCACGCAGAGACAATGTGCATTGCAGAAACAGGTCTCAGCAGCAACTCACCTCCCACCCCTTTTGTACGTATTGAATGTTTTCTTCAGTAAGACCGATGACAATGCTACACATGAATTTCATCACTTAACAAAATACCCGACAGAGGACCAGCTCAGCCATATAGCAAATAACGATCCAGAAATTATTGATCACTGTTCTATACCACTATGTGAAAAGTCCTCCATACTGAGAACAACTAAGAAGGATTGTACATAGGAGAAGGCTGAAGGGTTTTTATTCAACTATCTGGGGCAGTCATCTCTCCATATGACTTACACCCTTTACCCTATAAACCACTGAGTTTAGGCTGCAGCTATAAATCAGCATGCCCAAGTACTGCTTAATAAACAAGAACTACTAGTCTTGAAATCATGAACAGATGTCAAAGTCAACATTGAACTATGACTGCCCAAGCAGCAGGTGACATAAATTTGAGCTAAATCAACATTATGCAGACTCCAATTTGGCAGACGCTCTCTGTTTCCAAAAAGCAACTTCCTGCATGTGCACACTCCAGTCTGGTACGTGCCCAGAAGTGGCTCGGAATGGGAAGACTGCCTTAACATATTGTGGGGCTCATATTTTTAATAGTCAGAAAGTAGTCCGATTCTTTGCTACGGGTATGACTCCTTACTCATCGTCAGTAGGAAAAATGCCTTGATCTTCACATATTGAGGAAAAGAAACTCACCCTTGTTCTCCTGACTAGATACTCACCTAAGGAGGAAGAATACTGTTTTCTCACAGCCTTCATGCTTGTGAAGGGGAGAGAAACCTTTCTTAAAGGGAGGGAAAAATCAGTGTTGTATACCTTGTATAAGAATCACCTTTAATTTTGAAATTGGCATATTCAAAACCTGATTTCAAGGCACAGGGTAGCAGGGACCTCTGGCTGAACAAAGGTACATATGTGTTGCAATGTCTGCAAATTAGAATTAGTGAAAACAGAACATAAAAAAAGCTTTCCATCTTACTGAAAAGTAGGTGCGGAAGAGCTCTGCGATACTTGTAAAAGCCACTCGATGGTCATCATCTTGCACAATACAACAGCACAGTAACCTGATTCTTTTTTCCCAGACTCTCGTGGCAGTGTTCTTCACATTATATAGCAACTGCCCTGACTGACTGCTTTCCAGGTTCCGATTTACACTATCCGTCAGATAAAACGTCTTTTTCCCCCCAAGTGGATCAAAGACAATTACAACTCCAATGATGGTAAAGATGATGATAACCCAGCTGCAAAACAGAAGGAAGTGGGATAAAAAGACCGTGAAACCAGATAATTCTTACAACTATGCAGGAAAACACAACTATAGATCTTGACAGACAGAAAACAGAATTAGGTATGAAACACTGTATGAACACCACCTGTTACTGTCTTAACGGTGCATGTTTTGTTATTGGGCTTTCAATCCACTAGGCACACGAACAAGGCTGTCAGCTCATTTCAGATAGGGCACCAAACTCAAAATCACAGCCCTGTGCTTTGGAAATAGAAACCCAGAGGTGTGAAGGCTCCACTTTTCACTATGGGTTAAGTGATCTAGTTACGACCCTCTTCACATTTATCCAGTTTTCTACATTCCCATCTATCCCTCTTACCCTTTCTGATCTCCACCTCCTTTCCTTCACTCTAGCACATGCTCTCTCAAGGCAAGTAGCTCGAGCTTATTTAGGGAAGGATACCAACTCATTCTAGCTGTCTAGATTTAAAAATTCTTCTCCTTTCACAATGAAAACCCTTCTATGAGAAACCACAATAATTTATACGAAATATCAAAGTCTCCAACTGCTGGAAAAGCCTTCAATAAACACATACAAAATACATGTAAGCAGTATTTTCCATTTTACATACACTATCAGGCTTAGATTTGGGGGGAGGCACCTTTACCTTGCAATAAGTGTCCCAATGATGACATTTATCACAGTCTTCTCGCACTGCACACTGCTGTCTGACACCCATACAGTTCCTACAACAGCCCAGATGAATTCAGGCAAATAGAGAAGTAGGCGAGTATAAAGGAGCTTGGGAAGTGATTTTCTTGGGCCTGGATTAGAAATTGTTCCTGAAATTACACGGAGAATTTAAAACAAGAACTGTTTATGAATGCATCGTAAATACATAAAATCCTACCCGGATATATGAACTTTCTGAGCTTTACAGAAAGTAAGAAGCTTAATTGAAACTATAAAGTATTTCCATACTAATGGAAAGCTATCACTGAAGCTGAGAAAAGAAAAACAACAATGGGTTTATAGCTATGATTCTTAGAATCTACTCTACTAATACCCAAAATCACTCTCTAGTCAGAGACAGTTCTGCAGTGAACTTGAGGCAGTAGTGCTGTGCCCAGCACAAGCCAAAGCAGCATACTCGAGCCTTGGCTCACCTACAGTTCCTCATGACTTTTGGTGCCTGCTTCTATTATCTTTCTATTTAGCTTTTAGTTGCCTGAATATTTCATTTTTAGATGCTACTTTGCTGGGCCACAATGAAGTTCTGTTTACTGAGTCACTAAATAATAAATTCATTCACATTTTTGTTTAGGAGAACAAAAGTAGCACCATTACCAGGACAAATACTTCTTAGACTATTTTCTGTATCGTTAACTTACTAATAACCTCTTTCTTTTAGCATTCTTAGGCAATAAAAAAGGGAGTAATTTTTGGCCAGCTCAGCTCCTTAAACCAGTTTGTTGATCGCAGGGTAATGAGGTGGTGGGGTGTGCGTGCTCATGTGTAGGCAGGATAATTTGTAAAGGCTTAAAACACTGCAGAACAAAAACAACTTTGGAAACTAATTGTAAAGCTGTGGTTCACATCCAGTGACAAAGCTGTGCAAAAAGCCCTTGATCCAGTGGTCACTTATTCCCATTCCCGGGTTGTAGCCTGTACTGCAGCAGCATGGTTGCTTACACAGACACAATCAGATGCAACTTGTGGTTCCTGAAAACAACTTCTTCCCTCTCCCCGCATCACAACCCAGTGTATGAGTTCTCCAGTCAGGTTCACCACTGGCATCACAAACGCCCACGTCAGTGCAGTTGTAAGGGGTGGTGCAAGAACCATCGCTCCCAAACCCACGCATTGTAACCACGGTTCAAGACATCTCACCATTAATTTCCTTGGAAATTCAGCCTCGGAATTCTTTCATTCCTCAGTTATAATGGCCTTGTAGCTGTACTTTTATACCAAACAAGGCTCTTTCATCTTTGCTACTTACAGTTACATCTCTCACCTCCTCAACCTTGATATAAATATAAATAGCATAACGTGGCTAATCTTCCTTTCCCTCCTCTGGAAACTGTAGGAAAACCAGTGGTTAGGTTCAAGGCTGGGATTATCATCCATGTCTCTGCTGTGCCATACTTTCTCTTCATGCACTCTTTATGCTTCTTTCCACTTACATAATTTAAATACTCTTTTATTTACAGTGTGTTGAGAGAACCAATATATTAGAAATTGTGGGGTCTCATCTATTGTTCCAGAGACCACACACAGATTTAAAATTAATCTTCCTAGCATTACTTTGATAATAAGGTGCCTCACCAGGAAAAAAGCTTTCCTAACATTTCTTAACCCCAAATGAAGCATTTCTACAAATGACTAGAAGTTGCATCGGGGTCCTTACTTCTGTTTAGCCATCCACTTCAAGCTGTAAGCCCTGTTCTATTTAACAGTACTTATTGTGTTAGTTTTATTATGACATTTATATGCATCATGTTCCTATGTGTGTTTTTTCCCCAAGCAACCCACTGCAGCTCATGAATTTCCACAAGATATTACTAAATCTGCCTATGCAAGGCAAAGCTAACATGATACTTCACATGAGAAACCGATTTTGGATAAATTCCCCTAAATTCCTGTCAGAGAGGTCGAGTGGTGTTCCATTCGAGGTCATGTATTAATGGTGAATGTAGAGGAAGTTTTCAAGACGCTCTGATGACAACGAACAATCACCGTTAGCTGCACTAAGCTATTGTGTCCATTTCTTATTTTAGATTCCTGACTTACAGAGGTAATACCATTAAAGCAAATATATTAATGCTGACAGACAGTTTCTCAAGTTTGACTACCATTAAAGCACTTGAATTTTTTTGCATTTTTTTTAATGTCAGCTGCAGATTAAAAAAACATATATATTGCAATCCTACTAGATAAATATTAAATATTATTATTAACTATTTACCTTGCATACTGATGTATACAAGAGCAGATAATGCACATATTATAGAAGCCAGGAGAATGAGGAGGACAAGCAAGTAGCTGTGCAGTAATCCTCCCCCAGGACAGTTAAACTGCCCCTTATGAACCGTGTAAAGAGCAAGAATTCCAATCCACCTACAGAAAAGTAAGATAATAAAAGTTATAGTTGGAAGAGAAAAGTGCATATTGCGAAGTGACCACCCGATAAACAGTTTTCATCTTAATGAAAGCATTCCACAAAGATTAATAGAAAGGGAGTTGTTATATAAGGAATTTGACAGAATGAAATGACTATACAAATACTCAGCAATAATTACAACAAAGTTGTTTGCAGACCGAGCAACAGACTCCCTTTGTGGTGCTACTCATTTCCACAGATCCCAGAGAACCTAGCCTGATCTAAACAAAGGAATCATCACGTTAATTCCTGAAGTAATGAAACCACATCAGCACTACTCAGCGATTAAATACAACCAAGCGATTATGGTTCCGCGCGAACAGAAGACCGCGCGGTAATCACACCGCGCTACGTGATTATGCAAGCCACGGGCTCTATCACAAACCCGCCGCTTTCCTCCCCAGCGGTGCAGAGCCTCAGATGAAGGGGGCAACGCTTCAGCCCGCGTCCCAGGGAGCGCCGCCGCCAAGAAAGCCAGCCGGCCGCAGGCGGACCGTAAATTCCGCCCGGCAGCAGCAGGCGCCGGCGGCGAGCGGCAGCCGCGCCGGGAAGCGGCCCCCGAGGCGAGGCGGCGAGCGCCTGCCCGACGGCCGGGCTGCCCCGTCCCCGCGGGCCGCCTTACCACACCAGCCTGACGAAGAGCTCGAAGGCCCCCGGGAGGACGAAGTCGTCGCTGCCGATGGCCCAGCGCCTGCCGAACACCACCAGTCCCGGCATCCTGCGGGCCGCGCCGCCGCCGCCGATCCCCCACGGGCGCGCGAGCACCTGCCTCGGCCCCGCCCTCAGGGGCCGCCCCCGCCCGCCCCTCGCCCGCGGCCAGCGCCGCCGTCCCGCCGCGCCCGAGGCCCTCCCGCTCCCGCAGGCCGCACCGCCCACCCGGGGGCAGGCGGTACGTCTCGGGAAGGCAACGTCATGACGCACCACGCCCCGCCCCAAATTGCCCTGTGGGTAGGCACCCTCCCCCATGGTTTGCGCCTGGCCGCGCACGCGCACCGGATGGCCCCGGCCTTCCCGCCGCTCCGCGCGCAGGCGGCCGGGCGAGGCGGGGCTCCCCACCCAGGCGCGTGCGCGGCGGCCACGGGACGCGGGCGGCCCGCCTTGCCCCGCGCGGGGCGCATGCGCGGAGCGGCTGGGGGCGATCGTCAGGGCGGGCCCGACGGGGGGCGGCGAGCGGGGCACGGGCACACCGCTGCGGCTGCGTGAGGGCGGGCATGAAGGAAGGGGGGCGAGCACCAGGGGGCTCAGGGGGCAAGAAATAAACCCCGTGCCAAACACCACCGTCCGTCTGGGTACAGCCAGAGGATGGCGTCTCGGCCACCGCGGGTCACAGGCGGGCACCAGAAAACCAGCAAAAGCGCTCCACAGCTGCCCCGAAAGAAGAGTCAGGACGCCGACGCGTCCTGGCGGCGCGAGGCGTTCCGGCTGCTCGCACTCGGCCACAGCTGCTGGCTTTTGTTACACCAGCCCTGCCGCCTTCCCCCTGCCCTCGGGCACCGCCCCGTGCTCCTCCTCACAGTTCCGAGCACGTACCGGGACAACATACCCAAGAGGGACACTTGGCAACTGAATTAAAGGACAAAGCTAACAGCATGGAAGCAAATAACCGACCCAGGTGCTGAAGAGTTCTACCAACCAGCACACATCTCCCGTAGCCCTATGGCTACAACTAGAATCGGGCTCTTGTATTTCATTACGGGGACAGACCTCGGTTTCAAGCATCTCTGAACAGCAGCGGGGAAGAACTCAGTGTAGTACCTGAGGTATTAGAGACCGCAGCATCTTAGCATGCACACTCCGCAAATACAAAACACTACTCACATTTGGGCTTGGGAATGATAACCATCACTAACTACGGGGATAACGATGGTAAACTAAGCTAGAGAAGATACATGTTTTTAACTTCCAGAAGTAATTTACAAGCACCAAATCCTCATCTGCACCATGCTGGAGATTAAGCTCTTACAAAACAAGGACGACTAAGTCACCATTATTTCATTCAGTGATAATGCCCCTCATAGCCTTAAAAAGTTCACATTTCAATAGAGCAAACAACAACGTTAAGCAACTCGTCCTTACTACAACTTTTCATCCAGTCTCAGGCTAACAGAAAACTTTAATTCAGGAATAAAAAACCCAACATTTTCACCATTTCATAAAGTGTTTATTGAGGATGGTAACACAGGATAAATCATGCAACAGCTCAGTAAAAAAAGGGAATCATTTAAACGATAAAGAATGGTAACTGGTGCTGCTGATTTTGAAAAGTTTATAAAAAAAAATATTAATTGTCCAAAAGTGACATCAAAAACCACTTGAAGCTGAACATGGAAGTTGCTTATAAAGCACTCATTAAAAAGAAAATGTAGATATTGTTTAAAATGATCACCTACAGATTACTGTAATCAACAACTTACAAGTCTCCCATTTCTATAGCTGCAATGGTGTAGCAGGGCTGTACATCCAAGATATTTAACCTTCTTTTCCTGAACAAAGAATACAGTCACAAACATTTGCCACTAAGCAACACAACCCTATCTCTTACGCTCCAGGACCTGCGCTGCCAAGTGCTTTTGTTATCGGAATTACCTTCCCAAACATCATGGCAAAACAGGAAAGGGCCCATCCTTGTGGCCTCAAGAGATTTCCTTACTGTCCTCTTCCATCAGCCTGTTTTAGAAGGGGAACAACTAAGAAATGTGACTGTTCCCCTTCTGGCACCAACATATATTTTAAATAGGAACTCCATGTCAGCAGATGGCACAAAGACCGGGCACCAGCACATCACATCAAACATTGGTGGTTTCAGATTTAGAGTTGACATATATTCACCTTTTGGAAAAAAATAAATATAGTGGAATGAAAAGTGAATCAAAGGGAAAGAACAGATGACTACCATCCATCAAGGATGCACATATCTGTGCACTGGAAAAAAAAAAAAAAAAAAGAAAAAAAAAATCAGTCATTTCAAAGAAATTCTTGAAAATTAAAAAAAAAAAAGTTTGCACTTGTTCCTGGTCATAAACAATCTCACAAAAATCTCACTTTTGGAACTATTCCAATTGAAACCATACACTGAATTTATTAATACAGTATAAGTTTCTTTATGTAAAAAATCTTTATACATAGTAATAAAAAAGATAAAGGCAAGATGCATCAAACAGAAATCTGCTGGTTGTTTTTCCTCCGTTCTTACAGAGCCGCTGATGACTACCTGCACTATAAAGAGCTGTGTTTCTGACTTTCTGTCTCAAGCATCTTCACCTTTGCTTGTGGTAAGGATTGTTCTGTCCAAGCATCCAAAAGGACAGATGCTGGTGATGGTTTTTTGGCACTTACGCTGGCAAACTGAGCTTCTTTCCCTTGAGTACTGTGAGGAAAAGTAGGAAAGAAAACCGTTAGGAAAACAAAGATGTGACCTAGGAGAAGCGCATGCTGTTAAAACTTCAAAGGGACCAAGAACTATCACACAGAGTCACTTCGTTACAAAATGGGTGCACTGCAGACAGCTCTCCCAAGCTTGCCTCTCTCTCTTCAGTACATACTGGTAAAACTATGACGAATTAACAACCATTCCAATCCTGCCCTCTTGTGGCACACCTTTTCATTCTCAGGACATACTAGCCTATGACCGTGCTTTCTTAAGAGTTATGACTAAAGTAATGCAGCCCCATATAGCTTTGTAGTTATATGATGGAAGCTGGAATGTGAATAAGGGCAGAACTACTAATGCACCCAGCAGAAATGACTGCTTCTACACTGAGCATAAACAGAAACATCCAAAATCCTTTGGACTCTTAAGGTATTTAAAACAGTGAGAAAGGCGCCTGTAAGCGTGGAATCTGCACAAAACAGCGTATGTTGTCAGGAGAAGCATGAGGATCATGCTTATCGATGGAGGACAACAGCAACATGTATTTAGCCATACATATTTTCAATTTGTCAATTAAGTTAATCAGACCATTTATACATTTATATTCTATCCGTACTCAAAACAATCCTGAGAAATGCCCCACACTAGCAGAAAGTGTACTTGATAAATCTAGCAAGGAGATTTCAGCGATAATTTGCACACAGAATTAACAACCTAGTAATGTCGATATAGCAGATCCCTATGAACATGTTAATTGCTACATTCCACAACCTGAAGCTGGAAGTTGCTGCACTACTTACCTTTTGTAACATACAAATAGAAGAAGTCACAGTAAAGAACAGTCTGGACCACACCAGCAACAACAGCTATGAGGTCAAAAAATCCCTCAAAATAGTAGCGCCAAATCCAGTTGACTAAGTACAAGGCACGGTACAGACCCAAGAAAAAAAGATAGTGAGTAGTGATGGTCTCTGCTTCCCCAGTTTTGCTGATCATAAAAAGTTGAGGGAGAATAGCAACCGATTCAAGATAGATGGAGAAGGTCCACAATATCTGAAAGGAAAAAAAAAACCCACAGGTATATTCAGCTGTCTTACTGATAACAGAAGCAAAGAAGATATTTGACTTGGCTTGACTTTTCACTCTCTAACAATGTTATGAATAGTTACAGGATTTTGGCAAACTATCCTTGGTACAGAAAAAACTAAGCGAAAGTTTCATAACCAACCATGGGACAGTACGAGGAAACAACTCTCTTGGCAGACAACAGACTCTCCAAACCAGCTGTCTAGTGAGCTGGCAGGCACAGGTTTACTCGTGAGAAAACTGTCGTGCATCCATTAGTTCAGGATTCGCAGTACCATGAAATACAGCTTACAGAGCTGGTGCTGTGAAAAGCTGCAGGGAAGATGAAGTCCTTTTCCCCATGTTCTTCCAACTTTTTTAATCTATTGGTTTAAGAACGAGTTAATACAGAACGAAATTTAAAATAATGTCTCAAAGCGTTGCAGTTAAAATTCCTTTACTCTCTAATAAAATCATTTAACTCCAATAAATATAAAAATGCAGCTCAGTCCACTTAAAATAACAATCTAAAGTTATTCTCTATTTTGTGGGAAAAATTACCTGTTTGAACTCTCCATAATTACATTTTTAATATAATTTTTCTGATAGAAAAACACATAGCTGCATTTCAAATACAATGCAATTCTTTCTAATACTCTAGACCATTGCGATTCTACAAAATTTAAAAGTATTATAATTCCTTTTGTTTTCACCAGGTGGCACCAACTATTCACGAACTCCATTCTGGAGCATTTCTTTAACAAACATAACAAAAGGAAGGATATTTTTGAATTAATATAACCATCAGAGTATACTGGGAAAAAGATAGTCTCGTGCTTAATAAAATAATCAGTGTTGATAATAATGCTAGTCTCCTGAAGTACCCTAAATTTTCACAAATCTACACTGTAAAGATGCATTAAGGAAACAGGATTAGCCTGAACCTACTAAACACAGGTATCTTTCAAGCATTCCTCAATCAGCCTAGAAGTGCTCATCTTCATGTTCTAAATATTTTAGAGAAAAAAGTATAACCTCCTGCCCACAATCAACTCACCTCCAGAGGAGAGAAGTCATGATTGACAAGAAATGAGAGTCCACCAACAGGAACTATCAGAAACTCCACTCTGAATGTATCATGGTTTCCATCATAGGTGGCCTTAAATTTCATGTAGATCAGATACACAGTGGCATACGAGCAAGCAATGTAGATAAGCTAAAGAGCAAGGAAAGAAAAAACAGAAAACAAAACAACCCACAGAGGTTGCAGGATTAGATCAAACTCACTGAACAACAGTATTCCCAGGCACTAAGAGGAGTAAGCGCTGTTGCCTTTTGGTTGGTTGTTTACACACCTTTGCAGTTCCAGGCTATGTGGAGGTATTTAATTATTCTCAGCAGAGTAAATGCTCCAATGACTCTGGGCTCTACTGGTTTTGTTGCTTTAAAAGCATCACCCTGCCTCTGGTTGAAGTGACTGTCCAAAGTTTCTTTAAAGACCCTTTCCTGAGTAGACAGAACTAAGGAACTGACTGGAGAAGGAATACCCCTTCTGCTACTGCAGGGGAAGCAGTGGCCCAAAACATCTACGTTAAAAATGTGTACGTGCATATGTGCAATAATGATGGAAGGGGTCTTTTTACATTCAAAAAGCCTGGGAGTGGTGTGGCTTGTGTGGCAATTAAAAACCTATTCAATAAGCCCCATTTGGACTCAGCCACTTAACATATCACAAATTAGCTCATTTGATTTAGACCTTTAAACATCTCTAAAATCTGAAGAGTGGCAAGTAGCCAGTGTTCTCCACCAACCAACAGGCCATAAAACCTGCAAAACAGACAGACAGCTAGAAGCACTGAACCAGAATTCAGTTTCAATTTCAGCTGATGTCTGATGTTTGTACCATTTTTAATTGTTATGGTACAGTAGACTTCATAGCTATTCTCCGTGGAATAGGCAAATAGCCTTATTTTACAGATGAGAAAACAGAATCAGAGAGAATACATGACTTTCTAAAGGTCAATCTGCCATCATCAGGACAGAGCTCACATTGTCACATAGTACAGTAGACTAGACAAATAGTTTAGCTTCTGCCTCAGTTTCATCACAAAGATTAAATATTCCGAACCATTTATCACATTAAGTATAGGTTCTTTACAACTGAAAAGTAACAGATTTAAAAACCCATTGTTTGCAGATGCTACTAATACTAAAAGTGCTGCTCACAGATACAAAATGCTACAAATACTATATTAAAGAGCTCAGAATCCAAAGACTCTTTACTACACTAGCACCTCGGCTGACTGGAGATAACGGACCACAGGACAGGATATCAGATACAGGGAATCCCTACTACAGGTGTAAACTAATCGTAATTGGTATGGTCACAGAAGACACTAAGAAAATGTGAATGAACCCCAACTCCTTATTAAAGATTTCTTCATGAGAATTATACTGTGTTTTGGGACACTCAAAAAGTTTTCATTTTTAAAGACATCAAAATAAAATAAAAGAATGGTAGAAAAATGACTGCAGAGTGAACCAGAAATGCATCCAATACTCAGATATAGGTACCATGAAAAAAGAAACTGTAAGGTACAGAATACTACAAATCACAAAATTTAAAGTCTGCAGGTCATTAACAAGGGCAGATAGTGCCAATTTGTGTCTTTCTGTATATATTCCTGGAACACAGAAGACACTAATTTTCCTAAATATCTGATGATCACTGCCAGACCAACACAGCAAGTTGGCACCTGTAATTTAATATGTCTTTAAAAATACTGAAGAAAATACTAACTCCACAGAAATTAACAACTTTTTTTGCTGCCAATTACAGCTTTTTCCTCAGATTAGAAAGTTCATTTAGTTATGCCCTGGGTAAGCTTATTTGTATAGTAGTCCATGTTCTCTACAACTGTGTAATGTTATATACTCCTAAATGTAATGTAGATATAACAAGAAGCTGTGTTGGGACACTCAAGCAGCTTTGTCTTGGCACTACAATAATGGGCTGAAAAGCCAATTACATCTAACAGTCCTTCTAAGCAGTAACCTTTCAAACTGTAGCAGAGGCTTCCATTTTGCAAGTTAATATTGGATTTGAACAGAGGACCACTCTTTCATTACCAGAAAGACTCAATTTAGTATGAAGTTGAGTATCACAAGTATCATTTCCCATATTCATTCCTTTTCTGGGTAGGAGGGCTGCAGAATAAAGACATGGTCATGACCCTGAATCACAACCAATAAATAAATTGCAAAAAACGTAGCTGCTCCTTTAGTGCACCCAACAGTAGCTTTCAATATTCTCGGAATTCACATATGAAAAAAGCTTGTGTTTCAAGAATATTTTACTTAATCCACAGTTCTTCAACTAGACTGTTAATATTAAAACTTAAGCATACACGTTTGACTTGTTAGAAGACAATAGTGTGAGTGGGTTTAATAGCTAAAATTTTATTTTACAGTATTATTCCCCTAATTCTTCAGTACGTTTTGCATTGTTGACCATCTAGTCTTTCCTCTTGGCGAAGTTATACTATGCTCTGAACTAAAGTTGAAAAGCATCAAGAAAATCCAAGAATAAAGGAACTGGATTAAAAAGGTGTCTCTGCTCTGGTGCCACAAACATGTGGCACTCTCCCGGTTGACTGCTTTATTTTCTTGTACTCAGCACCAGAAATTGCAGGAATAAATAAGAAATAACAAAACCAAATTTGGGCTCGCTAACATTCAGTGGGCAAGTGAATGAGGTATAATCTGATGGAAGCTACATTCCTAAAAGCGTAGTCCTGTCACCTTTTGATCAGCCCCTGACCAGACACACTAGCTACAATTCTGGCAACACATTTTGAATACTAAATTACGTTGTAGTGGATAAAAAGAGATTTACTTAAGCTCTAATGTCTCGACTGAGAAATACGATTTATTTGAACCATTTTTCCAAAAGCTTTTATTTTCAATAACCAAAATGGCATTTGTTCTAAAACAAACAGTTTTTAAAAATTGCATGTAGAGTGTAGAAAAAAAGTAGGGTTTTGAGTCCATTTTCCATATTCTTTATCCAAAGCCCATCTAGAACTTATTCTGTAATAACTGTGCAGTGGGCCATTTAAAGAGCCTTTTATTAAATGAAATTATGCACTCTGCATGCAACATTACTAGCTTTTCTAGCTCTTCAGTATACTCTACCTTCATAGATGTGTTATACAATGAAATGAATGAAGTGAAGAGGTCCAGATAACGGGTAGTGAAGACCAGTGCAAACAGAAGCTGGCTTTTCCCAGAAATACCTAAAGCGATAAAGGAAATAATTAATTATTCAAAAAGTGATGATGTACTTTAAAACACTTGATGCCAAGGATGAGAAAGGATATATCCTTTATTTCTAAGCAAGTTGATTAGAAAATTAGGACAAAATCCAGGCTTCCAGAAATAAGCTGTACAAACAGAACTCTAAGTTCATGTATCTCAGTAGTATGCATGTAAGTTACCTATACACTGTTGTACTGGAAAAGGTGCTAGCACTACACAAGATTTAGACATTACTCACAGCAGACAGCTTGCAGGTGATATTTTTGTAGATTACACTACCTGTCCTGCATTATCATTGGGCACCAGGCAGCAAGGCTGCATTAGCTTTCAATTCTCAGAGTGCTGTCACATGCCTCACTACATTCTTTAGATGCTGAATAGCTGGAAAGGTACAAGGGCAATAGATACTACAGATCCAGTGATAATCAGAAAGTATGCTAGCACCAATAACGTGATTTTAAAGGAATAAATTGATTTTAAAACATAAGGCAATTCAATTCAGAAACTTAATTGACCACATGGTAGGGGGAAAAAAATATTATCAAACAGTCAAAACCAGATGTTACTATATACTACAACAACATAAAAAAAGAGAGAAGTGAGCTAAAATGACAGACGGCTACATTGCATCTTCAAAGTAACTTTTTAGGCCAAAGCCCCAACATCAAAACATTTGTTTGTACCTAACTTCAGCCACTAGAGCAGAGTTAAAAGCATAAAAGCTTTGCACAATCAGTCACTAAAAGCTTCTGAAAACAGAGGTGAAGCATCGCTCCATAATACTGATGTGGTGGTGTGTCACAGCAGGGGGACAAAACAACCTAGCCTGCGCCTCTATCTTGTTATTCCAATTACTCTTGTTTTCAGTCATCCAGGGTGAAAATATTTTAATCTGTTCAGCTAAGCATGCAAATATTGTTCAAAAAAAACAAGAAGGAAAAATACTCTCTAGGAGAGGGTTATGATGCAAGGCTGAAAATCTTTGCCCCTTTATACAAAGATATTTCTGAGAAAGGCTTTTATTAAGAGTGCCATAAAGGAATTAGAAGAAAGGCTATCGGCTATGGTTATTGAACTCTTTTCACTTCGACTGAAGAAACACTGAATAAGCTGCCCCAGATGAAGGGACTTTATACATAAAGTACAGGAATGGCTGAAACAGTAACAATTAAAAAGGGTTTTTGTTTGCAGCTTTCAGATGTGAAATGTCTACGAGGTGAGCCTCATTACTACCTGCAGAACAACCCAACTGCCCATAAGCAACTGTAGTACCGGAAACAACAAATGCCTCAAAACCTACAGTTATACAGACTGTAAAACTATAAAACAAAAGCTGTGAGTATTGAAAAACAAAACAAAGAAACCACCCCAAACCAAACCACTTCCCAAAGTTTACGAGGAAAAAAAAAATTTTGACATTTCTTGAACTAGAACTACATTGCAAAGACAGCTGAAACAGCACTCTCAGTTGCATCCCAGGTGTGCTCGCTGACATTACAATTCTTGACAGAGCCCTGCTCTCATGCTAATAAAACCTCTCAGCATGCAACGCTGTCTTAAGGTCAAAACCTACAGGACAAAGAAATCCACCTGGACAGATTACAGTACAGCATCACGCTACAGCTTATAGTTATGTTAAATTATTTAGCATGCTATTCGCTTTTAGTAAATAACTGTGAACAGCCAAAAAAGCATATAAGATACATTAATTATTGATTAACGGCTATAAATTTGGATCTGGACATATTGTCACATAAATACAAGTAATATACTTGACAAATTCCTCTAAGCCATTGCCAGCCTCACCTCCCCCCCAACCCAAAAGTTGTAATTTTTATTAAAGCTTTCAGTATTTACACTGCATTTTGAATCTTCAGAATAGTCAAATGTTCCTGAAACACATCCTAAAGCCAAGTTTAAACTAATTTTCAAGTTAAGTAGGCTAGACTAGGCAAGGTTCAAATTTAAACCAAAGACCTATGGAGAGACGGGCAAACTGGGAGAAAGATCGATCTACACCACTAGCAAAAGCAGAGGGAGGAAACAGATGAACACTCTGCTGTATGGATTTGATGCATTTCAAAACTTTAGGAAATATATCAACATACCTGCCACAGCACTGACCTTGGCTCATGGTTGGTAACTGCGATATACTGAGACTACACTGCCGTTATTCTCACCCTTCTCCCTTTCCTTTTACTCACACAAACATTACTTAGTTCTTGAGCTAAATAAACACATTTTTATTTCTTCTTCCCCAGCTCTGGGCTCAAATTTCGAAGAGTCAAACCTCTCATTTTTGTTTCATCCTCATACATGGAAAAACTCCTTCAACTTCTGCATCTAATTTGGCTAAAAGCAATAGCATGAAACTTTAATACAAAAGCTCAGCTGATTTTCACAGCCAGGGAGGACAGCAGAGCTGAAATTGTAGTACTTTCTCATCAACTTCATTTTGCTATTGTGAGTTAGGCAAAGAGTGATCGGCAACAGCAGAGGCATTCAGTCGCCCTGGTTGTGGAGTGTGTACACTACTTACTAACTATGAACTGCATATCACAACCATAAAATCTACAAACAAAAGTTTTTCTCAGGAAAGCCAGTCCATACTTTGTCATAGAAACTTCACAGACTTTTTGAAGTATTTAATAAAAAAAGTAGTTGTTCAGTATGAAGTCCACGACAGCCACAGAACCACAACTTCTTGGTTTTGCTAATAAGATACTAATATTAAGAATCCTGTACTTTCAATTAAAAAAACCCAACCTAACTCTAAATACAAATTTGTCAATTGAGAAAGGCAAAATTTCCCTTCAAAGAGAGAGAAGAAATTCCAAACCTACCTAAAGCAGCATTTTTTGAGAAAATACAGACAAATTGGCAGCAGCCTATGGCAAAGTACTGTCTAAAGTCTTCAACACAGCGTATGATCTGCTCCATAGCAGACACAAACAAAACTACAAGAGACAGTTACATTACCTAGCAAAAGTATTACACATTTACTATCTACACTACTTTTTTAGAGTATTCAGCATATAATTTGACAGCCTTGCAACTGCAGGTCACCTTTAACACTCGACAAATGACAACACTGAGAAAAGCAAATCAATTTTCAGGCAGTAATTCACAGTACAATCTAATTTGACCTGGAAGGGATTAGAAAATACAGCCTCAACATGACAATGTTTGAAAGCACAGGATTCTTCAAGTCTCATGAATTTCCTAATTATGACATGAAGTCAATAATGGAGTTACCTGCTACATTTTTGAGTTGTTATTTGGAGTAGCAAACATTTTTCCAAATTCTAAATTTGGAAACTCAAATAACCAGTCATGCAAAAAATTGTTTCCCTGCCAGCTCTGAAATCATGACTTGATTTGCTTTCCCCTTGTTCTCTTTTTAACATACTGACTAAATTAGGAAAAAAAAAATTAAGTTTGTCAAACACTGAAAACACAGACTGCTTCATAATGCAGATTATCCTAGCCTCACCTATTTTCCTCAATTAGAGGAGTCACTTCTTAGGAAAGAAAATGGGAACTGATGTGTCTTCAGAAAACAGCAGGTTGCAGCAGAGGTACACAGGCTGTCTCCCTCTCATTTCCAGCTGCTTTTACAGGCCTCCAAGCTCCTCTTGGAACAAAGGCCTCAGACACACACAGATGCAACCAGAAGAGAGGAGTCGGCACCATGTGGTTTTCCAGCTCTTCATGGATCACAGCCTACAGTTTAGCAATCAGTTAGAAGCCTTTATTTATTTTCTAAGCTTCTACTCTTCAAAAGTGCACAGTTAAAGCAGCAGCTGGTTTGCCGGCACTTCCTTAGTCACCAATAAGCATATAAATTTATTTAATTTGTAAAATGCTCTAATATGCAATGTAAAGGAATCGCTGAAAGCCCACTAAGAAGAGCCATTTAGCAGCTGCTCAACATTAACCGGTAACTATTTAGGGGTTATTGTTGTGTATGACTTTACAAACATATTTTATGCAAGTATGTATTTATGAAGTTTTTATTAGTAGAAACCACAACTGACAACAACAAACCACTACAAGGAACAGGATGGAGCCCCAGAAGTAAAATCCCATGCTCCTTTGAGGTGCTCTTCGCTTTCCAAACAAACTTGTTAGGCCTCAGACACTGATCTCATAGAAGTAACATGGATCTGGATTTACTCCTAAGGACTCAGGCAGAACTGGAAGTCACCAAAAAAACCAATCCCAGACAAACGCATCCCCGTTTCATTTTTTTGCTCAGGAAAATGAATGAAGCAGGCTTTTTCTACTGAAAGAGTCCATGCATGTATGTTTGTGTTCAGGGACGCTGGCTCATTTGGTAAAGGGAAGAGTTGAGGGCCCTATATAATGTAGGCCCATTTACTTTTCTGTATTGGAGAAAGCAGTACCAAAGATAACGACTGGTATGAGTCTACTTTCTTGCGAATAGACCCCTAGTAACCGAGATCCTCAATCACAACTGACTTAGGGAAAACAACATCAGATCACTTTTTAAGCAGAAAGATGGAACTAGGTCACATTGTGCTATACTGTGTAAATAACCTCACGTCCAAAGGTCACTTAAGAATCTCCTGGCTAAAACCCTATCTGAATTTTAGCCTTGCACTAGAATTTCTCATTTTCCTTCTTCAGACAGCAAGAGATATTTAGTTTTCAGATCATTAACTCTGTTGTTGTTTGTAATCTTGGCTGCATTTCTCAAGTAAGGCGGAGGACAGCACTCTACAGAAGAGTTGGAGAAGGCCAGGCCCTCTCCTGCCAGATCCAGACAGAATTCCTAATCCACAAGACCCTGAGCCAGGAAAGTTCATTAGGAAGGACGTCTTGCGCTCCATAACCTCAGAAACAATAGTTCTGCGCTGCCACTGCATTTGGACCATGGAGTCATTTGCTTGAGTTCTTTTGTAAAGTTAAGAACAGATTTTACTTTAAGTGTGTTTAAAACCAAAGCTATTCATTTACTATTTTTTTTCTTTTGTGCTATGAAGTGATTAGCAAAAAGTGACTTGACATGAAAACATACAGAACCTGTACTTCCTCTTACCTGTAGCACAAATCTCTCTCATTTCCCCATTCTCAGTTCTTTCAGGTTGCAGCTTAAAGTAATTCTTCACGCTCTTAACTGAAGACTTTACAGATACATCTGTTCAACAGTGTTAACTGGGTATTTGAACGATATTTCATGTCAACACAGGGTAAGCCGATTTCAAGAATAACTACCCTTACTAACAAAGGAGACGCTTGCCGGAGAGAAGTCACGGTCATACCTCAGTCCACAGCAAAAATGGTACTTCCAAGGTCGGTGGCCTGATCCATGTAACACACAGAGCACCGAAATGCCCATTTTGAATTACAATAACTCCCTAGTTTTCTGAAAGAAATCAGTTATGCTGCAGTTATAAGAACTGCCTGCAATTCCCTCCAACCACCACACCGTACACTAGAGGAGAAAAACCAAACCACATCACACGGAATTCGAGCAAGCACGTACAAAACACGGGAGGGAGAACAAGCGTTTCTCAGCCGGGCTGGCAGAGCAGCCGCGGGAGCGGGGCTTCTCCCCGGCGCCCGGCCCGGACCCAGCTCCCTCCCCGCCACACCTCTCCCGCTGCCACGTCAGAGCAGGCCAGGATCTCCACCGACAGCCTGGAACCTCTCTGCTACAGCCTTCCGCTGCAGCTGGCCATGCAAACAAGAAAACACCCCAGAAGCCTTAAAAACGGCACGAATCGCACCTTAATTCTCACCGGAGCGAGAGCGGAAAAGAAAAGGGAAGAAGAGGGCGCGTTAGTCAGCCGCGAACGCAAACCAGTGCGCGGAGGGGAAGGGAGAGAGCGAGGGAAACTTCAGGATCTGCAAACTGCAAGTCAGCTACTCCCAACGCTGCACCAAAACCAGCTTTCGCGCACCAGAGCGGCGCTCAAAGCCGCCAAGTAAACAGGCGGACGGAAGGCTGTGCACTGTCAAGAAAGGCGAGAAAATACGCTCCGTCTCCTTTCCCGATAGCGGCCGGGCGCGGGGAGGGGAGGGAGGCTGCCCGCCCCGCGGGGGACGCATTCCTCCCCCCCTCCCCTCCTCCAAACCTGCCTCCCCATTCATTCGCTCGCCGCCGGGCAGTTACATAAGGAAGGAGCGACCCTCCCGGGGACAGCCGAAGCGGTGGTGCTCAGGGATTAAAGTACAAATAATGGCAACTACTAAGCCTTTAACGGAACCGCAGCGCCCACGAGCGCACCCCCACCGCGGAGCGGGAGATGCGGCTCCCCCCGCCTCCCCCCCGGCTGCCCACCCGCCTCCCCACACCCCGGTTTTGGAGGGAGCCGAGTTAGGAGGGAGGTCGGTCAGGACGAGCGCTGAGCCCCCTCTCCCCTGCGCTGAGGGCAGCGATCGTCCCTTTTCACCTGCCCGGGGCGAGTTCTGCCCTCCCGCCCTGGGGGCCTTAGGGAGGGGGGGGCAATCCCCCCTCCCCCGCCTCTCCCCGCTGTGCCACAGCCGCCTCCCGGGCAAGCGGGGCAGGCGGCACCCCCCCGCGCTGCCCCCCAGCCCGCCCCCCGGCTCGGCCGAGCTCTCCGCAGGGAGCGGTCCCTAAAGGGCGGCAGAGGCGATCGCGGCTCTCCTCCGCCGCGGCGAGAAGGCGGCGATCGCGCCCAGCCCCCAGCGAGGCTCCCCTGAGGCACAGCGGCCCGGAGCTGCCCGGCCGGTCCCGCCGCCCTCCCCTCGCCCGCCCAGCGGCCTTCCGCACGCACCCGCGCAGGAGCGGCTCTTCCAGATCTTGAGCAGCAGGATGATGATGGCCGCCAGGTGGGACAAGTCCCCGGTGAGGCGGAAGATGTTCATGGCGGCGGCAGAGGCGGCAGCGCAGCCCGGAGCCGGGGAGCGAAGATGGCGTAAGCTCAGCGGGCACCGAGCGACGTGGCCCGGGGACGTGGCCAGACAGCCACCGCGCCCGGTGCACCCTGGGAAACGGGAGGGAGCGGCCCCGCCCCTCCGCCGCCGGGGCCGCCCCGCGCCGCCTGCTGGCGGGGGTGGCGGAGCCGTTAGCCCTGAGGCGAGCCCCGTCCCGTCCGCCCGGGGCGGGTGGGGGGACGCACGCGGCCTTCTGGCCGCCCTCAGCCTTCCTACCCCGGCGCTGCGAGGGCAGCGGCCCGTGCCCGGGCCTGGCTCGGCGGGGCCTGGCTCCCCGCTGGGCCCTGAGGAGGGAGGTCCTCGCTTCGCGTCCCGCGCGGGGTGTCCGGCCGCTAGGGCGGAGCAGGCCACGGTCCCTTTTTTGCCTTAAACGCTTCAGAATCCCTTTTAGATGAATAAATTGGAGTTTGTTAACTGGCAGCAAGCAGCGGCTCCCGGCGGGTGAGGCTCCGGCGGCACCTCCCGGCCCCAAGCGGCAGGCGGATGGCTGTCGGTGAAACGAGTACCTGGAAGGAACGGGAGAGAGAAACCGCCGTGTAATTCAGCCATCGGACATCTGGCTGGCTGAGCAGTTGGTATTAAATAGCTATTGCCATGTTTTGTGAAAACGAGCAATTGACTCGATTCGTCTTTAGTAGCCCAAGAGAGTATGCAAATCTTCCAAGAAAAAAACAGTAATTATTCTTTGCAACAATAAAGCTTTGCGAGTTAGCATGCCACCTCTTTGCAGTCTTGAATCCCTAAACCTGAAGGAGGGCATCACCATCACAGTTGTCCGGTGTGCAGTTCAAAGACGTACCCCTCTTAAGCAGTACTCAAAACTCCATGTTCTCTGTAAAAAAAAAAAACGCAAAACCCAACCAAAACCCCAAAACAACAAAGCGAGGAATAGCCCCACAGGAATGGGATTTCCAATGGAAAATACGTAACGGGTTATCCCACGTAAACAGTGGTGCTTTTTTTTTATATATAGCATCACAGAAAGGGTAAGTTATTTCTTAAAAATTGCTTGGTTTACATTATTACACCTGTTGTTTGAGGAAATAGCGTAAGCACTTTACTGTTACAGAACAATGTACAGAACCATGTACAGAAAATTTCCCACAGCAGAAGGTTATATATTGTTTGAAAATTTATGAAAAAGGTCCTAGCTGCAATCTTTCATTTTCTTGTTTAAAATGTAGCATAAGCATTGAAATTTTTAAAGGGCTTACATATTCCCTGAAATAAAAGAGAACTGATTAGTACCTCCTATTGAGTTTATCTCCTTTTAATAAGTATCTACAGTGTGACAGAAACAAATTTACTTATTTTCAGAGATTAGGAACCAAAGCCTGTCCTCTTAAATCATTGTGTTTACAAGTACAGCAATACAACTCCTTGTCAAGCCCCACAGTATCTCTTATCTTACTCTCACAATGCCCTAAGAGAAGAGGTTATATGTTGCATTCCCAAGAGGTTATATGTTACATTTGAAAAGTTTAATAGATTTGAACTCTAACAGACTAATTATTCGAAACAGCTATTGAATAACTTTCAGCATCAAATAATGTTTGATGTAATTACCAGTAAGTTGCCTACTTGAGGACAATGTTAGGAACCCAAATGCAGTACCTGGAGAATTTGTACGGAAGACGACAGCCTTTGCCAGAACGCCCCAGGTCCATGGTACAGACTGCAACAGTGGGGAGAAAGCGCAACTACGTAAGAACAAGCTCTGCGGCTGCAATGCTGTGGCACTTCCATCACTATACACAAGTGTAACAGCAAGGTCTGAAAGTACAGTTTATGTGTTAGAGCACTGGCGGATTAGCTGTTTGACACAGGCTTGATTGAAATATGTACATTTAATATGTTAGATGTAAACACTTCTAAAAGCATGAATACTGAAATAAAAGTAGCTAATAAAAACACCGACAGATACGTAACTGGAATCTGTTTTAATAGATACATTAAAGGCAGAGAGCTGACATCCCTTCTCAACCCTTTTCTCAGTTCACGCAGAATGTATTCAGAACTTGTTTGTGATCCAAGTTGTTTTCTGACATCTGATTAAATACTGAAACACGTCAGGCCCCAGTTAAAGATGACCTAGGGCAGCTTTAGCTTGTGCATCACCAACACATGATTTTAACTATAGCAATGGCTATTCTTTGATAAATCAATACAGTTCTTTTCTACACAATGGTTAAAAATTCTTGGGGAAAAGAGTACCAGAAAATGTTATCCTGCTGTATTCGTGAGAGCTTAGTATTTTCCACTATTCTCATATTTTTCCTCTAGGAATTTATTCCTGGCCTCTCTTCTTTTCTCCTTGTCCCCCAAAGAGAAGATCTTGAGATGGTGTTAAATATTTGTAAGGCTAATTAATATCAGCTAAAACATTAGAAGATAAATGTTACACTGTTACCAGCAAAGCAAGAACTCCAGCAATCGCAATTCTTCCATTTAATACTGCAATGTATAGCCACTTGGATTGTAAGCTCTGAACATGCCTTGTGTTCCTGCATCAGGAGGGCAAGAAAATCCCCTTATTAATCCGGATCGGAAAAGCAGACTGATGCTGAACAGGAAGGGGCAGGAAGAGACAGATGGATATTGGCTGCTTGCTACTCATCGCAGAAAAAATGTAAGACGTTTCTGGACTATCTATTTCTGGGTACAATTAAAGAACCAGATGTGAATTTTGATAAAAATATCTTGTGGTACAAAACTGCTACAGGTCCCAATACCAGAAAAGGTCAGGTGGGGTGTATGAGCTAGTCTCATAATTTTTCTGTTTAGGGACTGAGTAGGTAGATATGGAAAGATAGTCTGATAATGGACCAGAAACTTTACCAAATATGAAGTTCTGGATACCTGGATGGAACACAGATTTATTTTGGTCTCTGAAAAGTTTGACATTTATCTCCACTTTTAAAAGCATGCTGTATAACAATGCACAAAATACTGCTTTTGAGGAACAATTTCAGATGTTCTGGGGTACCAATAAGAGAAATTTAACTTACATTGGAGTTTGTGTTTATTCTTCGCTTTTCTATCCAGTTTCCTTCCTGCCTTACTGGAAAGGGAAGTCAGATCCCTGACCTCAACAGCACTGGAGTAAGCAGTCCACAAGGCTGTCCCACATCATATGACATAGGAGAGAATATTTTACTAATCAGGACTATAAGGGCATAAAATAAGGTTCTTAGCCCTCCTTAGGCCCATGTATCTGCAGATCTTGCTTTAAAAGAAACCAAACCCACACACTTATCAAAAACATTTTCACTGAGATAAAGAGACCACATTGCTTAAAGTTGTGTACCAGCCTAGAATATCAACCTTTTCTGAGGAGAAAAAAAAAACAAACAACAACAAAAAAAAACAAGAGGAAGAGATTATTTGAAATCTGATTTTACTTCTGTCAAGGAAGACAGCCTATCACAAGGGAAAAAGGTACCACAGTTTAACGAGTTCCTCGACCGATACGCCGTAATCGGCTGTGTGCACACTGGGAAGCAGCATGCAATATCCATAACCATAACACAGTAAGAGCCAGAATACCAGCAAGTGCACTATGGCCAATGCTACCGGATTACCTGCTCAAGTGACACATTCCAGGTGACAATTCGATTCCTTGTTTATTTGTGAGTGTCATTTGAGTTAGTCAGACCTCTCCCGTAACCTCAGGTGGGTTTGGCGGGCACTCCTAGGAGGCACGTCTCACCCCTGCTTCGACGTGGGCAGACAATGGGGCTCTAACAAGGTCCCGGTCTAATATGATGGGACTGCAATCTGTGTTATGGGAAACCAAATCAGGTGGTGATGATACTAAGATAGGCACAGCAGTCAAGTGATAAGCTGAATCTGCCATAATGCAATACATAATTGCCTCTGGAGTATTTGAGCAGATTATACAGAGGCATAAAGGGCTTCTTAACTTTAAAATTAAAGGAGGATGCCATTTTTTTTATAGCGCTAGCTTTAAAGCCTCACACTGATAGGAGTTGGTTAGCTCTGATGTGACAGATCGAGATCACTGGGAGTCAAACATTCCATACACTGTACAAAACCTGACAACAGCCATAATGCCAGCTTTACAGGGACAGTTTTCAGACACTGTGGATGGGTAGTAGTTTTCTTATCTTCAGGGATTTAAAGATACCAGAAATGTGGCATTTCCTCAGTACCAGGTGGGGATATTTTCTCCATCAGTGATTCAGAACTAGTAACCGCTTTCTCTTTTCTGAACACTATTCTGAATGTAAAGGTGTCAGGCACTGAAATAACAAGCCAATAAAGTACTTCTTCCCATCTCTAACCCCTTAAGAATCCTATATCCAATCAAATTAATTAAATGAAATACCTCCTTGTACACAGTGCTGGACAGGACCACCTGTCACATGGTTCACAACACTCAGAAGAGCTAGCCCTACAGCAGAGTTACGTCAGACTGTCAAGTCGGATGTATATACTGCAGTATATACAGTAGTGCCTAGCAACCATCAGAGTAGTCGCAAGTGGAGAGGAGAGCTGCAATTCTCACAATATGCAGATACGAAAATGATTGGCATGATATATATTCAACAGCAGATTTATGCATTAATCTGATTTTTTTTCATTCTCTCATGTAAATGTTAGAACTAAAAGGATATAGGAAAAATTAAGCTTGGTTTAAACAAATGTTACCCACATCTACAACAAACAGCAACATTTCTTTAAGGAACAAAGAAAACTTCATACAAAATTTCTCTGTAGTGTATTGTTCCCTAAAATCCTGATGGTGTGAAAAGAGAGGGACTGTGAGACATTTTTCCCATGAATGCGTTCCAGTGAAAGTGATCATGTGCATTTTGTATGTAACATACATACGCACAGGGGACAGATCGGTATGACTAGCAGTATCCTATGGCATGGATGCCTGCATTATGGGGTTCTGTGGTTTGTTTCACAGGAGTAGAAAGGAAAGTCTACATGTTTCAGCTTCCTCTTAGCAATGGAAGTGTGCCAGATTGTGAATGGATAGCAGATTACATACCACGCATACTAGCGCTCTCCACCTCTTTCTCTCCTTTCCATCTATTCTTCCCACAGAAATTCCGTTTCAACAGTTTTGAGGGAGGTATCTCATGAATCACAGTTTTTGTAGAAAGGGTTTTTCCATCAGTGACCTTTACAAGAGGTACATTGGCAAAAGTAAAATTGCTTTTCTACAATACTCGCCATCCAAGATGCTCACACCATCTTACGAACCAAATAGGATTTGTACTCTCACCGTGAAATAAGTACGACATTAAGTGGGTGCTCCACATTTACCCTTCCTACGCTGCTCTTGTAAGAAATAGATATGTCTTTGACCAAATGTAAATGCAATGCCGAAGTCATTTACATAATTATTAATTTAATAAAATAAATAAATAATCAAGGAGTTCAGCTATTTAAGAGCACTTGTGCTTGAAAGAAATCACAGCACAGATGGCACAAAACAAAGAGCTCACTCCTGCTCCAATTAAAAGCTAAACTCTGACTCGCATAATTGCAGACGGAATCACTCCCAGGTACACGGACAGAAAAAGATCATTTTCAGCTCATATAGATTTTTGAAGTGCTTGGTATAGGTAAGTCACGTATCTGATTTAAACAGCTGAACTGGAAATGCTGACTGTCTTCTTGACTGTGAAAATATTCTGCATCTTCACTGAAGTGCACGCAGATTTCAAGTCAGGCGATTTCTGTAAATCAACCAACCTTTCAGTACCTTCACATCTAAATGAGGCAGAACTTTTTAATGTGAAAAAACAAATAAATCTTTATAATGTATTTGATCCATTGAAGCATTTTTAGGTTTTAGTGGGCATTTGCATGTATTTTCTGGGACTGATAAAACAATTTTTTTTCTATTTGAATAGATGTCATAATCTACTGTTTACATGCGGAAAAGGAAACGCAGTGGAAAAAGCTGGAATCTTATTATTAGCATTAGAGAAAAAGGTGCAAGGCAGTTTGCAACAACAATAGTTCTTTGCTCATAAAATGCAAAACTAAAGCACGTAGTATTATCTGTAACATCACGTCACACTTGCCGGGGTTGGTTATAGGCAAAGGCGGTTCCTAGAGCAGCAGATTGCTAAAGGGGGAGAGGGAACAAGAGAGGGTGAAAAACAGCCATGCTCTCACTGCCTACTTTGCCAATAACAAAGCCCTGAAAATCAGGTTGGCTCCTGCTGCTGCAGGAATTACAGAATACATGGGACTGTGGTGGGAGCTGTTATTCCCAACAGCAGCAACAGCTAACATTCACCCTTCCCCCAGCAGCAGCAAAAGCAGCAAGCCTCTTCCCTCCAGCTCTCCCTCTCAGCCCCGCTCCTATTGCTTCCCCACCTGTAGCAAAATTTCAGTCCTGCTTTCAGTGCTGAGAAGCTAGATGTAACGTTTGCCATAAAGAAGTACAAATAAAAGTTTGAAAGGTATGTACTACAATACAGCCCTAAATGAAAAAGCTAAACTTTTAAGTCTATACATTGCCTTTTTTAGTCTAGAAAAGATAAAAACCTTTGCAGTGGAAAAATGGAAAACTGTCCCATGCATTCTTGGCATGAAATCACGTTGAATGACATCAAAATGTATGTTCACATGCAGAGGGTTTTTAACATATCTGTTTTTTCCATTGTTTAAAATATTGAGGCGTGGCATAAAAAACATCTGACACGTAAGCCATATGTTGATAAAACACATGAAAATATTTGTGGTTTATAATTATGAGAAATTCGTTATTATAGAGCTTGTGGAAAGTACTGGATTGACAGTGCTAGTAGTATGTAGACCCAGTGAACAGTTTTCCCTTACTGTTCCCAGGTGTACACTTCAACCTCCCTGAAGTGAAGGGACTCTCTCATGGTGAACATAAGCAGGTTTCCATGGTGCATTTTGTCGCATGAAATACTAATAGTATTGCCAATGCCCTCTGTGTCAACAGTTCTGTGTTGAATACATACAGTCATACCGGTGCTTAAATTGTAAGAACACGTCATCGCTTCTTATCTGAGCAGGATTTAAACCAGCAGCCCAGAGATGAAGTTATTTTATTGCAACAGCAGTAACCTTTAGTACGGTTTCTACTACGTCACACAGAAGGATAGCCTCTGTCCGGAGGAACGTACACTCAAAGTATAAGAAGAAAACCCAACAGATGGACGCAATAGTGTGACCAAATTAGCCAACGTAAAAAGCACTGGGTACAATACATCGGCCTCCAAATAACAGTCACCTGCTACCTGTCCCCTAGGTCATTCAGGCTCCTCCCTAACACGTAAGCATATCTTTCAGTGATTTTCTCATGAGACAGATAAGCCATTTCCAGTTTTGAAATTTGTCTGAAGTATTTGGAGGGATCCTGTGTTACTTGTTAATGGTAAAGGTAGGGAAAGGGGATACTTCACATCATGATGGCAGACGAAGGTGTTGCTTTTAAGAAATTAACCACTTTGCACTCAGGCATCTCAGAGCCTCTTGATTCTACTATTCATGCTGAGCTGCAACTCTTTATCTCTAGCATCTCCTTTGTAAGCTCCGGGACACTAAAAATCAAAAAGCAAAGAAAAATATTAAGCCTTTTGACATACCTTGATCTGAAGTCTTAAAGACTAAGTAGAACTCTTAAGCATTTAGTTTGCTTAATTGGAATTTATACCTTAAGCCCACCAGCGCTCTCGTTAAATTTTAGCCTGTCAAAATGGTAAAATCCAATGAAAGCTAATGGCAACATTCTTTTAACTGGAGATTATCAAAGCGGTTGTGGAATAAAATCTTATCAATAGACTGGAACAAGCAAAATACAGATTAATACTAAGAACATGTTCCAAATAACAATGCAGTAATGGATTGGTGTTACATGGAATTTTAAATATACTTTTGTTAAGGTTGGCTTTACAGTAAAGATAAGATAAAGTGCTTTCCCCTTGATTAGATTCTAAAATAGTCTAAGAAACAGAGGTACAAGACACCTTTGTAATACAGCAAAATTATTCAGAAATTGTTATCTCTGTATTCAAAGCAGGAAGGGGGTCCCACAGTCCTTCACCCTGTGTTGTTCACTGTTACAGGTGAACTACGTTTCTGTTATAAAGCTACATCTTATTGAAAATATAACTTACCTCAAGCTTAACAATCGTGGATTCAGAAAGGCAGGTGCAGTGTAAACACAGCACACAACCAGATGCCGAAGCCCCTCAAACAAGGAGCACCTGAAAAGCAGAAGGCGTTATGTCTTAGTGTCACGATGCACTTCAGGTCTAGTACAGTCTTACTTACACCACCTCAAAGAGGTGCAGCAAATTCCAACATTTGAATCCTAATTACATTCAGCTGCTCAAAAGACGACACCAGTCAGAATGGTCACTTCCAGTTTAATATACACAGCTCTGAAGAGACATTTCATAGGGGTGGTACTCACTAGACACAGGAATAATGAACGAGAAGCTCAAGAACTCGGGTGATCTTTACCCAGAAAACTCCTCCCTTTGGCATATCTACAGAGGGAACAGGTCACACGTGCGAGGGAGCTGGGCTGAGAGCACTGCTCAGGTGCTTCTGGGAAGGTCTGCTCTAATTCCAGCAAGGGCATCAGGGCAATTTAGTCCCCCTTACTCCTATTTTAGCACCTCAACATCCCTCTCTCTTCTTCAGCAGCTTGCGTCTTGCTGGTGTCACTTGAAGCAACAATATTTGCTGTCTGATAGGGATAAGTTCTCAACACTGGCTTAACTATGTGCAAACTCTCACTCATTGTAAAAGGTCCGTTAACATACTTGCCAGCATAACTTGCCCAGTATAAACTGCAATATGGAGAAGTAAAATGTTAAACCACTGAAGCACAGGTACTAATAGGCTTTAATTCCAAATAGGATGGGAACAGCAGGAAAAACTGTTCAAAGGGTCCTACGGTCTGGATAAAGATGCTAATCCACCCCACTGCTACCTCCTTTCCCACCTGCAGCTCTGCAAACAAGGTTCTGCTGCAGATAAAGGTTGTGATCTGAAGGTCCAGAGATGGAGAGTCCTGCCCTAAATTTAAGCAAAGAATATGTGAAAGAAGGAGAGGGAAAAGCTCACTGTTTCAGACTACATTTTACACAAGCTAGTGCTTAGCATAGTGTAATGCTACTAGCAGCACATAGCTGCTAATGCCGTCTGACAATCTTCCTCCATTACCTCCTGCTCTGGGTAAATCCAACAACATCCTTGCCGTTTGTCTTGGTCAGGCGTGTGATTCGAGGCACGAGTTAAAAAGTTGATTAGAAAATTCACTGTAACCCACCTTCAAAATACAGGTCTGATCCTGGTGGATGCTGCGAGACTGCGCACCCCACTGGTGTGTGTGTCCTTCCCCTCTCAGCAGGAGGAGGGAGAGACTCTACTCACCGCTTGGAGCTGGGGTTTGCACCGCCGGGGTAGCGCTTGCACCGTTTTGTGTCTCTGGGGTGCTTGTCCTGGCTCCGTCCAGCGCCAGCTGAAGGCTCTGGAGCTGCGATGCATTCAGATGCTCACGCTGCGATCCGGTAACCATGGCGGCATTTTCAGGGCCCAGGTTTGCTATTTGTTCTGGGGACAATGCCTGGAAGGAATAAAAGCCAGAAAAATTGGTTTAGGCTGTCAATTATATAAGGCAGGTAAGGAATCAGAAGTCAGCACTGTCTTGCATTTGGAATGAGGGGAAGTAGCCTTCAACATTGTGTTGCTATAAAAGAGCTCAATAGAGCTTAAAAAAAATCCTCTGCATTCATATACTTCACTGACCGCTCATCTATCTTTCACCCTTTTCTTTACTGCTGGGATCTGACAGCTTGAGAAGCTTTCTATGCCAACACTGTATCGGACGCTTCTTCAATAAATTGCTGGAGTTTAATTTTCCAGCCACTTCTTCTCTGATTTGTTCAAAGACTGATGACATTGTGCATCCTCTTGTGTTTTCATTTATTTCCTCTCACATCTGCTCTCAAGAAACCTCAGTTGAACCTATGTTTGACTTTTGATTAGAGTTAGCAGTAGAGCAATGAGATGGAAAAAACCATGCTTTAATCTCATTATTCAATTTTCTCTTTTAGATTGAAAATCTTCCAAGTTCGGTCATATTAAAACTTGTGTTTAAAAATGAAACATGGTAATCATAATCTTACAGTAATTATCTTATATCACATAGCAGTTAACCAGTTTGTAAAGCCTGCATGTATTGGGCATGCTGGATTGCTTTGATTCTAGTTAACATTCTGCAGTCACAAGAATTTTAGCCTTCCTACACAACAAGCTTCCTTTGCTGCAACAATTCTGTATCCAGGTTCTACTTTGGAAAGACTAAATTCCCCTTCCAAGTAAGTCAAACAATGGAGCAGACGCCTCCCGATTTTTCATTGTCTACCAAATGGTGTGCTCTTTTAAACAGAGTAAACTCATGTAAATGTCTACAGGTCCAGAAATTTTGAACTGAGCCTCTCTTAACTCAATTAAAGTCCATAATACAATGTAATTTTTCATAAATAAAAATCTGAATAATGTACAGCCGTACATTTACAGCCGTAAAATGAAGTTATAAAAACCCATGTGAAAACAAAATCTGCTTTGACTCTTCCAAATACAGAAAACTCTTCCAAGAAGGTGCCCTGTTATTTGTTAAGCACATTTTGTAGGATCATTACTATTATTACTAATAAAAATGTGTGTTATTTGAAAGATGCCATAGATCTTCAGTTTTTCTCGTTTTTCAAAGAAATAGTTTCACTAAGGACATTTCAGGCTTATCTAAACTGTCAGTGGTACTGTGCAGAACAGTTAGTGTTCAAGGAGTTTTTCTCTTTTATGGAAGCTGACATAGTTAATTATCTGTTTAGCTCATCTGTCCATAACTACCTTGTTTGCCTGAGCATATGAAAAAGACCAGCCTAGGCAGAATATTAATCTTGTCACTAAGTCAAATAAAGTCTGGGGCAATGATCTCAAGGCCCATGTTCTAATTTCTGGTCCACATTCAGAACTGCTGTAATTAGATGTAATTCCTTTCCAATCCATATCTGCCTGTACAATCTTTTTTTCAGAGCTCACTCAGGAGAATGTTGCCAGATTTTAGGATAATAAAAAAGCTCTTACATAGTCAGCAGAGAAATTTTAGCTATGATAGCATCCTTGCAAATGTTAATAAACAGAGAAGAAAACTCAGATCTGAATACTGTGTTGGAAGAAAGAGTTCATTCCCCGCTTTCTGACCCTAGATCTTTGCTTTTTCCTTGGGATGCATTCTGAAGAATAAATGAAGCTTGTCTAGCATATTTTATGGGCATCACAAATACAGATGATATAACTGAAAGTTCATGTTTCAGACCCTTGACTGCCTCTCACTTAACACACCATAGAAAAATTATTTCTGAAACCCAAAACCAAACTATAAATCAGTGCTGGAGTTTATTTATACTAGAATAAAAATGATATAAATTTGGTTACTTTTTCAGCAAATGAGCTCTTACTTGGAAAATTTCAGGAGGTATACGTCTTATTGCTATTGGCTGGAAATATGGCATCAAGTTTTTATCAAAAGCTTTTAATTCATCTTCATTCAAACCACCTAAAAAAAACCACAATAGGAACAGAACTCAGGTAATATTCTTTTAGATTTATTTTTAGGCTAATACAAATTTTAAGCATTTATACAAAATATCCAATAAATTATTTACTCAGTGCGTTATGGAGAGAGATACTCGTTCTTTTTTGTTGTTGTTTCTTTCACTATATTCCAACATTACAAATCATCTGACCTTAACCATTGGTATGGAATGTACTCTGAGTTACTTTAGCTTGGAAAAGAGACAACGATAAAAATCAATAAAATCAAAAGCACCGTTATTAGGGAATGCTTGTTCACAGCCTCTTCTGATGCAAGATTAAGGACCATAAGCAGGCAATGGAGTGAGTTAGTTACTTCTTCACCCGTTAAGTACTTACAGTGTGGAACATTGCCACAGGCATCGGGGATGCTAAAATTTACAAGAGTTCAACGTGCAGTTAAACGATCACAGGGAAAAAAATCCATGAACAAAACTGGGTATGACCTCCAGCTCAGGCAGTCTCCGAGGCTGAGAGCGCTCTGGAGAAGTACCCCCCCCGCTAACCCTGCCGGTTCGCTCTTCCCTGGGCAGCCCATCCTTTCCACCGTCGGAGGCAGGATGCTCGGGCAGCTAGAGCTCTGCTCTGACCCAGTGCAGCCACTCTTGCAGCAGCACGGCTCACAAAGAGCGACTGGGTCTGAAATCCCAGTTGGTTTTGCCCTCCTTGATTTACCCTTTCCAAATCACAGGACCCAAATGACTTCAGGCTGTGGTCCCCAAAGTCGGTTTGAGCAGATTCAGAGAACCTTATGGAGAATACCATGATTTCTCCTTAGTGCTAAGGAAATTGCTGGATGTCCATCCCTGCAGGTGACTCCTCTCTGGAAGAAATGTCTTTTGCCAGTCTAGAAAAATGCACTGCTACGCGAATCTGTCTCTTAATGCTTAATAACAATGCTTCAGAACCGTCACCATCTGGAGTCTGAATTTTGTTACCGGCTATAGTACCAATCTCCTGTAAAATAGAGCCGTCCCAGCTGGCAGCAGTACCAAACACGGATTCTGTCATCTTCTTAAACTGTCTCAGAACAGGGGTGCTACAAAACAACAGGCCAATTCTTGCAAGAGCAGCACTGCAAAAGGCAACAAGGTTAATGTGACATGCTGCAATTACATGCAATACTAAATATGCCTGGAATATACTTAGTCTGCTGTAAGAAGACTGTAAACCCATTTTCAAGTTAAAATATATGTACACAAATTGCATACAATTTAATGCTTTGAGCAAAAAAAGGAATTTCTCAATGCGATACTTAAATGGTGGGATATAAACGGCAGAAGAAATCTAAAATAGAATATATTTTAAACAACTAGCGTATGCCTTCTATAACAGTTATTGCCTTTCTAAAAGCATTTAAAATGTAAAAAAGTGTCCTTTAGGCTCTGGAAATCTTGAAGGAAAACAAATTGCACAATAAATTTTATCAATAGAGATACTAATAAATATTTCATTAAGTATCAAATGCAGTACCTGAATTCAGCAGTCCTTATGGACATGATTTCTGTGGAGTTCAGAGCACAGAGAATAGCTCCTAATCCAACTAAATCAAAGCTTTTTAGTGTACTGATCGTCTGGCCAGAGTCTTGTAGAAAACCTTGCAAAATAGATCTTGCCTACAAAAGCAGGAAGATATTATGCATGAACAGAGTGAACATAATTGAAGGTTTTGTTACTAGAAGCTCAAAATCTTACCAGAAGCTATGGACCATATATAATCCTGAGGCTCCCCAATGTAATTAATTGGAGTTTGGCCATGGCCTTCAGGAGGAGCACTGCCACCACCTATATGTGACACTTGAACAGGGCACTGTTACACCACCACTTCCCAAGTCAAGTGAGTTGAAAGCGCCCTGCACCTCTTCTGCCGGGACACAAGGAAACACTTCACCGGAAGAAATGGGCGTTGAAGCACCTAGCAGAACTGCCCAATTCAATTAAATTGCTAGAACATAAATTACTCAAGGGATCAATATGAAATTTTTTTCTAATACTCAGGTTGTCTTGTCTTATTTAAGTGTCATATATAGGTGGTGACCTGTGTTTAGGATTAATTTTCAGATATGAATGGGATATTGGTACCAAAATGCCTTTGCAAGCCTAAGTCATTTAGGATGGTGCTCATCCTAAACTAACCACTTAAAAATTGTGTGTCTAGCTTAAACCTGCCACCAAGGCATCCTCCAAAGTCAGTGAAAGAAACAAGCATCTTCCAAGATTTCCTAATCTATCCACAATGCTGAGCCTCAAATGACTAGCTTAAACTAGCTGCCTAACTTACAGACAACTGAAGTTAGGCAGGATGAATCTCTTTTAACTAGCTATTCTTACTGACAGCAGAAAACCTCAAAAGCCAACTAGTATTGTATAAAATCCTCCCAAGTGCTTCCTTCTGGTAGCGCTCTTCAGAACAAGAATGTATTAACCAGATTTGTGATATTCTGCCAAAGCTGGCTGCAACCACGCCAGCATCTGTGCAGCGGATGGTATGGGTCACACAGGCAGAAGTATGCTGCCAATTGCATAGACAAATAAAAGCTTTTAACTCTTATTATGAAAGTCCCACTGGCGTAACTAGAAGTTATTCAAGGAAAGGAAGATGAGAGGAGCGTATCTGCTAATAACTTAGGCTTCTAAGGCAACGGATGCTGGGGTTGGGGGGCACGCTACCTCTTCAGTGATTACCCTTAGGAAGGGCTAGTATCTCCTAGCAGTAGTGTCTATTCTGGGGTCAGAGGGAGAGGAGGGGCTGACCTCTTTCCACTACTTAGTGGGCAAGTGCTAAAGAATACACTCGTCACTACCACAACTAATATTGACGGATGGCCTCTTGGCCGTCTCACCAGGGAAGCCAGCAGCCAGGCAGACGTCAGTGCTGACCTACCTGCCCACTTTCACTGGGGTCGCAGCTGCAGAAAAGCAGCAGGGAGTAGTGTGGATTGCTGTATCTGTTTCCTACACGATTCCAGGGCTTCAGTCCCAAAGGGCGTGAATCCAGAGCCCTTCACCAGGAGTACATTCAATAACATACTTACCTGGGTAGGAGTCCATCCTGTTTGCTGACTAAGTACAGAAACGGTGTCGATAGAATGCAAATCCAGCTCTTCGATTTCATGTTCGGTGAGTGCCAGAGCAATGCGGCCCAAGGAAACAATATGATAACTCTTCCAGTCTGGCAGCGATCCCCAAACCTTTAGAAGAGATTCATTAATGTTTGTTAGATCATTATGAATCTTCCTCTATATACACCATTCTCAAACCCCTTGGTTTTAAAAGTCCCAATACCTGAAGTACGCCTCTTCACACACAAAAGGCAGAGCTTAGGTATTGTGAAGGTTTTCGAGGTTCTACGCTAATAATGGGCTAGTTTATCTAAAAATGCTGCAATTTGTACAGCTTGACCTTGTTGGTAAGTCAGCACAGGGACTGCTGGAAGTATCGCTGTAGGAACAAGTACCACTAGAAACAATAAAAATGTGAGTTTGTGCCGAGATCCACACTGTTACACCGCTACCACAAAAGCAGCACCTGGACTACTCGGGCTTCTACACCAGCTGCAATCGCTCCGGTGGAGTGACTTTAGATTGCTTTTGTGACTATCTATCATTCTGCCTCAGTCATTGACAAGGAAAGCAGAAATCAAAGTAGAGAATCGGGTAATACAGACAAATAGCCAATTCCTGTAGTTCTGATTTCTAGTTTGTGTGCATTCAATATTAAAAAAAAAAATTTACATGTGTTTGTACAGATACAGTTAAATCGTAAAGCTCTGTAAAAACAAAGAAATAAGCAGGGGCTCTTCTAAACCAGTACCAATGTATTTAAACTGACAAGTTCCACTGCTTTTACTTTATCTGTGATATAGTTACAGTGATTCAAAAGCTGTCACAGGTCGGCCCTAAGAAAATTTTGATTTCAGGAAAAGGTCTGCCTGAATAAGGAATAATGAAAGTCCAGCAAGAGCTGAATTTGCAGAGGCTAGAACTGTCAATGACATTTAGCTGGAAATGACAGAAGACAGTAGTCAGTGGTCAGTATCTCTCAGGATGTGGCCAGTTGTCTTTGCAGAGAAAAGACACTGGGTTTTGGCTGGAGGAAGTGACTTGAATAAGAAAGGCATACATTTAAAAAAAAAAAAGCTCCCTTTAAAGGTCTCATATACTTCAGCAATTTTGCTTTATGTCAGTCAATACATGACAGTTTTCTAGTACATGATTGTGCTGCTAACTCTACATAGAAAAATAAAACTAAAAGCCCAGTCCTGGGCTAAGTTGATCGTTCATGCTGTCTGATTCACGGAAATATTTATTTCATTTTCAGGATAGCTACAATTTAACTTTTGTTCAAAAAATTAGAAAGGTCAAAGCTAGTAAGGACTCGCTGAAGGAATATCTCTGCAGTTGCCTACTAAATAGTGTTTGCACCTTCAGATACATATGAAGCTGTACAACCTGCATAAAATAATGAAAAGGGGCCAGATCTCTGGAATAAGATACCCCTTACACAGAGTTGCAGACTCTGCTGTTCCTACTGACGTGCACATCCAACACAGCGCAGCCTCAGGGCTGCCGAGGTGCTTTTCTCAACTACGACCCTCGGGTTAACGATTTGTTTGAGAGATGCTTTGCTGGACCAGTACCTCCTGACTGAGTTTCCACCGGATCTTTTATGTTGGTTTTACGACGTCATAAAGAAACAGAAAAAGGGTCTAAGCCTGGGAAATTTCAATCTTTTCCAAAGAAAATAGATAGTAAAAAGCATTAGCCCAATTTTAAAGCTCTTAATTCTCTAGCTTAAGAGAGACACGAAACACATGCAGTTAAAAATGTCGTGTGTCTATTTCCTGATCTAGGTCATAAATTACAGAATTTGAAGTACTTCATAAATAGTATTATCTGACAGTGCTGGATGAAATCTCAGACATAAGGATATAAATAACACAACACATGAAACTGAAACACTCCTTTGTCCTCATTCACCTAGAGACTACAGATCCATACATCTGTTGCTATCGCGGAGCTTGGAGACCTTCCACTTACAAGTGAGCTAAGCTTCTTACTTTCATTAAGACACAATCTGATAACTAGACTTTTTGAATTAGTTTGGGACCATGTGTAGTATGCAGGTTCTTTTAGGGGAAATCAATCAATTTAGGAGAAATTAAAGCTGGCTTAATCAAACCTTTAATCAAAGATGCCCTTTAGTTAATAACATAACAGCATCTTATGCACATAATTTCAAAGAACTTTGCTTGTACTGTCTGATTTCTCATGCTTCGCGTTCAGAGTAACACCATGTTGCATTTTGCAAATTAATATATAGGAAGTCTGTCTTTGTCTAGCAGCAATCTGTCTTACAAACACTCACACAGACAGAATATACTCATTCAGTGCACTACAGATCTGTAGATCTTTGAATTGAATATAGCTGTGATATGAGTGCATTAACCTCGTTGGCAATTTCTCTACAGCACATATCATTCTGTAAGTATACCATTATGTTGCACTGCTGTAAAACATTTTAGTTCCCACTATCTCAGATGAGCACTGTTTTTATTTTCTTCTAGGATTATGTATTTCTTCCCTTTTCCTACCCACATGTCTCTGTGCTGACAGAGGGAAGCTGCCTTGGGAAGAATGCATTTGATGCAGCGGGCTGTTGTCCTTCTGCAACAAGGCAGCAGAGACAGAACGGCAGAGATCAGCAGCTACTTTTGGAGATCTGGTTAGTGCCACTTCTCTTCAAGCACCTGCAGTTCAGGAGTTTTAAAAGCTGAGCTTCATTGCTAAAAACTGCACTGTTGGCCTTATCTACCCAAAAGTCACAGGCAGCTCCACTACTTTGGCTGCAGCTGCTGGTTTAAGATGCTGCCCAGGCCCACCTTGTCCCCTGCTCCTGCTTTGCTCCAGAGGTCACAGCCCTCAGATCTCCGAGCATCTGCACTCGTACTACTTGCAGCCAGCTGCACTTGTAGATGCTTCCTAACCTCATTCTGTCAGAATGATCTGATGGAGCCTAAAAAGGACTTTTAAAACGTTGGATCATTTTGACAGAACAGGATTACAGAGTAGCGTGCCATGCAGAGATGGAAGCAGATAACCTCCAGCAGATGCTGGTGACAGGAAGCTGAAGATAGGCTGGGGATGGTAACCTCTTCACCTCTGGATTTTCTGCAACCAAAACAACTTGTCTTACTGCACCCTAAGGCTTTTCCTTGCTGAAACAAAAGTACGTTTGGGACACTACCTGTTCCCCAGCAGTGCAGGCAACCCCAAAGCAGCAAGAGGAGGTCACCCCCCGGGAGGAGGGCAACACCAACACCAGGGATGGAGCGAGGTCTGACTTCTCTGCCAGCCCACAGCTGGCCAAAGCAGCGCTGCTCAGAGCCCAGACACCTTGCTGATGCTCTGCCCCAGACACAGCGTGCTGAACTGCACCCAGCACAGCACTCTGCCCTGAGCACCCTGGCACAGATCCTGCGCTGCGGTGCCAGACGGGGAGAAGTTTTCATCCCGGCCTCCCGCACTGCTGCTGCAGCATAGGCATCAGTACGGGCTGAGCCCAGGGCAGAGACCTCTCTGAGGAGCTCAAGAGGAGCTGCATTGCTGCACTCTGCAAGAAAAAGGTGCCAGCAGTGCTGCAGGAGTGGTGACGAGAGCTGAGACTACAGCCCTGTTTCTTTCCATGAATCTACAGCCTGGCGAAGATAGAGGTCTTCTCTCTGCTGTGCCTCCGTAACTTGCACTCACCAGTAACATCCTAGTAAAGACAGGCTAAATGCATGGGGTTTTTTTTCCTCCCTAAAATTTCCCACTGATGGGATTGTCCCTGCCTGCGACAAGAAGGTAGGAGAATGAGCTTTATTCAGCTAATAACAGTCTCTTTCAGTCAGTCTGGTTTTATACCACTGTAACCTATATTTAACATTGATGCAGACAGTTTAACACTCTGAGCTTAATTCTCAGCAGGCCTATAGTACTGCTTGCTGATTTTTCATTTATGAAAGAAAAGTGAGAAGCAAGCAACTGAAAAGCAATTCAAAAGTAAAAGCACTTAAGTTTTTCAGCTGCCAATAGCTCAGAACTACTTGCCTGTTGACTCTAAAGCAAGGGCAATAGTCTTCTATCACCATCTCACATTATTTTTCCAATAAACAATAGATATTCTTGCAGCAGTAGTGACATTGCCATAGCACAGTTATTTTAGAACTGCATAGTTCAATAACAACAAATCAAATTATGGATTTAATTTCCCTTCACAGACAGGATAGTTACCTGCTTGGCTTTTTCCTTCAAGGCAATAAGCTGGGAGCTGTTAAAACCTGAGACAGTCCCAAGAAGTTCCATATTTTTGTCAAAAGTCCCTGCGTCCATGCATTTCAGGTCCTGAACTGACCAAAAGACATTTGCTTCTGCTAATTTAATAATTTCATCTGAAGAAGGAGCTCTGGTTCCCAGGCAATCTGGAAAAGAAGTCAAATAGCAAGAGTTTTCTTCAAGGATACTGAAAAAAAGAAATCAAAGCAATATAGAGATTTAAGAGGGTGACAGACTATGAATTAACTGCAGCTGATGTGATATTGATAAATTAATTATCTTGCAATGAAATAATTTCTTTAAATATTTACATTGTTAACATCCTGGATGTAAAACCAGAATTTGCCTAACTTGCAAGAAATGTTATATTCTTTGCCCTCCAAAGGCAGTGCATGCTGGAAAAGAAAATAGGAGCAGACATATATTTCAGAACAGTTACAATATAGGATGCCACAATAAAACTAAAATCTGGATGTGCGCAATAAGAATAACCAATATCTTCCAAGTTTCTTTCAAGTCTAATTCCCTAAAGGCATGAAAACCTAGGCAAGAGCTTATTCTGAGGTAAAACCACCATTCGCTGGGAGCCTTGCTTGAGTAAGAATGAAATGCAAATCCTTGAGATGACCTCGGTGGAAGTCTCCATATAGCTATGTCATTGTTCACAGAAAAAAGTTGCAGCTGAATAAACTTCTCCATGTTCAAACAGCACATATGTGAATCCTGCTCTCCAGGAAAGTAACAGACACGAGAGGTCCTTTTACTCTGAAATACCCCGACAAAGACATATGTCATATAAGACTTGCCTGACATTTAAACAAGGTGAAGACAGAAGCTGGATGTGTCAGACAAGCACGGTGCTTGTTCTTTATGTCAAGCATGTTGTTAAAATGTCAGGATTTAGAGAGGACTGTTCACTTACAACAGAACTGTTTGGACAGACAAACTCCATTTAAAAATCTTATTTACAGTCAGGTTCTGGCCCTATGCATGATCAAAGGAGACAGTTTCCATTGTGTGTTTTAACAAATCCTGATCTTTGTTGGCATAATCTAGCTCTAATATTGATGGAAAGCAGAAATTAGAATCCTAATGTGGTTGCTTACTGCTCTCTCTCCTATCACTAATGTAGGAAAACCTTATTAAATAATTATCTAAACCAAATAATCCCTACATGTCTTCAGATACGGTCATTACCAGTAAAAAGCAAGAATTTCACAGATGCTGTGCCTGAGCTAAGCTCCCCCAGATAAATAAATTAAAGCGAGGATGTACAAAGTAGATTTGTACTTTGAAAGGAGGCAGAGGAGGGATTTATTTGCATCAAAGGAAGCTGCAGTAGTGGGTAGAACACTGAAAAGATTGAATCTGTTGAGCAAACGAAAATGTTGTTCAGCTTCCACTGTACCAGCTGATGTCCTGCTCTCCCTTTACACCGCCCTCTTGTGAAGCTGCATTGTTTCACTTCCCTCTGCTGCAAAAGGTCAGCTTTTATCATGTAAATACTACCCATCCAGACACAATGCAGTTCCCTTCCCCAAGTCATGAAAACCTAATATTTTGTGTTCTTGGAAAAAACATTGATTTTATTATTTGTAACACACCAGATACATTGGCGTAATTACAGAGGGAAATACTAATTAGACTCCTGGCTTTCTTCCTGTATCTGATGCTACTTCACTCTTCCTTTTGCTATATAATCACATTTAGTTTGATTAACATATTACACATATAATATATTACAACATCTCAGTGCTTGAGGTAAGCAACTAGAATTCTTTTTCCAGCACTGCCACTGCTTTCTGGTAGCATCTCAGACACACGATTCCTGAGTTTTGCCTCAAATGTTCCACCTTGCTTAAAGCACCGTCTTTGTTTTTATCTTGATGTAGACATAGATGTAAGAACTCTGTCACTGGTAATTGTTACTGTTATTAATATTAGCTCACAGCTGGACTGTGGGTAATGTAAAATAGCAGGTTGGCAGCATGAAGAGCATCAGTGTTATTCTGGAGCCATTTTCATAATACCCAATTTTCTAGTGATTTACAAATCAGCCATAAAACGTCATTCCTTACTGAAACCACCATGCGAGCTGTGTGGAGTTGATAAGATTATGTTTGGTAACAGAACTTCAATACCACACTTGGACTGCAAAAATATTTCTTAAGACTAGCACAAACATTCCTTCAATTTTTCATCTCCCAGACTCCCCTCCCTGCTGAGCTCGTGCACCCCAAGTGAAGAATGAAAAGCCTCCATAGCCTTGGAGACAAGTTATCCTTTGACAAAGACCATTAGCTTCACTGGCAGGTTTATATTGCTCTTGCAATGCAGATGAGACAGCTCTGCAACTGCACTGGACATGAGTTCGTCTGATTAGAGAAGTCTTTGGGATTCATGTTGTTGTGATCCAGAGGCCTAAAAATGCACACATAAGGACACAAGCATACCGAAATACCTGATGCTGAATCTTTAGTCCTGTGGCCCCTGTCTAAAGAAATATGATTTATGATCTGATGATTTACTTGTTCAAGGAAGAGTGAATTTCATGCATACAGATGGACTATACTCCGCTATTCCACCAGCTCGATTTTGCTTTTTTAGAGCATGATAATTGTGTAATGACTCCTCTGATCAACAGAGGTCATGTTTTTTTCCAGGCTATGCAAAAATACAGCTCTGTAGAACACCCTCTGTCTCTCTCTGTATATGAACACAGCATTATCAGGAGCAAATTCATTCCCAGAGACACACAGTCATCATTCAGAGTTGCTGTTACACACGCAGATGGATTTCCATGGTGCCTCAGGGCTTGCTGAGACCTTGGACCTGTATTTTGTTAGACAGAGAACCAATGGGAAGATTTTCAAAGACATAAAGGCAGACCAAACTCCTTGAAATTGTTGGGGTCTAAATTCCCAGTAGTGCTTTCAAAAGCCCCCCCACAGCAGGGTTGTTTTCCATGGCACAGGATGGCATAGCTTAAAAATTCTGCCTGGGTGAATTTCAAGTAAGAGAAAGGATACAGTTATTATAATAATAGAATATAGTCAAAGAATGTACCTTATACAAGGAAAATAATCCATTTGTGACCAGAGATTCTAATAGATTAGTTTGGTCGCTAATTAAAATACCTTTTAGATTATAACAAACTTTTCCATTTGGACAGACAAAACACCATGCCACCAATGTCAGATTTAAGAACAGCCGAGTCAACATATGTTCGGATTAACTATTTGCAATCTTTTGGCACAACAGTAACTTGTCACTTTCACAGCTTTTTAATTCAAGGATTTTCACTTAGATGACAAAGAAAAGTAAAAATAAATAAAAAAGTAAAAATAAACAAAACCCTCTAATTCAAATCATTCATCTTTTTCCTTTGTGCACTCAGGAACATTCCAGGAGATGCTTAACCATACAATCCTGTAACGAAATTAAGTGTTTCAGCAATTGGTCAATGCATGAGACAACTACAGGCAACAGAACGAAGACTCTCACTGTTTTTGCTAAAAGTCTGAACCTCTTTAAGTTACTCAATGCTTTATTTTTTATTGTCCAGCTTCTCCGAATGCATTTGACGACAAGGTGGAACAAAAAGTCTGTTTGAACCACACCATCAGAGCCCAAAATGGCACCAGTTAAATCTGGCACTTTGCACAGATACCAGGTGAAATACTGACCAGGTCTGTTGAGAGATGATTCGGTGCTGGCAGTGGCATTGGAGACGGATTCAAATACGGTTGACAGAAGCTCTTCAGCTGAAGAAATTCGTCCAATTGTCTTTGCTATTTGTAAAATGATATCGGGGAACTTCAAAGGGAAAGAAAGAATAAGTAAGACTTCTTTCTCCCTTTTAAAACAAAACAATTTGCAGAGAAAGACTTGTGCAGACCTCAGCAAAGCAGGGGTTAGTAACAGCTCAGCCTCCTTCCTATTTGTGCAGATGTTTCAGAAGAGGAGAATAAATTGGCTGCTACTAAAAGGTCAACAGCATATGTTTGAGGGGGGAAAAATTAGAAACAAAGCAAATTCTGAGTGATTATCCCTCTTGTATGCCCTCTCAGCTTCTGGCAACACCTGAGCACTGCCTGATTGGAGTCTGTGTCCAGACCCTCCAGTATTAATGAGTTCCACCATTTTAGTATGTGCAGTACAGGAAGTACTTTATTTCATTTGTCTTAAATTTGCCAGATAAGTGTAAGAATTGAGGATAGGGACCCAATTAAATTATGAGAAATAACTTTAACCTGTTCATCTTTTCTGGGCTTTTTTGACCCCTCTCTTCCACCCTGCTAGACACCTTCCTTTCAGTTGAAGAATCCTATTCTATTTGGTCAATTATAAGTATTATCTCCTGAGGAAAAGTTGTTGACTGTGCTCACATATTTCTGCTGAGGAATGAATTCCTCATTCCAGTATAGATTACTCCTATACGTAAAAATTATAAGATTATAAAGAACTAAAGAGGGCAAAGAAACTACAAAGTGCAATGCTGAGGCTATCAGTTATTGTTATGTGTGCTACACTGGCCCTAGGGCAAAGGGCCACAGGAATAAATGCTAATTTGATCAGTATGATCCCATTATTAATAGGATAAGAAACATAACTTTTATGGTTGGAAGGCAGGGGAATGGAGGAAACAACACTGCAAGGTGTAAAGTACTAAAAATGTTTGAGTCTGCATCACTATAAATGCATAATTTTTTTTTCTACATGACAGTGTACAATTCTCATTGTATACATGCAAATAATTGTTTACTTTCAAGAAGAAATCTCAGAAACTTTGATGGAGTCAAGAATGTGTGAAACATTAACACGTGGTTCCTTGCCAAGAGAATTATTTACCTAGTTTAGTTATTCAGGTTACATAATTTAGACTGCATTATGACATTCACAAATCCAAACTCTAACATTATCTTTTACAAATTTAAAAATTATAATAAAAACATACCTTTTCAGCAAGGATGTTTAATTCCCCTTTTGACAGCAGAGCTATGAATGGTCCAACATCTAATGTTGTTTCAGCTGTCCAGTTTTTTGGGGAGCTGAAGAAATATGTTGGAAAATTGTATTAATGAAGAATGTTTGCAATCAAAATTATACTAAAACTTCAGAGTTTCATATAGGAAACACAGACACTTCTATGTCAATGTGATGATTCATGCTTATTAACATCAGATTGTGTTGTCTCATCTCTCTGTGATCGATAGGGCATTAGTGGAATTCTCAATATATTCAGAGAAAGCCTTCAAAGATGTGGTAATGGGGCTCTCTCTCTCCCTCAATAGTCATAGTATTCTTAGCATTACAGTGTTCAAGCAAGGAGAAATAATTTTTTTTTTTAAAGAAAATTTACCATTTCCTATCAGGTTCATACTGCAATAGTAGTCTGCAAAATGGTATCAAAAGAGAAGGAGAAACCTCACAACCAAAATTGAAGCCATCCTTTTTCCAAGAATCTTATCCTAAGGACCAATGTGCCTAATACTTCAAGCAAGCAATACTTGCCAGTACTTGCTTATAAACTAAAAAAAACCTCCTCTATTCCAATATTTAACTATTTACAGGTGTACAGGGGCTGTTTTTCATTGGTGTTGGGCAACTGTAACTTTCCCTGATGTCAGCAGGAGCTGTGGGTGCTCAACATTTCTGAAAAACAGGTCCATGCACACTTAGGAGAAGTGGACAGTTTCCCCCTCATTCTGAAAAGATCAAGTTCACTAAACAACTCGGGAAGGTAACCCAGTGTGGCACTAGTCTGCTGCTAATGCTGCCTTTTTAAAACTAAGGGACAGAAACATGAAACATAGGTGAAGATTTAAATCCATACCTTATTAACTCCGTATTTTTACTATCTGCTATTTCATTCATCTGCAATGTCAAGAGTTATGGAAGGCAGATCTAACACCTTGGAGAGCCACTTCTAATGACACCTGTGCCATTTCTGTATGAGAGATCAGTTCTATGATAGGTACCATATCTCTTGAAATAACATGCTAAATTATTTGTAGAAATTTCAGGTCTTAAAAATTAAGTTCAGTTCTGAGTGGCGCTGGGTGTTTCAAAATGTACGTAGCTTAGCTCTATGCAGGTTTGGCCTGTTTGTTTGATACAAATCTGACAAATGTTAGCCCACCCAGTTGGTGGTTGACTTAAGAAAGCACTTGGATAGATAATTTTCAGCCTGAAAGGGCCTGAAGAAGATGGTAGTAACAAATCTGTTACTCGTGCATGTTCTCATAGAAAATTTTATTTGGTTTGTTGCTCCACTATGAGGATGTTTGACTAGACAAGTATTTTCTAAATAAAATAAAATAAAATAAAATATTATTCTAGCACAGTGTGTCATGATTCAATAAAATGGATCTGTATCAAGATTAACACAGGGATGGGATCTGATGGAAAATATAGCTATTCCATTACCAGAAAAATGCTGACTAGGAGGAAGCTGAATGAGCAACTAAAATGATTAGGTGGATCAAGTGACAGACTTTGGGGCTGAAGGCATGGTTAGAAACTATGCATTCAGTCTCCCTTTTCAAATGCAAGATACTTCTAAGAGACAATGCAAGAGAGAAACAGTATATTCTTGCCAGATAGAGGACGGCTTTGTTTTTTGCATGACTGATACAGCAGTGTGGTTCCAATCAGCCTTCTAATCTGAGTCATTAATGACATCTAAGACACTATCCACTTTGCTGCTTCAGCTGGTTGAACTTTATATCCCTCTGCTTCTTCTCTAGCTCTTTCCCATTGTCACAGGTGCTTGCAGTCGTCTTTACTTCTCTTCTCACACCAGCACACCCAGTATCCCACTTCCATTTTCCCATTCTTTGCATTCCTGCGCCATTCTTTGCCTGTAACGCTCTTTCTCTGCCACGCCAGAGAGTCTGTTTGCCTGCCCCTCCTCAAACATTACACTGTCTGCCTTTTTCCTCTGGGACTTCAGTCATGCAGGGTGTCCCTGGGGTTGTATTTTGTGCCACAGCTGTTATGTTACACAGAAGAACAGAAATGTCATTCCAGTGGACAGAGACCCCAAGCTCGGCCAGTGATAGAAGTTGCTTTGTGTTGTTTTCATTGCAGTTCTATCTGGGCAAAGCAAACGGTTGGTATTTGCATAGCTTAACCATCAGCGTAAGCAAGGTGGTATATCTAATACCTTACCCATATAACTCGAGGAGTTTGTATGTAATTTCAGTCTTCTGCTCGTGGCTGAGCTGTTGGCAGAGTTTGAATTGATGAAGGGCTGTTGCCATTGCCTTCAGGGACATTCTGCCACGTAGAAAGGCTGGAGGTAAGTGGCAGATTAGATTTCCAAGTAGGTCAACATCATATTCATCAGCAATGGAGCCATTCTGAAACAAGAAGCATTTACCTTGTTGGCAGAGCTAATCTTGGCTCTTGCCCTGTATCACTCAACTGCATCACAACACATTTAAGCTCTGTGACCCTTTAAGGAACAAAGACACAACAGTTTGCTCTGGCAACTTAATCTACAATTTCTGCCAAGACTGCTTTATACTTTTTGCTTTTACCAGTGCAACTGGTGATATTTAATAAGCACTTCAGAGCTTTCGGTGTATTCTTTATTCCATATTGAAGTACACATAAAAAATAATTAAAGCTAACTCTCCTGCCACAGTCTCTATATCCAGGTGACCACCCAACACCTGCAGAGGTGGTACAGTTCTGCCCGGCAGCAGGGGCCACAAGCTCCTGCTGTCAGAAGGCTTTGCTCTGAGGCAACACTAGTGATGACAGGGCTGGTTAGTATGTATAAGGACATGAATATTCACAGCTACATCAAAGAACTAGTTTTCTCCCTAAAAACTGGTGACTGCTGCAGCTGCCAGTCAGCAGAAGTCACAAAGTCCTCCTGGTACCACCACCTCTCCCGTGGAGCCTCCTGTGCCACGCACAGCTCTACAGGACTAGCAAGGCTTGGAGCAAGGGGGAACAGCTCCAGGTGCAAATGGGTCAGCTCCAGGCTGTCCCGGCCAGGTCACTGTGGTCAACAATGACATTTCATGAGAACGCTTCACAGCATGCATAGCGTCAAGGAAAATTGTTAAGGACGCTATAAAAAGGTTTCCTTAGGCAGGGAACAATAACATTGAAATGGTACACAAAAAAAATGTAAGAATACAGACGGGTAAGTCGAGAACTTATGTAGGTGGTGACTGACATTACTGTATGAAATGCAGTACAGTAACACGTGCAAAGAGAACCCCAGAATGGCTGAGTTTGGAAGGGACCTCTGGAGGTCGCCCGGTCCAACTCCCCTGCTCAAATCAGGTCAGCTACAGCAGGTTGCTTGGGGCCTTGGCACTAAGAGCTTCTCTGAGCTAGGCGATAGTCTAAGCTGCTCTTGCTTGTGACAATGAAGAAATTAGCACGCTGTGTTATTCCCTTTTGGGCTCTCAGAGTCCATCAGCTACGGTTTCACCGCACGCACACAGAGCCGGAAAGCCTGTGTCTCAGGTTGCTGTCTGTATAGAAGAGACCACGAGCGTGCGCATGCGGACCGGAGAGTACAAGTAGGCAAGATAACTTTGTGATGAACCACATGACAATAAAGGGAGAGAAACTAATCAACCACTCTCACTTAGTTTGGACTTGTCAGTGGCTAATTACAGATTACATTTTTTGCCGTTCCTCCTCCACTGCTGACCCCTCCTAGCCATACCTACCAAGCACTCCTGTATTTTTTGCAGGACAGCGTTCTTTTTGTGAAGGCTTGGATTCAAAAGGTCCATCTCAGTCTTCCCCAGACTTTCAATGAAAGGGACACACAAAGGGCCTGAGACATACTCCAGGTACTCAATCCTGCAGAAAGAATACAGATGTAAACCTGACCTTCATACACCCATAACCACACCCATAAAATTTGTGATGACGAAAAAATGTAGAGAGAAGTCTGGACTTGAAAAATTATAAACCAGCCAGGCCAGAAAAGTTGCAATCAATCCACACCTTGCTTTAACTTACGTCTTTTCCTCCAGTTCATCAGCACATCAGCCTCACTTCAAAAAATGGCTAAGGGTTATAAATAGCTGCAAGTGGATGAAAGTGCTCCGAGATGCTTTGACACCATATGAAACAAGACTGTCTACAGTTCAGAAACTTTTCCCCTTTCTCCTTTTTATTAGGAATAATTCTCTGATGAACAAAGATGTGGTGGGTGGGTTAAGGACAACAAGTACTTTTAGAGTAAGCTTCCTTTTTATCAAGGTCCAAGAAGGCCTGCCAAATTAAACAAAATGATGCTCTTCTCCACCCAGAGTGGCAGTCAGCCTTTGCAAATAAAGCCACATCCCAAAGCTGTGCAAGCCCAGCCTTACCAGGGTTTGTAGGCAAGAGCACCAGCAACTTCTGATGGCGCTGAACAAGCAACATGCAATTGTTGGCCAAATAACTTTGTGCTGCAGTTTGTAGAAAGCCTTGTATTAAAGTCTTTCTATTATTATTTTATGGTTTTTAAACAGAGTAATGCCTTTTCAAACAGAATTCTTTTCTTTTCTTACTATTTTTCAATTAAAAAAATTCCAGGAAAAGAATAGTTCTCATTCCCTTTTATCCCCTTAAGCATGTAGGAAGAAAGAAATAAAGAAAAAGGGGAATTAACAAGTTGTACAATTCAAGAGTTCCTATCAAGGTACAATTATTATTTTTTTTCTAAGGAAAAAAGCTGTCACTGAATATTACTTGGCTATATTATAATGCAAAGTTTTGCTAACTTACAAAAATGTCTTTAAAGACACTAAAATGTTTTTAACCATACAGAGCAATACGTTTGGGCAGTACTTTGTCTTACATATCCATTCTCAAAAAAACCCTAAACAAATAAGCAAACGAAGTCTCAGAACCTAGGGGGAAAAAAAAAGAAAAAAGAAAAAAAAATCCAGCATAAACTACATTTAAAAATTAGTTTTGTGATTCTAAACAATTATACTCAAGAAAGGCAACGAATTAACCCCTTTATTTTAGCAGACATCAGCAACAGTATAAGCAGCAACATTACAAGCTTTTTCATTGCTGCCACACCACTGCACCGTGATGCAGTCTGCGCACAGAGCGCTTCAAGGGGGACTGATTTCAAGGATGCAAAGGAATCCACAATTGTGACAAAAATGGGCTATACTAAGAGACATCAGGTATTACCAACTTGCACTTGACGCAGATTTTGGCTACAGCCAGTGACCACTTTTTATAAATTACCACTTGTTTGAATCATCAGTTTTCTTAGGACTGAAGAGGTTATTAAAAAAGTGCTCAGAAGGACTACTCTGAATGTACTGCTACGAATGCAGTAACCTAAGATGTCTTAAGATGTAACTTACGGAAGCACCAATAAGAGTAAGGGAGGAATAGATGCATTGGAGACTTTCCAAAACTTCCAAGCCAAACAATTAACCTAAAAGCAAGAAAAATTTAAGATCTTAATCATTTCGAAATTTTGAGGAATAATGAAAATATGTTTGTTTATTACAGCTTATAAATTAGCATATAAAAAACTGTGTGTGTTATCTTCAGAGAGCATTTTTCTTCAGCTTTTTTAAAGTAGTTTAGAGTTTTCTTTTTGTAGACTCCAGAGATGAAATATCCTATATTTGGGTGCATGAGAGCATTTGTATGTTTTCGAAACATATATATATTTCCAAACAGATTACTCATGAATTAGCAAGTTAGAAGGACTGTAGAAATTTCTTGCAATTTGTAAGTGACAAACAAAATTGTCAAAATGAAGTATGATAACAGACGAATTCATACATAAAAGATTTAAATGAAATATGTTAGCAGACAAGTTCACATACACAAAATTTTGAAAAAAAAAAAAAAGAAAATAGAATTAACCAAAATCTAATTTACCTACAGTTTGACTATTGGATAGTATGTTTATGTATATAAAGTCTTTTTTTGGTCTTACCTGATAGGGAGAAAGCAGATGAAGATTCTTTTCAAAGAATTTAAAAGTGTTTAAGAAAAAGTCTGTGTCCATACTTTCAATGAGTTGACAAGTTACTCCTTTCACAAGCTGCCCTGTGCTGATAGGAAAAGCAAAGTTCAATTTTTTTAATATTTAAGCAGGATCTACTCCTTACTCCCCACAACCATGTCCTAAGATACAGTTTCTTGACCACCTCTCTTTCCCCTTTCTTGTAATCAAAAGGCCATTGAAAGTAAAAATGTAATCAAATTGAAAAATATTGACTGAGCCTTAAAATACCAAAACCTCTGCAATTCTTTGATCCAGATTTTGGATTTGGAGACCCTTCTTAATGAGGAAGGTGAATTATCCTGTGGTACCAAGGAATGAATAAACACAAGACAGCACAAAATAACCACATGGTGTTTATGTTTACCTCAAAGTCGCTCTCATCACAAAACTAGACTTAAACTCCATTTCAAGAGAGACTATCATCCATACCTTAGCAGGTCAACAGGATAGTTTTTCTTAGACAGTAATTCATACAGATACAAAGCCTGAAATAAAACCCACCATATTTAAAGTTAAGCTTAGGTAATTCAGTTGTAAGAGGCAATAACTACTACAAGGTTTTTGTACGCTTAACTCTCCTATGTACTTTAAAGGCATTTCCGTGGTCCAGTTTGGCATCCAGTGCTGAATTTCTTCTTCACAAGACAAGACATCACTGACTGGCACTATGGGATGATGTTAAACATGTTCATGGTACACAACCACAGAATAATTTAGGTTTGAAGGGACCTCTGGAAGGGATCATCTGGTCCAACCTTGCATATCTCTGGACAGAGCCAAAGGGCTGACTGTACATGCAACTGTCTAGTATACAGTACTGGAAAGAGAAAATTTATGTGGCAGAATCTTGAAGACTTTTAAACTCAGCATATTAATGCTTCCCTTTCTGCAACATTGTCTCATAATGCTGCCTAGGCTCTAAGTGACCTCTGGTTGTTTATGTTAAGATATATTTGGGGCAGCTCCTTCCTTTTACCTATGTTCCTTGAACACATAGGTATTACAACACTTTTCCTATTCTCCCATCATACTAAATAGCAGTGGAATGGGAACTGCATAGTAATTTTTACCTGACTTCTTCTTAGTTCTTTTTCTTTCATCATTGAAGAATTATATCCAGTCTGCTTCCATAAATCAGAAAGAGATACTTCTTTAAAGAAAGCTCCTTGTATATCTTTGACGGATGAAGAAAAATCTCCAGATGCAGCTATCTAAAAAGAGGAACAGATAAATACATGGCATTTCAGAACTGATGCTTAGATTTACAGGATTTGCCCTTCTTTCTATTCTGTATAATATTTCTCTTAAGAGGATAAAGGAAAAACATGTCAGTATTAAAAACGCCACAGGACTAAGCAAAAGACAGCCTTCAAAATATACTTGGTGTTCAGAAAAAACACTGGAAGTATTAACCATTGAGCTAAAACACGTATCTCAGTGACAACATTTTAAATCATGCTCTGCATATCTGGTTATTGTGCTCTCGTACAGAAAGAACCTGCTACACACTCGAGTTTATAATTACCTTCCTGAGGATCCCTTGCTGTTGGGCAGGCGATAAGTCAGATAAGTATTGGGATGTCGTGCCTCGAATAATCTGAGAAAGCTCCTTTGGGTTCATGCTGTAGAATGACTGGGTGCTAATACCAGTTACCAACGCGCCCATTTGACTAACATTGTAAAATGATAAAACCTGCAGAGATAACAGCACAAATAAACAGAAAGTTTTCTGGCTTGTGAACGGCAGATATATTTAAAAGCAAAAGTTAATAAACAAATCAAAACTATTATTGTTGAATACTTAATACATTTCTTGCCTGGGGATGCACTTTCCTCAGATTTCTTTCAATTCAGACTGTTCAGGGAACAAATGCGACAATTTTCTCAGAGGCTCCTTTTTTTAAACTTCAGAAAGGACCCTGATTCCTTCCATTACAGTATATTTGAATATATAGTCTGGGATCTCTGATCATGCAAATTCTGCCTAGGGCAGTGATACAGACAAAATAATATATACAACTGTCAAATGCAAATAGTCATTCTCTCTGTTACTAGAGAATTACTTTGGGAGGTACAGTCTTGGGTGTTTTTATTTGATTTAAACAAAATTTTCAGACCACTGAAAAGAACTCTTGTACTAAACTTCTCAAAATCTACAGTTATCGTTGAGAAAAAGCCATTTTACTTTTAAAAACAGAAGGTAGGAAAGCTGTTATCAGAGGTACCTTTTCATAAGAGAGGTATTTACTGGATAAAATCATAACTTGGCTTTTTGCCCACCCAGAGACTTGGTTTAATGTTGCAATAGCACTATGCACCGCTTCAGGTGACAAAGAGTCCAGCTGACTTGAAGTTAGCCCAACCACGGCATCTGACAGAGATCCAAGGATATCATTCAGTGTCTGGTTTTGCATGGCAATGTTCAAGAGTTGAGATTTGAGCTAAAGTAAACAAAAAAAGCAGATGGAAATAAAAATCTGCCAAGAACCAATTCTCATTATCACCTAAAACTTTAACTGGAGTTTCTGGAATAGACATTGGCAACCATTTAGTGACCACACACTTCATAAAAATTCACAAATAGACCCACAGTTGTCAAAGGAATATGGAACGGGAGGAAACAGAATGAGAAAAGAATGAGCACTGTAAGAAAATCAAAAATAGGCTTTTATTCTTTGCATTATATGATCGAGAACTATTTCCACTTATTTCTTAGATCCCAGTCATTTTTCACTCTTTTCTTTCCAAATTCAAGAAGAATTCTCCTCTGCTTTCAGGATTAGGTTAGGCAAGAAGAACGAGCATTGTACCCACCTTCTGAACCTCAGCCTGGAAACCTCTCAATTGATTGCATTTAATCATTTGATGAAGTAAAGCCCGGGCCACAGCAGCATCCATCTGCTCCATGTTATCATAAAAGCAAACCAATAAACCTAGCCTACATGGAAGAAAATACATTAGCTAACTCCTGACATGAAAGGTGTCATTCTCAGGTAACTGAAATATAGTATGGTATACTCTACTTGTGCTCAAAACTTGAGTAATTTCTGTCTGTCACTACTGCCTTAAACTGCGATCTTAAAACTCCACATGGCCTGAAATTTGGGTATGAGACATATGCACTGTTCTCTGTATTCAGCTGAACTCTACCTAGATTGCTTGTGCTGCCAAAAATTTAACTTCCCTGGTTCCATTTGTCCGTGGCTGGATTTTCCCAGCTAACGACTCCACTCCCCTTGGCAGAATTTGCAGTGTCATCTCTGCTTTGCAAAGGATGGAGGGCTAAGTAAGCGTCTAGAAGTGGCTTGCTGAGTTCTTACCTGGATTGATTGGATGTTTTGAACTCTAAATCCTGCTTGGATTTCACATGCAACATAACTCATTCATGTGTCAGAGCAGCAGCTAGAGCATTATATAGCCTCTTTACCATTTCAGGTTTAAATAAAGCCTGCTGTATTTCACATCAAACATATGACCGGCCGATGGATGGAGACCTGTCCAATTCAACACGAGCTAGGAGAAAAAGCGCTGAGGCTCACTCTTTTAGTTGTGCCAGCACAGCAGTTTGCAAGGCAGTGTTGTGAACCAGATGTGGAGCTCATTTTCCTCCACAGTACCCATGCCGTAATTTCCATTAACCTCTGTAAAGCGCAACCACAACCATAGTTGGTGGAGAGAAGTAGTCACACCCCCAAGGGCAAGCACCGGCTGTAGGTGGCCTTCTGACTTAGGCCTTGTGCTAATTTACTGCCATTACCTGCAGCCCTGCAAAGGAGGGCTGAATTGTGCATCGCTCTCTCTGGACTTTAAACTTCATAGTGATGGTGATGAATTCGTTTGTAGAAAGCCTGAATCAATCCCCTGTCACTGTAAACAGCTAGCCTTTGCTTTCATAATTTACACAGGACCAGCTTTCCTGCTACAGTCTCTGTTTTTTAGCAATTCAATGGTGCAGGCATAGGCAGAGTCTAAGCAATAATGTCCAGATGTGAACCAAATCAACAGCAGACAATGCTGCAGCACTATCACAAACTCAATAAAATTCGGCAGCACAGAAACTCTTAGCTTTTAGTTCCTCTAGTCCCTCAACAGCAACCTGCTTAGCGATATAACAAAATACTGCTTCAGCAGCCCATCTGAATTCATGGGACATCATCAAACTAACATACAAATCAAAGAAACATCTATAACTGCATTTTCATAACAAATAATTACCTTCTGATGCATTATTGCATAGCCACCAAGAGCTCTTCATCTCCTTTGGGATTAGCAGCAATGAATAATACTACTTCTTAAAAGTAAAAGTGCATTTAAATCACAAGTATGGTTAAAATGAGTAATATAAAACAAGTGTGTTGTAAAAATGGAATATATTAAGGATTATGGAGCATGACATTTCTCTCATCTGGGAGAATGTGGTACCTCTCATGAACGGTAAAATCATTTTTAAAATTTCTGACATTGAAATTTAGAGTGTGGGCATAATTCTTATCTTGCTTACATCTCCAACAATCAGCAATACTTCATGGAAGTCAGTGAGTTACACTGCAATAATGACAGGAGCTCTGAAGCCATAAAGCATGTTCTCCATTAGTTTAAAACTCCAAGGTATCCCCCAAGGAGACTACAAATAACTTCAGACAGTGGTGTCTTGGGACAAAATACATCCATTTATACGACAGTGTAAATGTAAATGTGGAGTACAGCACTTTCTTGCAGGTAGCTCATGCTCACTGCGTATTTATGAGTAAGAGCAGCTTATTTTGTTTTTTTATTACTGTTAAAGGAAGTTCAGTGCTGATTTGACAGCCCTGAAAATGCAGTTTCCTGCTTACACACACAACAGTCACACGCGTTTAAATGTGGCTCATCTCTACCCTGCAGGACGGGCTTCACACCTCTTCACTGTGCGACCTCTCCGGTGACACCCATGCCAATTAAAAACCACTTGCAGTCCTGGCTGGCATGAGCTAAGATTTCCTCCTTAAATCCTAACTGTAACATGACGTCCACAAAACACCTCCATCTTCTGTGAGTCAAACAGCCAAGGCAACTCACGTCCTGCTATCCCAAATTATTTTATTGCTGTACTGTACAATGTGATGGAGCTTTGACTGGGTCCCCCAGATACTGCTGTAGTCCTCCTACTAATACTACAGACAACTCCTCACTGCAGAGCAGGAGACAAAGCATCAGCTACTTAGGCACACCTCCAAAAATTCATAAAGTAGCAGTTCTTCAGCATTGCTAACCAGGGTTGGATTTCAGCCTAGATTTTTCTGCTGGAAGGAAAAAGCTATGCCACATCGACAATTTCATCAGCTACTTATTGTTCCTCTCTTTTCTCCTTACTGATTCGTTCTCTCCATACACAGCCATAAAAGAAAAAGAAAAGCAGTCTTGCCTGTAGATGGTTGAAGTGTTTCTCATATCAAATCCTGATGAGTTTATTCTTTCCAGGAAAGCTTGTGCAAGCTCTGGTGTGATATCATAGACTGTGTCCAACTGCTTTGTTGCATTGTCGTAGCTAATGAATAGTCTTATCTGACCAGTACAAACAAAAACATGTGTCAGGATTATGAAACAATTACATCCAATAAAATATGCTTGACACTCTAAATTTAATCGACTCCATTCATGTTATAGAGAAAGAGAGAAGATAGATTTGGATAATACAATATTTTTGAAGGCAAAGCTGAGTGAGGGATTCTCTGACAAACTGTCAAATAATTTGAGGGTCTTCCATCATTGGTCCCTACCTTTCTTTCAGTACAAGTCACAGAATTCTGATACAGATAAATAATTACATATTAATGATAGGGACTTTCAAATTCCAAAAAGAGAAGAATATTTGGTTGACAATGGATTTGGATTCACTTTGTAAGTAATTAAAATATATAAACTTCTTTTTCATGTTTAGGTTTGCATTTGTGTTCATATTATTTGTAGCTGACATCACTTGACAATGATATATTCAACCACATTTTGTTACTTACTTCATTGAGACTAATTTTCAGAATTTCTTCTAATGGGAGATGGACCATGTATCTTCCCAAAATCCGTAAGTTTTCTGCACTGACCCAAGAAGTTGATTCATTGAACTCTGTTTTGTACAAATAAACACTACAATGTTAAGAAAGTAATTATTTTTCAAATATATTGTACCCAATATATTGTTATTGGCAAATAATAAAAAAAAAATCTGCAAATCAGAAAAATCCTTAGCAGAGAGAGTCAGGTTCCCGCCATTAGCTAGATTTTAGCACCACATTTTTATGAGCCCATACATTTTTTAATGAAAATGAAATAGTGATTCAAATGTCTCAAATTTTCTCATATGAAAATGATTAATGTTTTATGTTGTTGAAACAGAAAATGGATAAAGTATGGGACAGGCAAAATTAAACCAATAGTATTAAATATGGAGCAGCACTTCTTAAATTAAGTTTTTCTAATCAAATATATTATTTAAGAACACCAGAAAGGCATGATACTTTGTAACACTTTATACATCTAATATATTATTATTGATGATACCACTCATTTCAGCAATATGCAATAGCAATAATGGAGAAGATGAAAAATTGTTCATATACATATATGGAAATAGGTTGGCAAAAAATACAAAATACTGCATAACAGTTAAAAAATGTCATTCATTTCCCAATGATTGAAAATGAAATCAAGATCCAAATATCCCCGAGAAAAAATATTTATGGACTAGGTGGGTACTTGGAGCCACACAGACAATGTTTTCTCCAAAGTGTCATAATTTGCATGGCTCAAGGTGTCATACCTCTGAACATATTCCTCAGCAGTGCTGATACTCACAACTCTGTTAAAACAAAATCATCAGTGCCTTTTGCAGAGTTTTCAGTATCTGAAAAAAACAGCCTATAAATATCAGAAGCTGAAGAACCCCATCTAGTAAATGATTTTTTTGAAAACACAGATCTAAGCTCCTTAGCTGAGACACGATGATGCTCCCAGCAGACCTGTCTGTCAAGGCTCCGTTTTTTGCAGTGATATTACCTCCCATCACCAGGAATATTAAGAGAGTTGAAAGATATCATAGAAGATTAAACAAAAACTATCACAATTTAAGGATATTGACTGTGGCCATTAGCAGAACAGACTTGCAGTTACCAACCATGGTAGCCGTGATCCCCAAAAGCTGTTTTGTTATTTTTAAATAAGGTACAAAATTCAAGTTACAGCCTCCTTTTTTTGTAAGGGCTACCAGCACGCTTTATCTCTGAATACCTCAGCATTTTAATATGAAACACGCGAGAATTGGCTGCGTGGCAAAGAAATTTTTTGAAAGGTTTGACTCTTAAGACACAGAAGCCACATGTCATCTCCTGCTCACCCAGTGATCCAGCTGCAGGGGCTGCCTGCCACCGCGGGGAGAAGCGGTATGATGGAAAAGTCCTCTGCGTTTCTGCAGGCACAACGAGACACGGCGAAACCAGCAGAAATGCTTGGGAGGTGGCCCCGTAAGCACCACAAATATGAGGCTGCTTTCAAGTCTCTTTTCAGCTGAGCTTCAGCACAGAAGATGCTGCTTCTGCAAGAGGGCTGCTCCCTTTCCCAGGTGGTCCCAGTGCTACCCACATATAAAGTTAAAGTGAATAAATCAGACTATTCCAGGACACTCCTGTTGTCCCGCAGTCCGTGCTGTGACCCGTGGTGTGCAGATATACTTGAGTGAGCTTTAGACTTGCCAACCTGGACGTTGGTAGCCGTCCAGCTGCGCCTGCTCAGGGCTGATGGGTTCTGCAGAACTAGCTGGTAATCAGTCCACACCTGATGCCTTCAGGAGTGGATTCACCGCATCTGCACTGCTTTGCATTTGAAGCAGCAACCAGACGTACGAGAGGCATGGTAATTCTCAGTTCCTCCTGAGCTGGGTGATCTTTTACAAACTGAGGGTTCGCCAATGTTTCAGACACAACCCAAGATGTCTGAGCTGTGGGATTTTCCCAGGACTGCTGAGTATCATCAGGCAAGTTCTGCACCTCTGCCTCCCCAGAAATGCGCTGGCAGTAATACCACCTCACGGCAGCTCAGGAACTTCCTCTCTACAACTTAATGGGTTACCCTGGTATTTTGAAATGGTAGAAGTCCCAGAAGCCAAATTTAGCTCTACTGAAGCAAGGGGGCATTTTGCCTTTGATTCCAGGGCAAGAGGAGGAACATACGCATCTAGAAGTCTAAAATGCTCCCGTGACAGCGCTGCTGGGGTGTTCAGTGAAACCCAAGCACCGGCCCTGATGTGTCAGTGCCGCTGCCGCTTTACAGCCCCCTCGTGGAGCCTATCCTGCCCTGTCCCAGCTGTGGCACATCTGTTTAAGACACATTAACAAGGCAAACAGATGTGGTAAAATACATAAAATCAGAATTAATTAACTTTGATTTTATGTTGTCCCTTTTCTGAACGAGTCAGTGCCATGTGCAGTAGAACTTTCACAACATCCTGCATTTCTTTTGTATTTTTAAACAGTGCATTGGCTAATTCTGAGACAGATCTATTTTTCTAGTCTGAATAGGAGGTCAGAAATGACCACACCTGTGCAGGGTACCTGACAATTGTATCCTATTTAAGACTTAGAAAAAGGACTTGAGTACAGAGAGTTTGTGTATAGCTTTGTGCAGAAGAAATGAAGACAAGCATCTCTGGAGTACTATTTGCTGTGAATAACAAACATATTATGTTTACTGTATTCTGGAGCAAAGGTATTCGAGACAGCTACTCTTAAACAGACCTGTGTTAAATTTGGGAAACAATTCAATACAACGGATAGGCCTTTTGCTGACTGTTTTTCTCTTACGATAAGCAAGAAGAAAATACTTCGTACATAACATACCACTCATGCTGTAGGACTTTTGTAGAATCTGCTTCATCCAGCCATACAGAGCTCTCTGTGTATTTGCTGAGGTTTTGTCATAGAGGTCCTTGAATACTGTTGATCTAAGTGATACAAGGGCATGTTAGTTCACTAATGAGTTAACGATTTATTTTTTTTAAAAGACACACACGGACAAATGTTTTTAGAAACAGCAACACATAAGCAGAAAGCTGTATCTAGAAAATAGACTGAGACAATATCATAACCTATTTTTATAAGTATATATAGTCAGCAAACACTACATAGTATTAATTGTGTCTGGAAAATAAATGGCTTACAAGTTTCTGAAAGCATCCTCCTGCAGAACGTTTGGGAGGCTCCCAATGACATCAGGTTGGAGATAGTTCACTGCTGACACATGCAAAACCTGGCTTAGGATATCCACACAGTCCAAAGCACTCAGAGCCAGAAAGCATTTATCCAGTGTTATAAGGAACAATGTCCTGTTTACTCCTGGGCTTTGAAAAATTCTCTCTCTAGTCTTGTCCCAATCAAGAATAATATTTCCCATTTCCTGCAAGTAACAAAGGGTTAAAAGAATGTCTCTTTGTTTAATTCAATATATTCATTTTGAGGCCTGACAGAAAGCACTCTACAAAAAATACAGTGGTGTTCTCATGAAAAATAGCTGCAAAATACTGCCTGGTTGCATTACTTCGGATAATTCCTTTCTGGCATTGGCCCGAGACCAGCTCGAATCTTTTGACAAAATCAAAATGAAAAACAGAAAAATAATCCAAATGGCTAAAATTATAGTGTGTGCTCTCATGAAAGAATTAGTTGCTTGGAAAATGAAAGAATATTGGAATTGAATGGGTATTATTTCATACCTAATTTAATATGTAGACATCTCTAGAATAGACCTTTTCCCATGCAGTATCTTGCAGCTGTTACTACAAACACCCCCTCCAGAAGATGGGGCAACATCAAAGAACCAAGCCCAGGGAATAAAGTCACCCTGGTGGGGGATGGATTATTGGGTTGCTCCGTCTCACAAGTCGACATGTCTAGCACAGCACGTTCAGAGCTGGTAGTCCTGGGCCTGGTGATTTGTTCATGCAGTATTATCCGTCCTGGAAGAACTGGGTATGCCGTTGGAGAAGACGAAATTTAGAGTTTATTGAAAGGGCTTATGCTCTACTGCTCCGACTCCCAGCGCGTGCTGCACACCTACCCTGTGTGCTTTGGCAGCAGGAGCTGCACCACCGTTGTTTGAATAGTGGATTATACAGTGTTTGTTCTGGGCAGTCACCTCACGTCTGGGGAAACGCTCTCCCCTTCTCCCAGATTAATCTCCACCCCTCAGCGATACCCACGCCGGAGGCCCTTTGTCCCTGCAGGAAAGGTGCCAAGCGCTCTCATACATCAGGCTATGATCCCACCCCCGCAGTGCAGATCCCCTCTGCAGGGGGGATCCGCTCTGGGGGGCACTCACTGACTTTGAGTGAGACTTTTAGGGTGGGTCACACAGAGAACACACCACAGAGGCAAGCAAATGATGTTATGTTGCCTCCCCTCCAAATTGCCTAACAATTTGCTTGCATGCTCCCATAACTAATTAACAAGATAACTAATTTCACCTTTTTTAGTCATCTTGGCTCTCTTTCTAGCCCCTGAAGAGAAGCAGATACTCCCTGAGAACAACTGGTCCTGCCTACCTTAGATACTTGCATAGGAAGGTAAATCACTCTCTGGAGATCCGTTTCCCTCCAGTGATTACAGAGAAAATCCAGACAACTGACTTGGACTTGGCACAAGTCAGACTTTTAGACAACAAGAATTAAATGAAATAAGTCCAGCCTAAGGACAGGGGCTCCTGGAATTTAATACAAGCCAGCTAATAATTGCACGTTCTACTCTGTGAGACCCCCAGCCTGGCTCTTTCCCATTTATCTAAATCATTGACAGCACCTTTTATTTTTCGCAAGTGCAAAACGACTTACGAGATGGTCCTTTCTGCTGTTGAAGAGATACTTCATTGCAGTTTGGAACTGCTGTTGATCAAGCTGTTGAAATTCGGGTAGTAGTTGCCTAGGCTGGTATAAAAGGTTCTTCAGGTAACTTTTTATGGACATCTGAAGTATAGAAAAATATGGGTAATATACATAAAATTTGTACTAATGTACTAGGGGCATCTTTTACTCCCTGAAAATCTCTGTTAAGGAGAGAAAAGTGCTTATCTCCTGTATTGTCTGTGTTGTCAACAACTAGAATAACTATACTCAACACAAACTGTAAACAAAAATAATCTAAATGCAATGTTGAAAGACAGTAATTTTTAAATCCTATTCTTGGCTTCATGAGCGAGTCCTCTCCAATGAGTTACCTAACAAAAACGCCTCAGTTTCTCACTTCATAAAACAAGAGTAATAATGCTTTTCTGCTTCATGCAGCAGAGCTGTGAAAATGAACCTTTTAAAGAGCTCAGAAAAATCAGGTACCGTGTGCATATTATTATTACTTAAAAAAAGGAAGGAAATGTGCAATTAGATGGGAGGAAAAGTTTGTACCAGGTCATAAGGCAAAAATATTCTCTCCCACATCAAACTGCATTACCAGTTAACAATCTCATGCCTGTTTTGAAAATCTAAGGGGAATTATAACGTTGGAACAGAAAGCACTGTAAGGCTCATTAGCACCAGACTGCAGTAAAATCCCTTCTAATTCCTGACAGAATTTTTTCAGAATTGGTTTGGAATTTGCATTGAAGCTGTTCTTTGTTGTCTCTGCTTAGCTTGCATTGCCACCAACAAATATTAACATAGTTAGGTCCTTGTTGTCTAGGGGGTCCAGGCCTGATTACAGCCTTAAACTGTTACTAAATCCAATCAAATGGGAAGAGGCACCCTCATGGAGGTTTGGATGAGCTGTGACAGTGAAACGGACCTTGGGAAAAGATTCGAGCACTCTGGAGCTGCACGGCTGCGGGCTTTTGGGAATGCCTGAGGCTCCGAGATCGCAGATTTGACACTTTCCTTTTTCAGAGTGTGCGTCTGCGTGTAGGGAGGAGGGAGGGGGTCAGGGCTACAGCTCCACTTAAACCAGCTCTCAACTAATCATAATGAAAAGGGATAAAGAACAATGACTTTTTCCTATATCACTTCCACATTGACAATTTACAAAAACAGAGTTCAGAGAAGCCTTAAAAGGTGGATGCATTTTGTAGAATGCTCTGGAGCCTCTCATTCCATCAGAAGCAGTGCAAACTACAGCCACAGTCAAAATCTGGGAGAAACCTGCTATTTTGTGGAGAAACAGCATGTGTATACACTCAATTCAGAAACACTCGCTGACCCTGAAAACTCCTAATTTCTGCTTTCCATCAGAGGAAAAGCAAAAAGATCTTCTTATTATTTCTGCCTTGCATACTACTGCAATCTTAGGGGAAAAAAACAACCAAAAAAACTATTCCTATTTCCTACTTATCTGCTTCACTGTAGATCTGTTAGTTATCTCTATTATTGACAACCTAGTTTTGGCTACAGAGATAGGTTGCTTTTTCAATTCCTTTTTAAATAAACGTTTTCATGCATTTTAAATGGCACAAACCTGTAGGCTGCTAAGAGTAAACGTAACTTCCTGGGCATGAAAATACGCCGTGACTTTTGTAAGCATATCTGCTGTCCAGACATTAGAACTGTAACAGAAAACAGGATCAAAAATGCCAGTAAAATAATATAACATGTAAAATACAAATTACAAGACAAAACAAGAATAAGAAAAGCAAACAGTGTTACTAACACCATAATGACACGAGTATTCAGCTTTCTGGCCTAACAAGACTAACAGCCGACCTCTTTAATGCAATGAAAACACATAGTTCAATGAGGAACGGAATGAATTAGTTATGCTTTTTTAATCTAACTCCACAACCACCCACAATAAACTCAATTTTCCGACGTGTTGCCATTAGTACCATCTCCAGGCATAAGACAAGCTGTGCTGTGGCTAGTCTGGAGCTATAGGTGTGCCTCCCGGCACCCCATCACGCCTGTTCTGATCCGCTTGTAGAAAGTAAGTACATTGACTAACGTCTGCTGCCTGTCCCTCAGCAGAGTCATTAATTTCAGCATCTTCTTTATGCAGCCATTGATTTTCTCAAAATATGTAGGAGTCGAATTGCCTTTGAGGCTTATATTGCTCTTTCAAATTTAGACAAAATTAGCAAATAATTCAAAAGTCGCCAGGAGCTGGAGGAAGTGGGATGGATGGGGAATGGAGCAGGACTGAAGGAGGAAGATGGACAGAAAGATGGAACTGCACCTGATTTCCTTAAGAAGCCATTCTAAAACATATGAACAAAGTTAATGATCAAAACTTTTGAAAACTGTAGCAGGTATTTATTCTCAGCCTCATTCTAAGCGTGTTTTTCGCTTTATCATGAAAAACAGCTTTTTCCTTGTTAAGAGGAAATACTCCTCGCAGGAGATCTAAATCAAAGTAATCATATGTGCCAATTTCATCCTACCCATAATGTTCCAGTTTCTGTGGAAATTAAACAGATCATATCTGAAGTGCAAGATAATACCAAAAAAACAAGATGGTGAAAGTAATACATTACCTCTGAAAATGAAGTATATCAAGGAGGGCTACATATGAAAAATGGAACATAAAAAGTTATGGTGAGATAGTGAGTTTTAATTCCTTTTAGAAGCATAAGTGGGAACAATTTTGTACATTACCATTCAGATATTTCCCAGTTATTACTTCCTCCTAAGGAAAAAATGATAACTATATGTAATAAATTATTATTTTTAGATTATAATGTAAAATGTTAGTAGAGTGATCAAATAAAAATACTAACCACAGCTTTGTGTAATAACGGAGGCAAATCTGTAAAAGATTATCCTGTTACTAAAAGCTGATTTAATGTTTTACCATTCAACTGTCTTATACAAAAATACATGTATTGTATGCAGTGATCAAAACTATATATACACATATAATTTATTTATAAGCATTTAATGCAGTTTTGATTAAATGTATTTACAGAAAAACAGTGAAAATAAAAGGCTATTAAATTATAAGCAATCTTGGTTAAATTCTTTGCTGGCATAGCTCCATCAACTCAAGAGAGCAGAGAATATGGTCCTAGTTACTAAACAGTACTGCATCTATTTTACTACACATCGCTTTTTCCATCCACACAAAATATATCCCTCATACAGGAGTTCTGGTCTTACCTTCAGTCTGACTGTGTGTAATCTCAGCATGATTAATTGATATCAATAAGAAACATATCTTCAAAAGTCTGGACATTTCTTCCAGTGTTTATTAGAACGCGAAGATATTTTGATTGAAAAGGAAAATAAAAAGAACTGAGTCAAAAGGCAATATTCACCCAAAACTTTCAAGCTATAAATCAGAGACAGCCTAAGCTATGGAGTACAGATAGAGATCAGAATGATCTGAAAGTGCTTGCTGCCAAGGTTTTAATTTAGATCTTTTTCCAGAATAGAGATATATTTTATGCAATACAAGTCCACCAAGTGTGTACGTGCAGCTAGATTTATTCTCCTTTTAGCAAGTAGCTCTTTTAATTTTCTTCCTAGTAGCACCATTTACTTACTAAGCCCCATTCCACCTAAATATGACTTAAATGCAGTTTAGTTTAAAAAAAGCAACCAAACAAACGCCTTTTAAGCTCAGATACAATAGAAAAGAAATAGAGGGAGTGAAAACGGAAATAGTAAAGAAACTCCAAGCAAACCCTAAGCCTTTTCTAGCTTGTTAAGTTGCCTGCACTGTTACTGCAGACCAGGTCTGGTACCCTCCATCTGCAGATCTCTGAACTCAAACGGTGGGAGGCCCTCTCCCTTGCCCCACGTCAGTGCAGGGTGCTCCAGGCAGGGAGGCTGCAGGAGTGCTCCCCTCCCCTGCTGCCGTCACTCTGCAAAAAAGGGGGAAAATGTCCTTGTGCCCTTCTGAAACAGAAGGAAAGCGACACATTTGGGAAATGGGGTTCAAGACCACGCCACTTCATTTAGATGGATCAAAGCACTAGTCTTTGTACTCATGAGAAGTACACCATCAATTTTTCATCAGAACAGAGTTTCTATAGAAACATGTGTTTTACTAGCTTTTGCTATCCCTGCTGCCCTGTGCTATGTGGCATAAAGATCATTGAAAGATAAATTAGCTGGAAGGGCAGTAACAGGGTACCCAGAGCTTTTCACCAGGGTGTCACTGATTCTCGTCAGAAAAGACTGACAGTCTCACAGTTGTCCTAAATGAAATTAATTTGTCGCTTTTGGTCTAGTTCCTGAAGGACAAGGATACACATCGCAATAATGCCCAGCCTGAGAAGCAGCAGGGATGGAAAGGGAGCAGAGGCTCAGCAGCTCTCACTCACACAGGTGTTTCTGCAGCCACACCCCCTGCACAGCACCGGGACCATTAGCTGCTTTAATCCACGTTGCACCAAGTTTACTGCAGAGAGGATTTTCTACCTCTGCACCCTCAGCCTGGCCCTCTGCCCTGCCGTGAGAGTCACCACCCCACAGGTAAAACAATTAATTAATCTGAGATATTAGATTATGCTCTGCTCTACACATTGCAGCTTCCTACATTGGGATTAGTCCGTGATTTTAACAAATGACATGGAGGGTCCCGTTGGCCAACTTTGCTCTGACCCTGAGATGACTTTGTTAGGTTTTCTCTCCCTTTCCTTCATTTCAAAGGTTTATCTGCAGCTACACTTAATTTCTGCTTTTCTTTTTGTTGCTGAATTTGGATTCATTCTCTCTTTTTTTTTTTTTTAATTCTCTGCCACGGCTTGAGTTACAGATCTGAACATTTGATAAATACGAACACCTTTTTCAGATTGTTTAATCTCATGTATCAGCAATGTACTCTTTTATGAAAACGTCTTTCAACAGCCTCTAGCTGTTGTCTTCAGTCTATCGCAAATACTTAACTCCAGTCTTCTAACAGGAGTGACTCACACTGATGGATGATGAAAAATTTAAACATCAGACTTCAAGAAGCTATCGCCTCTGTCCTGTTCTTGCACACACTGAAACCCTTTTCAGCTATTCTTTTGGGAGCGCCACAGTACGTCTCTCATTGAGACGTATCTGGTTTCCTAGACAATGAACTTCCTTGTGTTTGTTTCTGCCTCTGCCCTATTAATTTTGCAGTAAGGTTTGATTACTCCGCATAGTTTAAATCACACTACCAGTGTCAATCCTGATTTGTTTATTCCAACTCATTCACTTTGATCGGGGAGTGTATTTTAATTAAAGCATGCTAAATTAACATATAAGGAGATTAAATGCTAAGGAAAGTGCTGTTTTATCCTGACTAACTCCAATAGACAATTAGCAGGTGCAGAAAAAGTCTGCTGTGAAATAGCCCTGCTTGGTAAGATAATAGTTCCTTTTGTCAGTAAAACTAGTCCGTTTGCAGAAGTTCACCGCAGCTTTTAGACAACCCCAAATCACTCTGTAGGGATCTCTGCAGACCCCATCCAGCATTTCCCCAGAGATCGTTCCTTGCACCACAGTGGCATATGCTGCGATCAGATCTCTGAGATGTCACCCTTGCGGCACTCTCCGGTTACGAGGAGCTCCTAGATTGCCTTCTCCCCTTGCTCCCCAAACAGCTGCTCTTCCTTCTAAAGAAATCCTAGACATTTTATCACTCACTCCAATGCTGCTGCTGCCTTATCTGAAGCTTGATAACCAGAAAGCTAACCTCATAATCAGAAGTCATGCTGATAAGGCCATGCACCGCCAGTGCCCGTCCTCCCCCTTGCAGCCAGGCTCTCAGCACCTCTGCAAAAAAGGCCCTATATGCAGTGAGGGAACCCTCAAGGAGTTCAGGCTGGCAAGGGATGGGGGGAAGTAAGGGGAGGGCAGAAGAGAAGAAAGAGATGTGGGATTCTTGGGGCATCTATGGGGAGAGCCAGGACCCCACGGCACTTTACCTGTCTCTGCCGTGTGCGCCTCCTTCCCCGCACTCGCAGTGCAATGAGCTGGGCGGCTCCAGCCAGGGACCCCGAGAGCCAGGGGCAGGGACTGGGGCCAGCACCGCCTCGCAGCTGCAGGTCTCTGCCCAGCAGCACCCAGCCTTCAGCCAGAGGGGAGGGGAAAAGTCTCCTCTGCTGGGGGGCTCAGAGGGTGAGGGACTCCCATAGCAGGCAGAAGAGGATGCTTCCCCTCCTGAGATGAAGAGGGCTCAGCGACTTGCATGGGGGCAACACACAGGGACAGGCTGGTGCTGCCCAGCACCCCGCTCCCCACACCTCCCCACCCCAAGCACAGGCAGGTGGCCCTGGGCTCCTCGGAGCAGGCTGTACCTGGGACCACCCAGCAAAAGGGGGCTGTGGTTTCTCTGAGATGAAGTTGTTCCAACTTTGTGTTGAAAATTTCCGACTAAATCATGCCCTTGCACAGCATCTTTTTCCTGCGATGCAACACATCCAGTGCCACCTTGACAGAACAGATAGTTTAGTTACTCTCCAGGGCAAAACACTGCACATCAGTGAGACCACCGAGGTGTGACTTGCACACCGTCACACACAGTGGGATAGGGACAGCAGACGGATGAGGCAGGTTCCCCAAGCCCAGGAGTAATGAATTTGGACATCGGACTTGCGACAAACACTTGTCCCCTTGGATGACACCTTAAAGTATTTCAGGCAATTTAATCAACTACTAGACTCAAGAGTTTCTTTGCACGGGATGTGCGAGAGACATTAACTACACACAAACGCACTCTCAAGGTCTGGAAAGAGAAAGAAGTCCCTTTCCTGACACAATGAGCTATGCTGTAGCCCTTCCTTTGCAAGGAACTCTGATTTTAGAAGTACGGGGGTAGGTACAGTCCCTCAGGGCTACCCTGTATGTTCAATAGGACTAAGCAGGTTTTTGACCCCATTGAACATGGTCCCTTAGAATTTAAGCTTACTCTGTGCATAGTTTTTCCCTGTTATTGCTCATGTTTTAGTAAGTGTTTTAATTCCCCATCTCAAGTGTGAGAATACTTGTTTAAATAGAAGGAACAAAATAGGAAATCATAAGAAAAAAAATACTATTATTTACATTGCACCTTCTGTCCCAAAACCTCTCAAAGCTATTACTAACCAAAGTCCTAAGTGACTATGAGACGTGATATGCATAGTCTCTTGGGTGATTTTTAATCTATGGGATTAAAACACTTACGTACCTTGGAAGAATTTTGTCTTAATACGTATTTGCTACATGAAGCTAAATTCATTACACATTAAGAAACATATTTTCCCACTACTAGGTGAATACAAATAAAGGTAACAAAACGAAAATGAATGGATTCACTCTAAAGCATACATAGCTTATTTTTCCAACAGACAAATCTGATTGTGCTCTGTGCCAAAATTCAACAGCGCATGCTGAAACGAGAATACTACTGAGCCCGAATTACTGTTGAAAACCCACCAGTCAAACCCCTCACCCCATACTACAGAATACTTATTATTTCACAAAGAGAATTATTTCACAAACTGAGAATAAAAGGCTATTAAATTAGCAGGAGAAATCACTAACCATCAGGCAAAGGAAGTCCAACGTAAACCTAAAAAGACATGTGCAAACATCCTACCTGGCATAAGATCACCAATCATTAAAAAACCCCCGAAACAACACGACGCACAACATTTTTAGACTTCAAAAGCAAAAGGTAATTCAGTTCTTACTTTACTTACCAGCTGATATACAAGCTGAGGTTTCTCTCTCACAACACTTACATCCCAAGCATACGCCAGTTCTGTACTACTTATGATGCTGCTTGTTATTTTAAAGGAAGTTTATATCCCAACTGCCAGAAATTATCCATTTTAAACAGAGTTTTTAAAACAAGACATATTAAAATAAATAGCATTTACTTAATGCTCCTGGAGAAAAGAAAATGTCCTAAGCTAGCAAAACATTCAAAATCAGGTCCCTATGGCCTGATCCTCAGAGGCAGTTTGACTCGCAAAATTTGCAAGAAACTGCCTGCAAGTTTTTTAAGCTGAAAACTTTTGGGAACAACTTGCTTAGAAAGTTTGTTACTAAAACCCATCAGTTTTAAGTGCAGTTTTGGCAAGTTCTACCGTAACCCCTTTAGCTGGAAAATGGCATATGCAAAAGCAATGAGGATTTATGAGGCTTTGAGAAGAACATGAAGGAAACCCAACCAAAAGTGACATTTTTTGTGGACTGTTATCCCTTTAAACAATACTTAAATGCTGTTTAAATAAACACAAGGTTGTGCTGATACTGAGAGCTTGATTCTCAACACAAAGAGCAGTTGCTGCAGACAAGCGTGGCTATGGTTACAAAAATGAACACAAAAGTTAATGCAAAAAGTCATCTCAAAAAAAGTTTATTAGCATGATTAAAAACATGTGAAGAATGACAGTAAGAGAAAAGTAACTTAGCATGGAAGAATATCCATTTCAACAGTTTATATCCAACAAGGCTTGAACTGAATGGATAACTTTATTGCCAGATTTCACTTGTTTTCTTTAACAACAGTTCACATTGTATCAGTTTCATCATTACTAGGACTACTGCTTTTGTTTGGATCTGATCCCTGTTGCAGGTAGGTATAAAAAAATATCCTCCATTACTGCTGGATTGCAGAATGCGTTGTTGGTTTAAGAGCTGGTAAAAACGAAATTCTCAACTGAAGAGTCTGTTTAAAAAACAACCTTTTTTTCCTATTCGCACTACAAAGAAATACATTAGTATTTTGGCCTTTAAATTTCTTACATGGTATTTATTTAGCATGGCAATCCCCGAATTCCCTCCCTTTAAGTAACCATAAATCAAACCCCTCTTTTAGAGGCTGCTTCTTGGGTTAGATTCTGGAGATTTACTTCATACACGCTTACACTGGCTTGAGGACGAAGACAGCATCGTCTAGTACATAGTAGTCATTATACATATCACCTTCACATAGGTATGGCAGTCTGGTGAAAGCCTCTATGGCAAAACCAGCTTTACTGAAAACTTCTGGCAGGCTATTCACCTGTTCTTCCCAAGTGTGCCCTTTGATTTCCAAAACTTCTGAGGGCTTTTCCCACTTGCCACCTACTGAGAAAACAGAACAGTTTTGTTTAAATTATAAAGAAAACTTTATTTTGTGTTGTATTTTCTTACAGAAAGCATATTACACAGATTCTATTCTATTCCACTCCAAAGAGGAGGTTGACAAGCCATTCGTAGAGCTGTTGCAAGATCAGTTCAAGTTTTTGCCTATCGTTCAGAAGCAGCTCCTTCTTAAGGTTATCTTTTGTTACATTTTTAAATAGCAGTTCCAAGACCGGCTGAAAAGTAACTTCCACTAGTGAAGGTGGTGATCAGCAGACATGGACAGACAGACAATTTAATGAAGATCTTTTCCAGCATCATAAAATTCTTTCTTTATTTCCACTGTCTGGCCAAAGATGGCTTCAGGTAATTGCAGTAAATAGAGCCAGCAAGTTGAAAATTATGATCTGCTGTGAAGCTTCCATCAGTAGACCACCACATTACAATGGATGGCTACAGAATCTTTGTTCCTCCAGTGGCCACCTACTAGCTGATACAGTAAAGACTGCTTAGGGTCATATAAAATTAAGAAGCCGAACACCTGTAGCATGCTGGAAAACGTGTTGTCATTTGTTATATCCAATGAAATAATCTGAAGGATTATAGGTACAACTCTCAGAAGTTCAAATTTAAAACTCTTCACTCATTTTCCAAGTAATGTCATCCACAAACAACAAATGTTTCCTGGTTTGGTCTGTACCTTTAACCAGTTTGCTAAATGCAATAGTAAACACCCTTCTAAACAGGAAGTTCTAAATCTTGTGATTCAGAGCGTTCTGCAACTCCAAAGATTTCCTAAGTTCCTCTTCCTTAGCAGAATCGTTTCTACAGAGATACAAGAAATGGCATCTTTCAACAAATTAAAAAACGTGCTAATGCTGGCATTTGACTGGATTCTGTACGGTGCTGGTAAGACTTTTTTTTAAGCTTCTTATATTTTCCCATGTAATAGCAGTTAAACAAGATTGAAAATGTTGTGGTTATGATTTGCAACATAGCTACAAATAAGAGCAGTAAAATGTTTTGCTGAGAATCAAGCTAATTTCTGCCATCTTCATACAACTTCCAAATTAAACAACTTTTAGCAAATGCTTTTTCTTCCAAAAGTCTGAAATGCTCCTTTCATCTACAATTTCTGGGTCAAATCCTACTGCACTTCCCTGCAAAGAATGCTCCAGCAGCAGCAGCATAGTTTCAGTGTAGCTGTGCTTGTTTGCGAGGAGGGTTTGGGAAGTTCAGCAGACAGTATCTACATGAACTGAAGCCACGGAGTCCTGCTCTGCAAGGCCACCCAGAGCCCTAGAGTAAGGTGGAAAAGAGAAGGGGATCAACTGCAGAAGCACAAGCTACTGCCTTTCACCACACAGGGTGCAGGTACACCAACAACTTATATTACTACAATCTTCAGGTTGCTGTAGCTGCTATGGAATGGCTCTGATGTTGGTCTGACACAGAAGTAGAGTTTCATTTTTTTCCTGTAGAACCCAGACACTGAATCTGCTTGGATTTGGTCCATAAAACACTCAGTGAGAAAAATGATGAAGGGACATTGAGGTGCTGGAATGCATGCAAAGTAGAGCAACGAAGCTGGTGAAGGGTCTAGAGCACAAGTCTTATGAGGAGCGGCTGAGGGAACTGGGGTTGTTTAGCCTGGAGAAAAGGAGACTCAGGGGAGACCTTATCACTCTCTACAACTACCTGAAAGGAGGTTGTAGCGAGGTGGGTGTCGGAATCTTCTCCCAAGTAACAAGTGATCGGACAAGAGGAAACGGCCTCAAGTTGTGCCAGGGGAGGTTTAGATTGGACATTAGGAAAACTTTCTTCACTGAAAGGGTTGTCAAGCACTGGAACAGGCTGCCCAGGGAAGTGGTGGAGTCACCATCCCTGGAGGTATTTAAAAGATGTGTAGATGTGGCGCTTAGGGACATGGTTTAGTGGTGGACTCAGCAGTGTTAGGTTAATAGTCGGACTCGACGATCTTAAGGTTTTTTTCCAACCTAAATGATTCTACGATTTTATGACAATGCTGATTGTCCACCGTGGACAGGCTTATAAATTGTGTAGATTAAGCAGTAGATTAAGAGACTTCAGTTTATTTTTCTTCTAATTTGTTATTTTTTAGGAAGTAGAAAAGGATTCTGTTAAGCTACTACTTTCATTTTCACTGCAATAATCGCAATTCCATTGTTTAAATAACTAAGCAATTTATTTGAATAAAATTAAAATATACTAAAACAGTATTTAAATTATGGATTTCAATAAGGACTTAAAAAAAATCTCCCAGACTAGTCATATTAAACATTAAATTTCAGTTCCTTAATTAGAATTCTCCTCTCTGATTAACCTTCCTGTTTTCTCTGCACACATTTTTAAATGTCAGAACTAACAAGCAATATTATTATCCTTAGAAACCCAGAGACAATATATGTGATGAAGTGGAAGAATGTCTAGGAACTATTATGAATTCTAATCAATGTTATAAAATTGCTAAATTATTAATGTCTCCATTTACGACATTTCCACTGCCTGCCATCAGGCTGTCTCACTTGACTCCGATCAGGAACAGTGGAGGAGAGAGAAACCCTTGCAGAACTACTCTGCTGAGCATCTAGAGTTATGTCACACGATACCCGTCCCCCCGCCCATTACCTCCCCAAGCCCCCAGAATACTCAGGACTAAATCTGAGGCAGGGAACTACACAAAGTATTCTTCTGGTGTTCTCCAGGGCCAAAGGAGACATTCACATTATCTTAGATATATGAAACTTCTCTATACTTTTTCAGAAAAGCACATTACCACATAGGTAAAATTCTTAAATGAACACATGGGCAAGCTGTAGGAATTATCTAAAATAAGTTTGCTGGAAACAACCTTAAAAATTTCAAGTTTGAAACACGGTTGCTTTTCCTCCTTCCCTCCCACCTTTTTTTGAATGAACCAGAAGTAGCTTATTTTCTTTTTAGATTGTGCCTTGCTTTTTAACTGTCCCTCACTTTACCAATTGTTTATTCTCAACAGGTGCTGCAGACACCTGCCAAGTCACTGTAACACAACCCAGATTTCAGGAAGCTGACTACTCCATGCACACTGTGTTCCTAACATGTTCTTTCTCTGCCTCTGGATGCTCCTCGTCCCCACCTCAAGTTCTGTGGTTTCGCTTTTTAACTAATGAACATGAGGATTTGTGTACTCCTGGATGCACAGATCATCAGAAGTACAAAGTACATTTCTTATCAGAAAATAACATTTCACTTCAAATCAATGATCTGACTGTAGATGACAATGCTGTTTATATCTGCGGAATAGCATTTTCAGATTCAAGTTCACCCCGTTCTAAACAAACAGGAGATGGAACAGTACTAACAAAAACAGGTCAGTTGATCATTCCTTCTTAATGAAGCATCTTAAAAGAAATAAATTATCTTTCCTAAGTATTTTCTTTATTTACACTTTCAAGAATGGCATTTCAGATGGAAATACCAACAAAACCATTAGGAGTAGTATGATTATTAATATTTTAATAGTAAAACCATGGAGGGATTCTACAAATAAATATCTTAACCTCGTTTGCTAATTAGACTGTTCTGTCATATGATGCAAATGACTCTAGAATTCTACAAAAGACGTTTTGTACTTGTGTTATCTAACATAGTCTACATCTTCTTACATAAAGACGTTAATGGCTATCAGAAAGGAAATAGCAACAGAAAAATGAGAAGTAGAGAAACTGACATTTAGTGGAAATACATGCAGGGTCTCAGAACTGGGGATTCACCGTACCAACTTGAGAAAAAAGTTTTAGTTCTGAACCTTTGTATCATTTGCCTTCTAATTAAGAAAGTGATGAGACTTCATTAACTACATTTCAGTTTTACACACCTAAAATAGAAAAAAAACCACCTAGCTGGATTATTACTTTCCCTATATTCCTTCCTTCCTCTCTCTAATTGCATTTCTGAATAAAAGTCTGTAAGCTTTATTCAGATATTCCTTTACGACAGCAGAAAACTGGATTCTATTCTCTGTCTACCCCTAAAAGAAGGGTTCATAATCAAAAATAACAAGTCTCCTTTGCCCTTGCAAACATTCAGGGAAACAAAAGAAAAGTGATCTCACTAAGGAATTTAGACTGAAAATGAACCAGAAAATATTGATGGGTATAAGATTTTTCAACTCCTCAGAGGAAGGGGGCTGAAATGCAGAATCTTAAGAAAATTGTGAATCAGAAGAACTGTCCTTTCTTCTAACACTCGCTTTTAATAAAGGAGCAGAGAAGCAGCACAGCAATGGAAAACTCATCATGATCATCGCCTCATCCTTACTGTTTCTATACAGCACTACTGTATTCACATTCTTTGTAGTCTACAAGGTAGGCTCAAAGTGATTTTTCTGATTTTGTTCATTTTGTAAATCTAAGCAGTTTTAACATCTCCATAAAGAGAATAAAAAGACATTCCTAGATTCCATAACTTTTATGATTATGTTTTAAAGAGGTGGTTGGTTGAAGTTCATATGCTGCACACATCTGCACACTCTTGTGTGGCACATACCTGTACTCTCAATAGCAACCACATTTTCTTTTTCTAGTAAAGTCTGTAAAAGAAAAGGTATTCTAAAGGTATTCTAATTAAAATTATCCTGAGAGTATTAATCTATCAAGGCTCACTCAAAAAGCAAAACTAGAAATTACCGTCATAAGTCATCAACTCTGGATTAGTTTTCAGTAAAAGTAAAATAATTTAAATTTAATATCACAGAATTTGTGAGCTGCGGTAAAATTAGTGCAGACTGACTTTACTTGTGTAATGAAATTCTGTTCACACATATACAGAAGAGAGACCTTGGCAAAATTTAAAAATATCAGAGACTTGGAAGAAGTTTTATGCTTATAGGAAACAAACACGTTAGAATGTACCTGGTTAAAAATCACATAACTACTGGATTTTTATTTTTTTAATCTAGAACAAAATTTGTATTTAGTTAAAAACAAACACCCAAAGCTGCAACTGGAATCTTTACATAATAATGAGACTTTGACATGAGAATGAGGACTTCACAGTCCTAAGTGGTATGATATGGTAAAATGGTTCTTTGCTGTAGTGATCACTGTCTAAGCATAAAGACAGGATAGTCTCTTTGATTTTTGTTTTTCTTTAAACTAGGTGAAGTAGTATAGTGGGAAAAATTAATCAAGCCTTCTTCAGGGGAAAAACTGGCATCTGTGATGCCATTGGTTTATTTTTGAGAATTGGGTAGTGATTCAGGCAGGTCCCACTGTACTCAAAGCAAAAATACTTGCAACATCTACTACCAGAAGCTGAAAAAGGCCTTACATGCTTGAAAACTACTATGATTTCTCCAACGGTATAAGCTGATCTAATGAAAGACTTACCTGCACACTGTTTGATGCTGTAAAAGGGCAACGCTTTTAACTATTCTGCTACCTTAGCAGTTGGCTTCTCATCTTATGTTTTAATCAGTTTTTATTTTATTATCCCTCCCTCCAGTTAAAACCAAAGCTGCTAAAGAAAAGTGGGAATGAAGACCAAAGAACAGAGAACTGCGTATGTTATCACTTTGTTCGCTTTGTCTGTGATTCAGAGCTTTTTTTTTTCTGTCTTTAAGTATATTGGCCATCAATTTTGTGATTAAGTGACGATTCAGTTAAAGAGACATTCAGAGCTGTTAAGGTTTCACTTCAGATTTGTACAAAACTAGTTAACGATTCTCCATTTAACTAATTTTAACTAAGTGGTTAATTAATTTATTTTTAACGAATTAGATACAGGATAAAGTCAATCTATGTAAAAGCCTAATGTATCTCTAATACACAGCTTCCTTTAGGTTTTAAGTAAATTTTGTTTGAACAACTTTTGAAAATAACAGGTTTTGCTATTAATTTTTTGTTTGTTTAAATGGTGCATTCAGGTAAGCCCTAATGTACTTAAAACAAGTCTATTAAGAACCTCTATCACCATGTATCCTTGAATAAAAATCAAAAGCCATACATTTAAATATCCATTAAAGAAGGTATATATGTTAAGAGATGTAATATTAATGTAATTTAAAACCCTTCTGCCTGCCAAACCGTACCTTAAAGTGTTATTTAATAACATTCCCAAAGACATATACAGAGAAAAAATCAGAATTATAAAAAGTAGAAAAAGATGTTTCCCCCAACTTCAAATGTAGCACTGACCTAAAATATTTTAAATAATTTACAGAAAATCAGTAGCGGACGAAAAATTTTTCAAGCAATTGCCCAAGAACTTCAAAAGCAGAGGTACACTGAACATTGCCAACAGCCTGTAAGTATCTATCTACCAATACTGAAATTTATGGGGAAAAAGAGGAACTGACAGTATTTAAGAGCATACCATTTCTATTTCCTCCAGAAATAGACTTTTCTTTTTTAAAGTTGATAAAGGTCTAAAAAAAAGTATTCTGCACAACAGTCAAAGACATTCTAAAGCATTCTAAATGATGATACATATACAATTACATATATATATGATAGTATACACCTTATAGAATGTATGTATGTACATTTAAAAATGAAGCTTCCATAAATTTGTATTTTGCCAAGAAGAGGTCTCAACAAGTGGTTCTGGACTGTTTGGTAAAGCGCATAGAGCTCTTGAGAGTTAATTTTTGAAAAATATTTGTATTGTCGTTCCCCTTGCTCCCTTAGCCCAGGGTGGCTAGGTGACAGAAACGTAACAAAAGTGTTGTAAAAGCTCTACAACATTCTTACAGATATTTCCCCCTCCTTCAACTTACAGAGCCTAAACTAAGTATTCAACATCACTGGGTAAAGCCACACAACTTATTTATCATTCCAAATTTATGCCAATAAGTCTTATATGACCATATGACAATAATTTTGCATATGCCAAGTAAGTTACAAAAAAACAACTTTAGAAGTCACATGTATTCGCAAGCAAAGAAAATGGTTTCAAAATCCTGCTTCAAAAATGTTGCTTCTCTTGAGAAACAGTATAAATTCTTTCCTATTCTGAGCATGGACCACACCACTTCAGAGATGCAAGGAGAAACCAAAAGAAACATAGAACAAAGTCAAACTCTTCTCTATACATTTTTACTTCATTTATTTCCATACAGCCCCAATTGTTTTCCCCTGTAATTATCCCTTTAAAGACTTCAGGTCCCTGCTGACATGACCTGGTCCTTGGTTTGAGCATCAGATATGAACACAGTGAAAATAAGGGGTATGTTTCACTGCCGCTGTCCTCCCTGGAGATTAGGAAAAGCCAAGAGGAAAAGTAGTATGTTTTGAATCCTGCAGATGCCATATGGACAAAAGCAACTGGATAAGTGGGGAGAAAGGAGTTTACTGAAACAGTAAAGGGATGGATTTGGCCTCAAAAAGGAAATTCTGCCTTTATTAAAAAAAAAAATTTCACATCAGTAATGAAATACTTCTACATTTTTCTCCCAGGATGATTTGGAAGATGACATTGTTTATCAGAACAGATGAGCGTATGCAGCAGATCAGATTTGTTCAATATTTCTCATGCAAGCAAAGGGGCAGATGAAGAAGTTAAGCTTCCCCACAGACTTCCTTTGCTTTAAAAAGAGAGGAGAAAACGTTGCAGGGCAGTGTTCTTCAAGAGTATTTTCTAAACAGATCACCGAAACCAAGTGCATCTATGTTATATATTACTTCAATTTTCCATTCTGTAAGAATAAGAACTGTGGGAAAAGACTTCATCTTTCGTAAGATAACTGCTAATGCTTCATAAAGGTTTCCTTTTTCAGTTCAGATTTAATGCTGTGTCTTTTTTTCTTTTTACATAAATTCACATGTATTCCTTTTACATGAATTGAGGATTTGTGAAAGATGTATGATAATTGACAGCAACAGAAAATAAACTAATTTCATAGGTGAAATTCCGGTTTTAGTCATGTTAATGGGATAGTTATCGATGTAACAGATACACAGATCAACAGTTACTGAGTCTTAACAACAGTTTAAATAGAGCAAAACCTATGTATTCTGTAGACAAGCAAGCAGAAAAACCAGACAATATAAATGCATATACCATCATAGTAAAGCGCAGTTGAGATGGGAGCTTCTTCCTAGCCTATTTAGGAAAGGAAAATAGTGGTCATAGTGAGAAGGTTGCTCCTGGAATATTAAAATTCACTTGCTAGGCAGACAACTGCCATCTTTCAATCCTACCATCCAAAGTCAGGATTACCTGGAGCACCAGGTTTTGCCTTTACATGCCTGTTCAACATGGATACAAGCATGAACACAGAAGTATACTACCTAGTCAAGGTAGTATACTTTTTTTTTAAAAGTATCTTTTTTTTTTTTTTAGCAGTTACTACCTAGCCAATCTCCAAAATCAGCACTTTTACAGGAGATCTGTTAGTAGGCATTCTCCCTACTAAGGGGTATGTTTTATCACCACTTAAATAAAGCAAGACTTTGTTTAACAAATGAAACGGCATTCCTCACTTCAGTGAGATGAGAACGGACAACTGAGACAAAGCAAGAGTCCATCTAGCACAGTACTGTGTTTCCAGCTCAACTTAGTACCAAGTACTTCAGGAAGATGGAAAACACACCTTTGTCTTCTTATCCCTGTCAATCAATCACAAGGACATTAATTTGTTCAACAAGAAAATTTCACAATCCCAGGCTGCTAGTGTTTACTGATTCTGAAGTATGGTGTCTCTGACATTTTTATTTTACAGAAACTTAAACCAGTCTAGTCATATATTAGGTAATAATGCCTTTATGTAAATATGATGTCTATATTAGGAAATACAAAGGATTTTAATATGACCCTATGGGATACCTATTAAAAACATAAAGTTATAATAATACATGTTCTTATATGACTAGTCTAATACCTTATGATTCATCCGGCTTACTTGCCAAATTTAGACATGCGCAATAACGGCATTACTTGTTGTTCTATATGTTGAAAATAAGACTCTGAAAAGCCCCAGAAAGATTTTATGATTAAGCTACTTTGGACTCTAGGTGTCACTGTAATTTCAGAAACAGCAAGCACAGAAATATATTTTACCTCCTCCTCCACCTTGCTTTGTTCTCTTAAAGCAAATTTTATGTTATTCACATAGACAGTTTCCACAATTACCTTCCCATTACATTACGTGTAATAACCGAAATATCTTGTTTTGATTAAAATAATTTCTCCACTTCCAGAAACTGATCTATACACTGATCAAACACCTTACCTGCCTCATCTCTTCTCCATTTGTTCCCCCCCTCTAAAATTCAAAAGTTTATCTAGGCGGGTCCAAACTGTTTTTAATTAGCTGATACAAGAAGTTACTTGAGCCATGAAATGTTCTTCTCTTTGAATGTTCCAAGTTTTTTTTTTTTTTGTTAAATATGAAGCATATGTGCACATCTAATGCTTTTTAAAATGCATCGTCTTGTAGAACAGCTGAATGAAAATACTGAAATTCTAAAATCATTTGTACATCATGAAGACAGTCTGGCAGTTCATTGTCTATTTCTTTAGACTACAGCTAAATAGATCTTAAGTGGGAAAGTTTCAGTGGAATGACAGTAATTTTTGTGTATGCTAACTTGCATTGTCTAAAGGAGTTTATATGGGCCCATATCCATGATAGTGGTAAACAGACAAACCGAGTATGTTTTTAAGTTTCAGAACATATTAAGGAAACAAAGCTGCCTTAAGGAAAGTGACTAATCTGGTACAAGTCACAACCACAAACAAAAGTATGACTTCAGTTTACAAGACATCTTACAACAGATTTCAACTTTCAACAAGTAGCAATGACCAAGTTCAACAATCACAGAACAGGTTTCCAGTCCCTTGGGATTTATAAGTTTAACACTCTGTTCTCCTCCCAGTATACTGTAGGAGATTAATGATGAAGGATATAAGCAGACTTAGAGTAGTTTCTTCCTTAATTTATCTACCTCCTGCTGAGCCAGGAAGTTGCATGTGGTCTGTCATGTGATTACCCAACAACATGCAGAAAAGTAGACGCTGGGTGCAACAGCAATTGCAAAACACAATGGCACATAGTTTTGAAGGCATACAAACAAAAAGCCACCCAAATAATTTCTCCATTTCTGCTTCTAATACGCCAATGAAAGACTAGAAAGACACTGCTGTTATTTGGAATTCTAAAGAATTTTTAAAAGAGGAAGTCATATTGTTCCACATTATAGGAACAATAAGTTGTAACCAAATATGCTTGAAATACCGTACACACTACTTTTCTGAATAGTTACAAAATTATATGCTCAAATACTGTATTTTAAGCAATTCTTCATCTGATGGCTTTATTTTTTATACTTAAAACTTCAACACCCCCCCCACCCCAGCAAAAATACCACTAGCATATAAAAAGAGGAAAATAGATTCCGTTTGATGCATTTGTGATTGCCAGAATATTAAGGTTATTAGTTCTGTATTTTCTGGGCATATATGCCTTTCCACAGACAAGTCTTAATACTCAAGGACAGCCAGCGTCCAAACGATGACTGATGAACACCAGCCTTCTGGAATTCAAACCACTTTTATGGGTGCCTCAACCTGAATCCACAATCACAGGCATGTAAAAAAAAGTTTCTAGTCTCTTTTGAAGTTTAGTCATAAGGACAGATTCATTTGGAAATCTCTCATGTATTTCTTTAAAATGCAACTAGGGGAAATAATTGAGTTTTGGCACTGAATTTTACTTTTTAAATTCCAGTTAATAATACAATACAAATAGTGGTTGATACTTTGTATTAGTAGGGGTCTATATTTTACTCTGAGAGCACATGTTGGAAAGCGAACGTTATCTCCCTATGAATTTTTAGGTGTGGTTCATCTGGAACACTTGAAACAGTTTGACATGAACTGCTCTATTCAGCATTACAGACAGTTCTGATGGTTTTGCTCAACGGTCACTAGAGACAACCGGGGTTACCTATATGACAGCAGCAGAGGGCCCTAATCAGAGATCAGTTTTCCATGTTGCTCCAACACAGCTCAAATGTGGCAACCTGCAGAACAGGATATGTGACTTCAATATTTGAGCTTTTTGTTGGTGCCAACAACGTATGTTGGGGAATTAAGAAAACAGCTTACATCATGTGGCCCATTTACCTATGATTTCATACTTCTGAACATGCACCTTACAAGTTATTTGTAAAAATCAAATACAAACATGCTAATTATTTATTAAACATTTAATTTGGGATACTACAAGATACAAATGTTTTCTTTACCTGCCTAAATAGCTATAATCTGTGTACTTACCATTTTCCACATATGGGTGAAATGGCAGAACTAATGCTAGAATGACTCTGCCTCTAGTTGGCTCCAGTACACTTCTAATATCTTTTAATACAGTCAGTGGTTGATCACAGCGATCCAGCAAATTCAAACAGCTGATAACATCGTACTGAAATCCTGTGTTTTGCCATTCATTTATACCAAGCACCCTACAAAGGAAAAGAGAAAGAGATATGGTCTGTTAAACAAACACAAGCTGAGTTCAGAGAGAACCACTGAAGACAAAAATTCCCTGTGTGGGAATGGATGTGTTGATAGTGCAGGTAAGGTCAGCCACCTAGGCAGCGAGAAAAGACGGACATGATCCTTCTGGTCTTTTGGAAAATAAAACTAAATCAACAATGGGCACGGCTATATATCCAGCCGTATGAACTTTTATATTGCCTTATAATCATCAGGCAATAAAGGAGACAAAAAACAAAACACCAGGTATTAAAAAAATGTGTTGTCCTAGAATAAAACTGCAGATACTTCTCAAGGAACAACAAAGCTGAAATATGATTAATGGCTTGCTGCATCTTATCTACTCTGATTTACCAGTGCGCTAACCTGGATTGCAAGGTGGCTGTTATGTTTCCACTCAAAGACAGGTAAAGAAAAGAAATCCACAGTTCCTTCAGTCTTTGTGTTGAAGTCTAGGGATACAGTGCCTGAAATACTAACCATTACTCAGCAAGACTGGATCTGCTGCTTGCAAGAACCTCCAGGAGCTGTGACGAGTGCATGAACAAAGTTCTGAAAGTGCTGAGGTTTTTGTTACTAAATATTATTCAATCTTAACAGCAGGAGCTAAGCATAGCAAGAATAAAAGAATCTTTACACTGTCGCCTATACTGTGGGATTAGATAGATACAGATTATTGAGGTATCCCTATTACCAGGATTCAGTTTTCTTTCTCTGCAGTACCTGTGTCTTCCTCTTGCAATTTTGGACTGTTCACTTAGACTGTTCATCTGAGTTTCATCTTCCTGACTCCCTTGATTAAAGCAATTTACACAAGCTGTGAAGAAAGAGACTTCAAAATGGTTGTTGCCTATTTTGTCTTAACTGATAACATGGAACATCCGCATAACAAAAGCACTGGTAACAGGGAACATCAGATGTGTTTGTTTTCCTGCTTTTGTACCGTTCAATCTTTTCCTTAACTATCAAACAATAGACGAATTGACTGAAAATACTGAACATTCATTAAATATTACAAATAATTACTTTGCTGTCTGATAAAAAGGATGTAGGAAGTATTCAGTATAATACCTGTATTTCTTCTTCTGAAGCTGCCATATCATAGTTTCAGACAATTCGGTGGCATAGATTTCTTCAAAGTGAGGACTCATGACTTTAGTGACTTCTCCATCCCCAGCCCCTAAATCGAGAAGTCTGTGGGATTTCCATTCTGGATTTATTTTAAGCAGTCTTTGAAATTGTTCTGGGGAAAACACAAACATTGAGCCCCGTCCCAGCAGCCTGAAATGTAAAAATGAGAAATGACCAATTTTGTACAAACTTTAACAGGAAGGACAATGAAGTAATTTAGAATGTGCTTTGGCAGCAACCAGACACACATAATAGTAGACAAGGTCACTGCTCAGATAAATTTTAAATCCAGTTCAACTTGCCTTGCACTTGTCAAGAGATCAAACACATAGCCACATGCAGTTACAGTGGTTAAGACTTCAGGAGGAATTTGATTAGGTAAGGAAGAGCTCATGGGGTGCACCTCAAGAAAATGATTGCATAAAAAAAAAAAAAGGAGGGGTGAGAGAAAGAGAGGCAAAGATAAAGGCTGAACCTTATTTGTCACGTTTGCAGATTTAAATCTCTGCCATCTACCTTAAAAAAAAGATGAAATAGCAGAGGAAATAAAATGGCTGCAGACACAGAAGTATGCACAATGAATGAGGAATAGGATGTGGAACTAGGAGGGAAGCCAGGGAACAGATTTAAAGAAAGGATGGGGGTAACACTGCTGGAGTGGCAAAAGAGATTTTTTTAATTGTATGTTACAATGGCTGTGCTGCTATCTGCAGATCCTGCATTCAACATGAAGAACTGTGGAAAAGAAAATAGGCAACTCATTAAGGAATTGGGTTGAGGTGACAGTTGGATTCCTTATGGAACAAGTCAATGACATACCCACCCGTAACTGTTTGAAGACTACACAGTGACAGATTTCAGCTGTCATAGCAGAATTCAGAAGATGAAAGAGTTAGGAGAACAAGCAGAGGAAAAAGAACTGGTCAGTAATAGACTGAAGGTAGATAAATACTATTCTTTAAACTAATGTTGGATAGCAGGTTAAACTTAAAAGACAATGAACAGAAATCTTCCATGTTCAAGGGGAAAAAAAGGTAAACAAAGATAAAAAGAATCAAAGAATAAAAAAATGTGAAAAAGAGGTGGCCTAGGAAAGGTTGACTGCACTAAAAAACAAAGAAACAAAAAGGATAGAGTATACAAAGTGATACAGAAGAAACTAAAGCAGGATATTAAATGTATAAAAATGAACAGAATACAGCCAATTTAAGTAGAGCCCCCTTGCAGCACACTTGTGTCGGTCCACACTGTATAATTGGCTCATAGCTATTATTCCTAACAGCACTATGAGGTGTTATTCAAAGCACTGGAGAGCCTTTGAAAAAAAATGGAAGAGAAAGGAAGAAGAGGAGACCAAAGGAACCTTTATATAAAGCTACAAGTAACTAAGAACACCACAGGGAAGCTCATAAAGTCATCTGGTTAGAAAATAAGGAAAAAGATTATTTTTCTAGCCTTATGAGACAGCTACTATCCTTATATGAGACTGTGCAGAAGTACGTAGTAGGTGCAGAGGTGGGGTTGGTGGAGAAATCAGGTAAATATAACAAAATGCATTCTTCATAAGGTCAAAACTGACAAGTGTTAAACATATGTCTGAATGGGGTGACGTGAGCACAGAAAGGCACCGACTTTTTTGGAAAAAATACTAAAGCACCCATGAACAGCTAAATTCCTCTGCAGCCACAGAAGAGATTGATGCAATAAGACTAGGATAATATTGTTTTATAAACTTCTCTTTTCCTGCCTTCCTGATGTTTCATCAGTCAAACTTGCTACATCAGCAGTTACCTGTTCAAGTACAATTTATGCACAAATTGAGGTGAAACTAAGTTTTACAGAATAAGAGAAAGGACAGAATTCTGTTCCATATCAGTGTTACCAGACACAACACTCGGCCGACTTCTGCACTGTTTAGAAATCTGCCTAGGTTTGCAGTGGATATGCACACACTCTTTTCTAGAAAGAGTTTTAGATGCAATACAAAACCGACTGGATACAGCCAACTACAATAAGGACAATCACAACAGTAACTGATATAGATATAGCAGTAGGTAAAGTAAAGGGCAAGGGGAGGGGGGTAAGAAAGCAGAGGGAAGAGGGATACATTGTCTAACACAAAGAGAACACACTCTTATCTAGAAGGAAATTAATACAAGCAATGGTTATAAAATACAGTTAGAGTCCTCTGACTATCTCTTATTAATTGCTATTACCTCCTCTGTCCCCCCATACTGGAAATGGTGTTCATCAATTAAGAGGGTTGGGTGTAAAGAGCACAGTAGGGTATTTCAGATCTGTTAGACTGGCGAAGGGAAAACTACAGATTTAAGAAAAGCTGACAGATCAAGGGGTAGGGCTGAACACTTGAAAGCTCTAAATCCAAACTGTATTTAGTTGACCTAAGATTGACTTTTCACTTACCCATTGATAGATGTTCTAGACATAAAGAGGCTAAAAATTGAGGACACGAAAGAGTGATAGAGCTGAATAAACAGCCAGCCTGATTTCTCAATGCTGTTGTTTAAGAAGATCTGTGTTCCTTGGTCAAGGTAACTCTGGACAAAAACAGGCTGAAGGGATTCAGACAACTGTTCTGTGTTGCAGACATACCACTAGAGAAAGAGATAAAGGATCATTAAAGAGTTCAGCAATATAAAACCAGAAGTAGTTAAAAAAAATTGAACACACAGAAGGCTATTATCAATTTCCATAAATATAAAAATTTAGGTTTTCCTAAAGACTTTTCAACAAACTTCAGGATTAATTTAACTTGGATTTGAATTGTAATCAAGTGAGGACCAATTACTTGCTGAGAAATAATGCTTTTACTTTTTGTCTTAATCATTACCCTGTACTTTGAAGAATTTTACAAACTTCCCTAGAAAGCGAACACAGGTCCTCTATGGAATAGCACCACGCTGACAAAATAGTATGAAGTGGGATAACATTGTTTTCTATCTTCCAACTCATTCTCAACTTTTCCGTAGGCATCCTCTGAAAAGAAATCAGTAAGTGCATTTCCAGTATTTTTCCAGGAAAGGAGGTAAAGAATCCAATCAATACTTCAGACAACAGCTTGTCTGTCTTATAGCATTGCTGGACTATGTTTCTTCACTCACCAGTACCAACAAGCAGGTCCGCAAGCCTTTTGAAACAATTATGTCTATGAAGCTGCCTCCCAGCATCTCTACTAAACAAAGGAGCAGGTTCCCACATCTAGGAAGTCATCAGTATCAGCTGAAAGGCAGTTCTATACTTTTATATTGGTAAAATATAAAGGCCAAGCTAAAATGGGCCAATGATTCCTTTTGCCTTGTGTCACCTGGTAACAACCACTCCTATACAAACTAAACTAACGCCGACAAGCAAGCTATTGTTCAATTAATTGTGAAGAAAAAGGATGCTATTTTTTGATATCAAATCTAGCCTGAAAAGCAATAAACCATACAATATCCTAATATTTTACTATCCACATGTAAGGCATATCTAAACTCCTTCTTTAACACCTGCTTTACATTATTTTAAATGCAAAAAACTTGTGCAAAACAAGGCAAACCTACAGAAATTCTGAAGTTTTAGGACCCTCATGGCCACCTTCTGCACCTCCAGCAAATGCCTCTAACGCTGCAGCATTCTGGAATGTCAGTACTGATAATAAAATTCAAAAGGTTGCTCATTGCAATGCCAAGTTAAAAACCCCCTCCACTCAACATGCAGAAGTTACAAAAAGAAGTTTAAAGTGTAATTTTAATTAAGAACGTCGCTATTATTTTTCACTCTGCTACGCTTATTGTCAGCCCTTCTCATAGACTCTCTAATGCCATTGTGTCTGTTTTCTAATATCAAGAATGATTCCCTACAGCTAACACTCTCTTATCTCTCCCTTAGATCTTGCAATAATATTCCCTGATCTGGCCGCGTGTGTTTATTGTGCAGATAGGGAGTTATAAGTATCTTAAAGAGAAACGGAGACTTTTAACAGAATCTTGTAAAAATGCATGTAGAAGGACAGCAAACGGTCAGCTGGGGTGATTCCCCAATGATTTAACACCTAAGATTGTGTCTAGCCATACTATGCAAAATGTACACTCATATCCTGATCCCTTCACATTTGTTGTACCTTGTTGGGTCAGGAACAGTCACTTAACTGTTTACACACTGTTCATCACAATGGGACTTTCAGTCACTACTGCAATACAAATAATAATGGGACAGGATTCTTATTCCAGTGTCCTGCTGCTTCACAACAATAGTGCCAGCAAGCAGAGGGGAGTAGACAGCTGCACCAAGACCACAACTTGGATTCATAATGCCAGGTTCATAAACAGGGGCTCCATCAAACACTGACCCAAAGTACCAAGAGATGTCAAGACCCTTCAGCCGAGGAGCGAACATCTCCTGCCTAGGTTTACTTTGAAAACTACTTGCATAATGGGTACATTTCTGGCAGAATCAGGCTCTCAACTGTACTTTCAAACACACTTGCAGGTAGCACAAGTATGAAGTTTTTTCCTCTAAAAACCAGATTTTGAGCAAGTCTGTACCACGTGATGGAGCCTGGCACAGGGATCCCCAAGACCGATGATTTGCCAGTTTAGGTCTTTTCTCACTGCAGCACAGTGCTATTTGAATGAATTAGCATAGACCGGCAATTCCCAAAAGGAATCCTTAGCGAGTCGTGAAAAACCACTAAGGCAGCAGCCTGTGTACTTTGTCCATCCACCTTCAGAAGCCAATTTCAAGAGCCTGGCAGAAGCGAACAATCCCATGGAGCTGAGTAGCAGGCTGGGATAGGTGTCAGGTTCATTCAGGAGGCTGCTGCCTCGCTACACTGGACAGGTTTGGAGTGCCTCAGATGATCTGCCTTTTTCAATGTGTTGCCATTTTCAATCCAGAAGAAAATGTACCCAACTATCAAAGCTTTGGGAAACAGAGGCTTTGTTCCGTAAGTGGTATGACTACACATGTGCTGTACCTGAGCTCTTAAACCTTGGTTCTGCACTGTATTCTGTAACCTGTATTTCCAAGATCTAACTATGGAAACCAACAGTCCTGCAATTCTTGTCTTTAAGGCTTCTAAATATACATTGACATAACCATTGGCAGAATGATGATGGCGACAACTGTGAGAAGAGAAGCTTGTTTCAAGAAATTAGGTGTTGTTCTCAGACCTCCTCTAATTTCTTCTTCGTGGTTAATCTTGCCAATAAGGTTATTGGCAACTACCTATATAACACTAGTGAATAATAGAAATTATAGCAAACTGTAAGGGAAAAAGAAAAAAGATAACACAGGATAAACCCAATCCTAATTTCAAATAACAAAAGTGGTGAAAGACAGCTTAATTCTGGAACTACTTCCTCAGAACAGAAACTGCTTTTCTTTTCCTGTATGTACAATATATGAAGAGCCCTTTTCAGGCCACTAGTTTCATGGCAGAAAGTGTATCAATCTCTTATAGCTCGATAGTAGAAAAACTACAGCACAAAATCCTGAAAAGATATGTTAAGACCTTTGTTGTAATAAAAATTATTGTTATTAATAACTCTTGCCTAATACTAGTGAAAGGAGGAAAATGTTCTTTTAGCTAACTTATGTAAAACCTATTGAAGTCAGTAAAACTGCAGAGAGTGAAAGCACCTGGGGCCTCAACATGCAATCCTTACTTATGAGTAAATCCACAAACTCAGTAATCATAAATCTTACTAAACTTACTAAATAATCAATACTTTAGGTTTAAAATCTAGACCAAATAAATTAGAAATGAAGAGTATCCACTGCAGACCATCTACCTGTGAATGACCATCATCTCCATAACACATTTCCTTGGTTGACTTGTCTTTCTAGTACAGTTTTTAACACCACAAAAGGCTTGCAGATTTTCTTTGTTTGCCAGAAGGAAGTTCTTTCTGCTTCTCTTTGTCATCCTACTTTTGTACTGAATCATCCAAACAGCAGACCATATTCATTCAGCAGACCAGTAATACATTCACTCAGTAGCAAGATTCTGGGTGTCAGTGCCCACCCAGAGCAGTCCAGTAATGGATCAGCTTGAAGAATTATGATGCATAATTATGTTCTTCCTTTGAACAGCAGTCCTCAAATATTTATGCTACGTCTTCTTCATTAGCTCGGCTCTGTATATTTCACTTAGAATAAGTCAGTGTCTTCCTTCACCACCAAGAGTTTTTATTAGCCCTGCTGAACTCCTGTCAGATTTTCAGTAGCATTTTGGTAAAATGTAGTGCAGAGCTGAACATATTCCAAATGCAATCATATCACATAACCATTGTATAGCAAGGGCATAGTCCGTAACTTCTCCACAAAGTACTGATGCACGTGCCTATACTGCCCAAATATAGCACTAACCTTTTACTGCAGTCATATCACATTGCAAACTCATTTCTAGTTTGCCATCTACTACTGTTCCAAGGCCTCTGTGAGCTTCGCAGTTTCCCAGTTGCTCACTTTTTTTCTTTTCCTCTAGATACACCAGTATTAGCTAAAACATCTCTGTGATTACAAACCCACTCCATTCAACGCCACCTGCAAACTTCATTCAAGTGGTGTTTACCCACAGGGCTCACCAGGAAAAACGCAAGAGGAAGGTTTAAATCTCTCAGGAGCAGCTCTGACACCCAACCCGATGCATTACCAGCCTCGGGACATCGCGCTGGCTCCCCATCCCCGCGTTACCGCCGGACTCGCTCCGACGACCCTCCCGCAGCGAACACCCAAGCCCACAGCACGCTTCGCCGGCACCCAGACCCGACTACGTTCCCCCTGCGGCCCCTCAGCCCCAGTACCTCCCCTTACCTCCCCAGCAGGCTCCCGGACGTGTTTCACACGGCGGGCACACGTCAACTTTCTCACCGGGAGGACCGAGCGGTTCCCTCTCTTTGTCTGGCGCTGCCCGGCCCGGTGCCCCCCTCAGCCCGCACCAGGGTCCCCCGCTCCCGCCCTCGGCGGCCGGCACCTCAGGGCGCCCCGGCGGACGAGGACCCCCCGCCCGCTGCCCCCGGCGGAGCTCCCCGGCTTCCCCGCGGGCCGGCTTCCCGGGGGGCGACGGGCGGGGGGGGCGACGGCCGGGGGGGGCGGGAGGGCGCTGCGCCTGCCGGCGCCGGGGAACCCCCCGCCCACCCCGGCCCCGCCGGGCACGGGGAGGGAAGGCGGGGTGGGGGAGGGGAGGGGCGGGAAGGACGGCTGCCGCCGGGGCTGTACCTGGTGGTTCTCCCCGGCGCCCGGGGCGGGCTGGCCGTGGCTGCCCATCATGTTCACGTAGAGGGACCTGGATAAAGGGCTCCTCAGGTACCTGGCAGGGCCAGACCACATCCTCCTCCTCAGCACCCACAGGAACAGGGTGTAGCAGCCCAGCCAGCCCAGCCACAGTCTCATCGGGGGAAGGGGCGCGCAGTCACCCCCTCCCGCTGCCGCCGCCTCCCCTCTCCATGGCAGCGGCGGCGCCGGCAGCACGCAACTCGCCCAGCTCGCCTCGGCTCCCCTCCGGGGCCCGCACACACGCTCAGGGCGGAACGCGCGGCGCCGCGGCAGCGGGGGCCGGCCGGACGGCTTCGCTGCGACACGCCGGGGCCTGGCGCGCACCCGTTCCCTCCCTTTCTCTCGCCAATCACAGGGCGGGCGGGGCCGTGGCGCGGCACGGGCCGCCCCGCGGGGCGCCGCTTTCAAACCGGAGCGGGGCAGGATGGCGGCGGCGGCTCGTCCGTACCGCTCCTTGCTCCCCGCTCCGGTCACCGGCGGCAGCGGGCGGGCGGGCGGGCGGCTCCCCCCTCACAGGGGCGCGCGCCGGCTCCCTCCCGCGCGCACGTGCTGGGCGCCGCCCTGTCACCCTGGCTGCGCGTGCGCAGAGCGCCCTGGGCGAGGGGCGCGTGGCGGGCGGGCCCCGCGGGCCGGGGCTGAGGAGAAGGGGCGTCGCCGCCAGCGCCTAGGGCGCTCCTCGCTGTCCTTGCCGCGCTCCGGGCCCTGAAGCCTCCCTGGCGTTGCCCACACACCGCCTTGGTAGGTCAGATTAATGTCGGCCCAGGGGACCTCCCTGGAATTCGCACCTTTCTTTAATTAAGGTTCAAAATCTGGGGAGTGGTTCATCCGTTTGAGAAATTTTTGGCTGCTACAACAGTAAATGCTGGAAGGTTGAAGAGGTACTTCACATAAACCTGTTTGGTTTCCATTATCTTCAGTTTTTTCCTATACACAGAAATTTGAGGTCAAACGGCACGGAGGTGATGAGATTCCTAAAAAACCACAAGCATTTAAAGATAAATCGAGTCATTGCAGGGTTTGCTCTTCGAAAGGGTCGTCCTCTGCAGATGAAAGACTGCAACTGTTTGAAATACAAAATTTGGCTTCAAGTCCTCAGACATAGCAATTTTTCTTGTAAATAACTATTTTGCAATGGCTCAGAGTAAACCTTACTGCTCACGTGGAATTTCTGCAACGTTTTGTTTTATAAAGACTGCTTTCAAAACTTGCAGCCTTGGCTCTGCGGCAGGAGCATGGGTCACTGCACGGGAGGATCTAAGGCCCTCAATCCAGGATTTTTTTTTCCTGAAGCTGTGGGGTGTGTGTGCAGAGGAAGAAGTCATTGTGCAGGCAGGAAAACAAGAACTTCAGAGTCGGACTCCTGCACCCTATTTCTGCGCGTGGGGATGCAGTGGGGCGTAGTGGAGACTAGTGGATAAAAATGTATCCTTAATGCAACTAATACCCTACAGGGGAAGGCTAGCCTAGAACAGACGATGCTTATTGGAACATTTTAATCTGGGACAGGTCAAGCTGGATAAAAATCTTCCAGTTTTTCATCAGTAGTATGTGCCTTTGCCAGAACAAAAGCCATAGTTACTGTGGGTTTGGGTTAGGCACCACTGTTCTCACTTATGCTTTAATAAACATAGGTTATTTGTGGTCATAGCATAGAAAGTGAGGAATACTGTATCCAATTGAAACTGAAAGAAAATCTAGACAAAACCTATCTCATTAATCAAATTCCAGCTGAGTATGGCATCAGGGCTATCATCTCTAATCTCAGAAAAATGTTTCTTAACAACCACAAGCAATCGGTATCTATCCTTTTGATCAGATTTGAAAGGCTGGAGTCTAGCCCCTTCATTTCCTGGGAAGGATGACGCTGGAAGTCAAACCGCCGTGGGATCCTGGCTTCTACCTGGAAGATCCTCTGATCAAGCACTAATCACATCCAACCTTGCTTGTCCTGGGAAATCAGCAAAACCAAAGCAACAAAAAGATATTGCCAGAGGATTTTTCTGTTCAGTTCATTTTCACTGATGCTTAACCTCCTTGAGGAAAGTTTTTGACATGAGAGCTTTAGACAGTTTTCCACATTAAGATTTTTTTTTCTCCAATAGCTAGATGGGCTAAGATGCCTTTTTGGTCTATTTCTTTTTATTTGATTTGGGATTAGGACTCTCCTTTCTATGTATGTTCTTGTTTGTAAAGACAGATTAGCTTATTTTTTCCCTCCAGGAATAAAACAACTTTATAATCAAAATCCAAAATGACAAAAGCTAAATTTGCTGCTTTTTAAACAGACATTTGCTCACAATGTGTAAACCAATAAATAAAATTGCTTCAGGTTAGTTACATGTTGTTCACAGGGAAACATCTCTAAATTTTATCACATGTAAAATACAGATAATGAATTGCATACCAAATAAATTAAGAAATACGCTAGCTTTTGTCTTTGCATTGTTAGTATACAACTTGGGTATGTTTTAATGAGATTTTTCAAAATTCCTACCCAGTGTTACATTTGTCGTTAATATTCTGCTGCAGTAGTTGTATACTAAGCATATTTGTCTCTTGACAGGCTATAAAGAACACACTATTCATGCATATTTAGGTAATAATTTTGAGGTATTGTCATTTGCATATAGGCTGGTGGAATTGTAGCCAGTTGCAGGACAATCTCAGAAAATTATTTGTTGTATAAGCGTCTGCATATGTCATTCAAAGCAATTAGTGTGCTGGGAGAGGATTTCCAGAAAAAATAGAATCGCTTTTTTTCTACTTTCTCCTCATCAATTTAGGTAGTGTTTATCCTTACTCTTCGTGGAAAATTTCTATACTCAATTGAATACCTAGGGTCCAAAAGGTCCAAAACGTACCCAAAGCGTTTGAATGGCAACCTAGGAAGGGGTATTTTGAACACGGTCTGCATTTGCTTTGTGGTGATCACAAGGAGCCTGGTCTTCTGGGGGGGCTGGCTGCACAGCCTCACGTATTCTAGGATGTAAATCTACAATTTTCCCAATCAAGTACAGCGATAAAACAACTTTCCCTTCTATTATTTAAACAATAGTAAGACAGTGATTACCAGAGAGAGGTCTTTAAGATAAGCAAACACAGATACCTCTCTAAAATCCTCTCTCCCAACGGTAACCCAGGAAGCCCAGCGTGGGTCTGTCCAGCTCTCTGAGACAACTTCCCCCAGTCTCGGTTGTGTGTTCTTTTACCAAACCAGCTGGAATTCTTTTGACTGCATGTATTACTGAGCTTTTTCCTGAGAAAGAGTTCAGAAGTATTTGTGGAGATGTGGCTTATCTTAACTGTTCCTTCCTCTTCCTGCTTGTCTTTCCTGACAGCACCCATTAAGCTGTACAACCGTATTCAAATGTAAACATCCTACTAGCCATGTCAACATAGTATATTCATGAATTACTGAGTAGTTCCAAAAATCAGCACAGCAGGAGAGTGGGAAGGTCATTTTGTACAAGATGAGAACAGAGGCAGGCCTGTAAGCTCCACAAAAGACAAATTATTTTTTTCTTACTTAAAATTAAATATGCTTTGCTGTAATTTATTCAATGTTTTCACACTGTCACTAACTATATATAATATTACTACTATATTAGGCTAACATTCTTTCATGTCTATTAGATAGCATCCTTTTAAATCTAGTAGAGACTTCTACCTATTGATTTTCAATAAATAAAATTCATTTGCTATATTAAGATCCAAATTCTCAGAATTTATAGAGAAACTCTAAAATTGGGATTCGAGCATCCCAAGTTATTCAAGTTATCACAGCATTTCATATCTTACATTACACACACTTAAATCCTCTTTATCAGTTATGAGACTATTTTAGACACTCTTAAATTATCAAGAGTAAACTGGGGCATTTTTCCAGCAGCAGGACTTAAAGCTCAGATACTATTAGCTAATAAGGAGCGAAAGCAGACAAACCAGCTGTTCCAAGACACTGAACTTTTGCCTTTGATCATCCTTTACTTGATTCATGGCCAAAACCAATCATGTGGGTTTAGCAGAAGATAACAAAGTGTAGTGGGTGACAAAGAAATGGAGAATAAGTGATGTCAATCATAACATACTACCAACTTTCTATCACTAATTCGTGTAACAGGACTACCATCTGAATTTAAAGCAGGTTTCCAGTCCTCTTTTGGATTGACTGTTGGTGTGGTGAAAGACACTTTTTTCCTGCCCTTAGAGCAAGAGAAATAGGACAGACAAATGGGAGAATAATAAATCCTAGTAATTTGCAAAATTATTAATATTTTACATATTAAATAATTTGTATTGTATTTCTCGGATTTGTTTTCTAAACTAGTTTATTCTACACAGTTAATCTCTCACATCTTAAGGCTGTCTTGCTTAGAAATCTTTGACTATTTACTTTTCCTATCTTAATTTTAAAGATGCAGCAGTTTATAGAGGCTATTCAAACTGTGCGTTCAGTCATATCACCCCTTACTCCTTTCTTATTCCAACAAATAAAATGGTATCTTTACCAAACATTTTCCAGAAAAATTAATTCTGATAATTTCAAATAATTCTTGGAATAATTTTGATGCTTAAAACCACTTACTAGTTTTCCTGTTGTATAGTGCAGTACTCTCCCAGTTGTACATGATATTCTAATAACTTAATATTAGAACTAAGTAATAAACACAATCATCTAAGAAACCCTATTTGTGGAACAATAACATTTTCACCTACCAAAATATATATTCTGTGAGGATAGGTTTAACATATGAAATTTAGGAAATATAGAAACAGTAAAGAAAAATAAAACTAATTTAAGTTACTTATTACCATTTTAAAGGAATTGTCAGGAAGACGACAGTTTCATATAATGAATCAAAGATTACATTAACTTAAATTCCTTCAGGGTTTTGTCCTTTGACTTTTTCCCCTTCTGCCTTTCAGGCAGAAAATTCATACATGCAATGCAGTAAATCTTTTAAAATTCAGAATCTAAACACACAGTCCATATCTGCTCTGGTATTTGTGTAAATATTCTTTGGATATGTAAATACAAGTGACACCAGTATGTGTACATAATGCTATTAGCATGTACAATGCAAATGAATAATGGTATCTCTGACAAGACAGAGATAAAGAACAGGTAACGCAACTTCATCACACTTCTGGCTTCTTACATTTTAACATAAATCTTCATATTTCTATCAAAGGGTTCATTTGGATTTCTCGATATCCCACTTTTTCACTCATCGCTTTGAAAGCACTTTGCACTTCAAAAAAGGCAAGGAAACAATGTTGTTTCTACTCTGCAAATGTAAAAACTGAGGCACAAAAGACTATTTTTTTCAACACTCAAAATCAAATCTCAAACCTCTTCATTAAATTATGCCAGTGTCCACCAAAATGCAGGGCAATTTCTTACACTCCTTTCTCTTCCAAGTTACCTACCACGATAAACGTAGAGTCTTAGAAATGAGCTTGCTCAGCACTTCAGAATCGGGATACATACAATGCATCTTCTTGTACTTTCAAGTGACTGGCACTCCGTAAGAAAAGTGCTTCTAAAATTATGTTTGCCCAGGCAAAACAAAGAACAAAAATGAAGTTGTTATATTAATCTTAAGCTATCTATCATTACACAATTACATGCTGGATATAATGGAGGAAAAAGAATATTTATTAAACAGGAGTATTGTAAACATGCTAATGTATCTTACCATTACAACATGTGTGAAATAATGAGAGGATTCAATGTTTCTGAAATTTTGTCAAAAAACCTTTATTTTTATAAAAATCATAGGATCCATTTAAAAGCTTAACTGAAAAGATTGGTAAGAATTAATCAGAAATTAACTAACTTCAATTTCATTAATCAGAAATCAACTTCAACTGTCAGCACATCAAATGAGTTTGCCAATGTAACACTACTAAGCAGGCAGAGTTTGATTCAGTATGTGTGTGCTTAGATTTGTCCACCTAACTGGACACTACTACATCCATACGCTAATGTTTTTCTTACAACAGCGACATTTTGTATGAAGTACTAACAATATGGTACCTTCAAAATAATTTTCCCATTTAAAGCCAGAAAATTATGTCTACCTACCACCAACTAGAGACATTCGGAAAGCCAGTGAGGAGGTATGGAGCTTTTTTCATATCCAGCAACACTTTATTGAACAGCGTTTCAATCTTTTTTGTCTTTAGCCTTACACAGACTTTTACAGGGTAGTTAACTACTCTTTGCTCTTCCTGTGGTAGCTGTCAGATCTGTCTTGATATTGGTCAGCTAGACACCATCTAAATTTTTCTCTTCATCTCCCTGCCATCCATGAGGGATGTCCACCAAGCTTTTCCAGATTAACTTCAGAGATCTGCCATTTTATCAGCATGGCAGAATTAATCCACCATATTTCAGTAAGCTTAAGAAAATACAGTTCCCTTGAATTCCAGGTGCTGAGTTGGGATTCCTTTACATGATCTGCCATATCCATTCTTCAAAGGAGTTAACAGTGACCAGTCATACCAGAAAGGACTTTATTTAGTAATTAAGGATAAAGCCCATTGAAGGCAAACAACTGAACTAGAAAAAACTGTGTAGGCTCAGTATTAAGGCTGAATGTGATCTGTGTTATAGTCTATATAGACTGAAGAGCACGACTTTATTGAAATGGCTCAAACCATGTTTGGTCTGATAGTCCATTTAATGCAATTTCATTTTTTCACATTTAAAACATACTAACTCTTTTGTGGTACAGTTCAGCTGAAGATTTACTGACCAACTGTTACATATTTAGCGTACAGCTGTCATATGACTATTCTGGATTGAAAAGGGAGTCCACGTCAGGATCTGTATGACTGCAATGCAAAGTGGAACCAGACAGATCAAATAGAACATGGCGTCATGAAGACCTAAAAACAAACTGGTGAAGAAGATGAAAACACAGCTTTCAATATGAAGAAGATTAACTTTCATGGTCAATTCACAACAAATTATTTTTAAAGCATTCACATTATATACACATATACAGCATATACATTTTAGTGTGTACAATCAATTCTAAATAAAAGAAATACCAGTATCTCAGATGTACTTCATGTACAATGTACTTCAATTATATTTTCTAATTCTACATACGAATATGTATTTTATGTTGTTTGCTGCTTTCATAATAGCTAGGAGGAAAATAGATAATTAGCACACAGAGTTGATTTTAATACACTGTAGGCAACCTAAGAAATCCTGTTTGCTATTTTAGTACACACCTGTATTATGTAATACAGAAATCATTTTAAGCAATATAACCCAATTATAGAACAGAGCATCTGAAAAGGTTTAGTAAGACTGAAAAACCTGAAAGAGAAAGAAAAGCAGAAAATGGAAGCAAACATTTTAATATGAAATTATTTTATTTAAGTTAAAATCTGTGCTACTAGCTAGCCACATAGTATGTTGTTATAGTTGCTGAGTGCTAGATGGAAGTCATGATTAATGCACAAAATTCATGCATGGTGTAAAGGGCTGTTTGAAATATCAAGCCTTATTTAATTTTGTTTTAAAATAAGTGATTACAAGATAATACAAACCATAAAAAGAATACATGTGAAATTAACACTTATTCTCATTTATTCTCATGGGTGCATAGTATTTCTTCATCTAAATCTTCTCTAAGGAATAAGAGATAAAAGCATCAGCAAATATTAATCAAAAAAGAAAATACAGGAGTTAAATTAGTTCCCTTTTATGAACAGTATGGTTTCTGACAGCTCAAAGCACATGTTTAGGCATTTATGTAGTAGCTAGAATCATTATCTACTGGCATGCTGTTAATTATTGGATTCTAATTACTTAAATATCAGGAAAGTCAGCTCAAACTGAGAAACAGCCCCTAAATGAACTTTCTCTCCGTGAAGCGGTTTATGGTTTGTTTTTTTTTTTTTCCTTAGCATTCAGGGATGAGATAGGAGACTCACAGAACAGCTATGGCCATGATCTAAAAAACCTGAAATCTGTGAAAAAATTCTCTCATTAACTTGAGCAGGCTTTTGAATAAAACCTAAGAGTTTCTCTGAATCATAAAAGAATCAACTCATGTCTCACCGCATTTAACAGAAAAAATGCTTGCAACCTGCAACATAGACCAGATTTATTCCTTAGTAGATACACACACTCATACAACGATCACAATTTGTCTCAAGTCATGTACATGCTAATGCTACATAAGAAAACAAAAACCCACAGGCTTACAAGTGAATTACTTAATCACTTGGGCAATTGCATTTAAGACTGGAAGTCTTCACGAGCAGGTCACTGGTCCATAGCCAATGTTCATTGGCAGTGACAATAATTTACCATTTAGACATTGTTTACTGGCCTGTATTCAATTGCATTTTCAGTCCACCTACAAGTACACAGGGGCCCACATCATGCACACCACCGTCACAACTGCCAATAATTAGCTGTATAAGCAGTGTCAGCAGGGAGGCCACAGAGAAGTAACTTACCTATCAAAGGTGAAAACAGGACTAAGACACAGTTAACAGGATGTTGGGGCTTGTACTTTGCCTGTTCTGCACACTAAGGAGGATTGCAGCTTTCAGTACTAAAATTGTTCCATCTTTATACATGGACTTCAAGAAGGACGCAAAAAGAAAGAACATTTCCAAATCACTCACACTGGTGCAATCCTGATTTAGTTTCATTGGAACAATATTGGTTTAAGAAAATAATATTACCTATTGTACTGTAAAACCTTAAGTTACTGCAGGAATTATGAAAAATATCTACAGTACACAGAACCAGGAATAGGAAAATATTAAGGGACTGGGATAAATCAAGAGTAGAGCTCAGATTTCATCATAATAACAGCTGAACCAGTAACTTCAGAAATTTCCATGTCTACATTTTTTGCACATGCTGGAATAAAACATACAATCTTTCACTAAACAGCCCTAATATCACTCTGAATAGAATGTGATGTAGTCCAGTAATTTAGTATGAAAGCATCAACAGTTTAAAGTGCCTCCAATAAATAATGAAGAGTTGCTGTCAAATAACTTCATTCTGAAGAATGAATTTGAAAAGCACACTTTAAGAGAAGTTAGCTGTAGTTGCGGTGGCTCTCCAGAAGAGGGAGTTTTTAAACTAGGTATCTTTTCCGTAGCAAAAAACCCCCAAACTAAAAAACCCCAAACCAAACCAACCCAAACAAAACAAAAAAACACCCCCACACCATATGGGGCAGGTAATACCGTCATTATTACAATGAGGGTGGTGAAACACTGGAACAGGTTGCCCAGAGAGGTGGTAGATGCTCCGTCCCTGGAAACGAATCAAGGTCAGGTTGGACGGGGCTCTGAGCAACCTGATCTAGTTGAAGATGTCCCTGCCCACGGCAGGGGGGTTGGACTTCCAACCCAAACTATTCTATTCTATTCTATTCTATTCTATTCTATTCTATTCTATTCTATTCTAATTCTATGCTTTGCTTTGCTTTGCTTTGCTTTGCTTTGCTTTGCTGTGATGATGGACGAAAAGGAAAAAACCGGGACCACTCCATTCTCAAATTTTAAGGATATTAAAAAATACTTCTTAAGCTAGCTTCCACTACAAACTGATGCAAATGCTTAACTGATGTGTAGTGATCACATTCCCTAAGAATGTGGAATAATGTGTATATTAATGTATACAGAATCATGTGTAGCAGATATGGAATTGTGTACAATATATAGGCCAACCTCGTGCGAAACAGCAAGAAGACTTCTGGAAGAGAGATACACTATTCATAGCAGAAGTCACACTTCCGAATTATGATACCAAAGGCAAAACCAAGAGATACTGGATTGCCCCTAAGGAAGACGACGACATCACTGTGACTAAGAAGATATTACCATTGAGGCAGAAGTAAATACTGGTACTGGTAAGAAGTTGGTGATGTTAATGGTCAATTCAAAGGCTTCAGTACAGAGGAAGAGAAAGACAGTCTGGGTCTTTGGAATGCCGGTCTAATACAGTACTGGGATCACTGTTCAGTGATAAGCATTTTCTCATTTTTGATGAATCTTATGGTACCTCACAGATGAAAGAAAAAGGGGACTGAATTTTCCTTTCTTTTAGACTTCTACTCTCTGTATAAAACCTCTTCACTGTCTTACCAGCTTGGGTGCCCTGCAGAATACAACTGTAACAGAAGCCAAGATGATGATGAACTATTGTCCCAAAAGGTCTTCTGGGATAAGAATTTCACTCATAAGATGCCAGCTGTCCTAATAAGCTGCTCAGGAATGTGGTCTTTACTAAAGGCAGAGAACATAGATGTGTGAATTGCTCAACAGCATGAGGGCAACAAAAGACAGGCAAAGCTTAAAACCAGGCAACTTATAGTTGGTTGGTACTCTTAACAGAGTTTTGGTACTCTAATGAAGCAATAATGAAATATCCTGATGATGGAGGATGTCAAGGAGTCATAATATCACAAAGCTGAAGAACCAAAATGTAATCACTGGAATGATGAAGAGGTGTAGGTGACGTAGTGTCATCTTACAGACTTTTTGCTGGAGGCATAGGAATCAGAAGATATATGATTTGTCCCAGCAGATAGCTAGATAGATTTTTTCTGATACAGTGTAAGATGAGCACCAAAGAGACTATTTATGAAGCCCACTTCTGGAGGCAGTATGCTATTAATAAAATGCTGTCAAATGCATAAGATAAATGACGGAGGGAAGAAAAAGACACACCTTTCCCCTGTAAGCTACGACCTTTTTTTTTTATATGCAAGTTGAAGTCATCCAGAAAGTTTGTGAGCTCCAGCATTCCATGTGGTCTTGAGTAAGCAATATATCAAGAAATGAGGAAATGAAACGACAGTATTACACAAAAATCAGTGTGAACAAGAAAAGCTTATTTCCATAATTTTCAATTGTAAACTCATTGCTGGAAAATGTGTTTTACTACAGCAAAAGCCTGGAAAGTTGCTGAGAATACAAAAACCAATGTTCAAACTTTTGATGCTGGAGGGAAAGATAAGGGAGACATTTGGACGTTACTGAAGAAGGAGACCACTGATGGACTGCTAATACTTTTCTCCATTTACTCCACAGAACATTAACATCCAAAACATACAACCCCCCCCCCCCAAACTAAACACAGATAATAAGATGCATCTTATTAAGATTCTTTTGCTTTGTAAGAGGATCTGTGAAATAACTGTGGAAAAAAACTAATGCAACAGACAGTATTTGTATATAAAAAGCAACTGCCTGTCTATAACTGTAACATACCCATATTTTCACTGTCATTAAATACTGGAACTTTGTTCACAGAATCAGAATCACTGAGTGATTGAGGTTGGAAAGGACCTCTGGACGTTATCGGCCTCAAAGCCCCGCTCAAGCAGGGCCACATAGAGCCAGCTGCCCAGGACTGTGTCCTAGACAGCTTTTGAGTATTTCTGAGGATGGAGAGTCCACAACCTCCCTGAGCAACCTGTTCCAATGCTCAGTCACCCTCGCAGTAAAAAAATATTGTTCAAAGGGAATCTCCTGTGTTTCAGTTTATGCCCATTGCCTCTGGTCCTGTCACTGGGTACCACTGGAAGGAGTCTGAATCCATCCTCTTTGCTCCCTTCCTTAAGGTATTTAGGATCCCTCCTGAGCCTTCTCTTCACCAGGCTGAACAGTCCCAACTCTCTCAGCCTTTCCTCATAGGAGAGATGCTCCAGTCCCTTAATAACCTTTGTGGTCCTTTGTTGGGTTCTCTCCAGTACGTCCACGTTTCTCTTGTACTGAGGAGCCCAGAACTGGACACAGTACTCCAGGTGTGGCCTCACCAGTGCTGAGCAGAGGGGAAGGAGTACCTCCTTTGACCTGCTGGCAATACTTTGTCTAATGCCCAAGATACCATTCACCCGCCTTGCACATTGCTGGCTCATGTTCAATTTGGTGTCCACCAGGTCTTTCCTGCCAAGCTGCTTTCCAGCTGGGTGGTCCCCAGCATATACTGATGCATAGGGCTGTTCCTCCCCAGGTGCAGGACTTTGCACTTCTTGTTGAACCGTGAGGTTCCTGTCAGCCCATTTCTCCAGCCTGGATGGCTGCATGACCCTCTGATGTATCAGCCACACCTCCCAGTTTTGTGTCATCACCAAACTTCCTGAGGGTACATCCTGCCCCATCATCCAGATCATTAATGAAGATGTTAAACAGGACTGGACCCAGGATAGACCCTTAGGGTATACTATTAGTTACTGGCCTCTGACTAGACTTCATGCCTCTGATTGCCACCCTCTGGGCCTGGCCATTCAGCCAGTTTTCAACCCATCTCACTGTCTGCTCATCCAGCCCGTATATCAAAGGCTTGTCTATGAGGGTCTTATGGGAGACAGTGTCAAAGGCCTTTCTGAAGTCCAGGTAGACAATATCCACTACTCTTCCCTTGTCTACCAGGCTAGTCATTTCATTGTACAAGTTCATCAAGTTGGTCAAGAATGACTTCCCCTTGGTGAAGCCATGCTGACTACTACTGATGATTTTATTGTCCTTAGTGTGCCTGGAAACAGTTTGCAGGATTAGCTGCTCCATCATTGTTGCTATGGTTTAACTTTCAGTTCAAGAAAAAATAAATAACATAGAATTCAGCAAATAATTTATGGTTTTGGACTGCATTTTGTCTCTTCTTCCAGTAAACAACATTGCTGGAAACTCTTAAGACATATTTATTCAGGGCCCAAACATTTTGTTAATGCAGAATAAGGGTCCTCTGTGCTATCTTCACAATTCACTACCACTACACCCAACAAAGTAAATGCTTTCCAGAACACTTATTATTATATTGCCAGCTTCGGAGAAGGAGGAAGGACACAGCTGACATCGTATTGGCATGGGTCATAACAGTTCATTATATGTAATTCACATGTGTGAAATTCTTTTTTTTTTTCCAAAACAGTTTGAGCATATTTTAAGCGATCTCCTGTATTCAGTTTCTGTTTGTCCCCAAACAACTTTGTCCTGAGGGAAGTGTATTTTAGCTGTCTGCCTAAGACTGAAATCTGAGATCAGCTGATAGGGTTTTAGCTCAGTCAATGGTCTGAGTACATTGTCGTGGGCAAACTCCCCAGTCCTCAGAAACAACCTTGAGTAGCCTGGTCTTTGTGGACTGTATGTCCACACTGTAGTCCATTTGCAAAGTGAAGGATGTGCACATTCATGCATACATATACAGAAAACACATGCAGACTGCTTCATATTTAAGAAATTATTTTTGAAGGGATGAGCAAGAGAAATATAGAGTATATTTCAGGTGCTCTTTGATTAACTGATTGTAGCTTTGTACCTTTATGTTGTTCCTTGCCCTAGTGAAATAAATCAAATTTCAGTGTGACTCAAGTGAAAATACCGGTTTTAGAAATTGAGCATTCGAAGTATTTCAACTCTATATACAAGAAATTTATTGTTGCTACAGTCCAGAGGCTATTTACTGGGAAAAAAAAGATCTATAGCTACTGTGATTTAAAATCGTCCACAAAGGGATCATTTTTCTGATTGAAAGGGATCAGAACTGCAGTTTTTATGTTTCAAATCTGAATTTCCCTGAATCATCAAGATGGATATATTCAGCCCGCTCATATCTACATGCAGTTCAACCTACCACTCTTCTGCAAAAATCACTCATCTTATTTGACATTCTAATGAGGTTCATGTCCTCTTCAAATCATCTCAGTGGCTGGCTATCTACAGAATGCATTAAAATAAAATTAACTGTTCTCACACATAGCCTCAAACTTAAGCCTTCTTTGCTTGTGTCAGGATGCTTTTCTGAAGACCACCTGTTGTCCTTTTATGTCATGCTTTTCCTCATACATTTTTTTAGAAAATTCCTCAAATACGAAACATTCTCCAAGCCTTAGGTGACACATAACCAGTCATTTCTCCTTCAAGTGCTATCTCCACAAAAGTTCATATACAATTGTCTTCTATGTATTTTTTAAGGTTTCTACTCAAAATTTAGGACAGCTATGTAGTTCTCAGGTTATTCATGTTGTTCTCTCAAGCAAATCCTAATCAGGACTGATTTTTGCCTTTTCATCTTGACTTCAGTTATTCCTTATGTTGCCACTTCCTCTTCTTGGTCATAAATAAACAGCCTATGATCCTTTCAGTGTACTGACTCCCTGTTAATTTGTTTTCACAAAAGCCCATGCATTTCCAATGTGCTAACTAGCAACCACAGCTTTATGCTGTGTATTAAGGTCTCCAGGGACTGCAATGAAATCATCAGCATTAGAATGGTAAGTAGTATTGAAGCCAAAATTATACTCCTACTTGAGGCAAATTCCCTCCCTCCAGTGATTATATTGCTTTCTCTCATACAAAAATGTATCTTAAATGCAACCCTATTAGGATTATATATTTAAGGAAGTAGGTTTACGCGATAAACAAAACACAAAAGCCAGGACAACATGTATCTTAATAAGAGGTAGTAGGTGATCTCAAACATATATTTTTTCTTTTTTGCAATAGAACAGGAGATGGTCAACTACTGAAATGTATCTTTTGTTTTTCAAAATTAGGTAGATATCCTCATGTGTATTGTTTAATAAACGATTTACTCTTAAAAAAAAAATCTAGAAAACACTTCTATTTCTATACAGATAAAAAACAATGGGAAAATATTTTTAAAGCACTCATTTTTGAAGTGCAGTTGATGCAAACTAATTGCAGATTAATTTGCTTTTTAGATGACAGGATTATTTTGTGTTAATTTCTATGATTTAAAGTATTCCTTTTGAACTCACCTTGGATCAGGTTGAGCAACTGCATTATTCAGGTTCTCATATCCAAATTGATTTAGTACTGTAACCACAAGCATTGGAGCCAAAGATTGGGCAGGCTTGGTAAATAAAGCATTTGTACCAAAAACCATAGAGGAAAGTGGTGATCTAAAATATTCAGGGAGAAAAACAAACATGCACAACACAAACTTATTAGTATATTAATTACAATACTGATTCTTAAAATCCTGTTAATATGCAAATGCTAACTATCACAATACGTAGCTTTATAATTCACACATTATAGCAAACAGATCAGCTATAATAATGAAATTTAATTTTCTTTGGAAATGAAAGGTAATAAACCTCTGGGGTACATATACAGCTTGGCGCTAATTCTGAAACGACTTGCACTCAAGTTCAACTTTGTGCACATTGAGTAATTATTGAAGTTAAGTTGGACTGAGCAGGGCATGGAGAATTAATTACAACTTAAGACTTTACATGCATGAGGCCAGAAAAGGAGGCATTTTTTTATTTCATGAAAGCAATAGCTCTCACATTTGAGGGGCAAGTCCTTTAATACAGTGACCAGGATTGAATCTGCACTTACATAAATATTGATGGAACTAACAGGAAGTTATCTGCACTTTGATAAAAATCCAAAAGATCCATGAGTTGTAATATGCTACGTCACAGCAGGTTTTATCAATTTTTATTTCAGAGAGATAACAACAACCAGTTAGACTTTGAAATTTGCACTTCAAGTAGCACAGGCAAAGCGTTCTAAATGCTTTTGCCATGTTAGAAAGGCCTTACTCAGAAAATTCCGTAAGTGACAATAGATGTATATGGTTACAAAATAATTCAATTGAAGCTAACAAAAATAAACACACAAAAAACTGGAGGACTTGTCTTGTACTATAGTATAATTAAAACTAGAAATGACATAATAATCTGTTTAAATTACTCTGCTGAAGTAACTGCAGGAAACGTTATTCAAGTTCTTATCTTTACTTATACTAAGTTGCTCTTACAAAAAGTACTTCTGTGTCAAGGATCCAAGATCACGTACGGTCTTTACTTTGATATAATCTAACTTAAGAAAGAGTAACATGGCAAACAGATAGCATATTTAAAGAAGAACAGTTATTACTGACATACCTCCGCTTGTGCTTTATTAAATCTGCATCAACAATATCTGCCAAAGGCAAATTGAACAAACTAAATGAAGCTTGTACAATTACCCTAAAGAAAGACAAAATATTTAAGATCTTCATAGTTCTTATATACACTTTCATAATGAAATCGTAACTGACGTAACATATACACCCCAACACTGACATTTCCGCAAACACACAAAGCTGAATGTTCTTTAAAACATGGTGATTTATCTGTTTAAACAGCAGCTCTGAAAGCAGTATTAGATCTGTTCTTAATTGAGAATTAGGAATCGATACGCAAACCTAAAAGTTGGGGGTTTTTTTTCTTTTTTTCCTGGACACTAGTGCAAAAGGTCATAAATACTTGTTTGAGATTATCAGTGAATGTAATTTAAAATTACATGGAGAAAAGAAACACCTTAGAAGAAAGAGAAACTGAAATGTCCTCTTGAAATCTGAAAAGGACATGAGCATAACTGGAAAGACTACATGGAAGACAAACTTCAAAGTGGGAGAATTAGAATAGTAAAAAGATTTTATACGCATTCCTCTATACATTATATATATATGCATTTAAACACACACACACACAAAGCCGACTCTTAACAAACTGCTAACTGAAACCATAAACTCACATATTAGGATTTCTGTGTCTTACTAAATTTTGGGTGTGATTAGCTCTTACTTACAAGAGGCTTTGAACAATTAGCACTTTAAACATACAGTCTTTAGGTACCTTATATTTTGATTTCCCCAGGAAAAAATTCTATCTTCATCATTTAAAGTATGCAGGTAATGAAATTCAATTTATTGTTCACACAATTCAGTGTTACAGTAGCCCATGGCAGAAATACTGAAAATAAGAATGAAAACGGGAGGGGGTGGGGAAGAAGATGAAGAAAAGGAGGGTAGGAAAGAACATGTAGAAAGCAAGCAATGAAATAGAAAATGAAGAAATAAAAACAAACGGCTGCAACAATATTCCGATACAAACAGGTCTTTATTTTTAAATAAGATTTCCATGTATCATAATATACTACTGCTGTGAAAATACTACTACTTGGCATCTTACTTACCCAGTACCAGTGAAAATGTGACTCAATATTGGTTACCTAACAGATACCTGACATATCAATATTCGTTTTGCAGTGCAACACACAAGTGCTCATGCAATACAAAATGAGGTCTGAGCTTTCCTAGCAAACAGTCTCTGAAGAATTCCTCTACTGAGATCTTCTGTGTCTATGTGGATGAGAAGAGGTTCTGCTTCCCTTGAATCTCAAAGCAGATATGTGGCTGGAGGCATGTAGCTGCAAACCTTAATTACTGTTCATTTTTAAGGCTTTTTTAAGCAGAAATTAAAAGCTGAAGCAGAATAAAATGAAAGCTGGAAAAAGTTGTAATTGGAGTTTCAACTTTTTTGACAAGTGAAACAGAACAGAAAGAAAACCAAAAAAGCAGTGACAAAATCTTCATGCTATTAAGAGCAAGTGTCCACTCTGTTAGAATTATTTAAGCCGTATCTACGAATAGGGAAATGTATTTACTTACATGTTTGTGGTGAGATAAAATGCCAACAGATAATAGCGTTCTGGCCCTAGAACAAACATGACAGCAGCAGCTACTCCTTCAAAGTAAAAGGAAAACAAGATGATTCTGTAATAACCAAACTTCTTCAACGAAGCATGACTGAGAAGAACAAGGCACTGAAAAGACAATATATACACACATATGATTAAAAGATACAGTACAATATCTCAGCATTAGGAGAGCTATAAGGCACAGACCAGACAAAAATTATTACTACCCATTAAAGAAAAAAAAAAACAAACCCAACGCTTTCTAAAAAGTTCAATCCAAATAAAAAAAAAGGAATTGAACAGAGAACTATCTACTGGCTCATTCTATACTGTCTCTACCAGGTAAGAATGGTTTCCTTTCACTCAAAACTAGCCAGCTGAGAACTACTGTATCCTGAGGAAAATACTGTTTCCCTAACTATTATTTAATGCTCATGATCTTTATGTTTGATATCTCTTAAAGAATTAAATTTGCAGTATGTTAACTGTAAACAAGCATCTTGCCATTTGAATTTTAACTGCTGATAAAAAATATTTGCAATAATTGGTTTTTTCATTAATACTACTATTTTCACTGACATTTACTGAAATTATGCATGACTTTTAAGTTGATAAAGCATGCTTGCCAAGACAGCTGATCTAAGCGAGTCAGAGACTTTACTAGCGAGTAGAGAAAGGCAGGTGCCAGTGGACAATGTGTATGGCTGCATTTTAATTCCACCAATCTTAGCACACAGTAATCCACGCGAGAAGCTAGTGACAGGCAAACTCACGAAAATGGTATTAAGTGCTGACTGTAGTATGAACAAAGTGTAAGCTCGTCTACCTTGTTCCTCACTTTCCACTTTAAATAGGACATTTTGTAATGCATTATGTTCTTTTTATTATATGAGTCTATGTCACCATCTACATGTATGTGATCCTCATCACTGTCACAAAAAATACTCACAAACTCTATAAAGATACATATTTTCTCCTTCCTTCTGTGTTACAGAGATGAACAGTGTAATATTCAGATGAAGAACAGGAAAGAATTCTCCTTGTACATTTGTTCCCACATTTAAATGCTTTAACGTAATGAGTAAAACCAGTATGCTACTGTCACACAAAGATTACTGTGGCAAATGCTATTTTAAAGAAGCTCAAGTTTTCTACTTAAACCAATGATCAGGGAGATAAAACAAATCGGGAAAGTTGGTATAAGAAAAAAATTTGGTTGTAAGAAACTTAAACGTACTCCTCCCCCTGGCTGTTTTCAGGCATTTTACAGAAAAGCGCTTACACTAGAAATGGTAAGGCAATATGTAATGCATGTGATTGTAAAAACCATGACCTTGTCTCCCTATAATTGAGAAATAACCCTGTCTCAGGAAGTACTTCTGATTTAGAAAATTCCTTATTACCTGCATGTTTCTAAGACTATGTATTTCTAAGAAAAATACTAACTTCATGATGCAAATTTAAATTTGTTTGCCTATGTTTCATTAACAAGGTTTCCCTTGTAGGCAGGTTTTATTCCTCACACCCACTGCTAAAAGGAACCTAAGACAGAAGCTGAATTCTAGTTTAGTACAGGCCACTGAAGCACGGTTCATAAGAAGGGGCCTTATTTTACATGGGTTGGGTGCTTTTCCAGTAAGTGAAGTTCAGGACCTTGCCACCAGAGAATTCTCTTATTATATCCTGAGCTCAAAGGGACAAAACCTGAGAAAAATAGGGTCACAGCAAACTCTCTTCGGTTCAGTGACCTTCTAGACAAAGAGTCTCTGGGGAGCAGAGGGAGATGCATTTTCTGAAAGATTGTTCGTTTCACACTGTCACACTGATTTTATCAACAGTAGTGATTGCTATATATTGAGTGTAAAATTATTTAAGCTTTCCTAACTTCTGCAGTTTCTGATTTATTTCCAAAGTTCATCAGTTAATTGTTTGAGTTACAGGAAAAAACTATTAAACCAGTGGTAAGGATAAAAGTTAAAATTATAGTTATTTAGGAGTTATAGAACAGAGAAGGTATTTGGATGTTATATATGCAAAAGCCAAAACAGTAACTGAAATTGAGCTGTGAATTCCAGTTGCACTTTCATGTATCTTCTTTTAGATTTTACTTACTGAAAACGTTACAACTTAATGAACATAGCAGCCTGATTTTCAGAAATTCTGAACATCATCAGCGCCTATGATGAAAGTCAGGATACTCAGTTTTTGAGCAATCCAGTAAGTAAACACAGTGAAAGTTTTAAAAGATCCAATGAAAGAAGTTAGGAGGGAATGAACAGGAGAATTTTTTTATTCACTGCAGACAAGTATGTTTACATTCTGTGGGACATACTTTTGCTGCTTTTCTTGTTCTCACACATTACTCATTGGGTTCTCTTTCTCTTTTATTTTCCAGTTCATTACTCCTCCCCCCATCCCTGATTGGGGTCTTGAAAGTATCTCTCGCTCTACCCAGTAAATGTAGCTGACCAAGACAGCAAACAACAAAATAAATGGGAACATATTATTCTCCAAAAGCAGCTATTTAGAGTTTTGTTTGGTTCCCATGACTGAGATGCCACGTATTTCAACAATGCTTTTAATACCTAATAATTTTTCTAGTGTTTTGTGCAGTTTATCTCAGAAACTTCCTGAAGAAGAGATTATTCTTTCATCATGTATTACAAATCAAAACCAAAGAGAAAAGAGTTCAGAATTCTACAGATTTTGCTTTTAGAAACTTTTTATCTTGACCATGTTTTTCATTCCTTTATACTTAGGTATCATAAACACTGTAGGATACAAAACATTCACTCCTTGCATACTCACATCTCACATTCTTGTGAACAGATACTCCACCAGCCTGCCTGCTTGTCCTTTGTCTCTACCCTGCTCTTACATTTGGTTAGCCTGTATATAGAGGTACTTTCTTCTTTTAGAGCATTGGTGAAATAGATTTGTTTCTCAGTATGGCCAATGGCTTATGCCAGATACCGCATTTTTTCAACAAACAATGTAAATGGATACCTTAAACTAATGAAAACTAATAAAACACCATGTTTTCATCTTTTGAAATAAAAAAGTGTCACTGCCTACCTGAGGACAGATAAAGCCTGCTCCATACATGATACTTCTTATTGAGGAAGAAAGGACATCCTTAGGAATAAGATTATCCGCAAAGATCATCATAAAATTGTTGCAGAAGGCTAGGTGGAAGACTTGGAAGAAGTTCATCGTTACAAAAAATAAAAAGTTTTTCTCTGTCATAATCTGTTTGGTCAATGAAATTACAGAGGACCAGGAGAGAGCTCCATCACTGTTTTCCAGATTAGCATTCTCTGTACAAATTTCTCTCTGCTCATATTGACTAGTACTATATTTGCCTGTGTAACACATACAAGCTGTTGCTAATGCTGCGACCAAAACAGCAAAAGCCTGAAAATAGGCAAAATTTTCCATATTATCTGATACAAGACCACAAAAGAGAATGCTTGTTGATCCAATTAATGTTGCTACTTGGTTATATTTAATAAGCTGAAGCCTACTTTCATGTCTTGTTGAAATTTCTGCAAAGAGCGCACACTGCGCTAGAAGCACAAATGTAAGCAAACCATCAAAAGCACATAATGCAACAATGAGGTGAAGACCACTTAGCCAGTCACCTTCTTCATAATGTTTCCAAGGAAACCAAGGAAGCAAAAAGGCTAACGCATATAAAGGAGCTCCATACAAAATTGAAAACTGGCGTCTTGAGCAGCATGCGAATTTGGAGTTATCTTGAATATACCCAAAAAGAGGATCATTAATGGCATTCCATATCATAAATACAACCTGTGACAAACAAGTAAGAAACACAACAGAAGTTATCACTAGTGTGATTTTTCTGCAGAGGTTATACAAACACAGAAGTAATACACACCATATTTATTTAAAATAAATCTCTATGCAAAGAACAAAGAAAGATGAAAGCTTCTCAGGTTAAAACAGACTCCAGACCAAATTCTTAAATGTATTTAGAGGTTTATAGTAATTTTGAAAAACAAGATGAATAAGTAGGCAGGTGCCCAACTACACGTGAAATAAAGCCCTGTCTGCAAGACTTCACTTCTTCAAAAGCTTATATATCTGGGCTTTCATCTTGCAGAGCCCAGATATTACTCTCACAGCAAGTAATTCAAACCATGAGCTGGCCCATTACTTTCAGGAGACCATTTATGACAAGAGTTGCTCACGTGGATAATGACTTGCAGAATAAAGACAGTACTTAAGTATTTAAACAGTCCATAGGAAAGCATTAATGTCAAACATATCTATGGAGCTGAGGTGCAAGATCAGTTTAGAACATTACTTCAAGCTATCAAAGGTAAAAATCTTTCCGGCAATTAAATTCTGGAGATTTTTAGTCTAAAGACCGTAAACAATGTGCTTTATGTGTACCTTCAATTGCTTATGGACTAACTAAATTTAAAATGAATTTACTGTATAACTATTTGCAATGCATCAAAAATTAATTCGTAAGTAAAAAAATTACTTTGTTGTGATAACACAGACACATAGCACAACATGGTAATAAAAATATTCCATTGTACAATACCTGTGATTGATGAAATGCTACTTCTGAAATTTTGTATCGGTTTAAGAAAAGCTTAACGTAGTAGAAATTAAAGATACTGTTCATCATTCCAGCACCTAACGTAGTCATGGAATATGCCAGTGCATTTGGATGAATTCCCAAAACAAACTTCATCTTCCACAAGCACAACTCTCTTCTTCCTCAAGTTACAAAAAAGAATTACAACAATTGGTAGAATAATTTTTGAAATTAAAATGACATGGGAGGTTTGCTTGTTTCAGAGGTGTAGAAATGGATTCTTAAAGGAAAATTTCCGCATTTTTACTTCCTTTTTTTAAAATGAGAAACACATTTTACTGACTTATAAGACACTGCGCCCAAAACTGAATAGATGCAAAATATTAAGAAGTCGGTGACGTTTCTAAGTATAATCAGTGCTTAAAAATCAACGTAACAAGTAGACAAAAGTTTAAAAGAAACCCTTCCTAACTGGTGCACAGACTCAATATAAAAATCTGCTATTGCAAACACTAATATTGGTGTAGAGTTCAAAGGAATTGCATACATTTTAGATCTTTCTTGCTAGCTACGTAGTTTTAAAATTATGGACCATGTAGGAATGAAGTGACTCAATTCACATCCTTATGTATTCCATTGCTATGAAAGTCAAATGCAGCATGCACTTAGATGAGTATTTCTTTCAAAACAAATACCAAGTTTTGTCCTTGTATTTTTAAATGTTAATTGTTGACAAGCCATGGAAGCAATACTTTCACCTAATAAACTAATGAGATATGAATAGAAATCATAAAACAATCAAAACATCTTTTAATAGTTTAAACATTTTCATAGTATAAAAGACTGCATGTAAATAAAATCTAGCAAGTAGCACATGTACAGTAGTTTAAGTATGTCCAAATAACAGACATTCAGCCCAAGAATATAGAGTTCTTTAATATATCAAACAGATCTTCAGCCAGCAATTTTTTAAGATGCTGACTTTTTCCATCTATCTAGCAATTAACTGAAGTATGCTTGGTATAAACTATCCCATGAAAATAGCTAGCTTCAGGGAACCTCTACCTTTTAAAGCAGAGTAATGACTACCTTTATGGTCTTTGACTAGATTTGATTCTATAAGCCCAATACAAAGATACTTCTCCCAGGTATCTCTTTTTAACTGAGGCTTTACCCATCTTTACATCTATTTGAAGGAAGCCGTCTGCCATTAATTTGGAGATACTTCAGGTTCAAATTTCAGCCTTACTATGCACACTAACACCAGAGCTTTACAACCTGCTTTTTGTCAATAGTCCACACTTTGCTGCTCTGCATACTAACTATTTTATGCTAAATGCAATTTTCAAATATCCATCAAAATACTTAGTTTGAATATCTGCTTGTTCAGCTTGATAAGCAGATCTATAAGCACCTCCCTGAACTCCTCATAAAAATGACCATGAAAGAAACAGGAAATGAAAACCAAGGCTGTTTCCAGCCTTCCTGTGGTTTACAAAGTGGCTGAAGACAGGCTGCTGCAAGGGAAGATGGTAACTTCCTAATCACCAGGCAAAAGCCGCAGATCAGGTAGGGACTAGAGAAGTGTCTATTTTGGCTAAGGCAGAAGATAGAACGGCAGTTTTTCCACCTCCCCAACACAGAAAACGAACTCTTGAAGAGCAAATAAAATATGGATGCATTTTTGCATATATATTTAAGATGCTCTAATATGAAATAATATGCAAATCGTAGATAACTTCACTTTACAGGTAAGAAAAAAAGAATCAAGCTGACAAACAACTTGAACCAAGTTTTTTCTTCTAAAGCCAATTTATTTATGAGAATATGATTGAATTTTTAGATACTTGAGGATGATTGTGTATTTTCAAGTCCATTTTTCACAGAGCTACAGCTCTAGAGACAGTTCCATTTTCAGGTGATGAAATTTTGCATTTTTGTAACAAGTTTTGTTTCACAAACTTTTACTGAGAAACTTAAAATGAAAAATAACGTTATTGAAAATATGCCCATTTGAAATGTTTATTTTTAAAAATAAGTTTGATAACTGTGAAAGTCATTACAGTAAGTATGTTACTGAGAAGTGTCACATTTATTTTAAAGAAGTGCACATTCAAGCCTTCACAAATATACTTAATGAAGTGATTTATGTAGTAGATACTAGGGCTTTTGGAAAGCTAGACACTTCATCTCTGTTTCTCCCTGGTGCCGCCTGCATGGGTCTTCAAATGGAGAACTGGGAGCCTCTCCTTTCCCTCAAATTCCATGAGCATCAAGAACAAATGTGGTTCACACTAACATTACGAGAAAACTAAGTCGTTTCTCAAATCATATTTGACTCAATTTCTTCCTACATGCAAATAAAAAAACAAGTCCCCTCAGCTTCAGAAAATTTGAAAGAAGAAATTTGGAATTTCTTCAACAAAAATCTTCCAACGATGTGCAAACACGCCTCTAGTGCTGTGACTAATTATAATACACAGGATCTGACACAACTCTTTACACTAATTGGTACATCTGGTCCTGTACCTTGTTTATGAAATAGGTTCAATTAGAAGTTGTGGTACCACACTTCCTTTCCCAGAAGATGTGCTCTTTAATTGTACTACAATGAAATCATGCATGAGTATCCCCTGCTTCTTCTTAATAGTCAGCCTTTATATTGAATAGGTTAAAGCACAGGTGTTGACATTTTGTGACTCACAGAAAGCAAATCAGTTTCAGAAATTTCTAGTGGTTACAACTGTGTTAATACAGATGAGCCAAAAGAACAGACTGTTTAAACCAGTGAGACACAGTATGACATTACTTGCATTTCTCCCAGAACTGGATGACAATCACTAAAGGAAACTAGAGCATAAGCCTAAAGAGGAGAAGTGGATTCCCAAGCGATAATAAATTTTGACTAAAGCACGCTAGCTGACATCATGCTCTGCTGTACTGGGTCCCAAAGTGCAGCGTAATGCTCACAGTCCTGACAAACTGGTTGGGCACAAACATCTTCCTCATCGTTCTTCCATGACTTGAACCACATAAAGACAGAACTAAGAATAAACGCTTTCCTAGTCCCGAGGGGTAATACTAAGGGGAAATGCTGCTGGAGCAGAGGGGAGATGCAAACAGAAAGCACTTGGAGTAGGAGGGCAAGTGAAACCCGTCGAATGCCGCCACTCTTTCAAGCCCACGATGCTGTGGCTGCCCAAGCGCTGTAAAGCTGTGACTCCTGGAAGGCAGGGGGCTCTGGAAACTTGCAAGACTGGAAGTTTGGAGGTGCTCGTCTGTTAAAACTGAGCAAATAAAGCTGTTTTTTCCTCAGCAGCTCCCCAGATACGGCACACGGCTCCCTCTTCCTTGTAAGGAGAGGAGGAGAGAGCGAGCGGTGACGGACCGACATGCGAGGCGCGGGGACGGAGACGGCCGTCGTCAGACGCGACAGCGGCTGCCACGGCTGCATGCTCCAGCGGGGCCACGCTCTCCCCTCCCCTTCCGCACTCCGGCGCCAAGGCTCCCCCGGGAGGCGGCGGGAACGCGGCCCACACCTGGGCCCGACGCCGATGAGGGGACGCGGCTGAGAGGAGCCGCGGCTCGTTGGCCGAGCCCCTCCTCCCCTCAGCGCTCCCCAGGGGCTCCCAAACACGGGGCGACTAGGAGCCACAGCCTTCCCTACGCCTAGTCGCCGCTGCCCCGCCCTGGGCTGTGCCAGCTCTGCTCCGCCGCAGACCCACCGGAATACCCCCAGCAACCGCTCCCCGCCGTTAACCCTTCAGAGCCCCAGCAACCACCGCCCCCTTCTCAGGCACTAACCCACCTCCTCTGACTAGAGGCTGCGCAGCCGGCTGCTGGGGCGGGGTGTAATTAGCCCGGACCAACCTTCTCTTCGTTCTCATTGGCGGCCTGACATGAATTTGCTTTGCAATTGGTTTAGGCTCCTTTCGATCTGTCCGGCGGGCGGCTTCCCATTGGCTCCCTGCAAGGGAGGTGAGGGTGTTGTGTTTGAATCGCGGGGAGACAGTGGGCGGGTGGCTGTAGCTTGCCACGTTGCCGCCGGCAGCTTCGCGCAGCCCGACCAGAAGGGGGAGAGGTTCGGCAAAGTCCGGAAACGCTCGGCAATGGCCGGAGGCGGCTTTTAAGGAGAGGAGCGGCCGACGGCTTGCCCTGCCCCGCCGTCGCTCGGCGCGAGGGAGCCGTGCGCGTGAGCGCTGCCGCCTCATCCTCCCGCCGCGCCGTGAGGGGAAGGGGCGCGATGCTGGCCGACAACCTGGTGGAAGAGTTCGAGATCCGCGAGGATGAGCCCTGGTACGACCAGCAGGACCTGCAGCAAGGTGAGCCGGGGCGGGGGAGAGGGAGCGGCGGCGGACGGCGGGGAGCCGCCGCCGCGGGGGGCGTGTGAGGGAAGGGGCTGTGGCGAGGACGGTGTGGGAAGGAAGAGGCCGTGGGGAGCCGCTGCGGGGGGCGTGTGAGGGCAGGGGCTGCGGCGAGAAGGGCGTGTGAGGGAAGGGGCCGCGGGCGGGCGCGGGGCACCGCCACAACGGCGGTGCAGAGCCCGGAGAGACGCCGGGCGCTCGGGCGGGGCGGCGGGAAGGGCGCTCGGGGGCCGAAGCCGCCGGCGAGGGTCGCGGGGCGGCGGGAGGGGAGCTTGTGCCACCCCGCGGCTGTTCCAGCCGGGAGCCCGGGCTCCCCTCACGGCCGTGCTTCCCACTGCCTTGGGCGCGTAGGCAGAGGGATCGCTGTTCTCGGTAAAGATTGCAGCCGTCTTTGTTTGACGGAAGGGGTTGCTGCAGCCGAGTTGAATTGTGCCCTGGTCTCTCTCCGCCTGGGAAGGAGGGAGGGAAGCGGCTCTCCGAAAAGTTGCACCTTGACAGGACGTCAAGCAGCTGTTCAGGGTAGATTCTGGAAATAGCGGGCGCTGGAAGCATCGGGGTGTGTTGCTATATTGCACCTTGTTGAGCCTTTTTGTAAGGGCTTCCAGTCGATGAAGTTGTAACCGTAGCTGTGCTCGGTCCATTATTAAAAACTTAATAAGTTTTCTTCTTAAAATATACGAATAACTTCACTATGCATCAGAATTACACATATCTAGCTCCTGTATGTCATTCTGTCAATAGGTCTTAAACACCACATGCAAGAGGTAAATGCTATTCTCATTTCACAGATGAGGAAGGAGTCACAGGAATACATAAAATGTAATTGGACTAAAAATTTTCTACAGACGTGATATGGAAAGAATGTGCAATTTCCTTAAGAGCTTAGCGGCATTTACGACTGGTATTTACTTAGTTCTACTTTTTGTTATTAATCCTGAGTTCATTTTAAAAGGCCAGCGCGAAGCTGTGAAGTGGCTTCCTGCAAACCTGCTCCAGCCTTACACTTTTGGCTTTTACATTAAAGTACGTTAATTCTTGGGCCCTTGGTAGGTGCTACTGTACTATAAACCATAATGAAATATACTTTTGAAAGCTCTTCCTAGCTAAGGAGTTTTCACACTGAGATCAGGCATCTGACAGCAGAAACTTTGAGACAGGAATAGGTCTCTCTAATTGTATGCTTTGACTATAAAATAGCTAACTGTTTGAAAGCTGTATTTAGGTACTCTTTGCTCGAAATAGATGTTTTCATGGCTCTAGGATATAAAACAATAAATTTAAATAAGATCCTGAAACCGAGTTTGCTGTCAAATGGAAGAGTTGAAAATTTGAAGACATGATTTAGCAATGTTTTTACTATGTCAGTGTTTATGGGGTAGAAGACTGATAAAGAGACTTCACAATGTATAGCAACGGACTTCTTGCCTTATTGATGTTTCTTTAATTTCAATTTTTAATTAAAATGAGTGAAATAGTCACCATTTGGCTTTCTGCTGTGAGCTTTTAAGAAACAGTATTCCATTCTAGAGGTTTGTGCATTTTGAGAGTTGGTTAATGCTCTCTCAACACTTGAACAATCTTTTTCTGTGGATTCTGTCTTTACAAGCCTAAACAGAAGTGACCGATAGCCTTGCCAAAACAGAAAGGAGGAAAATAAACTGATGGGCAAGTTGAAATGCAAAGAAGAAATTCCTTACAGGAATGTTTTTTAAATGTTCTATTACACTCTATTCCTGGAGTCTGAAAGATACTCTTCCTTCTCATAAGACTAAGCAATACCAATGTATGTAAACAGAATAGTAAGATTGCTTATCAGGGTCTCTTGAAACTTTTCACAACCCAAACAATTGGTGCACATTTGAAAACTAAGGAGTAGGTTTATGAGAAACCCTAGGTTGTAAAACTTAAGGAAGCACCCTGAAACAAGCTTGTAGTCCTTGTCAGCCAATCTTTGAAACTTAAAATTAGGGTAGGGTTTTGTAAAACCTTTGACAGTCTTCGTATCCACCAAAAGCTTTTGCTTTGACAATGGAGGTGGGCTTTTCTGGCATGCTGTTCATGAAAACAGAATGCTCATGGAATTCTTTTAAGGATGGGAACAGCCATCCTTCCTCTGCAACATCCATGTTGTGCTGTAGTATGCTGACCTTTGAAAAGGAATTCTTTTATATGACTGCTCTTTTTACATCTTGCTGTTACTCACTTCAGCATAACAGAGGGTAATCTGAACATGGAGTAGGAAATATGAAGCTAAGTACAAAAATTAAGGGTTTAATTTTACAGTTAAGTAAACTTCAACAGGTTTCCTTATATATCTTGCACTACTAATGCCTTTTGCTATTGAAAAGAACAGGCTTATTTTAAAATTGAAAATTCTCTGCATCATTTTGTTAGGTGGGTTATGAAAAAGTAGAAGAGAAGGATTTTGGTACTGTTTTTATCTTTTTCTCAATTATAGTAATGCTGTCAGAAGAGATTGTGGAGAAGTGCTGGTAAGTGAGGGCTGTTTAACATCACAGAAGACCTATCACTAAAGTCTTGTTTTGGTCTAGAGATTTCTGATGGAGAACCAGATGTACGCCAGTACAACTGATCAGATTTACTAAAACGAAGATCTTACTATCTGCACGTATGCAGTTTGCATTATTAAAAACCTCTCTGCTTACATCTTCATGGTGGCAGAACTTAGATGTTACTTTACATAAATTTACAACAGAAAATGCAGCGTGCTTCTAGTATTGTACAGTAACTCTCTAAGAGAAATGTAAATTAACTTTTCCTTCTGTATCTGGAGAACACATATATTGCACATCTCACTCTTACAATTTGCTCTTTATAGGGCTTACAGGTACTTAACAATGTAGAAAAACGGACGCAAAGCAAATTCTTAATTTTAGAAGAGGTGAAATTGTTTCAGTTCTTGCTTTCTGTAGGGGTAGGAGTTAGGGTTTTATTGCATGTTCCTGAGCTCTTCCACTTATCTTCTCCCCCTCAGAAACAAATTGCCTTAATTACAAAATAGTGTGCTTCTCCCATAGTAACTCATTGGTGCTTCTGCCATTCTAATGAACAGAGTGAGCATGTAAGTATAATGACATGAATTCTATTACTCACATTGTATTCAAAGTACTGTGTGGTACGTGCTACTTGATTTAGTAGATGAGGGGGCATTTAAGAATGAAACTATTCACTCCTAAATGTACTTAAACATCAAAACAAACTTTCACTTTGAGAAGGGAAGTGGCAGCAAGTAATTCCATTATGCATTACGTCTTTAACGTAATCCTAAATCCTCTCTAAAGCTCTTATTCTACTCTATTAAAATAGAAGAATGGACTGTTTAGTCTTTGCCTTGAATGATGCCAGTATTGTTGACTAGCTTTAAAGATTGTGGCTCCTAGTAAAGATTTGGGTAGTATGAGAACTTGTGGATCGAGACTCCATTTTATATAGGATGATAGATTCATTGGACTTGAAGACTACAGTATCCTGTAATGTGATGGAACAAACAGCTTGGTGTTTGACTGGGAGTTATTCTGTCCACGGGTAAACAATGTACAATCTCTGTTTAAAAATGGGAAAAACTTAAGCAGGATGCCTTAAGGTTTCCTTATCCAAATACTTTAAACCCCAGCTCTAGAATAGGCTGTGTTTCTTAACAAGTGGTGTTACAATGAAAAAGCTATGTGAGGCTGAACTCCAAGTATAGATCAGTATGCCATGTGGCTCCTAGTCATACATCTTTTGAAACTGTGAAGAACTCCCATGCAGTGTGATTTGTTTTAAATAATTTTTGTGGAATTTATTCTAAGAATCTGTAGGAAAATCTAAGAATCTGTAGGAAACAATGCACTGTAGCTGTAAAGAATGTGTAGAGAATACCACAGCTGTTGTTTTGCCAGAATTGGACATCTACAACTTAATGGTCCTATTCACTTGTCCTTTTAAGTCTGAATTTGGTCTTTGGCTTATGTATGTAGATGGAGTAATCATTTTGGACAGGCTGCCAAACTGAAGGTTAGCACAAAACTATCTTGGAACAGTGTTGTATCCATTACAATGACTAGCTGATAAGATAATTGGGAAAGGGCAGGAAAGAGGTAAGATAACATGTTAAAACAAGGGCATCTTAATCAAATGAAAATGGAATGTGTTTTCTCATCTAGCTACAACCACCGATGATGCAATACATGTCTGTTGTATGTTAATTTAAGTCTTCTTGAAGTGAATCTAAGTTTTTCTTGACTTTTCTTCTGTCTCTTTCCCATTAGTGATGCTAGTTCTATGTGAAAACTAACAAGATTGTATTGCACGCATGTAGGAGACAACCTGGTCATGGTCCAGGTGATGGGAAGGAGGTGGAAAATTAGAGATTTTTAGAAATCTGTTGGATTCTTAACATGTAATACCCTGCACAGAGTAATTACAATTTTAGCAATAACGGAGATTTATTTCTTTGTTGCATTATGTTAGCTTTTAAATTACACGTGTCTTTAAACAGAATAATATAGAATATCTAGCACTACTGATGCTGTTGAACAAATATCAAGCTTCCCTCTAGAAAGGGACTGAGTGTTCAGATGACTTATTTCTTAATTTGAAACAACTATAGTCACTGCACCCTGGAGGTGATTGAAGATGATTGAAGTGAAATTGAGATTAAGTGCCTGAGGAAAAAATGACATTTAAAATGATGTTTTGGAGCACATAAAACAATTCTTGTCTCCTAGGTTTATGAGCTTGAAAAGCAGAATAGCTACATTTCTTTGAGTTTTATGTCTTTTGATATTATTGTTTCACCATAAAAAGCATCTGAAACTTTCATTTAGCACTTTGATCCTGTATGACCTGAGCTCCTTGGTGAAGGGGTAATGGGGAAGAACAGCAAAGTAAGTAAGAGTGCAGTTAGCTTTCGCCTGGGTCTAGCCTGATGAACATTTACAGGTCTTTTACGCTTATTCCTCTAAAATATGAGTGCTGTAAACATGATGAAGTGTAGCTAATAGACACCTTGGGTAGAGATGCTGGTGCAGTACTAGGCAGATAGTGGGAAGTGAAGATGGCTGGATGTGTCTGACCTGTGGCTGAAGGACCAAAGGAGGAACTAAGGAAGCTTCATGAAATAAGAGTATCTTCTAGGTTTCAGGACTGACTTAGACTTGTATTATAGATACTGTATGAATGTTCTACTTAAGTGTAAGCTAACTTTCTTTTTGGGTACTGGAAATAACTTAAAGCCGTTACAACAGCAATAAAAAACCACTTCAGGTATTTGAATTAAAATGCTTTAAAATGGGATTATATTATTGGCTCTAACTTACGTGCAAATATGACTTCTTCGTTTAGATCTTCACCTTGCTGCTGAGCTTGGGAAGACACTGCTGGACCGTAACACTGAACTAGAAGAATCTTTACAACAAATGTATGCAACAAATCAAGAGCAACTGCAGGAGATAGAGGTAAATATTTAAGAGATCCAAGTGTTAAAGCATCTAGACCTGCAACATAATAGCACATAAGTTGAGATCTGAATTTCTTGACATCTGATGGACACTTTAAAGAAAAATACTGAACTTAACTACTTCTGCTACTTTGAGAATTTGAGAACCTGTATAGGCTTGATCATAGTTAGAACTGTTTGTCTCATTACCAGAAGCTTTGTGCCATTAAACTTCATGTTGGGTTTGGCTTGTTTAATGACAAATGACTGGTATTTTTCTTCTTGTACAGAAAAGTTACTTCAGTTATTTTATTGCTAAACTTTGCTGATCTTTCCAGGTAAAATGACATAAAATTATATGATGAATGAATTAATAATTTAAATTATTATATGAAAATATTAGTTGTTACTGCACTGAAATTTAAATGCTGATAAGTGCAGGAGAGAGATTTAAGTAAAATCTGAGGATATGTACTTCCACTAAACTGAGCTGTGACAAAGGGAGCTAAAGTCTATTTCAATTTAAAAGAAAACCAAAAAAACCCCAGCAAAACCAAACACTTAAACAGTATCTAAATACGGGACGTAATGGATATATTGTTCTGTATTTCCCGGGGCGAGGGGGAATCATAACCACCCTTCCAAAACCACTCATCTTTGTGTTACTTAGTGGAAAAACCTGGCCATTTTTGGCAATTTCTCTTCTTTTCTTTTTTTTTTTTTTTAATATTGCTTGTGTTCTTGCAGACCTAGCATTTGTCAGCATAATGAATTTTTTTCAGCTATTAGAGGGCAATGCATGGTCTCTAATAATTAAATTATTAAATATTCAGTACTTTGCTAACTGACAACATATTGGAAACGTAGTCAGCATTTCAGTTTGGTTTTGACAGGAATCACAAGGAACAGGCTGTGACTGGTATACATTAGATTTTTACAAAATCTGAGTTCCTTTGTGTAAGCAGTACTCATGCAGTTACAGATGGTGTGTGGATTTTGTACAGCTGCAACTTAAGACTTAAAACACTTATCACTGCAGTGGTAACAAGTAACTTAAAGAATCCTAAGCTTAATACTTACAGATATATAGGTGTCTTTAAAGTAGTCAGGTTAACACAAATGCAGCATTTTTATTAGGTGATGCACAATTTCTGGGTGCAGGTTTGTTTTTTTTTTTAATAAGATACTTCTGTTTTATACCTCATACTTTTGTCTGTTTCCTCTATTATGTGCTAAACGTCATCTTTGTTATCCTATTCATTCTGTAATACAATGGTTGGAATGGCTGATATTTATATTAGTGCCACAGCATTACAAAAAATGTATTTATTTATGCAGAGACTTAAAATAACTCATTGCCATGAATGGTTTTTATAAAAAGATTAATTCTTAAGATTTAGAGAGGACAAACACTTCAAGGTGCTATACAAACACTGTTCTACTTAAAGTTCAAACCTGTATGAACCACCATGCTTAAGGAAGTGTTTAACACAGTTACAACACACCTTTTGAAGTAACACAGCATAACTTTGCGATAGATAACTAACCTGGCTCATTGAGTGTAGCTACTTAATAAGCAGCTGTATTTTAACGCTATCTGGAAATATGGAAAATGTATTATTGCTAAGCTGCATTCATTTATAGAACTAGTCTAGTGCCATTAAGGATGTAACGTTTTAAGCCAGTTTATTTGCTTAAGCTTTTTTGGTGGGTTAGTGTTTATTGACTACGTAAGAGAGCTTCAGGACCATGAAGTGATCATAAGTGTCCTTCCAGCAGTGATCTATAGTTGGGATGTTGCAGGGTCAAGTACTTGTGTGTTCAGACAACCTCAGACAGTGACAGACTAATTTATACTCTCGATATCTTGCTTTGCTTAGCCAATCAAAAAACCAAATCAAGACTTGTGCAATACTGCTTTTTGAAGGCTTTATTGGTACCTTTCTTCTCTTTCCTCCTCTCCCCCAACATGGGTAGGAGCGTATATTGGGTTGTCCTATTAGCTCCCTCCAAGAGGGAGGGAGAGAGAGGTGGGAGAACAGTTTGTGTGATGCTTCTGACATAAGTAGTGCCTGCACCTTTATTTGCCCAACTTACTGTGTTGAGTCAAAGACCCTGTAGACTCATATCTGCTGTAATAACATGCTGTCTTCTCCGTTCCACCACCTGTCTTAATCTTCTGTCTTTTCCCAGTGCAGTTTAAAAGTGTATTAGCAACTCAAAACATTTATTTCTCCAAAGAAGTCTCTTTTGCATCTGGATTTCTGGTAGAAAAGGGAAAATCAAATGAACCCCTTCTTCAAATACCCAGAGAGAACCTCAAGATGGAGGAAGTGAATATATTAGCTTACTGGCACAAGGGATTGTTACAGGAATTCACTGAAACAGAGGGGAATAAAGTTAGCATATGCAAGGTGCAGTACTTTTTAGCTGGTAAAAGCAGTTCAGTCAGTTATTTTCATACCTATATTTCTGTCTTTTGTGGGAATGCAGGGTACCTCACTGCACAGGATACAGGTGCAAGTGGCACATCCAGTCTCTGCGCTTGATTTTTCCTAATTTTCAATTGCTTTTCTCTGTAACCTAAAGGTGATCTTTCAGCTGTTCCTGTAGCTACTCTACTGCGTCTTTGACTAGCTTTTTTAGTGCAGTGTATCAGTGTAAATCTTTGCGGTTTTCTTCTTATTAATTCACATCTTATGGGTAGCAAAGTCTAGAACTGGCTAAGAAATCATTCTGAAATACAGCACTACCTTGTCTGTGCTGTAAAGGAAAGGTCAAAGGCTTTGGGATGCTCAAGATTACATCTAATGTATTAAACACTAACACATTAAGCGTTTTACAGCCTTGGATCAATTATATCTGACCTCTGTGCTGACACGTGTGCCACTAACTAATCACTGTAGATGTAATAAACGCTGGATTGAAAGGGCAACTTCATTGCTGTCTGAATCTGTTCTCAGCACTCAGACTTCAGAAATACTGACACTCTTCTTTTATCATGTGGTAGAATGCAAGAAGTCTCAACTGCTGCTTCATGTTAGGTGCTCAGTTGCAGGGGAGGTGGAATAAATGTGAACTTCTAAAGTATTTATTACCACATTTATACTTTGTTTTGGTGGCCTGGTTATACCAGGCCAACTTGACCCAGCACTGAAGATACTGGAGATGCAAGGTGGAGAAAATGGTGCTTCACCTCTTTCATTCATCTAAAACTTCTGCAAAAGCCCGTTGTAGTATGTGGTAACATCTAATTCTGGCACCAAAGCCTTGGTTTCTGTGCTTAGCCACGCTTGTATTGCTGAAGAAAATCTGAAGATCTCCTTCCAAGAATAACCAATAGGGAAAGTTAATCTGAAATGGGTCACAGTGAGATTCTGCTGCTAATCCATGTACTATTTTTGTGTAAATCCTCTGTCATGTGTGCACAGGCTACAAAAGCATCTAGCCAACTGCTATCACGTTGATCTTCTGGAAGTCTGTATGTAGCAGTTACTAGTCCTAGATTAACTTCTTATCTGTTCTTAAATTGCCTAAAATGTAAACCCATCAATCTTTTAATGAGGTAAAAGGTTAAGTAGAATATTAGAAGTTTTGAGTATGTAACAGGCCTATGTAAAGAGAAGTAATTCTGCCTAGAATTCTGCTGGATATTCCTACTTGAAGCTTACTTTTCGGTAAGTAGCATGTAGTAATACAGAATATATTGCAAGAAATAAATTCTGTGTAAGAACAAAGTATTTCTGATTTAAAGGGCTAGTTTTTTTGTTCAAGTTTGTCTGATGCAAGCTCTCGTGTGGATTTTTAGAATTGGATCGGTCCTATCCTGGGTGGGACAGTATAAGACACTTGTATTAAGAACCTTAGCTGATTGTTAACTGCTCTTAGACTGAGAATTCCAAGTTCTCTGACATTATTCAAGAAACTTAACAGTCTATGTTGTAATTGTAAAACTAAAGAGGATTAAAATGAGAATACTTCATGTGGAGTTTTATTTTTTAAAAAAGGCAGGAGACTTTTATTTGGGATTACAGTAACTGGAATAGTTCTCTGTGGGTAGTTAAAGATTGAATTCAATAATTTGATTATACTTCCTGACACGTAGTAGCCCACATACTGTCTTAAGTGTGACCACAACCTAAATACTCTTCTGCTGAACCTAATGCTGCTTCAGACTGGAAAAACTTAGGTCAGCTGAAAAGAAATTTAATTATGGATGGTGCCACCCAATATTTCAGTTTCAATGCTAAGAAAATTGTTGGGTCAACACTGTTAGAAAATTTCTGTTGGAGCCCAGTGCAACTTTGAGAAGGACTCAGTGGATAGTTAAGGGCCACGTTGAAGTCTGGATCCATGGCTGTGTTAGTGACGACTGCAGTACAGACAAACCCAATCCAGAAGGCTTATGTACTGGCAAAAGCCTAGCTGCAGCAAGGGTAGACGAACACAGCCTGCACAACCAAACCCAACTCCTCTGGGGAAAAGGCTGGTTGATCAGCCTGGGTTGACCTCCATGACAAAGGCAGGCTGCCTAGCTGAGCTACTGATAGCACCTTTTCAGCTGAACACTTACCAAAGCAACCACTGGAAACTATATTTCTGAAACTTAGTAGTTTCTCTATGAATGTGAATAAAAATGCAGAATAGTAGTCCTGTCTGTGTTTCAAGTATAAACTAGTAACAGCAATACTGTCTTGCAGTACCTCACAAAGCAAGTGGAGCTCTTGCGTCAGATGAATGATCAGCACGCAAAAGTTTATGAACAGCTGGATGTGACAGCAAGAGAACTTGAAGACACTAACCAAAAACTAGTTGCGGAGAGTAGAGCTTCACAACAGAAGATATTAAGGTAAGAAACTTGTACTAGATCCCCTTCCTCACTCCCCATCCAGTTGATAATATGAAAAAGAGCAGTCCAAGTGTATTTGTGTGGTTACTGGGTGGCTGTTTCTGTCTAGTGTCGTTCTACAATACTGCTAAATCGAAACCATAGTTTTATTTAAAGGTCTTTTGGGGCCAAAGAGCAGCCTTCAGAAAAGAAACTACAATATGAGGGGATGGGAAATTCCCGTGTCCTTGACTAAACACTCAAATGTTTTAACAGCAGTCCTTCACCTTTTAGCTTGACAGAGACTATTGAAAATCTGCAAACGCACATAGATGACCTGCAACGGCAAGTAGAAGAATTGAAAAAGTCTGGACGAGGCCGGATGAGCCATGAGAGATCTGACCAGCCAAGATCAATGCATAGTTTCTCATGTTTGAAGGAGCTGTATGACCTTCGCCAGTAAGGCTTTTTACCTTGCATAGCAAAGACAATACTGAAGTTATTTTAAGCAAAGCTTTAAAAACTAAGACACAAACACAGATGTCAAACAAGCTAACATAAAAACATCTAATGTTCACAACGAGCAAAATACCCTCACAGTCCTAGCACTGTGTGGTGTTGCCACAGCTTCTGGCATACTTCTAGGCTGCACTAGGTTTTGTGCGAGAGGAACTGCAGTTTCCACTTTCTGTCTTGAAAGTCTCCAACCATATCAAATTGTAGCCTAGAAAGCTTACCGCGATTTGCACCCCACTTTTTTCAGTCAGATAAAAGCACACACGCAGATAATCTGAAAAACAAACATCCTAAATACAAAGTATTTTCTGTAACTCACCCTTTCCTTGGATGTCTGTGGATGTCTTCTCTTTCGAGGAAGACAGGATTCCTGCAATAGCTTTCCTGAACTTAAGCTGGTTAAAATGATGCTTAAGCTGGTAAAATGGTTCCTGGAGCTCTGGGCTGCTTTTTAAATTTAGAGCAGTTTTACCCAGCTGAACTGCATTAGTATGCCCGTGAGGACAATCACCTGGGGTAAAAGCTCAGACTAGCTTCAGTCCTAGAAGGTAATTTCATAAGTAAAGCACCTCCACAGACAGGCACAACAGGCTTTTGTGTCTGGGCTTCAGCACTACGTGGAGGTAGGACTGTAGAATAAATCTACATCCAAAAAGAAGTTATTTCTTGACAATTCAAAAGATAAGTGGATTCCTTCAAATTGCCAAAGGCTTGTGGAAATACCAGCCTACAGAATTGCCTTGTCAATTTTGAAGCTTGTTTCCACAATCAATAGTGACAAAAGTTAGAAGAGTGGAGTGCTGCAGAAAAAATCTGAGTGTCAGAAACTATTGCATGATACATGGAGGCAATGTTCATTTAAACTTAAATTGTAGGTCTAGTTACTCAATAAGCTTGTCTGTAACTTGAAACTGTTAATGAGCTGCCATTCTCCTTAAGTTGGGAGGCTTGATTTGATGGCATGTAAGTATTTACAAACTCTGTTCTGATTATTAAATGGACTGATAGGTTAGTAAAATGACTGTTATGTATACTTGGAGGAGTGTTAGCACACAGTTTAAATCTGTCTTTACCCAGCACAGGAAAGATGTGGTCAGCTGTACTTCCTACATTTGATAATACTTATTTTTGTTTCTGCAGGTATTTTGTTTATGATCATGTGTTTGCAGAAAAGATTACTTCGATGGATAGTCAGCTAAGCCCTCTAGAAGAAGAAAATGAGAACTTAAAAAAGGCAGTTACAGTTCTGCAAGCCCAACTTAACCTAGAAAAAGAGAAGAGGGTAACAATGGAAGAGGAATATAGTCTTATGGTAAAAGAAAACTGTGACCTTGAACAGAGGCTTGTTGATATAGACTTGTATCGGGCTCGTGCAGAGGAGTTGGAATTGGAAGTAGCTGAAATGCGACAAATACTTCAGTCTGAAAACACATTCCATAATGCAGAGAAATTGGTGCCAGAATCCTTTTTCATTTCATTCAGGGAATCTTCAGAAAAGGAGCTTGGTCAGAGCCTGGCAGATGATGGACTTCTGACTGTATCAGAGCTTGAGAAGAAGGCACTGAAACGGAGCAGCAGCGAAACTTTCCTAAGCAGTGCTGCAGGGGGAGACATTCTAAGGGGCCATGAAGAAACATGTATTAGGAGAGCTGAAGCTGTGAAGCAGCGAGGAATCTCTGTACTTAATGAAGTTGATGCTCAGTATAATGCTCTGAAAGTGAAGTATGAGGAACTATTGAAGAAGTGTCAAATGGATGAAGATTCTTTGAAACACAAGGCTGTACAAACTCTGAAGCAGTATTCCAAAGACCTGAATGTGGGAAATAGCCAGTATGATCTTTCAGCTAGCAATCTAGAATGCACAAATCTGGAGCTAAGTGACTCTCCCACAAATGCTCTTCCTGAATATAAAGCACTCTTCAAGGAAATTTTTAGCTGTATCAGAAAAACAAAGGAAGAAATAGATGAACACAGAGCTAAGTACAAGTCCCTCTCCTCTCAGCCATAACATTGGACACGCTGATGACCTGTTTCTGTTGGTGACTTATCTGTTAGTCAAGAAGGGGAAAAACTTTATACAAATGTCAGAAGACCCCTTATACTGATGGATTTCTTGAGCACTCAAAATGAATGTTTTGAATTGGCTTGTAGACCTGTAGTTAACAAGCTAGTTAGTTAACAGCTAGTCTCCCTGTACCTATGTAGCAATAGATTTAATGTTGTTTAGCACTGTCACACAAACTAGTGGTTGTAAAGCAAACAAACATTATAGCTTAATACTGCACTACTACTTCATACTATACTTTATCTCTGGCCAGAGCAGTAACTGACACTAGTTTTCTTAGTCCACTTCAAAAATAACAGAGCTAAGAAATCTGTACTGTGTTTCTGACAAGGAACCAGACTAAAGCTTTCCTTTGGTTCGCGGGTGATGATCTAGCCCTGTAACTACGTCTGTGTAGAAAATTGATGAAAACAGAGCCCCTGACCGGTACCATGGGCAGCCTCTCCTTGATTCTGGAGAATGAAGCTAGCAGTCTAGCTGAACTTGCTTTGGCAGGGAGGTGGAGAGCTGGCACAGCAGCCTGCACTGTGCTTGGTTTAAGCTAACACCACGTTTTCACATGCACTAAGCTCTCCCATAGATTGGTATAAATGTCTTCCTACTAAGAAAGGATTTGATGTAAAGTTTGCGTGGCTCTTTAGGTATGGTTTCTTATGTAGGGCACTTTGTCTTAAGGCAAGATACTGTGAATTGATTATGTATGTTATTTGGGACCTACTGTTCTTTGGTGGAATGTCTGCAAAGTACATTTTTATGTGTATTTGGTAAGATAGGAAGTTGCAATTTAGCTATTTAACTTTAGTAGTAGCATTGACATAGTGGAATAGCTTTTAATCTTACATACCACAAACTCCAAGTGCTTGAAGGAGACAGGCCAGGTAAAACTTTATCATATTGTTTTGTCTGTTGCTTCCAGTGTCAGCTTCTGTGGACCTATTCCATGCTGCCTGGGGGGTGGGAGGATGGACACAACACGGCCAGAACATATCCTGCTGAAAACAGGGGACTACGCTCTTGTTCTTCTCCTTCTCCACTCCCTAATAATAACTCATATGTATTCAAATTCTGAAAAACAAAGGACATGGAGAAGCATGTTCTTTACAACTGCTTCAAAGTGTGAAGAAAACAAAGGCTAAGAGATTAAGGGGGGGAGGCACAATGAAAGGTGACATCCTTTTCCTTACAAAGGGTCTCATAGCTTAATTTGGTCAGCTGTTCTTGGGAATCAACTTGCTGCCTGTCTGAGTTGCTGCGATACACCAAACAGTTGACACAGAATGTTGAAAATTTCTCAGCTTTAGTTCAACTGCTGCGGTTGCAGTTCTATCTGCCTTATGTTCTATGGTGTTAAGCTTGTGTATAGCTGTCCTTCAGTTGCAGTATTAAGACTTCATATTGTGGGAGTTTCTCTAAAACACGTATTGCATTCTGAAAATTATTTAAAAATGGGAGTCTGAATCTTGTGAATATTTTTCTAAGCAAATAAATAATCCAGTCAAGCTACATGTGTAACTAGTAATTACGCCCATCTGTGCCAATCAGGAAACTGTAAGCTCTGTACAGATGGCACCTGCATTATCTAGTCTTGCCATCTTTCCTATGTAGTTCAGATAGAGTTCCCATTAAATTTGTATTTTAAAAAGGTTACACTAAATGGAAAAGGATAGGCCTGTCTGGGAAAGAAATCCAGAGGGAACTAAGTAGTTTCTCCTCATTGTTGTGGTGTTTGTCAGTGCTGTTCAAAAAGGAGGGGGGAGAAAAAAAGGCAGACAAGCTGCTGTTCTGCAATCAGGTTAACTGTATTGTCACTGTTTTCCTAACACTTGGATCCTCATCACCTGGAGGTCTGCCCCAATTCGGATATGGGAAAGCAGTAACCTTAAATGAGAAAGGCTTGACACTGCTAGTCACACATGATTCACTACTAATATTCCTCACCACTTTAGGGGAAGGGGGACCCACACCTGCTGGACCAGAAGACTTGTACAAGCCATTCAGATTTTTTGGTTAAACAGGTGATCTTCAGTGGTTTATTACTGTTGGCTAATTCAGAGCACTTTCATATATACAATTTCTATGCTTTAGTAGTATCGTAAGTGTTCTCAGATTTCAACAGAACTACTTGATTCTTCTGTAATGTAACTTCTCCTTGGCTACCTGTGCCATTGCTGAGCTCTGGCTGTACTGTACTGTTGTGCAATAAAAAACTCCCAAGGCTGGGTTCTTCTTTCCTAACTCCTCTTGGACTGTGGCTTTCCCAGAGAGAAGCTTTATAGAAGCAGCTATAGGTCAGCTGTGGCAACAGGGCCGAACTAGGGAAGGGTCAACCATGGGTGCATGCAACAGACCAAGACAAAGGCTGCAAAAGCTGCCTGAACTTAAAACACTTCCCAGTTACATTGATGTAGTTAATAAGCTACACTGAAGTATTAAGGTAGAGTTTTAACAGTTTAAAAACAGATATTTTCTACAGAAATGTGAAATGCTCTAAGTATGCTAACAATATTCTTAGCCAATCTTATCTGGATTAACTACCTTAATCTGCTTATTTTAGTCAACAACTCAACTCAGCCTTTTCTGAGCATAAGTAGATGAAATTAATAGAATCTCCTTGAGCTTCTCATGTGATGGAAGTTACGGCAAAGAACACAAACAGTAAAGTAACCATGTTCTACAATGCTTACAGTAAGATATTCCTTATCTTACTGCAGTTAGGCTTCAATGATAAACCTGTAATAAAAAGATCAGTTACTATACCTTGTGCAACAGGCCCTTAGCTTGACAGCCACGTCTAGGTACCCCCTAAAGAATATGATGCAAGCAGAATAATGTAAAGCAGTTTAAGAGGCAGTTTATTATCTACCTCTACTACAACATTCCCGACCTTTCCTTCCTCTATAAGCCTTCAGGCTATAAAAGGAGCAGGTGCAGATTCCATTTCTTCTTGCACAAATACAAGGTGGGGTAGAATTGACCTTCGAGATAAAATTTTATTAAAAAAATTACACAAAATAGAGGTTTTACATTGTTGCTGTGTGGTAAATACAGCTGGATGCCTTCCAGAGGGTGCACTCGGTTACTTACCTCGCTGTACTTGCATACAGTCATGCAAAAAATCCCTCAAACAAAACCCACACCAATATAAGAAATCCAGTAGTTGTTCCACATCTGTTTCAAATGTAGGTACTTTTCCAAATAACTCATTCCACAGACAACAGGTGAGAACAATTGCTACGTAGTACAGAGTTCAAAGACAGTGATTTCGTTCCCCCCTCCCTGGCCTGACGTTTCCACGAACATGACTATCTTCTCTTTATAAAGAGGGCTGCAAGGGCTAGTACAATGCTCAGACTGAATATGAGCATCGAGGTATTTAACAAAAACCGCGATGTTTGTAAACAAATTTAATTTATTGGCATTACTTACAAAATAAAGTATTAGACCATGATTTTCTATCATGTCTGTGTCAGTATATGGTTTTATTTTTTTATAACGAAACAGAACGAGAATTGAAATACATTAGAAATCCCAGATTAATCAAGCTGCAGACAGGTCCCATGTTGTCTTCCTAGTCGCTCTTGCGCCTAGGCAGCCATGCAAGCAGGTGTGTGAGCGTGCTGGGATGTCAATGACTGTCTGCAATGCCCATGTGCCCCAAAGTAGGTCAGATCCTGCCCCACACTCCCGAGGCCACGGCATTACTGTCTGTGCCGCCCGCTGCAGGTGTCCTCTTTTGCCCTGGAGATCACTTGAAACCCTTACCACCGCTGTCAAGACTGCACCGTTCCCTTAAGATACCACATTCCGCCGTAGCTGACACAGCAGTCCTGGGGAGAAAGGGAAAGTCCGTAAGGTCTTGGGAACCATTGTCTGGCTTCGGGACAATAAGCACGATCAATAACAAAAGTCTCCTCTCCAGTGCACAAGAGAGCACAAATCCAGAGCTGCGGGTTATCTCCACGCTGAAGACCATATAGCTTAAATGAAGATGGCAAACACAAGAGGGGGAAGGTTGAGAGGCCACACGGAGGATGAACAATGCAACGGCAGCAAGAAACCAGGCTTTTTGGGGGAGAAGATGGGGATCGTGCAGAAGCCAGCTTAGGAAAGGTTGTGGGGAGGGGTGAGGACAAGGGGAACTGAGGGATAAACACAGGCTGAAGCTCAGGTGGAGAGACTGAAGGGAGCAGCAGGAACGGGCGGGAGAGTGAAAGCAGTCGCCAGATCTGAAGCCTTTTAAGAAACAACGTTCTGTGATAATGAACTGTCAAACCTCAGAACCGTGCTTTGGTATTCTGACCACACGTCTGCTAAGCTTACAGCGGGTAAGCACCACAGCAAAGGAGTTCAGTAAGCGGGTTTTCTTGTGGCTCATTTTCTTATTTCTATTAGATGAGCACCAAGTCTCTCGAGTTCTAAGCTAATGGCTTCTGGTTCTTTTGCTCCCACCCTCCCATTTAGGTAATTCAACACAGGCTTAAGTGCTGCTACAGAACTGACGCTGTGGAGCTTAAAGGGAAAAAAAGTATCTTTTTTCTGAAGTCTTGGGACTCGCACATCGCAAAAACAAATAAGAAATTAAGCATGGAGGCTAGAAAAAGGGTTTGCAGACTTGATCTGCAGATGCAAAAATACAAACCCTGTCAGTCTGTTCCTCTGTGTATAAAAAAGGAGCACACGCAGATGGGGAAATAGGAGTCAACAAATCCAATTTCATTCAAAGAGGAATCCAATCTCTCGTGGCTTGAAGAAGCCAGAGAATCTTCCCATTTCATTAAATCATGCTTCTAAATTTTATTTCAGAAACAACAATAATTTCACATACTTCTGTGACAAATGTATTCAAGGCAAAGAAGCCTGACACAACACAAGGCTGGTCGCACGATGACTTAGTGACTTACATAAAAACAGTACCCAGTTTTTTAGGGGAAGGTATTTTTTCTAGAAATAGGTTATCTGTTAAATAGGAACAGCATCATGAAAAACTAATGCCAGTACACTGCCTAGATGTTCCAGGAGAGCTGATATTCGAGCTCATCTAGTCGCTTGACAAATCTCCCAGCACAGGCAAGCCACATGAAATACAGTCTGGCAGGCAGAAATGTCTGAGCTTATTTTAATGCTAAGAAGACCAGGTTCTTTCAAGCAAGACGAGTTTGCTTATTATCACAGCAACATCTGTAATTTTTCAAATATGCTATTATTCCGTTTGCAGATCCCAATGTAATAAAGTACTTAAGCACTCGTCTTATTGAAGCGGGTGACAGCGAGCAAAGGCCCAGCAACAGCGATTAAAGTATTACATTAGTTGGCAACTTTCTACTTAGCTGTCCCGCATCACTTTTAAAGCTTGTCAATCATGGCCTGTGTGGTCTGTACTTTATACCTTAAACTTCTTTAGCAAGTAAATGGTGCACCTTCAAAGACAGAGATGAAAGGATTCAAATAAACATTCACAATGAAATGTGTTAACTACTACTTTGCCTGCTTGTTTTGGCTAGGGCTTTGCTCCGTACGCTGCTGCACGTCCTACTATAGAATGAAATGCATTTCCTTCTGAGTATGTGGCCCTTGCGCTCTTCAGCATTAACCAACAGCAGTCAGCTGGTAAACTCAGAACACTGTGCAGAACCCTCCCACCTCCTTAATGTTTAACTCCACATTATTTAAAAATAACTCTGAAGTATCACATTTACTATACGCTATTCTCTGCTGGTCCAAGATGACAAATAAAGATTTGTTGCAATAATACAAAATAACTCATGAGTCAAAATCACTACTCCTTGGAGGGAAAGAAGGTAGAATGAGACAAGTGTACTTTTAAGAAAACAAGCTGAAAAACAGGCTTTGTCCACATTCCAACAACAATTGTTCTAGCATCCTTACCATTCGTCAATTCAAGGTAAAATATGATCCTTTGCTCAAACCAAGCATTAATTGGATGAAACCACCACGAAACAGAAACTTACCTTTAACACTCTATCCACCTCCTGCTTGTTTAGATCTTCTCCACATTCTTGACTCAACTGATTCTGGATGACATTCCTGCGCACTCGATAATTTTTCGAAAAGATTTCAAGCAAAACTCGGCGATGCTTTAAAAGTATCATAAATACAAAAAGAAGAACAATTATTCCTACCTTTCTATATATCAAAACTGCACATGCCTTAGTCTGTACAAGACATTCACTGAACTACATTAGAGGGTTCTTGCTTTGTAATCCTGAAACCGTCCCACCTACATCTGCTCTCCAGCAGTGCCCTAGTCTCTGAGGGCTCTACAGGGATCTCTCCAACCCTGCAGCTAGACCTGCACCTGTCCTGTGACCTGGGGCACCTCCGAAGGAAGAGCATGCTGAAGACGGGGCTGCAACATATTCCTCCCAAATGCTTCCACAGGAGTTCACGTGGTCCACTTCAGCCAAGAGGCTGGATGCTGCTTGAGTCTTTCCTATAAAAGTTTATTCAGATCATGGACACAGGAGTTACATTGTCCATCCACATTTTGTTAGCTGCCTTCCCTTTCACTTCATTTACTCTGATAGCAATTAAAACTCAGGAAATGCTCACATATGCTGTAATTATTTCCTGTTCTAAGTATAAACAGATACATCAGGGAACATCATCATTTCATCTCTGGTTAATGTTGCATTACCATCAAAAGGAAAAAAAAAATTGGACTGGATCCTGGTGTGAGGCCTGCATCGGAGAACCCCTTCTCCTCACAGGTTCAAAGTTATTTGTATTCCACTGAGCTAGTTACTGACATGTATTACCAACATACTGTGTTGTTTCTGTCCACACCGCCTTGTCTTGACACAGCAATGACCACCCTGCAAGCTAAGAGCTTCCTCTCAGCTGGAAATAGGTTGGTATTGAAAACTGGACACTTCAATAGGGAAAGAGGAAAACTACCTGCTGTACCAGTTCCAGAAACACAAATTCAAACAATGCCAAATGCTCAACAAACATATATTTGGGAATGTCACTTATTTTTCTCTTTACCTGATCATAAGTGTCACCAGCTTCCCAAAGTGCATAGACCTTTAGTTCATCTGGTGAAGCAGCAGTCTGTGGAGGAAACTGAGAACAAGAGGCTGTTAAAAATAACCACCTATTTAATGAGTTCTGCTTAATGATTCTATGATACAGTATCCCTGGACACCTATTACTGAATCAAAAACGTTGTTGCCATGTAATGAGAACTGCTGAAACAACATAAGCTCCTCTCCCATTCCACACTCGAAGGGGTAACTCTGCTCTGGCAGCCCCTGTGCCTGCTCAGGCATGGCCCGTCCTGCAGCCATGGGGCAGACACCTCCTCGCAGGCCCCGATGACTTCAACAGAAACAGGATCTGCATCAAACCTGTCCTGCTGGGTGATCCTGCGGCACACAGACCCCAAATTAACGAAGGGGGGCTAACTATGGCCTGGGGAATGGGACGAGCACCATGGCACCCATGTGTGCCTTGATACGCCCAAGCCGTGTTTGACTGATGCTTCTGGTCACGGTGGGGTAATCCACACCAGTGCCACGGGCCCACCTGGCACACCACCAACCATTTCAGAGCCGTGAAAGGGAACTGCTGGACTTACTGGAATCCCATGTATTTTGCATGGGGACAGTTTCCCACTGGTGGAGGGTGAACCACCACATACCAGAACAATCCCAGGGCTTGGACTCTAGCCGCTATTTCATAGCAAGATGTCTAGATTTTTCCTGTCAGCAGTGTTTGCTTCCAGACCATCTAAAGCAGTATTCAACTGAGCACCAAGTGTGTTGCAGGGTCCTTCTGGAGGTTTTTACATTTACAGTGGCAGGTTTTAGAGATTCAGACTCTATCCCGTATTTACCTGCTTCACTAATCCCAAGTCAGCGTTACTGACAAGCACTGTGCTTCTGCTGTATTTGTCATCTCTGTTTTGGGGCAGACTACAACCCTCCAGAAGACTGAACGCTGATGGGCAGCGAACCAGACACTTGCTCATTTCAGGCTGCAAAAATGAAGTGGTTTTGTTTGGGTTTTTTTTCCCACATGCCAAGCTAGAGAAATACATTTGTTTTTTCTGAGGCAGAGGCCTCGCACCCCTGCACACAGGAAGAAACACAACTGCCTCCCCTCCATGCCCCAAACTCCTAAAAAAATAAAATACCATCCATTTGCCTTAACATTTCCCCTTGGAGCAGTGACTAATGAGCAATGCTGGAATATGCCTTCACTCCTGACATGTCTCTTCCTGTCTGTCACTAACAATTTATTCCTTGCTAACTGCCCAGACGACCTAAATCAATCATCTATGAAAAGCTAACAAGCCAGTCCTGATTGCTCCAAGTATTGCTCAATCCTGGCTGCTGGTACAAACCAAACCTTTCTTCCCAGCCTCCCTCACACCACACCAAAAGACTTGTGCATTGCAGAGTGAAAGATCAGACTTCGCTTTCACACTTTGCCTCCGATCTTATTGCAAAGGGAAGAGTTTTGTCCAGCGGGAGCTGCCTGGTGGGATTAGCAGCTTTGGCTCTCACATTGGTCCAAATGGCTGGAATATAGCAAGGTTTTACACTTGGTTTAGAGCCAGGATTCAGGTTTTAGGCTCGCAACACCTGACATAGTTCTCTTCTTGTAAGGACACTTGCTTTTGAGGAATAGTATCTCTTATATGCTTTCAGCACAGACAAAATCAAATACTTCAGCTTCCCTCCAGAAAAAAGCTGCAGCAGGAAAGGCAAAACGCAGGGCACCAGGAACACCCAGCCACAAGCTGCCTCGCTCTGAGAAAGTCACTCAACACAGACCCGGAGTGCAAACTCCTCTCGCCTCAGCCACGTGACCCAAACGCAGCTGTGTTTATCTGGCCATTCTGTGAGGAAACGGCTTCCAAACCAACACAATACTTATTTGGGAAGAAAAACCCACAGAATCTCCTCCTCTCGTCCAGCCTTACTCTGCAAACTGTTGCAAACACTGCTGCCTACAGCACCCTGCTCGCTTGCTGATGTCCACAGGAGCGGGAAATGCCATCAGCGACTCTTCAGAGAGACATGCTGCTCCGTCCGAACAGCTTTACTGTCTTGACATCTGCTGTCCCTTTGCCATTTTATGTTCGTTATCTTAATCTCTCCAGCCTCACCTTGAAACAGCTCTCCACTGCGTTAAAATCCTTCTTTAAAATACTGTGCCCTGTGCCCCTTCCTGCCCTAAGCCCCCAGAGCGAGTGCAGGGCTTGCAGGAGATAACTGCTGCCCCGGGTCCCCAGGGCTGCCACGTTAAAAAGGAAGCTCTCAAGGAGGAGCCCTTGGCTTTGGGATGTGTCTCACTCAAGCACTGAGCACGCCCTAAAAATAGCCACTGCCAGGCAGCCTGGCATTATAGCTAAACCAGACTGGAAGGGGCTGAGTCTGCCAGAAAAAACTTATCAGCTGGAATAATCCTAGAGGTAAACCGTTGAGCTTACCTCTCCAGGAGCCTGGCATCGGCACTAGCCCAAAAGGCTCACCGTAAGCGCAGGGCTGCATTCCTTTCCTGTTACCCTAGCCAGGGAGGATGCCGGCAACGGTTACATCACTTCCTGATGCTTCAAAAATATCCTCGAGATTTGGGGAGAACCTTGCCACTTCCACAGACCACGGGAAGAGAGCCGGCAGGAGCCAGCCATCCGCATGCACCCCCACCAGTCTGCAGGAAATGGGTGCAAATACTCAGGAGCTGGATTCCTGCGCAAATGTTTCCCGTGGGGCTGGACACAGGCTCAGCCTGCGCAAGCTCCGGACACACGCGCAGCGTCAGAGTCTGCCGAGGATGCCTCTACTCGCCCTCTCACCGATGGCAGCAGCAGCCCACTGCACTTGGGCGCGTCTGGCCAGGATTCGCTATTTCTTTGCGTACACTTTTCCCTCCCACTTGAAGATGCCACAAAGCACAGGCAAGCACAGCACCCTGCAGACATCCCCATGGTGTCATTTGCAGCTGGAGTGGCATCTCTTCTGGCTCCCCACAAATACTATTTACCTCATACCCCGGGTGCAGTCGGTCAGCTTTATAATAAATCCTGCATTCCCCTGGTAAGGTTTCAATTGCCGTTTTCAGCAACGTTTTCTACAATAGGACAGCATGCAAGCCAAGAGTGTCTTCACCCCCCACAGAACATCATTTTAATTACCTCAGATCATTGATTTTTATCACCAAAGTACTTTCAATTACAGAAACCTAATGAGCAACTACGAAATCCCATGCTAAACAACCCTCCAGGCTTTCCCTGAGCTCAGGCACCCTCGTCGGGTTCTGAAAAAATTGTCCAGGGAACAACCAAGAAATACCGACGTGTATGAGCCCATGCAAAGAGTAAAACCAGCCCTGGCACCTTTGCCATCTGCATAGAGCATCAGGGGGAGGCTTGGGGGTAACGATATACGTTGCTGATAACAGTACAGGCTTATACAGGCTCTTGTACAAGATGTCAAGTTTTGCAGTAAATTCTGGATCAGCAGAACTAAAACTTACAGCAGACCTCCAGGCAAGAGACATTCCAGTGACCACTTCTACAACTCTGCAGGTCTCCTGTAACAGGGTTTTTCAGACAGAAGGAAGTTCCCAACCACCTCTCTTCAGGAGGATTTTATTTCGGTTGTTTTTTGAAAAAAGAAACTATCCCACTTTCACTCCTCACAGACTTTAAGCAAAGAGTGGATGGAATCATTTCCAAAATCCTCAAATTTCCAAAGCAAGTAAGTCCCAGTCCCAAGTAACAGAGCAGCAATGGCCTCAGCTATTTACCATCAGCATGGCAAACGCATACATTACACTGCATACAAAGGAGAGCCTAGCCAGCACTAAGAGGCAGTTCCAGGCAAACATTACGCCAGGACTTGGAAGCTGTCAAGAGAAAGCAGAAAGTCCCAAAACTGGTGGTGTCCCTAGTGGCATTTCAAGTCTGTTACTCGACTCCCAGGTGCCACAACACGTACTTTGCACATGACTGAACATGTTATTTCTGACCCCTGTAGCAACCCTTATTCCTTAGCTAGGTTTCAACTCCCATGCTCCAGGCTCTCTCTCATCAGCCTGCCTGCTTCCTCCTCTTTCCCCCTTGCCTGCTCTTTCGAGCAGTTCACACGTCTCTTTTCCTCTCTCCCCAAAGGCAGCTGACTCCCAAGCTCTTTCTGGTTGCAACCCAATCAGCACTGCCAGATGTCTTGTAAAATTAATTTCCTTTTAGGCTCTTTCCCATGATGCCAAATTCCTTTTCCTTTCCTAAGCAATCTACTGTCACACAAACCTGGCTCTGTCTCACGCAATCACACATGTCATTTCCATAAAGACAAAGAAACAAAGACACCTCTGCACAGTCTAGAAGGAAAAGGATTGACCAAAGAAACCTGCTGCAGATACGGTTTGTCGCTTCCCAGAGGGCTCTGCTGGGTGTGCCTTGCTGCTCCCAGGCAGTCAATGCCACCTTTCCTCCCCCAGCTGCATCCCTGACCCTGAGAGAAGGAACTTGTGCAACTCCAGGAGAGCTGATGGGAATCTGGGACTGCCTTAGATCATGTTAGCAGGAGCAAGTTGGGACAGTGAGTCACTGCAGCCCAACAGCTTGGACGTGGAAACAAGAGCCCCAAAGACAACTAAGCTATGCAGCATACCACTGAGCAAAGAAAGCAGAGTGCAGGACCCGCCAGAAGCAGGATGCCAGACAAACCTCCAGCAGCTTCAACATATCCAACATCGGACAGTTACTCAGAGCACATCTGTTCTTCCAGCCCACCAGCACAAGACATAAACATTTCACAGCTCAGATGTTTAACTGCCCCCACCCCCAATCCCCCCTCCCCAAAGTACACCAAGGGAAAAACATACTTACAGGCACCAATATCTGTTTGCAGCCAGTGTCCAATACCATGTCCTGTAACATTTTGTCCGAAATGCCACTGAACAACGTATGTCCTGGAGGCAGACTGGCTAAGTGAAGATTAAATAACCGTTTAAGCTCACTCAGGGTGAGTACAAATTGTTTCTTAAATGTTGATGACACAAATGCCTTCAGTTCTTGGGCTACCCGGTCAATGCAGCCTCCAGGCAAGTGGCCGTTTAAAGAGTCCGTGGAGTCCTCCTCTGTATGGAGGCCATTGACAATGCCGTTGTTCATGCCCTCATAAGCCGAGGTATCCATTGGCTCCTCGTCACTCACAGGCTCCTCTTTAATGCGGATATTGGAAACATCCATCTTGGCTAAGGTGTCATTTGATTTCATCTCTGCCTTTTGCTTCTGGAACTCCTTCTCCAGCTGCCCATAGTTCTGCTTGACTTTTGCTTTAGCCATGTTGACCCTTTGCTCCCCAGAAACCAGCAATGGATGAGCTAGCAAGAAACAAAAGATACTGTAAATCTCACCATAACCAGGGCTCCAGTCTTGCAGAAAGTTTCTTGAAGGACTCATAGTGAAATAAAACCAGGAAACATCATCTGCTTGTGAAATCGAAGGCATAAGCCGAGTTTTTTGATTAGATTTTACTTTAGTTTGGGGTTTGTTTGGTGGTGTCTTTTTTTCTGGGGGGGGGGGGGGGGGGGGGGAGGGGGAGTGTTGTTTGTTTTTTTTAAAGATAAACACGTTGACAATTGTAAGCCAGATGCTTGGGGAACGGTGTTCCAGTCAAGGAACCTGAAGCAAAGACAAAGTGCACTTGTTCAATCACTAGAGCCTTTTCCACAAATCAGGAAACCAGCATACAGACTGCTTATACATCTCTACTTGTGACCCAAATGCTCCTTTGCCCAACAGCCTTTTTTTTTTTTTTTTTTTTAAAGACTATCTGGTGGGTGGTGGGGCCTGCTGCAGCAACTGCCAGAGCCAGCACAAGGATGTCCTTTAGCAAGGAGACTGAAGGGGTTAACAGCGAACCTGAACACCCTTTTAGCATGAGGTGCACGGTATGAAAGTCTGAGACCTGCTTCTTAGTATTATTACCCAGCGATGGGGAGAAAGGGACAGAAGGGAGTCCTTTCCCATGCAATCCTGCACCTCCTCCCATGTCCTCTACACACCCAGCTATTCAAAGGTGAAAGGAAGGGGCGTGTTGGCAGCAGAGGAATCCAGTCTCGATGCCAAAGGAAGGAGTGCTGTGTTTAAGGCAAAAGCATGCACAGCACACATGCTGTTATCTTCTCTGCTGTTAGGGTCGCTAATCCTCTCCAAGTAACCCAACACCTAATCCTTCCAAGCAGATCAGACACAGGGTATTGAAATGGATTCATATGCTTGTTTGTCAGTTCCGCTTATACTCTTCATTGGCTTCAGTGTCTGGCAATGAGCCAAATGCCTAGTTAAAAGTCTCTGGAATCTCAAGTTTTCACAATCTTTTAGGATTATGGAGCAGCTACTTTAATATTCTCACTGGCATCCATGGTAGAGAAGGATGTCAAAACCAGACAGCTTCACACCTCCCTACAGCCCCCTGCCAAACACATTCTTCATTAATTGCTCAGCCCTCAACCACACCATAGAGAGCCCAGTGCAAATCAGGGGAAATAAAAAAATCACCTCATGCACATTAGCTTGCAAACTGAGAGGTGAGAATTACTTGTGCACTGGCCCTGACATCTCTTCAGAAGCTGCTTACACCCTTATACCATACAAGCTGCCTTAAATAAAGAAGTGGATAACAGAACCCGCTGATTTCACACTATCAAATAGCAAGTCCCCGGTGCCAAGGAATCCTCCCTGCTCTGCTACAAGGATGCTACAATAAGCTTGTGTCACCCCAACACCAGTGATGTTAGTAAAGACCAAGATCTGCCTCAAATAATCCAGAGGAAATTGCAAGAAAGGAAAAATATCAAACAAAACAAGACCAGTCCCCACCACGTTCAAAACCAGAGAGGAACTCCAAAGCATCACCCAGGAATATGGAGGGATGCACGTGCTTCAAGATGATCCAAGCACAATTCTATTTACCTGATTGTGCCTCTTGTTTCTTTGGTGTCAAGTGCTCCTTTAAGAGATTGTAGACCTTTTCTAATCTGAAAGACAAAGATAAAATAAACCAGTTTCAATTGTTATGCCTGCATGCAGCCATGCCAGCTTTAGACATTAGCTAGAACACTCAATTTCTCCAGGGAGCCAAGGAACAGGAATGACTTGAATGATGCAGTGACACCCCCCCACCACAGCACTGCCTGGTGACTGTGAGGGGGAAGCCTTCGAGACCAAGTTATCTGTCAATGTCTACAGAAACTTTGTACTAGATATTCTCTGTTTTTAGCTTATTCCCCAAAATAAAACAAGTCATTTACTTGGCCTGAATGCCCATCCATAGCATATGTTGCCTCTGAACTATATCTGGATGCTTCTTAACAAAGTCTTCATCATAAGGGAGCATGAACTCCCAACCTTTGTTTATTCTTGCCACAGACATGTGCTCTAGGAAGTCTTTCACATCTTCTGGGCAAAGCTAAAAGAAAAAGAAAAAGCATAAATAATATGGAAGTCAATTTACATAGGACATATCCAGCCATGCAGCAATGGGCATTCTTCCAAGAGACAGGAAAAGTTGGGCTGATTTGGTATATATGGAACACCGCCATGAATACACACCCAGCTAAGTCAGAGATGGTCATTCTGCTCTGCAGCACCAACACTTTCACACAATGTTAAAAGCACAGCACTTCAGAGAGCAGTGGTGATTAATCATCTGAGAGTCAAATAGCTCATGGCATGTTTTGTGAAGAAAAGGGAGTTTCCAAACTGAGATGAAAAGACTCTATTGTGAAGAGAAGCATATTCTGCAATGTTAAACGTACTTTAGATCTGCAGGTCAGACATGCAGCACCTACACATGCACAGCTTTTAAGTGGCACTGGATCTTACATTCCACAAATAGATGCTCTGTGGAGCATAAATTGACTTGTGTTTTATCATTTTACTGCATTTTAAGGAAATTATTTTTTGTCCTCTTTACTTAATGTTTCTTATTCACTTGCCAGTTTTCACAGCATATTCAGGTGCCTGAGTTGCTTTAAAGCTTTTATTCAATATTGACAACTGGCAAATGCCCATAGAAGAGTTGCTCTTTTGTTACAGACCCAAAGCAGGGTAGCTAGTGTGGACTGCACAAACACTCATCTGCTTTGGTGCACGATCAGTCAGCTCAATTCAAACTGTGTCTGGCTTTCCACTGAAACAGATGAGAGGACAAGATGCATTCCAGTGGCTCCGCTACAGGAACAGTCATATCCTGTGGAGTCGTGATAACGGTGGGAGCTGCTCGAAACGTTTCTAAAAAGAGTAAGTCTCTATACCTGTTCCAAAGTGAAGGCCTGCCTGGTGAGCAATACTGCAAGTCAGCAATAATGCAGACGCTGTGAACCTGAGAAAAGGCTTGCAGCAGCACCCACTACCAACCTACAGACAAAGCCCAACACGTATCACCAACTTCTGACTTAGGAAAGAAAAAAGTCACTCACTTTTGTAACTGCTGCCACCTCCTTTCTCACAACCCAGCGGTCCTGTGTGAACTTCCACATCTATGAAGGGAACAAAGGAGAAAAACCTAGTAACTGTATTTAGCAGTTGCTTTACTGAAGTTGTAGTAATGACCCTGTTCAATGATGTTACCAGAAAAATGGAAGCCCCATTCCTTTCAAGAATGTGGAAGTAGGTGATTCTCAGCCAGGTAATGGGAAAACACTTTCTGGCCTCTTCTGTCCTCAAATGGCCATGAACAGAGCATCAAAAGCTTCGAGAGTCCATGTTTGCCTTGGTGAACCTGCGACTACAAAAGCTACGAAAAATATCTTGAACTCAAACTCCATTTAGCTTCCAAAAAAATAAGATCCACTGCAGTAATGCTGGGACTCTGGAAGTCACACCTGAGGCTCAGTTTCTCATATACCTAATCATCAACCTAAAGAAACTCTTCATCCACTTCTGTTAATGTAGGGGCTTGTAGAGGCTGACGACTGTTGCCCTTCTGCAGCACACAGTCTCCTAGAAAGTGGCTGTTCCCTTCTTCAGTGCACATCAGTGTCGCTTACAGTTATGCCGAGATGGCCTGTCACTCACATACTTGTCTGCAGTTAATGGAAGAGCGAGGTGTGCTGCAGAGCAGCTCCTAAGGTCTAATATCCTGAGAGGCAGCTGCTGAGAGCTGATACATGAGGACTTGGGCAGAACACTGAACATGACCTTTGATTTCTTCCTGTTTCCATTTAAGTAGACTACAACCTCTTTTATTCTGTGTGTATTAATAATGTGAAGAATTCAAAATCTCATTACTGCCAATTTCTTCCTGCTCTATGACATCACCTATGCATCCTTCTCTCTGATTCATCTTCTCTCTGCCCACAAACACACAAAACCACCACGCTCACTTTAAGGCACAGGGCATTTCTGTTTTAAAGCACAACAAGCTGCTGTCCGAAGGAAGTAGATCTATCGGCTCTCCTTGCACACAACTTTGAGACAGCCATTTCTCATTAGGCACTGTACCCTCAACTAGAGCCAATGGTACTCATGTCCTCTGAATTTATTGTGTGAGAATCTGGGGAAAAACCAGAAGCTTTCAGAAATTTTTTCACAGATTACTCTTCCTCCTCCCCAAAGTACAGCGTGGAACAGGTGGACACTAAAAGTCACTACTGGCCATAAATATTTTTTAACCTTATTAATTACTTTACACAAATATTTTTAAGCTAGAACACATTTTCTCCACAGATGCAATACAGCATTACATACTATTTCTGAGCCTTACGATCAGACATCTCACTTTGTCTGAAAGCCAGAAATATTGATGCTTTCTATTCGCTAACATTTTAACTTTTTCCCTGTTGTAGAGCTAATCAGCAAATTACTTTAAGATCAACACAGATCCATTTCTCATGCAAGGTATATTTGACATAATTCAAATGAAAATAATTTATCTTTACAACTTAATCGCTAAAACACTACCGCTTACTTAACTGAGCATAATAATTTCTGGTCCCTAGAACTTTACGCATGACGTGTCACCTAATCGGCTGTGTCCTTTTGTGACTTATGTCACCGGGTCACACCTGAATCCAGGTCTCCATATGGCAGTGTCGTGGGCAGACATCAAGACACAACAAAAAGTCAGTTTCAATCACCATCAGTTTTATCTTACACTAGTACAGTAATATCCTTAAAGTCTCTTGCACAGCATGCTCCTATTCAGAGCTAAATCTCATAAACAAACTTTGCAAACAAGGGGAACAGTCAGGTCTAACTGAAAAAAATGGAAGCAATGCACTTGTCAGCTTCTCTTTGATGGGGCGGAAGCCATAAACTGAATATGAACTTAGGAACCATTTAGGAACTTAATTCTTTCCACGGTTAGCGAAAATAAACACAATGCAGAGGTTGTTCCTTTTTGCTGTGGTTACGTGTGTGTTTACAAGACCTGTATTCATTTCAACTTCCATGTGCAGCTACTGCTCACAAAAGGTGACTGGGAACAAAGTCCTTTCACTGATTAGCAGCTCTGGGGAATAAAGTGCTTTTCAAAGATCAGCAGTGCATGCTCAGGGAGCACAAGGCTTACCCACACTGCCCTCCTGAGACCTCATGGTCCTAAGCCCACAAAAATATATCTGGAGAAACAAGCACTTTATTATCCAGTCCTGGCTTTTCTCTAAGGCCCGCATTGTGGGGGCTATGTGATAGTGGCTCTACAGCATGTATTAGAAAGTGATGAATACTGTTAATGACAGATGATCCGAACCTGCTAGCCAGCCAGAATGTCAATCTACACCAACACTCCCATGACAGACTTGTAACAACACCTTCAAGATTGAAGTACAAATAATTTCTTTGGAGGAAACCGCTTATTGCAGTACAGCAGCAGAGTTTTGCAATGCTGTGGCCTCTCAGGCAAACTTCACCTGTGTTCTCCTTTAAAAACAACAAACACTTTTATACTTACAACAAAGTCTCTCCCTCTACAGAGCACTTCTGCAGGCACTCCACTATGTGGACTAGAACTATCTTTTGGGTAGAGGACATCACTGTTAATTAAAAAGGAAGATGGATTAGTTACTAGGTACTCCAGAAAAATGACATTGGTGAGGAATAACAAAGATGTCCTCCCTGTTCTGCAGTTAAATTATACCTTTATCCAAAGCATGGTTTTCATTAAAAGAATTAATATTGGTGTAATTACACCACTGCAATTACACTAGTACAAAAAGGCTTACACCAGCAAAACATAGCCTTTTGGCTAGCAGATGCATGCAACACAGGTACAAGCTCTGCTTTGTTCTTGCAAAGCCTATCCTCCCTTGGATTGGTGTAAACAAGACCAGAATGATCCTAAGAAATGCTTAGGCTAACCTGGTATGCAGCCTTGAAGGCAGCATTTAGCCAAAATGCTGATGTATGGGCATAAAGGTTTTTTATTTCCCTCCCAGCAATCAAGGGCTTAAGAGAACAAGGCTACAAAATGTCATGCTCGAACCGAACAGCCTGAGACCAACACCACCCTGTGTCCTTGCCTGCTTGCACGATGAACGGGATGACATTTATTAGCATGGTCTCCAAAGCCTCAAGGCAACCCAGGTTCATGATCTTGATCCTACTCAGACCAAAGAAACGGGTCCCCTCTCCATTTTAAGCTCTGATGTGTGCATGTGCTGCTCTGTGCCCAACCATCCCAAACATGCCACATCTACTAGAGGTATACACATCCTCCTTGGACTAGTAGCAAAGAATCAGCTACAACATAAAAACAATCTGAATGCTAATATACTGTCTTTTAACTTGCTTCCAGCTTCCTTCTGGAATGGCTGGAGGGACAGCAAGGGTTGCTGTAAAAACTGTTCACATTGCTAATACAGTCCTGTATCACAACAGCTGAAACACATCCTGCTAACAGACTTGGACTGGTAGCTGGTGCCACTCATCTTAACACAGACAGCTATTCCAGAGACTGTAATTCTCTGCATGCAGTGCTCCACCCGGGTAAAAAAATCATACTGCACTTTAGACTTTAATTCCCAGTGGAATGCTTTATCCTAATAAACAGGAGGATGATACAGAATCTATCTCTTGGGGTACACTCAGTACCCCACACTTGATTTATTAAGCGGGTAACGCCTTCCAGAGGGCAGCTTTCAGCTGACAAGTGCAGCATCCACCGATGAACAGCAAGGCTCAGCAAGCACAAAGATCTTTGACTGAATTTGCCAAGAAATACTATAGCTGACATTGGTTTCATTTCTGTGTTTATATTTGCTACTAATCTCTGGGAGAATTCGGGACAGTCCTCTCACAAAACAACATGAGTGAAGACAACATCAAAAAACGGACATAACTCAAATGCAAATACAGATTACATCACTGCTCAGCCATAGTTTTAGCTGGCGTAGGTACTAAGGTATTATCCTTTAGCATCAACCCTTTGAATTTTGACTGCACTAATCTGACTGCACTAAAAAACATTAAATCAAGATTTTACAGTACTGTGAGCTAAGAACATGGCTACTTCGGGACACAAGGAAGATGAGTATGTAAAATCCATTGTTCTGATCCTCTCAAAGCAGAAAACCATGTCCCAGTAACAAAGACGAGCCGTACCTCTTCACCACCCAGTTTCCTTGGACCAGCATTGCCACCTGCTGTATACAGCGGAGAACTGCCGTAGAGTCAGTCCCAGAGCCTAGCAAACTCATCAGATTTGCAAATGGCATGACCTTCACTGAAAGGCAAAATACACACCCGATTAAGGGTTTCTTCAGTGCACGATACAGACATAGATTTATAAATCTACGACACTATGATTTATGTTGAAGTTCATGGCCAAAGCTGTACCTTAGAAAAAACCCAAAACCTAAGTTCTACTAATAGAACACTGCACTATAATCATCATCTGTTCTGAAAGTATCTGCTGGTGTTGCATCAAAGTTGATTAGCTTAACTGGTCCCAAATTAATGCGTTAATAAAATAAAAAAACCTACGCCTTTGGCAATATTTGGAAACAGAGATAGCTGATAAGACAGGAAGATCCTGAGGCAAAGTCCTCAGGATTTGCTCTCATCAGATGATAATTCTAAAGACACAAAATAAAATTCCTAGATGACATTCATGAAGTGCGTATTACTAAAAACTTCCCAGAAAATGCCGAGGTGTAGCTTGTTGCATTAACCTTCAACTTATGATTCATGCTCAGACCCCGCATTCCAGGAGATATCTGCTGAAATAGATGTCTCCAGAAAGCTATCATCAGAGTAGAAATTATTCTAAGAGTAAGCTGACTGCAAACATACAGATCAGCAGTCAGATCTGCTGTTACTGCTCTTCTCTGCACAGCAGGCGTTCTTAAGGAAAGGCTCGGGATCTGGATTCTTCACAGAATCAGAGAGCCAGACAGACTCTCTCTGGTGGGGCGACAGAACAGGTACTACTAGGAACAATACTTTATCTGAGGCAATTAGAAGTCACAAAGTAAAGTGCAAATGTATTACAAAAGCTACAAACCATTCTTCATCAGGATCTTAATCTGATCAGCAAGGGGTAAAGTTCTCAGCTGGGCCATAGAAAGCACATTGCTTGGAGCCATTGGTTTGTCACTGCAGATAAACAAGCAGATTTGCAGCGCATGAAAAAGAGCATCCAGCCAATATGGACTTTGAACATTCTGTACAAACACTTACTTCTCTTCCTCTACGCTTGGAGGCATCAGCATCATTAAATACTCACTAGAAGAAAAGAAAAGACATCCTTAAAATGCTTGGGACTTCCCAGGTTTAAGTACAGTTATTTCTTGCTTAGAGCAATCCTACTTGTGTGAATCTACAAAACAAACATTAGCCTGAAAAGAGAGCTCTCCTCTTTCCTCTCCCATCTTCCTAGTAAAACTATTGACATTCATCTGCCTAAAGAGAAGGTATGAAATAAATGGGAGTCAGAATCCCAGCTCTTCTGTACATAAGAGGTGTCCAAACAGAGGAACTGCAAGAGTAAATACATTAAACACGGGTGCTCTGACACAGCAGTAAGAGGGGTGAAGGCGAAGTCCTACAGACAGAGAGAATCAGGCCAGCAACAAGCAAAAAGTCCTTTCCACCCATGTAATCACCAGTGTCTGTGAGGACAGAATCAAATCCAAAAGACTTCTCAGAACACCTAGCCCTGTTCCACCGAAATGTTAAATGTTAAGAAAAAACACACCCACACCATTAAACAGAGAGAGTCTGTCACTTTCCTATTACTTGGGCCATGGTTGTATCAGATTACAGCGAAGCATTAGTATTGATTGCATCACGAGAAGATTCCTGTAGAGCTGCAGTCACCAAGAAACAAAACCAAACAAGTTTCAAGTAGTTTTCAGGTGTCTCTCACAAATCACAAAAGAAAGTTTTATAAGATTTGCTAACAACGGAAGTTATTGGCTTCAGAGTTTTAATTTATTTTAACCAGAAGGAGCTTTTGTTTTACTTTTCCTTTACAGTATTCTCAGTCCTAGGGTTGTGATAACGTACAAGAGGCTACAATCCCAACTAAAACCAACTAATTTTAATCTTAGAGTACAGGGAAACAAAGAAAGCAACCTGAATAAGTTGAAGGCTAGTTTGTTTCTTGTATTTTTTAAACAATTCCATTTGTATCATGGATAGAATTATCAAAGACTTTTAAAGAATATACCTGCTTATTACTCTGAAAACAATCCCAACAAATTACTGCAATTTCTGTAGGAAACCATCAAACCATTACCTGGGAGATTTAATTAATTCCGTGTTTTCAGCAAGGCCGTGACCTTGACTAAATAAATACTGGCGCTCGTGTTCAGAACGGCTATCCTGCAGATATGGGAAAAAAACAAGAGTCTCTACCACATACTGAAAACATAAAAAATGCCAGAGAGCTGGATTCCTCATTCCAAACTGTGACCACCCTGTCATTACTGCACCATTCAAGCGTTCCACGTCACTAACTGATGTTCTGCTTTCACTTTCTTGAATGATGTTCATGTGATGTGGGAACATTTCTGTTGCTATGACTTCGAAATCTCCTGACAGACATGCATGTGGGTCAGACAAAGAGGATTTCTGACACTCAACTGACTGGGTTCCCCAAGTCTTTCACAAAGTCCAGTTCATAATCCAAGACCTGAGTGATTCTTGTACTCAGACCCCCCTTTATGTTTGTCCAACTCTCAGTTTTAAACCTTTTCCAGCGTGGAGACCCCAAAGCATTATCCAGCAGAGGAATCATAGAATCATAGAAGGCAGGAGGAGATACAGAGCACTGCAGGGTCTGTTCAAACCTACAGACCTACTTTTCTTCATTACCTTTTGATGATTCCCTGATTCCCATGGCCCCAGATTTAAAAACGGTTCTAGCCTTAGCTGAGCCTTCAGGCCCAGGCGGCCTCCTCAGCAGCCAGCACACACCTACCTTCAAGCCATAATAATGCAGATGAACCCAGTGCTCTTCTGCTTGTCTCTTCTGCAGGAACTCATAGGACTGAACACGTCGCTGACGAGCTTGTTCGGTCTCAGGGCGGGAGAATCGTACCTAGAAGATTTGGGCTTCGTTAAATACAGCCCCAAAATCCTTGAAACAAAATACCTGCATTATTTACTTGGTATATAAGTAACAGAAGCTAGGGGCCCTAGCTCAAAGGAATCACCTCTTGCTGTCAGTGCCATCTTTATGCTTGTGCAACAAGTGCAAGTCCATCTTGCTTCCCCCCTCCCAAGCCCAGGGTCACCCGGACTAGCTGAAGTATTCTGTCCTTTTATTTGGGGGTGAATTGTAATGCTTTCTTGTGAACTGTTGCCTGAACTATCATAAAAAGGAAATTTGGACATACAGTAATTTGCTTAACATCATCTTCAGCTTCATCCTGGGATGAATCACCACCTGCCAAAAAACGCAACAGAATAAACACACCACTGCAGCAAAAAAGCCAAAGCCAATCTGTAACTGTTTGGGGGCCCGTGCAGAAAGAAAGCGGTACTAGAAACTACATAACCACGGGTTCAATCCCAGCTTGCCAAACTATGCTACGTATGACAGCACGACACTGCTCCTATGGTGGGAGATACTGCTCCCATGAGCTTTGCAGTGCAACTTTTCAGTGGCAGTGGTGACACACTCCTTACTCCTGCCCTTTGACACTACCCACCACCTCCCGTCCCTCTGCCAATCCCCCACACTGAGCCCACAAAAGCATTTAAGCAGCTACTCTGAAAATACGATCAGCGAAACAATCTGAGAAATGGCCTTATAATCAGTATGTTGTTACAATAAACACCTTCAGAACATAATGACTCTTATCAGTAAAATTATAGAGAGAACTTGTATCTCACCTCCCAAAAGAAAACACAACTCATGCAGCATTTACCTTCATTAGCAGCTTCTCTTTCTCGGTGTTTTGCATCAGCCTTGTCCAAGTAGGTGAAGCTTGGCCTCAGCTGAAGAATTCCATGTAGTGGAGTCAGGTGAAGTTCACCTGAAAAAGAGAATTAACGTTGGCTAAAATTGTTTTTTTTCCACTGCACAAGGACAGTACTTCTCATTATCTCCCTATCTCTGTAAAGGCACAGCTTCAATTTATCATAAATATTTAATACAGTAAAACGTAAAAAGGGATCGAAGTGAAAAATTCATCTAGTGCTCAGGATTTTAAAGGAGTATGAAAGACCAAGACCTGTTTCTGTAACTTTCCTTTTTGTGTTGAAACCAGATCATGTAGAGAGCCACATTCTGGCTCAGATCTGACCTATAGTTCAGGAGACTCATAGTAAAAGCATCATCACTGAAGACAATCTATATATTTCCATCTCAAATGATCCTCAGATCAAAACTCTGTGATGGCATTAGGAGACAAGAGAGGGGCAAAAAGTGTTGACCAGGAAAATGAGACAGATACAATTAGATGAGATAGTAATATAAGTAACAATGATAAATTTATGCTACAAATATGTATTATTTCATGCACTGTTAAGATCCTGGAGGCATCTACAAACCCACACGGTTCTGATATAATATTAACAATTTTGCTAGACCTTCCCATGGACTATGGGGGCATTGAAAAGGAAAAATTTTCCTTTCTTTAAAGACACATCAGTCAATTAAAACCTAGGCTGAAAAAAAAAAAAGAAGAAACAGGTCTTATTTCAACCCTGAAATGAGCATGTTTCACTGATGTGAGGGGTAAGCGAAAGAGACTTGCCTTTTTTATAAACAGCAGCTGCATAGCGGGAAACGTTACTCGCAGCTTGAGAAGAGCAGAAAGTTTGCTTGTCCATCAGCTTCCTGCAGACATATGAATGCTTTGAGATTGTATTCTACAGGCCATGTGGCATACAGATGTCAAAGGTTTGAAATCACCAGTTCTCAAAATGGAGTATCAAGAACTGCAGCAAATACACTCATCTTTCTGTCTGCAATTCAGAATTCACGAAGGACACCAAAAAACGTAAGTTACTTCCAAAAATTCTTGCTACATAACAGTGTCCAAGGCACCCCCCCAGGACTGTACAGCCACTTGTTCTCACCTTTCCCTGAAGTCCTGGTGGACTTACATATATCTACGCTCACCACAAAAAAGAAATGAAGGCAAAGAGGACACCTACGAGGAATAGGTACTTGTTTCATCTGTACACGTGCCATCTACATTGAGAGCAATCTGTTCTCCTTTGCTGCGACAGTAATTAGGATTCAAAGTATCAATGGCCATTTCAAGTTCAACCTAAATAATATGAAAGGAAAGACAGCTAATTACCATGGCAGAACCCCAAACATATCAATTAAAATTCAATCCCTTGCTAACTTGCTAACATTTCCATAGGTTTACAGCAAATTTAAATACATAAGCAGCACCATTCAAATCCATGGGGCAAATCTCATGCATAAAGTTGAGCATATATATGCGTTTTTGTAGGATGGGGATGTTTTAACAATAGGCTAGAGATACATAAACTCCCATGTAAATGAATGGGAGCAGAGAAATGAAAGTTCTTTAGGCAGCCCTGGAAAACACTTTCACTTTGTTGGACACCTTCCACTACATTATCAGTCTGGTTTACTTATCAGTACAGATCAAGTGCACAGGCAATATCCTTCAAGCCTCCCCATCACTGAGGATCCATTCAGAATCTCTCAAGCTTCCTTCTAGTTTGGGTGCCAATTATAAAGTAACTACGTCCTCTTGAGAGGCAAAGGCCTCGATGCTGGTAAGTTTGAGACTAGAGCACTTACCACTGACTTCACAGTTATTCCTGATTTACACTGGTCAAAGTACAGAAACAAGCTCCAAGCTTTTAGTTACAAGGACAACTATTCCCCCCCTCAAACTTTAAACTTCAGACAAACGTTCAAAAATAAGCGTTTTCCTGCACAGCATTTCTCTTTGTATATTATAACAATACAGTATATATTCTTCCTCCAGGTGTGCCAAAGCCCTTATAAATTCATAAATCACAGCTATCACCCATTTTTTCTTCCCCTTTACCTTACTCATAAACTGAACTAGTTACAAATCCCTGGATGAGACAGCAGATTGACAAGTCTGCACAGGGCTTACAAGGCAAATGTTTGCTAATTTTAATAGAAGACTTCCTGAACACAACATGCATCCTAACTCCGAAGTTCACATGAGCACTCTCCTTAACCATTTTCCAGAACAAAATCCTAATATCACAGACATCTATTTCTGCATTTTTTACATAAGGTATTTTAAAATCATAGCCACGGTTTTGGGACACGTTTGCAAGCAAGTGCAATCATTCTGGCCTTGGCTATACTTTCACCAGCTATACAACCCCACTGATTTCAAAAGGACTGCTGATGATTCACAGCCAGGCAAGAGAGAAATTAAGACCCACACGGACAATGAAAGACAGAGCATGCCTCCAAAGCTCACTCTTTTCTGAATATTGTAAAGACCTTTTAAATCAAGCTGTATTAGCACAAGCACCTACAGACTGAATTACATTAGTAACTACATTTTCCTGAGTGACTCTATTTTATATTAAAAGAGTGGCTTTTCCATCATGATTTTAACTCCTCTCTTTATAAACTACTTTTATTCTAAACTCTACTTTACAGACACAATGAAAGACTCCCCCATACCTCCAAGCACAGAGATCTGGTCCTGCAAGTAGCTGCACAGTTATAACAGCTTAATAGCACAATGTGCTTTTCTTAAGTACATTCTGCACAACATAAAACAACTTTTACAGAGTGGACTCAAATGATGACCAACCTTTTGCTGCTTTGGTTTTATCTTCGCTGATAAATGTGTAACATCATCATACGTCATGGAAGCTGGACGAATAGGATACTGGAAAACAAAACCATTTCATAAAACCCTCTTCATTTAAAGATCAAAGAATTTCACAGAAATTAACTCAGTCTTCCCTGTTCCCCTCACACATACATCCACTTGCCAGATGGATACAAGACATCAAGAAAAGAAATTACTTGACTGATTCGTGAGTCATCAGGGGATTTGGGAGTATGACCTAGAAAGCCCGTTCCTTTCCCCTCCATCCTCTGCTTTCGTCGCTACACAACCCCCTTCCTGGCCCTCAAACACCACAATAAACTATAACACAAGAAAATAGTACTACACATTAGTCCAGCAGAAAAAGTAAGTGTTAGAAGCAATTAAAAACCCATCCCTCAGCATTAACTCCCTGGAGAGTTATTACCTAAAAGTAAAATATTTGTGGGTTTACACAAATAGTGTTAGCTTACAGGACATGGCCCACATGTAGCTAGTCAGGACACCAGACCCAGGTTTAGCCACATGGGTCTCTCTTCTGAACCGTTTGGGAATGCCGACAGGACAGTGTGGTATCCAAATGAAATCTTCCAGCCATAGCAGCATCCTGCTCAGAGCTGCCATTTCTCCAGAACACCCACGGGCCCCATCACTAACCAATGCTCACTCCTGACACGGAGCAGCTGTGGGTATCCCAGAGGCAAGGCTGCACGGCCTGGTCCAGTGTGTCCGGCAGTCTCCAGCCATGCTCTGCTGGCACGTGCCATGCAGAGGATCTCTACAGGAGGCAGTGGGCTTGCCAGTGGGCATCACTGGTTTATAATGAACATTTCATCCAACAGCCTCAAAAGACTTCCCATTTTGCAGATGGGAAAAGTGAATCACAAGGATAAAATGATTACAGAAATTCAGTGGCAGAAAGGAAAATAGAGCTCTACCTTCCTAACATACTTCCACCTTCAATCACTAGTTAGTTTTATCTCCACAACATAAGGGGGCTCTTCTGATGACTCGCACTAATTCACGAATACTGATGACATTTTAAATAGGGCCAGTCCTAAAGAAATGTTTGTTTAGTAAAGATGGCAGAAATCAGTGACGACAGAAGATGGCTAAGAGACTGCAGATTTATCCAAACCACGATAAAAAGACATCATCTACTAAAAGCACTCCCTTAGGGTGGTTAAAGAGAGTGTTTTAATGACAAGCCTGTGCCATAAATGATCACTTCTCTCTTGGCAATTATTTAATACTAAATATTTCAACTGACTGAGATCCAAACAGGCTTGTCTATATCCAAGATCTTGGCAGGTTAAAGCAGTAAGGAAAGTTACTGCTCTTTGAATTTATTTTGCATAAAAGTTAACTGAAATACCTGAAACAGATACAACTTCTCCAGTAGACTTCTGGCCAGGAACACGTCAATCTAAAAAGCAAAACAAATAACTTTCATCAGATGTCAGCTATAATTGATGGAGTCTCAGATAAAAGTATAATCCCTAGAGCTCAAATACTGACAATTCTAGCTTTTCATTACAAACTCTAACATAAAACACATCCATGACTCTCTTGTCAAAGGTCTCCTCTCTGCTGATTTTGACATGAAATTCTGCAGTTGGCCTTTTTAAAAAACCCCCACTATGATGAGGCAGCAGACAGTGGCTCTAGCTGTGTTTTTTCTCTCTAAGGAAATTTGGCAAACAAACCTGAAATGAAAGAGGAAAATTTTTTCTGAAGGGCTGAAATGAATCTGTTATCACAATTATAGAAAGAGGAGGAAGTTCTCTCTTTGGCAGTATGACTGAAAGGTAACTTCATTACTAGTACTTTGTCACAAAATCTTTCTAAATCAGACAAGAGACACCCACATCCCAAATCTGATCCAATATTAGCGTTTTGCCACCAGCACTGAAAATCCATAGATGTTTCATGAATATCACATACAAAGCTGCCATTTTAGATACCTTCAGATATACTCCTGACAATTCCCACTCCTTTTCTCATGGCTTTTCTCCTTCTTATGAGCTTGCTCTTCCTTGTACTTCTGGTGTGTAAATTCAGACATAAAGTGAACAGGACACTGTGGCTACTCTTTGGGACATAGCCGTCCTTTAAAGAAGTCCAGAATCAGAAGCAACTGCTTGTTTTAGCAGCAGGCATGAAACATTTTAGCTTCATATTTAACAGATATTAACTCATCAAAGTCATACCAATTTTTTTACAGCTCTTGGAGACATGCAATAGAGTCACTGGAAACACACAGTGGTAGAAGCAAGGTCCCCACCTGCGTTCCTCTTCTGACATGGAAAGATTACAAAGGGTGAAAAACCTGAGCTGAATCTGCCAACATGGACACACTATTTTGGCAAAATAGATACCATGAACCATATACTTGGCCCACACAACGTATTTCCTTGCACAGAGCAAGCCATTGGTTTGAAGACAACCACTGATGTTGATGACAAATTCTTTCAGCAATGTAAGAACACTGGGAACTAGAATAATAATAAAAAAAAAAGCCTCATGTACAATCCCTGCTGCCACAATGCACTTTTACCTCTTGTATAATTGGATCATCTTCTTCATTTGCCATGCTAGGATACAAAAAGCTTTTTCCTGGCTTATTCCTTGGCACAACCTGAAAGAAAACAGAAATGTCATATGAGTCACTACATCTGTGCCACGTACCACATGTAGACTAGAGTATTTGTTCAAGTTAACTTGGTTCCTTTCAGTGGTAATCTGTTTAGTCTGTTTTTTGAAGGAATGTATGTGTTTGCACAAACAGGTCCCTAATACTCCACAATCTTGACCGACTGCCACCAAATTTAAAAGACAAGCAAATGTCTCAAAAGTAGGTAAGTTCTTGTAACTTTTCCAATAGCCAGCAGTTATGTAAGAAAGAGAGCACTAAATCAGTGCTCTACAGAGGGAAAGACAGGCCTTTTGTACTTGCATAAAGTATATCTTTTATACACTGCGTAACTATAACACACAGGCAGCAGCTGGTTTTCCAGCCAGCACATCTACAGTGCACTGGCTGGTCAGTCAGCATGTGTGAGCTCTGAAACTGCCACTGCAGTCGTCACTGTCACTAAGGTCAGTGCCATACAGTTCAATACCTTCCCTTCTCAGAAAAATTCCTTGAAAGCAGATAATGGAGAAAGTTCCCAGTTAAAGTGCTGGGAGAAGAAAAAAGCCTGCGTAAACCCTGCCCTTGTGACCAGCCAGTATTCCCATCTGTGAATGTGCCGACCTTGATTTCATCTACCTGACATGTTGCAGCCTTGTTTCCTGACTACCACCCTTCAGACCGTATTGCCAAATGAGAGCTCCAAAATACGTTCCTTGGCGTCTGCTGGAGTCCTTTGAAATCATCAGAACAACAGATTTTACTTCATAACTACACCAACTCCAAAGAAAATAAGACTCTGATATTAACTGGGGACTGGGTGCTCTAGAACAAAGAGTCATCATGTTCAAGCCAGTGCTGGAGTCAGTGTCATGCCTGGTTCAGACCTTTGAATAAAAAATGATCCCTCAGCTAAAGCAACAATAGTTTTTCCCTGCTGAAATCAAACAAAAGGATTTACAAATTATTTGGGATGCCATTGCAACAATGTTAATTAGTCCAGATCATTTAAGATACCGTTAATCAGCCAGCACTAGTGAAGATAGGCATAAAAAAACAAGACCACCCACAAACTGACCAAGGAAAGTTTTAACACCAAAGATAATCAGGCAAAGAATAAGATCTATGTTCAGGAAGTCTCCCTCACTGTCTTCTACTCCTTGATGCCAGCTTGCTTCTTTGCTGGACCTCCTACGGAGGAAGAGAAAGAGGCAGCATCCAGGATCAGCTGGCAATAGAGAGGTTGTGAGAGAAGGAAGCCAGCACCCATGTTACATCCAAGACGGTGGCATTTTTTTTTCAAATACACAAGCCACCACACAATTTAACCAGCTCAGTATATTTCAACAGACATGCAGGCTTCTCAAAACATCACATTAATATACACACAGTTATCTAAGAAACCTTTCAGAGAGGCTGGATAGGCATTCTGGATGTGAGCGTTATTAACATCACCACATGGGCAAATTTCCATTCAGGCAACACCTCTGGTTTATTTACACTGGTTTTGCCATTTCACCTAGAAATATGATTCCTTGTTTTTCACTTACAGGTTCTCCACTACCAAAAAAGTGCCCCTCCCAGTACTGAACTGGAATTTTCCATTTCTTTATGCATCAGCATACCCCTGGCTCTTCCCACCATATGTCTGTGTTTGAAAATTACCCACTTAATAATATTTCAGATTCATATGTGAAATAATTTTGTAGAAATGCAAAACCTTCACAGCAAAAAGCCAGTATCTTCAGTTACTACAGGCTGGGGCTGTTACTGCCAACTGCAAGTATGTGATATCAGATTGATATCAGAGTGTTTTCTGCAATCAGGCACTCAGTTCTTCCCAAAAATACATGCACCAATATGATGTTTTAAAGAAATGAGATTTGTCAGTTCCAATTTTGCTTTCCCCACTCACGTTCCCTGGGTGGCCTGATACAGCAGGCTCACGTAAAGCCAGCCTGACAGCTCTGCACGAAATGGAACAACTGCAGTTTTCATTCAGGACAGAGCTGATGATGAAGGGTGCCCAAGATGTGCGAGAACATGTGATAACACCCAGAAGGTAGGAGACTTGGGTCCAAACCCTCCTTCCTCGCCCCCCTGAGAGGACTGGGAACCATCCTTCCCTTCTTGACAGCCTGAGTGCCAAGTATGTACTAGCTTGTTCTTTCTCTCCTGAGAAAATTATTCCACTTTCCAGAAGAGAAACGAAGATTCCCTCAGCTAAGGAGAGAAAGAGAAACTTAGTCTGAAGGACCTCGTCTGTGATCCCTTATCTAATGCTGCTTACGCAATTACACACAAAATCTCTTTGTGAATCCAGCTGTCATTACTCAAGGAAAATGTCGTATTACAGATATTACATTTTTTCTTATTCATTTAAGGATAAAGAATGACTACAGTGCCTTTTATTGGAGTATCAGAATGACAGGTCTATAAATAGGAAGCGGTGTGTCCCAGCACAATTTATAATACTCATGCAACTTGAAGGTATCTTCTAAATCAGAATGAAGCTTTCACTGAAGGCATGCAGACACAATTCTATGTCTTCAGTGTATCTATACATATATATATATGGTGGTGTTCATTTCTACATTTGTCATATGTATATATATGACACCACAAGAGTTATAGAATGGAATTAAACACTAGGAGATAGCAAACATGGTCAGCAGAGTTTCAAATTTCCTTTTGGCAGAATTGTTTTCTTTTAAAAGGGACTTTCCTTTAAGGTGCAAATCAATGCAAGTTATTAGTATGAATCATTAAACTTCGGAACAGCTTGTGGGAGAGCAAGAGATATAATTCTTCTCAGTTCTCCTGCAATGTGACCAACGCTAGGACCAATCCTTATTGGAAACCGCTTATTAGCTGCCCGTAACATCATCAATTTTGAACCAATGAAGAAAAATGTTGTGGTTAAAGAACTGTAAAAATCAGTGATGAAGTAACTGAATCCTACCTCTAAGTTTGAGCTTAGAAGGGCATTTGGGTACTAGAGCTATCTTTTTTTATTACCAAAGACTTCAATACACTTGTAAGAAGAATTGCAAATCTGCATGTCATCTGACACACAAAGGTTTTTAGCCAGGCTTGCAAAAAATGCTCCAGCATTTCACCTAAATTTGCCAACACTGAAACTTGAAATATTCTTCATATATAATTATGCAGTGCAGGAAAGGCCAGGAACTCCTGCCACATCAGTGCCTTAAAGTAGAGATAATGAACCAGCGAAGTGGGAAAAGTGCCATCTCCTGAATCACTGCCATAATTTTCTCTGGCACCTGGACTTTTTATGTAGGGGGTCTCTCAGTCCAGCCCTAGCAGCGATCCTCTAGGTCAGGGTGGCTCATGGCATACAGTAAAATGGAAGCTGCAAAAAAAGCTGACGCACCTTCCGAACATTTATGATAATTACAATTTTAACCCAATTGTTTGCTTAATTTTCTCCTTGCTTTGCTCATCTGCAAGGAGCTTTGCACAGTCATCTTCTGGTAGTGAACCCGAAGAGGGCTCCTCTGCACCAGGACCTCTCTTTGGAGGTGATGTCACTGAAGCACATCTTCAGGATTTAAGACATTATGCGTTAAGCACGAACCTTTCTTTAAAACCTCAACATTTATGTAGCAAAGTGCTAGGCCTGTTCTGCCAGGTGCAGGGATTAAGCTGCTCGCTGGTGTGTGATAACTCTCACAGGGGCAGTCCGGACCGTGGCAGGTCGCGGTGCCAAGCCTCATTTTCCACGCAGGCACCGCGCCACCTCGCAGAAGCTCAGCCGCGGGCCCTGCGCACCCCACCGCGCCCCGCTGACAACGGCTTCTTCATTTCTGGCAACTTGCGAGCCTACTTTGTCCTGACACAGCAGAAGTGTCAGGAGGGGGAGCGAGGGAAGGGGGACCTGACGAGGAGGCCACGGCCAACCACCCAAACCCGCACGTAATGCGGGGATGAAGCAAACCCACGCCGGGGCAGGAGGGACCGGGCGCCTCGTCCCCCGGCGGGGCAGGGCTGTGCTACAGTCCCTTCAGAGCCGATGCTCAGGCAGGAGCGGCCGGCTGCAATTCTTGGAGTGTGAGCTGCGCCCTTCTAGGGCGGGAGGCGCAGAACTGCCGGCCCTGGGGGGGAAGGGCCCTGAGCCGGCCGGTACCGCCGCTTTACAGCCCCGGGAGGACCGGCCAGCACCCCCCGGCCCGCCGGTGAGGGGAGCCGGGGGGCCGCGGCCTGTGACCGGACCCCCGCCCGCTCTCTTCAAGGACCCCGCCACGGCGGCCCCGACCCGCGTCAGTTCCTGTCAGGACGCGCCCGGACGACTACGGCCCTGCGCCGCCGGTACTCGCCGCGGTGTCAAGTCCTCAGAGAGTCTCGTCTCCACCGCCCTCCCCGGACAGGCAAAGCCCACCTCAGCCAGGCCGCGCTCCTCCCTCCCCGCCGCCCGCAGGACGCCCGCCGCCTGCGCGGCCCCGGAAAGAGCAAATGCGGCGCCGCAACCGCCTACCTGGCGGAGGGCCGGCGCGGTCAGCGGGGCCGCCGGCTCCCCGGTGGCGGTGCGCGGCGCGGCGGGCAGCGTTCAGGCAGCGGCCATGTTGGCGTCACTCCGGCACGTGGGGACGCGGCCCTCCTCCTACCCACAATGCTCTCCCGGGCGGCTGGCGGCGCGGCCGCCAGGGGGCGCTGCAGCGGCGCCGGCCCGCAGCAGGAAAAAATCTGCTGGCAGCGGTGGGATTCGAACCCACGCCCCCGAAGAGACTGGAGCCTTAATCCAGCGCCTTAGACCGCTCGGCCACGCTACCGCCGTGGTACCGCTTCTTTCACGGCCGGGTTTACCCCAGACCAGCCCCCGCCCCTTCCCCTTTCCTCTTTCCCCCTTCCTTTTCCTTTTCCTTCAGCACCCCCCCATCGCCAAGCCCCGGTCCCCGCAACCGCTCTCACTGCACACCCCTTCCACCTTAAAAATAAAATACTGTGGGGTTTTTTAATCCCTGTCTCCAAGCAGGTGCAATTGCAGCGGTGCAATGCGGGCAGGGGCGCACAGGGAAGGAGCAGCGCCCTGCGCGTCCCCACGCCGCGGGGGACCGGGGCGGGACATCGCGGCAGAGGGACCGAGCTCTCCACGCCGCTCCCGCTGCCACGTGGATGCCACGCCACAGCACACTCGCCTTCGCGGAAGGTGGGGGCACCGCTTGTGCACCCCCTCTGCAAGCCAAAAGAAAAAATCTAAAACCTATGCATTTTAATTTTCTGCTGCAAAGCTACAACTCACTGAATTTGCGAAGTGAAAAGCCAGCAGACTTTATGGTTGGGAGGTTGTGTTTTTGCTTGCAGCACAGGGACCAGTGTGGCAGTCTGTAGTAGCAGCAGTAATCAGTACAACTCCCGTGAAAAGGGATAGTAGCACACCTTAGCTGCCTGGTGCTTCATGAAGGCGCCCTTGGGAGTCTCTGTCCCCATTTTGCCTGAAATTCTGGTAAGTTTTCTTGGGGAATTAATGTTATTCTCATCCCTTAATTAGAGCTGAACAGTTGTGTTCGAGAAAAATTCCAGCTTCTCTAGGGTAAGGCCACAAAGTCTTAATGCAGCTTGATTTAATTCTGTAGTTGTGGCAGTCCACTTAAACAGGATAGAGAAAATAAACCTGCGGGAGCCCTGCTGACAGCCTCAGTTCACCCACCTCCCCTGGCCCCTCCCGCAGCCTGCCTGTCCCTGCAGCACCCTGCGGTGCCAGCTCTCTGCCCGGGGAGCTGCTGGACACGATTCTGCCAAGAGGCCGCAGCTTTGCAGAGTCTTGCTAAAAATTTCATTCACTGCCTACAAGTACTGAGGAATAACAGCACACACGTGTAAGCGTGAATGGGATCCTTCTGCTTCACCACAGTTTCACACCCTCAGTTCAGTGCCTTCTCAGAAGGATGCCGGGTTTTTTGAGAACAGAGGGAGCGACGCTCCTCCTACAGCCCTGGCTGTGCAGAAAAGCAGGAGAGGTTCAGGGAGGAGAGAAGGTGGGCAGACCGGAATTGGCTTCACACAGCAAATCGCCTGTAATCTGTTCAGGCAGAAAAGTTTAGGGAAAGAGTCTGATTTAGCAGTCTCCGAGCACTCATCCATGCAGCAGTGGAGACGGGGCACCGTCCACAGCACTGCACATTCGGTGTGTGCAGGGGGGAAGATACGATGTGTGAGAGGCTGCATGGAGCACATCTTACAAGTGGTTTTCTCATTGCAAGGGCTGCTCAGCACGAGAGGTCCTTTTACGCAGGCAGTGAGAGGTACCAACACCCTCCCAGAGAAGTGCTTTTCTGCCCTGCTGTGGGTGAGCTCAGCCTCTGCCCCTGGAACGTTTGTTGCCTGGCCACAGAGACCTGAACACTGAAGGAAGCCCATTATCTAAGATTATTCACATAAGCTATGTGCGACACTTACAGGGGTAAGAGCACAGGTCACCCTTCAGGGCTGGCAGTTGGGTCACCAGGTTTCTCATTTTACCAGTGTGAGGTAAGATAGTGATTTCGGGACTTTTTCCAAATGAAAAGAATGAACTTACAAGACATAACCAAGCTACCAGCCTCATTATATTGCTTTCCTGGCAGAGGAGTTAGCCAGAGAAGAGCAAGGACCCAACACTTGTATCAACTATGTCCAGACTAAGGACCAGGCCTGATGGTTACAAACCCATGAGCTGTCCCCACAAAGTGTTCAGGTCCCCAGCAGTGGGAGGCACATGAGAGATGCCCGTGAACTTAAACCTGAAGACAGCCTGACTCACCACCAGAAGCACTGTCCCTGAATCCAACCTGAGGTTCAAGCGAAATCCTCCCTTTTAAAATTCAGATGAGAAGTCCTGGTTTGGCCCACCTGAACTACACCTGCGTCTGTCAGCAGTCATTCTACTCTCAGAAGTGAAATTATACCTGTGGGGAAGAGAGTGAGATTCAAATCAGTCCCTCAGACCAGTAATTAAGAAACAGGCAATATTCTTATTTACACTTTGTAAGTGTTGGCTGTCTCCATGCTTTCTGATGGATGCTATCCCCACTTCCTTTGTTACACTTGCCAAACACTCCAGCTCTCAGTGACAGCAGCTATAGCTAAAAAAAGACTTGCAGTGCCAAACTTCTCCATTTTTCATCTTCACGACACTATGGTGGAGTGAAGAGGCCCTGCTGGGGCCTTTTTGTTAGGAGATTCTGCTATTTCAAAGTGCCTTTGCTAGAGAACAATTTCATTTTGTTTAAACTATACAGGTATAATAAATTATACCTGTCTAAATAAAGCAATAAAAAAGCAACAGCAAGAGCTCCATTTTTAAAAGGGCTAGTATCAGTTTATCCTTGAACAGAAAGGGGAGTAAATCATACTGAAGATGACAGCGTATCATTAGACATTGTAGCCATTACAAAAAACTCCCATCTTAAATCATAGAGGCTAAGTGTGTCTATTCTTTTCTCAGGACTAAGCAAAGACCGAAGGCATAAGGATGCCTCTGTAGCAGTCCTGCAAATAAGCACTTCAGTCCTTACATCCTACCCCACATTAGTTACAGACATTGCATGTGTAATTGAATGCAAATAAAACAGCACATCAACCATTTAGTTTTCTTGAGGAAAACAGATTTTGTTGGTACACATCAAGTTATTTCCTCCTAGTTACTTCTGACTGTTGAACGTGAATGAAATCAGGGATGGAATAATGAAAAACAACACAGACGATTTCTGGAAGCTTGCAATAATAGGATTGAACTTCGGCAAATTATAAAGAAAAAACCAAATGCAACCCCTCACATGCAATGACTAAAACTCTACTGAGAAAAGTGACAAAAAGAACAACTTTATTGACCAGCTGGAATGAAACCAGACAAAGCAACTGAGAGGACTAAGAGATGCAGGCAATCAGTATTTGCATGTCTCACATACAAAGGCTTCCATCTCACTGTCCTTACCCAAGCAATATTCCCACTGACATCAGGAAACACTGAACCCAGGTAAGTTCTGGCAGGCTGAGACTCAGATTTATTTTCACATTTTTAAAAAATACAGATTTTTATTTATTCATTGTGAATAGATTAAAAATACAGCATATAGCAATATCATTCCAAAAGTCTGTCAAATATATAGTTTTTCTCTTCAAAAGAATGTCATAGAACAAATTGTGCATATTTCTGTAAACAATTTCCATTTTCAAATTATTGACAGTCCTATTTATCGTATAGCTGAATAATATGATACCACTTTAGGACAGAAACTAAGTAAGTAGTATTTGCAAACAAAGAATTAATCATAATAATTTTTTCACTGAGCTGTGTGCACATTTACATACCAGATCTACAGAGGACTGCCAGCAACTTTAGCAACTACTGAATTTAGCAAATTAAACTACACCAAAAAGTGTCAATAATTACACTCTACATTCTTTACGCACACATTTTGGATGAGTACATTCGATCTCCTCTCCTCCCTACATGGTTGTTGGTGGTGTTACACATGCTTCCAAGGAAAATCTCAAAGACTTGGCATCAACACCTTACCAGGAAAACAAATCCTTTTGTCTGAATTTGTTGTAGTGCCTACCCTGTATCGGTTCTGCACAAAACCCTGACTATTCAGCTGTCTTCGGAGGTGAATGGCCCATTCACCTTTCATTGAGAGCTGGTATTTCAATGCTATGAACTGAAAGAGCAAAAAGGCCACATCCAAAACACGCTTTAGGTACCTGAAGAAGAACTTTGGATAGGCACTTAAAAACATCCATCTGACTTGTGATCCTACAAACTCTGGTTCTATTTCAGCATATTAGGTCCAAAAAATATTAGGTCCAAAAATTTGGTTATTTTCGTACCTATCTTGATATCTACCTAAGCCCAACTGAAATCTAGAAATCAGATATTCCTCCATTGATGGGTGAAAAACTTCACCTTCACTCTCAAAACAAAACAAAAAACAAAATAAATGGGCCATGAGCACTACTTTCCCACACCCCTGCGTTACACAGCAAGAAGTGGCCATGTGTTGCAAGGCTACTCACGGCTACAACTGCCTGGTGGTTACAGCACCCACCCAGAAGTATGGCATCCAAGGATAACTTTTCCTTCTCTCCTAGAAGAGTCAGATCTTCCCATCTGACTTCCTTAACCACCAGGATATCACCTCTTTCAGACAGCAGCAGTTGTTACTAACACCATGCTTGGATACTGTTTAAACAATAATTCAAGATCCACTTGCCAGAAAAAGAGTAAACGGGGAGCACGACTTTGGAGCCTAGTGATAGGCTTCCTTTCACACCAGAAAGGAAGAACTGATTTCTGTTCCTTGAATGGTTTCTACGTTTTACAAGAGATTAATATTACTTGGCTATGCATGCAAGAAGTCCCAATGAAATCAGCTGCATCATCTAGCAGCCTGCTTAGTTTAAAGCATGCTTTTAAAAGCTTGGCTAAAGTGAGGCTGGTGAGCATTACTGGTGGTCATTCAGCACTTCACAGGGGCTGCCCCTTATTCATATCAATTTACACCCTCAGGAGACTGTAAGACCAAGAAGACAAAAGTTTCCATCTTAATCTCCTGCAAAATGACTGTTAACCATGACCAAGAAATAGGAACAGTTTCTGTACTATCTGTATAGATGGCACAGCAGCTTCGGAATATAATACTGGATTTGGAAGAAACTTATCTCTATGCAATGATAATTCAACCACCACCATGTATTTGTCCTCCCCCTATTATGCAAACAGGACACAGAAATTCAAGTGTTTGGGGATAATATTGTTTTCTCTTTTTAACCAGCAATTTTCTCTAACTGGCATTTGAAACCATTCGCAGATAAAACACTATTTTAAAAGCTATTTAAACCAGAGTTGTTTTCTATACATAGAAATAGGTGAATCAACATCCTCTAACCTTCTCCAACATCCCTCTGGAAATGGTGGAAAGTATATTCTCATTTTAAGTGAGATGATCTAGCTTCACTGAGAACTGAGATGTCACTGTAAAAATAACTTCAAATTACCCATATATTACAGATCTTGCTACTGTACATCATTGGACAAATATCATATAAGGTCAGTAAAATTTTATACAACTAGGTTATTATATGGTGCAAAATGTGAAAATGAGAGAGGTAGCTGGATGCCTCACATCAGTGAGCTTTCTGATGGTAAAATATGCAGTGTTGGTAATGAATAAAACATATTCCACCCTGAATATCCTCACTGCCAATCTGAAGCATCTTCCCCGCCCCTCCCCAAACTGTAAGGATTCTATCTGGAATTCGTTTGAGAAGAATATCAGAAGTGCCCAATGACACCAGCATAACAGAATGGGACTACTTATTAAAATGAGTAGCTGCATGCTTAAATTGAAAATTTACATTCACATGCAAATTTCGTAAGATACACCAAAAATGATGAAGAAATGCTGAGAATTTAGGAAAATGTTTTTCTGTATGTGGGGAGAAGAATAAAAAAGTAAACACACTGATCATTTGCTGTGTAAAAAACAGGACATGTGAAACTTTAACAAACATCAGCTTCATTTTTCGTCAAAAATACTAGGCCCCTCAGTTCTAACAGTTAAAAAAATACAAAAGGTCAAGTGTGTCTGTATTACAGCTTTAAAACACTAGTAGTACGCTATGGCACCCTACATACCACTTACATTTGGATTTCTCCCCTCAAGAAGAAATTAGAAAACTAGAATACAAAAAAAGAAACTGGTAACGCCACATAAAAATATATCTTTTTAGCTGCAAATGCAGCAAGTCTATAATAAAATTTATATACAAGAACTGCTTAATTGCAGTGTTATTCTTCCATCATCGCCCAAGCCTCTTCCGCTTTTTGGTAGTACTGATTTGCCAGTCTGCCTTTCATGGCTTCCATTGCTGCTTCTGCTGCTTCTGTGTACAGCTCACCTAGAGGAGGAAACAGCATCAGTTATGTTGACAGGGTAAAGAAAAAACATCTCTTTATCATGAAGCAATGATAGGACAAAAAGAGAAATTGAGGTCAAACTACAGGGCTGGAAGTATGGGTGTATTTTAATAGTGTCAGCAGAGTTACATCAGCTGGGAATCTGGCTTTTGCTCTTCAAGTTGTAAGTTATATGACTGGCTGCTGATGGCTCTTCAATGTATTTGGAAGGATTGGAAATATGACCGGCCTGTGGGATCCCCCAAGACGACTCTAAGACTTAGATGCTTGACATGTAGATTGCACAACAACTGAGACAATGTCGTGTAGGGCCTGGGAGTCATGGGTGTAACTCAAAGTACGAGCAGCAACCTGCAGTGCAGGGGCCTCACAGGGAGTGAAGGTTGCTTGCTCGTAACTCAGCGTGTCACAGGATTGGACCTGGCACTGCCCACGACCCCTGTCATCGGCAAGATCTCTTACTTCACTGTTTCCAGCCTTGTATCACCCAGCACCATCACCGCTTCATCCACAAATCCGAGGGTACTGACCCTCTGTGTGTTTTATAACAGCTGAAGCAGGAAATGTATTTTTGGGGTACACGTTGGGGGAAAAGGGAAGGAAAAGCAGGATTACTGATTAGAGAAACAAAATGAGGCCTCACCTGATCTCTGTGGATCCTTATTCAGGTGAAACCCTCCCGTCATTAACATCTCTGCTTCCCTGGCCAGGAGCAGATACCGGGGCTCATCCTGAGTGCCATCGTATTCACCTCCCTCATCATAGTCAGTCATGTTCAGCGCAGCATTGTACCAGTACAGCGCCTCCTTCCAATCCTGTACTCTGAAGTTAAAAATAATTTTTGAAGATGGTTACCTTAGGAAACAAATGTACTTTGCATTGGAGATTCAGAATTCAATATTGCACTAGCTTCTCAGACCCGGATGCTCTCCAAGAAAGCAAATGTTCTCATGGAGGCTCACTAACTCTGCACTGCAGCATCAGGTCGCTATACCAAAATGAGGCTGGCGTCGCTTTATGCAGTAATTACAGAGAAGAAAGTATCAGACTGAAGTGTCTTGCTGAACTCCGGAGTCTGATTTCATTACTAGCTGTATGGTTTTGGTCTGGCATTTATATTTTTGAAGATAACTGATTTGGAAACAATCTGAAGTTGCAAAGAGTCTTGTTTCATAAATATTTTAAACCCAGCAATTTTCATATTGAGAATGCTCAGTGCACTTCAATGAGAAGTTTTAACGTTATTTTAAATTTCACCATTGCCAAGAGTTTCACTTTTGTGCAAAACAGAAAACTCATGTAAATAACAAAGACATGCTACAATACAAAAGCAGAAAAATCACTATCATCGTTATATTTGGTACTTAAGGAAATTAGTATTTGTCCACTTTAAAAAACTCATCTAAAATGCTAAAAAAAAAAAATCAAAACAATATACTGTGTGGCCTTTTGGCAAATCACAATGTAGTTCCTAGTCACAATGCTGCTCCTATCCCTCCGATCAAGACAGGAGTGCTGGCCAAATTAAAAGACACTTACTGAGGTAAAGGCATTTTTAAAATTCTTAAAACTTAAAATCATCCTTAATTAAAAGTAACATCCTCAGCATTAAGACTATGTTCCTGTGAAATTTCCATTCCTTCTTTTATTATGAGGAGCAGTGAAAGACTACAACTGTGACAAATGCTTCATTCATCTGTCTGCATCTCATCTATAGTCAATTTATGACTTCACCTATTTCTCCTATTCTACAGCTTCTTTCACAGTTTTATTAGAAAAACCACCCCGCCTTTTAAAAAACCTGTGCTTTTAAAAAAATCACTAAGGAGGAGACATGGCAGTTGTAAATACTTTTCACTTATTTTTAGGGTACTACATCTCCAGAAGACCTCTTGTGCTCCATTTTTTCCCACTGATCCCAGGATTTTCAAGTATGCAACTCCCAGTGAAGTCAAGGGGAGTTTTATCACCAACTTCGGAGCAAAAAAACCTTGGCTATCATAGGGCAACCTCAGTATGAGGGCTAAACTCAAACATGCACTGGATCCAACACACATGCAGATGTCCAACAGCAAAAATTATCTCCGATTTTCTTTCTGTGTTGATATATCATGGCCTAAAACCTTATTTTATTCACACCTGGGTAAGTTTGAAGTAACTCCAAAACACTACTTCATAGCATTACTTATGACATAACAGCTGTTTATGTGAGTGAAAAACATAGAGCAAGTGCTTCTCCCCCTGCCCCCCCAGCTCAGTGGAGTACCACCAAGTTAAGTTACTCAGTCATGCACAATACCTGTCTGAACCGAGATTTACACCTGTATCATACGCTCTTGCTACCAGAATCATGGAAGGCCGGTCTCCAGCTTCTGCTGCTCTCAGCAAGTAATCAAATCCTTTATTTCTGTTCTCCTTTGTGTCCTAGTAAAACAAACAAAACCTTTAAAATGCATGTTTAAGTAAAACCATCCCTTCCTTCCTCTACTAAATGCAGTTTCTCCAAGTCAGTAAGTGTTTAGTATATCTGAGAAACAGGCCCAGCCACAAGAAACTAAGCAGCTGAATAGTAAAGATCACCTCAAAAACTTCCCAAAGGTATGCAGAAATTTGCTGGCAAAACCAGGAACAGGCAGCATTTTTTGCTGCTTTCTCCAAGTCCTTAATTACAAAGAAACCTATTTTCTCTGAAGAGGCTACAGAACACCCAACTATGGTTATTGTTTGTCTCCATTTCCTGCTATTCTTATGTTATTTTTACAATGGACCACAATCCTGCATTTTGGCACTGTTTTTGATCTTTCTGTTTACCTCCAGAGTGACCTCAGAAAGAATGTGATGTGGCAGCTGAGAGCACATGAGTCCTAACCCAACGATGGCTTCCAGCTCCCCACAGTCCGCAGCGTGCTCCAGGTGAAACAGGGCTGACTCCTGATCCCATTCCTTGTCTTTCTCACAGAAACGCCCAGCTTCATGATAGCGAACCATGGCCAAATGAACCTAGAACACAGTTGTACAGGAAAGAGACACAAGTATTAAGTATAGATCTGATTCTTCAAAAGCCTTGTGCCCATAGTTTACTTAGGAACAAAAATACATCTCTGAGGTGACTACTTACTTAAAGCTAATTGTGTACCTCTGTGCCTGAGCAGAGGACTAGTTTGATAACACACAGACTTGGAGCCTACTTGTGCCTGAACAAATTAAACAGGCAAAAAGTGATGATTATACGCAGTGCAGCTGCCTCTCCAGTTCTGTAAGCTTAGACACATACAGCTTTATAAACTTGACTACTAATTCAGAGTAGCTGCCACAACATCTTCCCACAGCGGTGTGCCCTAAGCAGTATCGCAGCAGGTTGCCACACCAGAGCACCAGGTCTTAGGGGCATGTCCCAGCATATCTGCCAGGGCCTTGGAGACCTTTAGGAGGGAGTTGTAGCTAAAGGCACCCAGCCTGCAACTGCCTAACACGCCAGCCAGCAGCGCCAACAGCAGTGACCATGGGTCACAGACTTCTGTGTACAGCAAGGACCCTCACAGGAAAGGAATTAACCTAAAGCATAGAAAATCAAGAAGGTTATCCAGGGTAAAATCCTCATACCACTGAAGCGTTTATTGTCACTGGGGGCCGGATTTAATTCCGAACATGTAATGGGGTTTTAAGGGGTTTTTTTCCTCCCCTCCCCAAGGGAAAGGCAGGTTTCTTCTCAAATCAAAAGGTTTGAGAACATCTGAGGCTCTCAGGATGTTCAGAAAGGTCTACACCATGTGTTTTGAGTGTGGGCTTAAGCCCATACATAAACCCAAACTTAATTCACACTTGCATTGTCTGGGATAGTCTGGAGTAAAAAGAGTTGGTCCATGCTATCATTTTTCAAGAGCCCAACCTTGCCTATTTGCAAGGCACATGGGTCAGGCACACCGTTATCTATCCCACTGTATCTTCTCTGCGTGATGCCTCTGGAAAGGCAGACGAACCAACAGCAGGGTCCTTCCTAAAGGAGCCCAGATGTTGCAAGTCCAAAAGCAGATGGAATTCACGGGTTCCTGAGCTTAGGTGTCCCTTACAAAATATGATTAGGTGACAGAAAGCTATAGATATGTTATTTATTTTCACCTGCACAAATAACTCATGCAGGGCAACACCTCTATGTAAGTAAGAAATATAAATGTTTCTTTCCAGTTGGAAAGAACAGGATTACTAGACCCATCCTACCTTCCCAAGGACTGACTTCCCAATTTTCTTTTCAAGTTCTAGTGCACTGAGCCTCTGAATTTCTTGGGCAACACAGGACGGTCTGTGGATGTGGACTCTGGAAGAGTTGTAGAGATTCCATTTCTCCACACTGATCTGAAACAGGGAATATACTATTATTTCCATCCAAAATTAAAATTTCCATACTATTCATATGGGTTACCATCTAGAAATCAAAGCCACCGTTAATATTATTACTTATTAGTAAATGCTGTAATTTAAGACATGGCTTTCAAAAGTCATGTTAGTAGCTGAATAAATTAGTAGATGTTATTATTCTTCATTAAAGAAACAGAGTAAAGCCCTCTATTTCTAATCCCAACATCAAATATCTTCCATAAATGACAGCAGCGAAACAAAGCATTATCTTTAAGTTCTGAATCAGAAAAAGGTACTTATAAAAAGTCACACTGCAAGCACTGAGGTTATCCATGCACAAAAAAATTAAACCCATACTTTTCTGGTCAGAATTTCAGTTCAAAACATTTTAAATGCTGCTTGCATTCTACAACTCTAAAAAAATGAAAAGTAACAATGCAGAAGATAATAGGCAGATACATGCATTGGTGTTTCTCAGGATGTCCAACACAAACGAGAACAAACAACTTTTCAACATAATGGGTGGATAGGAAACAGTAGCCGAAAACAATCCTATCAAAATGAAAGCCTTTGGAGGTACACAAGGGAAACACAACAGGGAAAGTTACTAGCACAGAATTTCAGTCTGTTAAAGCTGTTTCAATTTCCTGAAACAGCAATATATAATCGTTACAAGGAAATTCTGAAAAGCATATCTAATTAAATTATTAATTGTTGTCAAAGCTCTGGTTTTTCTTCCTTGCAGAATAGAGTTATTTGTTATAAGTTTATAGCCACAGAGCTAATTATCACAGAAGCTGTATTTTGTAAAAACATGCAAGAAAGTCTGGTCTTCCCTAGCTGAGTTAGATACACAGTGGAGAGAGCTACTCTCACGTATTTCAAATGCTGCATGTTTTAAAAAAAATCACCCAACCACGTATGGGACACAATTACAAAAACAAAGTGAAGAAAGGAAATGTGATCTAGTTAGGCAGAAAAAAATCCACAGAACTATAATTTTTTTTTTAAAGTGAGAAACCCATGCATAATCACTAATTTATGTCAGGGATCAGTTACAGAGGTGACTGTTTGTTTATAACAGTACTTCTTTACTGGAAAATAAAGACAAAACAAAACCAGAAACGACACAGAGTGGTAAGTTAATATTAATAAACATATTCTGTAGCTGGAAAGGAAGGAAAACTGACATCTGATTTAGTGATGTGAAGTTAGATGGCAGATGAGTGGAACAAAGGACATGCAGAGTGGCAAACTCATCATCTATGAACATTTCTACTTTATTTACCCTTGCAGAGCTTCCCAAACTGTCTTCATCAGATTCATGTCTTCGGTTGTTGTTTGAATGGCCCTACGTTAATGTAAAGATTTGCATCATTTAATTTGCAGCAACTGATGTGTGCCAGTTATCCCTCTAGACTATTCCTATCCAGCAAAATTAATAGTGACAATGACCAAAATAGTTTCCACTGGATCCTCTTCTCTCAGTGATATTGCAATATAGAAAGAAACATATGAAATGGTAAAGAATATGGCACACCCAGGCTTCAATCCTGTAAACTGGATATCCCATGACAAACACCTTGCCGCTTCAAAGGTGACAAAAGGTGTGGTATCTTTGGAAGCAGTATTCTCTTTCCTATCTTCTAATTAAACATCTAGTTAAGATCTTCAGGTCAAAAAGCATTTATTTAAAAGTTTGTATTTTAAAGGAGTAACCAACTAACCCACAGGAATTCTAAAGTTGCATATTATTAACTGACAACAACATAAAGTCCTGCGATATCTCAAGCCATATAAAGTCATAGAAAGAAGAGAGGGTAAAAGAGTCTGAAAGTAGATCATATTAATGGATTCCATATGACAAGAAGCTGGCTACATTTCTCAAATGCAATACAGAATACTTAAAAAAAACCCACAACAATATGCAATCAAATGTAATATTTGAAATTAAGCTCCTCGTTACAAATAGTCTTTTTCCTGGAAAAGTGTCATTAACATTCGCAAGATGAATACGTAATTTTGCAACATGTGGGAATTTCTTTCCAACTCTTTTGCTGTTTACAAGTCTAGATCAAGAGGGATAAAAAAAATAAGATTCTTCTACGGAAACAGTTCAGGTATGAACAGGCCCAACTCTGCTAAACCCAGAGTTAGGTTCTTACCCTCTCCCTATGATCCAGATCTTCTAGCTCACTTCTCTTTTCACTGGGATATCCACTGTCTCCACCATTTTCAAAATCCTACAGAAGATAAGAACAAAACATCACAGCATTAACGCTACCCTTTGTAAGGATCTCAGCTGGACATTTCCCACAGAGAAAACCTTTTCCTGGTTCAGTGAGATACGTTCGATGGATAGACTGGACGAAAACAACTGTATGTTGTGCTACCTCTGACAGACAGAACAGGACTTAATGACCCAGAACGTACTGTCCAAGCTTGCGTTCTCTCTTAGATACATACAAAAAAAAATCAAGGACTCACATACTTTATCAAACAAAGAGTCCACTTAATATAGTTTTCAGTCTTCAGTGGTAGCCAGTTAAAAGATAAAACAGTAACTGACAGCCCCTGGTACTAATGCCCTAGTGCTGGAAAATTCCCATTGCAAACTTATTGCAGTCTCCTCAGGTGAGGTTCTCCACCATCCTACAGTACCAGTATTTGCAGAGACCTAATCAATGGGGATTCTGTTTAGCTTTCATACCACAGCAGTTGGCACAAGTGCCAAAGACACAACATGCAGGCAGAGAAACAGACACACACTTTAATTATCTGTTAAAATACACCGGATGCAAGTAAATTTCTGGAGGGAAAAAAAAATAACAGATACTATTTTAAAATAAAATGTTCTTCTTTTATTAGAAACAGCAAATGCATGCAGGTAACATGACCTGCAGCAAAGAAAGCAGGCAGAGCACCTTTATGTGCTTTTACTGAACAAAGCCTTCAGGCATTCATCTCAGAACTGCAATCTCATTTTCTGTTGGAAAGACACTCACCCTTTGGTTATCAAGCTGATCATAGTCTTTGTGAACCAAGTTATCCACTTCATTGAACACAGGCCAATCTAGGAAGAAAAATATTTGCTTCTTATTGTAAGGATAACATGCTTGAGGAGAAAGCTTTAGATACCATCATTTTAGCACAGTTTTTTCACAGAAGGATCTGTGCATTAATTATCTACATAGAAGTACTTTTAGTTTTATTTCTGCTCAAAGAAGAATGCTAAAGACAAGTATTCTGGATTAAATACAACATGCTGTTGTGTTTAAAACTAACAAAATAAAACATGTCACTGCCAAATGTCAGGAACCAAGGAAGTAATGTATGAGGCTCACTCACTAAGCACGTCCATCTTTTGGCTGTGAGGGGTTGCTGAGGAAGGAGAGCAGGGTAGCGAGTCAAATGCTACATCGCTCATGCTGTCATCTCCGGAGTTTTCAGACAGGCGGAAGAGCAGAGGAGGCCGACTACCAGAGACTGTTCTCACCCGGCTGCTGCCACATTTTTCCTCTGTGCCACGGAGAATTGTTTGAGCAGATTCCTTGGCAAATTAACGATAAAGTCCCATGAATAATGCTTCTCTGTATTCTAAGCATGCCACATAAGCCAACATGAATGTTTATTAGGAGGTCTCTACAAAAAGGGGGGTATAAATACGCACATGTATACGTAACTATTTGCTTTGAAAAGTTCTACACCCTAAGAAAATACCAAGTCCTGGCATTGTTACAGTCAGAGAGAGTTCTGTTTAGGACTGAATTTCATTGAAAGCATTTAATCAAGTCCCATTCCCACTAATATCAGTTGAAACTGAGATCAGTTAAAGACGAGCAGTTCTCTTCTTTTTTTCTCTCCAAATTAGCTTTGTGAGATACAAAACTTACTAATGATTTCAGCATTCAATGATATACTTGGTCCTAAATATACATGTGTTACAAGGTTCCCTATTAATTAAAGCTACAGCATTAATTCAGAGACAAGTATGGATAAGTCAGCTTTAAACTGCTCTACTTTAAGCTGCAACATTAGTTATTAAGGTGTTTTCATTTGCCATGTAAGTAGCGTATTTCAGTTTTATTTACAGGGCTTTTAAAGTTAGAATAAACCAGCTATACTGCTTAGTTACACTTTTTTCATCAAGCACTTACAAGCAATTTTTTATTACAATCCAAGGCATCTTTCTCTTTGGATGAAAGATCAAATGGTGCAAGCCCCATGCTTTTGCAAATCTTGTTGCAGAAATGAGAATGAAAGAACAAGGCCATACCTCGAACACCTATGGCATTAAAAAAAAGTGAAGAAAGGATTTACTCAAAGTTTATCTGACAGTTTACTTATTAAAAGCTAGAGTCCCAAAGCATTTTCTAAAAAGTCAAAAGAGAAAGAAAGAGAGAAAGTGCTTTGTAGTACACACAGCTCAACCCACTTCCATTTTATTTTAACACCTGTAATGGCTTTTCACTTTTTCTGCAAGAAAGAGTGAAAGGAAGTCTGAAAAATCTTCAAAAGCTATGTATGCACAGGATATAACAATAAATTAATTTGGCTGCATCATTGAGAAACATGCCTAAATTTGATCCTGCTTACAAAACTTGCCGTGTCCTATGAACAACTTCATGTATGGACACTTGAAGCTTTAAAAATATGCAAGGCTTATCTCTCCACAATCAGCTGTAGCCATTCCTACAGGGTGGCAAGGAAATTAAAGGCCATGATTATTGCTCTCACATTGTAGGAAGCCACTTAATTTCATTACTTGTTTGGTTTAAGAGTAGGCTAGGAGACATGAGCCAAGATCAGCTCTCTTTTAAATCTGCCCTTGCGTGACAGCTGTCCTGTTCAGGGACTCCTTACAATAGAACTTCTCTAGCTGTTTGCAAGACCCTCAGAAATGTGCCTGCTCACTCAGCCATGTAGCGGCTACTCAGCAGACAGCAGGGAAGAGAACATAAGCATCCATTAGCATGTGAAACACGATCATTGATGTTACCTAGATTGCCATCTCCAAAATCTGTACCGTTCTCTGTATGGATCTGAGGGTCCGTGTAAAGATCTCCAACTCCCTGGATATCAACAATAATAAGTTGGTGTCCTGAGCGCTCAAAGGTGAAGTGACTAAAGGCCTGGGAAGAACCATAGAAGATGTCTGAGAAAACTCGCCCTCTACTGAAAACAGCAACACATAATCACCTCTCACAAATGGGCAAAGAGGACTGATAACCCTATTGGTGAAATGTAACTGGTATAAACATCATGATGAAAGCAATGAGAGACTAAAAGCATGTAGTAGATTGCTTCTCCAACCTGCCCCCACTCAGAGATGGGCTAAAAGGGGTAGGGTGAAAAGCAGCAGTGGGAACATGCAGGGGAGAGGAGATTGCTTTATTTCTCCTTCCTGTATTGGAGATTCTGTTTTCCACAACAGTCTTCACCTTAGTAAGTGGGGAGCTGCCTGGCAGGGGGAACAACAGTGGGCTCTGAAGCCAGTGCAGAATAACTTCTGCATAAACATCCTGGCTGTGCCTGCGGGTCTCCAAGCTCCGCAGCCCTGGGACACTGCTTCCTTCTGCCAACAGGCAAAGCTCTGCCACAATTTAAAAAAAAAAAAAGGGAAAAAAAAAAAAGTGAGCATCCCCACAAATTCTCCTTTGCCTACTATGCCCTCTGGGAGGTCTCTCTGAATGGCTGATCTGGCTCTACATTTGTGTATCAGATAATGAAATGTACATTTGTACTCTTTAAATGCAGCGTTTCAAGAATTAGGTATAAAAAGCCCTTCTCTTTGGCATAAAGCTGAGACATTAGGAATCTTCTGGGAAGGCCTCCAAAAAAGCACTGCCAGGCCTGGGGGAGGTGACTGGTGGTGATAGACAAACATTTTAACTGCAGCAAATCTCACAGAACATTTTGTTCCCAACCTGTGAAAGCATAGCACTGATTCAGTGGACAAATGACAATCCAGAACATAAACCCTCTGCTTACATTAAGCGTCATGACAAATACCTTAAAAACCGGGGAAAAAAATGAAAAGAACAAAACCCTCAAGCCCCAGTAAAACAATCCTTTGCTATGCTGACCACTTTGCATTTTTCGCCAGTATTTTAAAGTTCTTTTATGAGATCCAAGAATCACTTGAAATCTGTACTTGTATTTCTATACGCAATCTCAGATTCACCTATTCAGAGGCTGTAGCTGAAAAAAACAGATTCTTATACGCAAATAGACTAGATGTTTAGTTACACGAACTGGGTATCTGCCACCTTCTTTTGTGTACTACATGAGGCACCAGAAGACTATTTAGTACATAGTACATGAGAGGTCTGTCTCCTCGCCTTAATTTGAAGAGAGTTTGAAATATGTCGATGCCTGCAATTATAAATAGAGTCAAAGGGCTTAAGGTTTCCAAAGAGTATTAACCAAGTTCAACTCAACTAAAATCAATAGACACTGAAATGCAATAAAGAAGCACTCGGCGCTTTAAAGAGCAGGCCCCAAATAAGGGGCAGACGTACTGCAAAAAGAGAAATTAATTTGGCATTGTACTGGGAAGTCTGCAGTTTCCTTTCTTGGCAGTAACGCAAGACCTCTGGATAGAGCCAAGAAATTCCCTGCAGCAGGCTCTATGGAAAGCTTTAAACAAAGCCTCACTTGCGGAGTAAGACGAATGTTGTCGTCTCGCACAAATCCAGAATTTGAGTTGTATTTGATGTATTTGCCCTCAATGTAATGTTCCAGATGAAAGAGAGGCTTTCCAGGTCTGTTCTTCATTTCGATAATACAGGTCTGCACTATATCCACCTGGGGAGGGAAAGAAAATAAATAATGACTAACAGAATACTGTCTTCAAATCAAAGTGTATGTGAATCCTCCAGCTGTGAAAACTTTCCCAGTGAAAGAAGCTGAACAACTGCAAAGATCTGTCTGTTTAATAAGGGGGTGGGGGAAGAGTCACGTGCTTCTTAGGTTATTGGAGGAATTCCGTATCAAAAGCAGTCCCTTCAAAACAGCTCACTTCTGCAACAAATCCCTCTGAAAAATTCTTAGTAAGTTTCGGCTTTCTATTTTATTTTTGTGGGTACCTTTAAGAGTACACTGCAAAGCGTCTATACCCAGAGAGCAAAACATACAGTAACTACTGCACAACTTGAAGAAATGCCTCTTCAGAGAAGGACTGAAGACTTCTACCATTCAGATATTTCTGTATCCTGCCTCACCTCCTCCCTCTGTCCCAGACACATTCCTAAAGGAGAAACCATCACAACTCTCACTTCGCTTGCATCTTTTCCCCCACATGGCATTTAAAACTTCTATATTTCTAGATTCCCCTCTGTGCACTTCAGTCTATAGCTCACCTTGCTGTGAGAGATGTATTTATTAACTAACCCTCATATGGGAGGCAATGCACATTCAAAGGCACTCATTTTGGCTATGAAATTAATGCCCACACTGAGGCACACTTCTTGACCCAGGCATCTTGTCACATGTCACACATGTGGTACAGCCAAGAGCAGGAACCAAGATACCACAGTGCATGTACAGCACCCTTCCTACAAGCCGTCTCTTCCTCCCGTCTGAAGTCATAGTTACACTCAGGCATTCAGTACCAGCTGCAGGTTAAAGGGACTTGACAGCTTCATTGATACATACCATGGACACTCTCAACAAAGAGGAGCTATTGGCTGGGAGTGAATGACAGTTGCGGTCCTTCATCCCTGCACTTTAGTTTCTTGTCTTTTAACAAGCTGATTGCTGCTGGAGGTGTTTTTGTCCAGGACGCAATGGCCAGCTTTGATCAGCAGCTATCCAACTTACCAGGATGGGAAAGTGCAAAGCTATGTTGGCTGTACAAAATGTTTAGCATGGACCTCAGAACCAGAAATACAGCCAGCAAAGCAGTAGAACCACCTCTTCCTGAATCCTATGTGTTTATGCGCATCCCTAGCGCAGAGGATGGGAACTTCTCTTGATACGCTGAGCCCAGTCTGATATTCCATCCACCTGGGAGTTTCATACATCTTAATGCTTTGCCCTTAACACAATGTGCTAGTATTGTCACTGAGACACCTAAAGGAAACAAAGCCACAGTATCTTCATTTTTGGGAAAATTCTTCAGAAATCTGTATTTGAATAGCTTTGTAAAGTTATTCAGGTTTCCAGCTCTTCTTAAAAATCAATGCTAGTTTGGTGTTTAGATAGGTTTACAAGATTTAAGCATCTACTTTCCTGGAGCACTAACAGTTAAGTGCTTGCTGAGACTGCTGCTGGCAATAAATTCTGAGACATCTTTGGTTATCTCAAAGGCAGCTGGGCAAGTATCAAAAAGAGCAACACAAACACTGTTTTATTTTGGTCTTCAGTCAACAGCTGAGAACAGTCAGACATTCACAAACACACAGCCCCTAATTCTGAAAATATAAAGCAATTTCTGTGTTTACTTCATTAAAAATCAGCTACCATTTAATGGAAAACACAATAGGGCAGAAGAATCTATCTAAGCAATTAAATTTAATAGAATGTGAACAAGTAATTCCCTCTAAATTCATCTGAAAACTAATCTAATAGGAGAGCAAGACTGCATTTTTGCTTAGCAAGATCTTTGAATGTACCTGTTTTGGTGGCTTGTGCCGGTTGTACTCTTCTCCCCAGAGTTTTGCTTCCATTTGAAGTCGAACATCCTCAAAATACACATCCCTGCCCACACTCTCTATGTATTGCTTGGCAACATAGTTATAGGCACCTTTCCAGTTCTGCGTGTGTAAGAAGTTGGACAGCTTTTTCCTTAAAGACAAAACAATCGTTGATGAAGGGAAAACCAAGAATTTTAATTCAATCTTCCCCACTTCTTTGCCTGCACGGACAGAGCCAGGCCCTGAGATCAGCATTACCTTCAGTCATTTACCAGATATTCTAGCTGAAAAGTGAAGCACAGGTAGGGGGCAAGGGAAAAGGCAACATCCCATATGAATGGCTGGGACGTGCACAAGTGCCTGTTTGGTTTGACTGCAGCTACTTCTACTCTGAACTTCCTCCCTTTCTCATTTCCTTTCCCTCCCCACTCCCCTCAAAGCCAGAGTATGAAGGGTTGGTGCCACCTCTACGTCCTGTTCCAATGTCAACAATTATTTTCTGCAGAAATTAAGAGGGAGTGGCCATTCAAACATGAACTGAGAGGACAAAACCCTCTCCTATGATACGAGCTAACTCCTGCCTTCTCAACACACAGGGGTGACTACTTAGTATCCGCCATGACCCCAGAAGGAAAACTGCACGTCTGTTCTTCTCATGGCGTAGCTGGTTTTGGCTGGGGTAGAGTTAATTTTCTTCATAGTAGCTAGTATGGGGCTATGTTTTGGATTTGTGCTGAAAACAGTGTTGATAATACAGGGGTGTTTTAGTTACTGCTGAGCAGTGCTTACACAGAGTCAAGGCCTTTTCTGCGTCTCACCCCACCCCACCAGCAAGGAGTCTGAAGGTGCACAAGAAGCTGGGAGGAGACACAGCTGGGACAGCTGACTCCAACTGACCAAAAGGATATTCTCTACCATACGACATCATGCTCAGGATATAAAGCTGGGGGAAGAAGAAGGAAGGGGGGAGCATTTGGAGCTATGGCGTTTTGTTTTCCCAAGTAACAGTTATGCGTGATGGAGCCCTGCTTTCTTGGAGATGGCTGAGCACCTGCCTGCCGATGGGAAGTAGTGAATTAACTCCTTGTTTTGCTTTGCTTTTATGCGCGGCTTTTGCTTTACCTATTAAACTGTCTTTATGTCAACCCACGAGTTTTCTCATTTTTACTCTTCCGATTCTTTCCCCCATCCCACCAGGGGGGAGTGAGCGAGTGGCTGGGTGGTGTTTATTTGATGGCTGGCATTAAACCACAACATATATAAGAGCAAACTGCTGCCTTCTCAACGCACAGGGGTGAATACGTAGTATCCCTCACAACCCCAGAAGGAAAACTGCACATGACAATTTTTCTTATGATGTAGCTTTTAACTTTTGTTGATGTGCAAATATTTAATCCACAGACCTCTCAAGAGTTGGGGAAAAAGAAAAACAAACAAAAAAAGACTTTAGGACTTTGACAACAGAGAATCTGCTGGCTGTGAACAAACGGATTAAGCAGGTACCCAGTGGTTGCAGAAGATGCCAACATTCAAGTCAAATGGGGAAAAAACCCGCCATTGTTATCAAGAATTTCAAAGCAGACAGAGTCCTCTTTCCTAGAGCAATTTCATCCGTTTATATGGGACACAAGGGGGAAAGCACTTCTCCACCCCCACACCCTCCAAGAACTTAATTCAACAGAGAAGATGGCAAAAAGGTATAAAAACCCTCTACTGTGGCAGAGGTGGTATTGCTGGAGACCCCAGCAATGCCAAGCTAGTCTGAAGGGGGAGAAGGGATATGAAGAGGAGTATCTAAAGGCACGGCTGGCTACCGAGCAGTTCTCCCACTCTGCTCAGTAACAAACAATGGTTCTCTGAGCCTTTCTTGGTGCCATGGCAAATTGTACATTTTGAGAACCAAGGAGCAGCACTCAAAGTCTCAGCCCTCCCCCTCCTTCCTTTCCTGTCTCCCTCCCAAGATCTTGGTGCAGACGTAAAAGTACAGGGACGCTCTAAAGGCAAAGCAACTCCAGATTGTCTGTCCTCCTGCCGGGATAGGCAGTCGCTATAACATAGTCACTATAACATAACATAACATGGAACGAAGGAACAAGCAAGTGAGATAAAAATTTCGGCCAGGATTTGAAACCTTTCCAGTTCTCCGAAGAAACAAATTTCTCTGCATACAACAAGCCAGCTCATGGGCTCTTCCAAAGCCAACACTCTCTGAAGTTCATTGAGCCAAGTGCAGCTAATGCTGTCGCTGTAATGACTAAAGACTTGCAGAGTTGCAAAAATCTAGAAGAGAGAGCTCCAGATGGGAACTATCAGTGCACCACTGAGAGTTATGGAAAATCCAGGAGTAGGGAGCTGACATACGAGTTATGTTTTCTTTGTACAAGAGGTTAAGGCAAAGCTGCAAAGATAAATTTCTGTTTATGGCACTACTCAGGACATTCTGTAAAGGAGAATTTGGTCATTCAGAAACAAAAGCTAAAAGCAATGTCAGCAGCAATGTCAGCAGGCTCGTATTTGTTATTTCCTACTTTGTTCATTGCTGTCTCTATCTGGCTTTGCAAGAACAGAGCCACCAGCACGAACTGATACTGAAACAATGCCCAACTGGAAGACTGAGGGGTTACTTTTCCCCCTTTTTTGTCAAGTTCAAAACATCACATTTGATCATTCAGGATTTTCTCTCTTTCCAGAAATGAAACCAGACGTGAAATGCAATTTCTCTGGATTCTGCAGCTGGAAAGAGGGGGGAGCTGCCTTAAACACACACATGTGCATTTTCCAGGAAACATTCATTTTCAGAGCCTAGAAAGGGTGGGGTACTCTTGTACCACGAACTGATTTATAGCTAGATACTGATGCCTGCAACCATATTTGCTAATACTCTCTGAGGAAAGAAAAGTTCCTCCTTTGTCTTCCTCGACGCTTTACCCTTCTGGAAAGCTCTGCCTTACTCAGAACAGGATTATTCTGGTACACGTGATTCGAAGTAAACTCTGGGAGGACAACCTTCTTTACCAAGGGAGGCTTTCCGAGTTGAGATTGCACCATCCAACTATTCTTTCCCCCTTTCTCTGCCTAACTATAGGCCTCAAGTTGGCCTTCAGGCTGCAAACACCTACGGCCTCATATCAGTCAAAGATATTTTAGTGCACTAGGAACACAGAAACAAAGTAACTGCTTCTGTACTTTTGTGAATATTTTGCCTCCAAGAGATGGTGGAAACAGCATAAATTTATGAATTGCTAATTGATAGGCTGATTATACTCGCTGGAACCAGATTCAATTGCACGTTGTCCATCCCATTGCAGTTCCAGTACGGGCAATGGCTTGACTTTCCAAAGGAAGCTCACTGGATGCCTGCATCACGCTTGCTTGTGCTTCCCTTAAGAGAATGTTCTGCTTTCTGAACCCCAGTCCCTATGCTGCAGCTGGAGTCACACAAACAGGAATAAACCCCTCAGCTATGCCTTTTAGAAATTTCCACCACACCTAAGTGAAATTCCAATCACCACAGAAGAAAATACTGCATGGAGGCCAACAAAGACAAAGCTAGATACTTACGTTCTGAAACACTCCCGCATTGCTCCACGGCCAAACGGCTAGGGAAAAAAAGAAAAGACCCAGCATTGCCATAGTTAATTTCTAACCAGTAAGAGACACAACCACGTCTTCTCCCTTTATATCCTGCAGAAAGCAGTTCTCAAACAGGCTCTATACAATATCTGTCTCCTCAAAAAAAAGTGAAAACCCATTGGCAGTGTAAGTAGGAATCTGGAGAAAAGACATTGGGAACAAGCCCCGCCCCCCCCCCGATATCCCATGGAGTAGACATCATATGTCTTTTAAAGAAGCTATTTAAGTTCTCTCTCCGCTTTGGAGTCAGCTCTGTTATGACTGCTTAGAGAAGCTGGCTTCACAGACCTCATGCTCTCCGCATTTAGGGTTCCATACAGGATGTGCCAAACAGAGCATCACCTCCCCAGACACCAGATACTACGTCAGTAGCACGGAGCAAGGCAACTCCAACCCCAACTGGGAAGTGATAGTAGCTTCTACCCGCACATACTGAAAATTCAGTCTGTTTTCATCCTAAGAGAAGAAATTATTTGGAAGCACGCATAATAGTAGGACTATTGCCAGGCAGGGAGATTAGGCCAGCAGGAAATGGGAGGGCTGAAATGGGAGGGAGACCATTGGGAAAGGAGTAAATGCCTCATGTTGCTGATGGGGAAGGGCTAAGTCCATGTTCTACTCTACTCTGGGGAGAAAAGGCTGTTGGGACACCAAAATGTAATGGATGAGACGAGGAAAAAGAGAGGTAGGAGAAACAAATGATACTGAGACTTAAAAACTTCTATATGAGGAAGACATCTTGCTGCCACTATTCAGTAACAAGAAGGAAATGACAAATTTGGCTGCTAATAAACGTGAAGGGCAATGTGATCTTACTTGTGAAGCCATCTTGATGAGGACTTCATCTTCAACCCAGTCCCCAGTAACTGCATTGTACCTGCAAAATCAGGAGATGTGCCTCTTAGAAAAATGCGGAGGGAACCCAAATCCTCCCATCCCCAGTGCCTATCCTTCCTTATCTCTAGCTGACTGCTAAAAAGTGCTGCTGCCAGTCCAACACAAAAACTTCTAGTCTTCCTACCACACTCCTGCCCTCCTTACTTCGGGTGGGAAAGAAGAAATATGTATAGCTCTTTGAAAAGACACTGAATCCTATTGACAATGAACAGATTTCGCTACAGAAGTGTGCTGGTTTTGACTGGGATAGAGTTAATTTTTTCCATAGTAGCTAGTATGGGACTATGTTTTGGATTTGTGCTGAAAACAGTGTTGATACTACAGAGATGTTTTCGTTATTGCTGAGCAGTGCTTACACAGAGTCAAGGCCTTTTCTGCTTCTCACCCCACCCCACCAGCGAGCAGGCTGAGGGTGCACAAGAAGTTGGGAGGGGACACAGCTGGGACAGTGAGCGAGCGGCTGTGTGGTGCTTAGTTGCTGGCTGGCATTAAACGACAACAAGAAGCTAACTTTTGCAACACTACAAATTAGGCTTTATCTGCTTTGACATTAAATCTCCTCTGTGATGCGCAGGCAGTACACTCGGCGCAGAAAGAGCCTCACCAAGCCCTACACACTGGACAGGTTGTCTCCCCCAAACCTGAACTTGCATAAACCTGCTTCTGGCTGGGGATCTGCTGCAGGGCTGTGGAGGACGCGAGCAGAATGCAGCACCAGCTGCGGCTGTGAAAAGCAGCAGGGCCACAACTGCCCAACACTGCACCGAGGGAGGAGCAAGTCTCTGCCCAACCCCATGATAATACAAAGAATACGACTGTGGTTTCTCCCCACCCCCTTAACTCCCAACATAGGAAAAGCCAAACTGAGAACCACAGCAGTTGAGTCATCAACACGATTGTTTCCAGCCTGATTCCCCCGACCTGCACTGAGTACTTCATGCATGAAGACACCCCACATACCCCCTTATATATTCTGTATCACCCCAGTTTGCAGCAGACAAAAGAGGTGGAAATAGGAATATTAGAGCCATCTCTTTTTAATAGGGTATTCGAGTAGCCCTAAACCAATATTATCACTTATTTGTATTTTAAAATATGCAAACTATTTCAGGACTGCGTGGCTGACCAGGGACAGATGCAGTCTATGGGGAAGAAGAGCACTGCGTGACAGTGTTATGTGATTGGAAGGGAGGCCTCCCCAAACAGTGATGCTAAGTGGTAATTAACTGACCTCGAACTCCTACCCCTTCCACCCAGAAACCTGTGTCAGTAGGGTAAATGTTTTGGCAAAGCCTGTGCTAAAGCACTGAGAATAGTTTAAAGGACACGTACACCACGCTGAGCTATTCTGGGCTTTATAAGGATTTAAATTCCAGCCACATGCAGCAATACTGCATGGACAGGCAACAGTAAACTGCTATTTTGGGAAAGGCACAGAGTGTTATGTTGCTTTTTTTTCTAAACTATTTAAATTAAGTATGCTGTCTCTTTATTGGGATTCATTTCCTTATTAGATTAAGTTTATAGCATTAATAAATCAACTAGAAAATACTTTTCAGCCTTGTTTCCTGTCTACATGGTGAAACTCATAGATACTACTTAGGTGGGAGAGAGAGAGAGAACGAGTGTGACACTGGTTTGCTGAAAGGTTTCTACTTTGATAATGTGCAGTATTTACATATTCCTGGGAGATTCAGTTAAGACACATTCACTTTGGGCATTATTGAAGGTTCTTCAGCCATGTAATTACACATATTCTGCACTACACAAACACCAGCATAAACCAGCACATTCTGTTTAACATCAGCATTAAGAACAGAAAGACCCACAGACCTGTAACGAGTGGCTTGCTCCATCTCAATGTCCTCAAGATGAAATTCTGCCCATGGATCAGGCATGTGCTTAGCTTTCTGAACAGCATGTTTCCAGGTTTCCTGAAGAAGTTACAAACTGGCACGTTATTTATAATCAGCAGCAACTCACAACGACGGCATTTTCTAGAGCACATCAGGATCCCAATGCTACGAAGATGTGCAACTACACAACCCCCCCCAGAGCAGGGACCAAGCGGTTCAGAAGACTACTTTGACATTTTATAGCTTCAAGTATAACGAGACACAGTTCAGAAATATAAAGCATCACATTTCAGTTCAATTTGCACTGCCGTAAAGTTACTGAGAACAGAATCTGGTCTAATGCATACCAAATATAATTTGCAAAAACTGTTGTAATTTGCAAATATCTCTAACACACACTGCAAATAGTGATAAGTCACACCTAGATATTAATTCACTTTTACTGGTTTGATTTTTAACTTTTTGTAACTAACAGCATATGCTGGCAGTGTAAGCATAAGAAGTCCATTAGCGATAGAGCAATATGGATGAAGAAAAATTGGCCCCCAAATTGTGCTCAGCATAAGAAGAAATTAGAATGTTGTAAAAATGGATTATTATAACAATTCCAGACAAGTAGCTACTTCAATCTCCACCAAGTCAACAGCGAAAAAAATCAAAGGAGTTTTCTGGAATATACAGTCTTTCTCTACCAGCCAATTTGGATGCTTTTCTCTTAACATTTTGATCTCCCTCTTTTTACATTGTACTGTTCCAAGAGGACTGGAGATATGATCCTGTGATGTGCCAAAGGCCGACTGCAAGGTAAGCAGGAGAAAAGGCCACTCTGCAACCCCACCAGTAAAGAAATACTGAGCTCTGAGATTTTGTTACTGCCTCTCTGACTGAATGGCAAGTATGCAGAAACAGTAACTTTTAAAATATTGTTTGCTTTTTTTCTTCTTTTGGAATTGAAATCTCAGTCAAAACTTTTTAAAAAATACAGTATAAATTGGTGTCAGCAATGACATCAAGGAAGTTTTTGAAGCAGCTGAGCTTTTAAATTGTTTATGTTTATTTTTATTTCAGCTGTAAATCTGCATACCTTGCAAACAATTTAAATGCTCCCCTTTCTGACAATAAAACCACAAAATGAACACAATACTACAATAAATAAAACAAGTTTAAAAGACATGCTGAGAAAGATTTCCTACATGTTTCATAAGAAAATGAAGTTGCCTCAGATCATGCAATGATACACGTTTCATATGGACCTGGGAACTTCCATACTTGAATATATATGAAAGAAATTAGAAGCGACAGAAACAAGTAGAATTGCTTGGTCAGTTATCTATGTCAAATCATTCTTGAGTAGGGTCCCTCTCCAAAAGGTGATCTGTATCCATGCTAGGTAATGATTTAAATAAATTAATTACTTGTGCTTGATCTTGTGAGGTGCTTTGTACAAAAGCTGTATTCTAATCCTCAAACAAACAGAACTCGGACTTCATGGAACTGGTGCTAACTGCAATTTTTCTCCTGCTGTAGGCATACAGACTAAGTAGATGTCTTGCATCCATTCTATTCTTGTCCACAGTAGGAAATACTGTGAAGAAACAACTACAAATGTACGCTTTAAAAGAAGTGGTATTTCAGGGTAGAGAACAAGTATCTTTTTTTAGTTTTGACTTGATGACTTTTATGGGCTGAGGCAAGCAGTTCTCCCAGACAATAAAATAATGAACAAAAAAAGGCCATAAAAGGGAAAAAAACCAAACCAAAACAAAAAATCTTAATGCATCTATTAGATATGGTGTTCACATTTTCTTTTTAACCTACCCGACTATGGTCAACCACAGAGCCGTGCTTAGAACGATGCTGTGTGTCATTCTAAAGGATGCATGAGAAACATAAAAGTAGGAAAATACAGGTGATAAGACAAATGACTGACAAAGAGTCTCTGTTCTCTTTGTTAATTAAAAAAAAAAAAAAGATTTTTCCATTTAAAAGCCACTCTTCAATTTATATTCCTAATTTAAGTTCATTCTTAGAACGTCTGTGAACAAACCTATTGCGGTAAATTGGCAACTTTTTTTATTGGAAAACATGCGTTAAAAGGATCTTGCCTATTAACTAGCTAATTAAACATTGCTGAGTCCTGTTTAAAGGCAGAGAGTTAGTAGTAACACTTCTATCTGTCTCTGCATTTCATTATCAATGGCCCACACTGCCACTAGCTTTGGAGCCCGAGAGATGGACTCTGATCAGACCAGGCTGTGGTGGTTTAAGATCTTATCAGTCCTGGCTGTCTGCTTCCCTCTGTGTTGGAAGTCACCATTTCTGCAGCTTAAGCAGCAGATGGAGACTCGCCTGCTCCACATCTCAACCCAATGCATCTTATCTGTGATAGGAGCTAAAATGCCAAACTAGACATTGTGGAGCCCAAAGCACGGGTACATGTATTCTGCAGGAGCAACATGATAGCTTAGGAAGGAGGAAATAATTGCAATTTCTTAAGTCCTTATCAGTTTTATCTCAGGCCACATGACTCAGAACTCACACTGCAAACCCAGAGGCAAGTGTTTAGTACGTGCTAAAATGTACACACAAATGAAGACTAAGCTCCCTATCAGGTCTTACTTGCTCAGCACAGCATACACTAAAATCTGTCCCCTTGTCTATATTAAACTTCTACTCTTCATGTTCCTTAGGAATATGTATCTTTTAACGTTTCTATTAACTAGCCTTGGTAAAAATCTTACTGCAGACAAGACATTTTCACTTTTAATGTGTTACTGAACATGTTAACTGACTGAAATAAACCATCTGGTATCTCTCCAGGAATAAAGCATGCATTAGGCACAACCAAGATTTTAGACTATCTATTAAATAAATATTATGTTAATATTTATAACAAGAAATGTGTTAATAAAACACATTAAATCCTAGTCTAGACAAAATCTGAGAGACATGCCAGTTTACCACAAATGATGCATATTTGGAATATCTAAGCTATAGAGTGAATGTCACTTGCGTTCTTGAGGCCTGTGGGTTCGTCTCCCTTTGCCTGGCCTGATCTGTGCAAAGGGAGCCGAGTGAACAGGACACACTGCCAAGGAAGCACCAACTACGGCCCCTTGGACCTCTCTGCAATGCTGCAATTGCTGTTCATTTTAAAAAGGTCAGATACTGCTCAAGTACACTGTCAGGAACTATTGCCAGTGTGACACTTCATACCCAAGCATGAGAGTCAACATGTTAAAAGCTCCTTAAGAAGGAACTATAACCTGAAAACCTATCATTACAATTTTATCACTTACAATTTTATTTGTCCAAATAAGAATATTATGGACTGTTAACTGTGCTTGGCAAAATCCATAATAAAATATCTTCTGCCAGGCCCCAATTTAGCTTACAACAAGTATCATCTTTTAAATCTCCCAATCAATGTATTGCTTTTTTAATGGTTTGATCATAACGGCAGTGAATTGTTCTCCTGGAATCTGCTGCCTTTGTAGATGAAGATCTCCACTGAACTAAAAGAGACAATAAGCAATTCAATGGCAGTGTCAGACTATTGGCTTAATGGAATTAACTGCAGGTCTGGAAAAAACAAATGTATTTTTTCATTGAAAAGTGTTAGTTAGAAGAGATGAAGCAGTTAGAGAATCTCTCATGCCAACTAAGTAAAACCAAAACCTTATTGAAGGAGCCAATACTTACCTGAAAGCTAAAGGAGTTTCTAGGAGAAGAGCTTGAACTGTACTGTTCAGTTTTTGCTAAGTTGCTATAATAATTGTCAACTTTGATATTAGCAGACTTGTTAGAAACTGGATCATCAGTTATTGGACAGATAAAATAATTGTCTTCATCATCACTATCAACATCAAGATAATTTCCGGAGTTCGCTGTAGTTGATCTAGCATTATCAATCCCTTCCATACGAAAAATAAGGTCCTCGTCTGCCATGTTTGTGGCAGGTCAGTTTAACTCCCGCAATGATTAAAACAGCCACTATTCCAATGCACATGCAAATGGAGGGAAGAAGCTGGGTGGGAGAGAAAAAAGAAAAAGGGTTGTTATTAAAAGAACAAATGATGCATGAAACTGATGACAGCACACTGGCAGAAAAAAAATGATTTGCATATGGCTCTATAAAAATGATCCCCAAGTGCTAGATCTGGGTTTCCAGAAGGCACTCAGTTTTTAAGTTGCTACAAGATCGAGAAAAGAAGATAACAAAGTATAGAATAATACTATAAAATCTGAGGGACTGCAAACACCACCTGCTGCCTATGGCTGACATTTGTTAATGCTCCTATCTCCTCCTCCGAATGTTTTTATTCTTCTTTATCTGAAATGCTGACTTTCACAACACTGGTCTTAGAAACTCGAGGGAGTTTTACCTCGAACACCACAGTCAGGTTTTCAAATTTTTTCAGGATAAGTCTTCTCAAGGATATTGCATACAAAATTAATAGCCAAAGAAAGTATTATAGGGACAACATAGAAAATTGTCCCACCACTGCCAAGATTTAAGTTGGCTTAAATTTGAACTTTTTAGTAGCTTCCTGGATCCTAAGAGAACAGAATAGATAGGGTTTGGCTTCTCCTGGGTCCTGGCTCCAAAGTAAACTAAGCAAACTGAAAGTAAAAGCAACAGTGTGAAGCAGACAGGTCATGGGTTTTTATTAAAATCTGATCAACTATTTCTAAGCCCAGAAGGTGACATTCTAGGTAAATATTTCACTGAGGCATTCTGACACATTAAACAATGTTAGAATAAACAATACAGGGAGTTCCATATGGGTATCAAAACTGCAGCTGTCTCCCGTCTTACCGTAACTTTTCCAAATTAGTGACACCAGTTTCAGGGAGGCAGAGCACAGGCACTGCACAACCCAACTCCTGCAACAGACGTGGTTAAAAAAAGATAGGTGAATCATGGAAGTATTTTTCCTGGAGCTCGGTTTCCACCCCTGGAGATCTTACAACAGGAACATGCCCAGCAGCCTCCACCCAAGAAACGGTTTGTGATGATTCAGCAGAACTCAAACAGAAATAAGCTCCTACAGTCCCAAGCTAAAGGCGGCGAGTATTGTGTCCTTCACACATTACCAGCCATACAGATGCAAACAATTTCCGTTCTTCCACATTTCACAGTCCGAAGCCACTGGTGGCAGGACACCAACGCTGACTTTCAGAGAGAAGAGTTTGCCAGTTTCTAGACCTATGAAGTCTCCCCCTTCCACCCCACAACACAGCTTCAGCAAGGAGGCCTCTGAAACACAAGGTGGCAGGTGGCCATGACACCCCTGGAGTAGAGCAACATTGCCCCTTCTGTGCAAGGTCTCATTTTAGTCCATCGTATATAACATAAGCTGCCAAGCAGAAGGCTAGGGATATACGCCTGAGTAGGAAACTGGTGTTACCTGCCAGCATCCCTGCCTGCCATTCAGTGCGGTGCCTTTGCTTCACAGTGCTTCTCTATAGCTCAGGCTACCTTTCCACACTGCCAGGCTATTTCCCAGATACTTTTGCACTTAAAAGCTTGCACTTTTTTCCTCTGAACTCTTGTCCTTTTCCTGCTGAGCCCACTTGCACGATCAAGTACACGTCTATGGAGGTTTCTAGATATTGAGGAAGGTATGAACAGACAGAGTGGAACAGGTCCATGGTTTGTCTAAGACCAGCTGCTTCAAAGAGCAAAGAAACCTTCGCAGAACAATAATCCATCCCTATTCACATGTTTTTCTAATTGCTGATAGTTCACATTTTCTGAAACTTTGTTCTCATTAATTGCACTAACTCTAGGTTTCAGAGTAATCTCCTGAAGCCTCTAACACCTGTCTTTGTCAAATTTAATGACTTTCTGTAATGACCTTAATACCCAATCGCATCAAAAGCCCAGACCACACTAAAGAGAATACACAGACTGAAGTGAAATGACCTTTCTGCCACACACTTTTGTTAATTGCTTTTTCTTTTGAGAGCACAACAACATATTGATTACCCCTATGACCACATCCTGCTTGGAGCTTTCCAGGTCACTCCACCGTTTCCTGTTGCATTTTTATTAGTGCTGAGGTCAATCAGCAAATCTGATCACAACCAAGCTGACAGCAAAGAACAACCTGACTCATTAAAATTCACCAGGAGAATCTAATGCCTGAGCAAGAACCCAGTGGGCATCAATACAGCACAGCTTCTTTCACACCACAAGTACTGCGGTGAACTGGGGTCAGGTCTGTAGAGCAGCACGGTTGTGTTGAGGGTTTGACACCCTCACCGTCCGCCTCTCGGGGATTTACTTCAGACTAACTCCATTCTGGTCTCAGGGAGTGGACACCACCAGTGGCTGTGTTATGTTCTCCAGTTAAGTTTCATGCACAAGGGGTTTAGTTTGCAAGCTCTGAGACTGCTTTTCAACACGAATTAAAGTGCAATGAGCTGAGATGATCAGGAGAGTCGCTTCAGAAGCACTTTTCAGATCACAACAAAAAGCCAGTGTAGGCTCAGCCAGGGGAAGACTGGAAAGGGACAGACACACAAGGGAGTGGCTACTGCTTAATTTTACTGTACAGTTTTCTCCTTAAAAATAATAAAGCAGATTTACAAACCACACCATGACTCTTCAACCACTATCGGTGCTTAAGGGTATTTTCTTTGAAGCAGTCAGAAATGAGTAGCACAAGCACAAACTTCCAGGCCCACTCAAATTAATGGGAATATTTTCTCCTCATTTTAGCTTTGATTATTCACATTGCTCTGCTGCATGAAAAACAGGAAGGGGTTAGATGAATGCAAAATAATCATCCAAATCTTCACATGGATTTAGCTGAGTTTAAACAAATATTTGCTGGCAAGTCTGCTGCAGTGAATTTTGCTGGCTCTTCAGTCAGGTCTGCCTGTTTTGTTCTTGATTAGAGGGCAGAAGTAGACTACACAAAGCAGCATATCTTGATTTGTTTCACATGACAACCTGAACTAGTTGAAGATGTCCCTGCCCACAGCAGGGGGGTTGGACTAGATGACCTTTAAAGGTCCCTTCCAACCCAAACTATTCTATGACATATAGCTTAAAATCCTTTTGGTCCTGGAGCCCTGAAAACAATGATTTGAGCTTGCAGAATACTGCACTTAATTTGTTCTCAATATTATATAAGTATGTCTTCCTTCTGACATCCATCTAATGGAGGTATCATCTGTTTTACAAGGTAGAAAAATGAGATGTAGGAATGATCAAAGCCCTTGGAAGAGGTGAAAGTCTATATAGATATTTTGAAAATACCTGCACCTACAAAATAGAGGATTAGTTAGAATTTCTCAAAATTTGGCCCTGACGCTGGCTGTGCACTTCTAAGTGTCCCATCAATTGCTTAGTTCTAGAGCAACCTCACCCAACCAGCTAAATCAGGGGTTTTCACAAAGCTAGCGTAAAGAGACAACTATAAAACAAGGTTTTCAGCTTTGCTTCACTAATATTCTTCAGCTCTGTGCATATTCAACCTTCTTTCTCCATGAAATAGTACCAGATAAATACACACCTACAGCAATATTCATAGCTGCAGACCTTACACCACAGCTACTGAGAAGATGGTCATCACAGAAACAGAGCCTTAACATATGGCAGCTTTCACCAGCAACATTATATTGTTGGCTACTGCCTTTCTGGCAGAGGTAGCATTCCCACAGCTCAGCTAGCAACACAAGTAACACCAGAACTCCACCTGTGTCAGGCAGCATCAGCTACAATAAACCACTGCTGAAGGAACCAACTCATCTGACTTTGCACTGAAGCAGCTTTGGCGCATTCATATAATCTGCTCTTCTAGCAAAGACCACGCGAAAGCCATCATTCCTGGAATGAGGCAGTAGCACGTAACTGGAAGGGGAAAGTATCCTCAGTTGCCACTATCATTTTTACTGCGATCGTCTTTAACTAGAGTCTAACGAGTATTTGAGAACGTTATCCTCTACTGCTTGTCAGCACACACAAACAGCAGAAGTAAAACGATGCTTCAAGTACGGGACTAACTCCAGGATATACTGCAGCACTGGACTAGCCTCATTACCCACAGCTGCTGTCCTGCACTCATTTCTACTACTGCAGTAAAATACACATCAGCAGATCCATCAGGTCTGAGATGGTCCGAGAAGAAGCAGCAACAGGTATGCAGGTTTATGCAGCAGTGATTGCAAACATTCATGATTTCTGTGATTTGCTGTGTAAATGGAACATCATCACACAAATCAGTTTGTATTTAAAGCTAATGGTGTTTATAAAACTCTGTCAGTTTTTCTTGGAACCATACTTCTTGTAAAGGACTTGTGGTGTTTACTTTGGAAGTGTATTTACTAAAAACCGTCCTCCCACAACACGCTCTTTAAAACAGAATTCAATAACCAAACTTTAAACTCCACAAACACTGCTGTAAACCTCACAGTTTATTTGACCAAAAGCCCTATAAAAAAGCCTGAGCTTTATATTCTGTGCTTTTGAATCATGGCATAAAGCTGTACTATCTAGGAATCCCTGCTTCTATTGCCACTACGTTTGCATCATTTAGTCTTTAATATCCATTACAGAAGCTTTCCTAGGGCTAAAAAGCAGAGAGAGTCATTCTGCACGGAACCTAGCCTGCAAGCCTGCATTATCACACACAACGTGTAATTTAAACTACCCACTCCAATCTACTTTGAAAATTTATTCCATTTTTTTGATCAACCTTGTACTATGTGACTCAAAATGAAGATAATCTAAAATACAGTCAGTTATTAAATCTGCTCAAGTCTCTATTATTTTTTTGGCTTTTCCAATGCCTGCCTGAAGTATTTTTCTTTCTCTTGCCTTTATATCTGAGAGCCATACCCCCAGGAGGGGCAGGTGAGTTGCAAGGACAATCCGAGCACAGTGCATATGCAAACACAGATAAACAGAGGGGAAAATTCACATCACAGTGCTGGTAAAACATGACTTGTTTCTTGTCAGGTGTCTATTGTTATGAAACACTCCTGGTTTGGCAGGACCCTTGAGCAAGACCCCACAGCTGCCTCAGCATTGAAACCTGCCTTAATTCATCCCAAAGAGCTGAGCAATAGGACTGCTCTACTCTAGTCAGCAAAAGAAGGGACAACTGGGGCATCTCTACCTACTTCTTAGTGGCTGTTTCAGCTCAGACACAGCCCTCTGCACCACTTTAGCACAGGACAGGGGAACAGGAACTGCCCTAGAACAGAGGAAGTCCCACCTTCTCTTGTAGGGAAGCATTAAAGCAAGAGTGACTCCCCTCTCCCTGATATAACACTAAATCCCTTTTGGTTTAATGCCACATCAGCTGAAGCCATCTAGCAGGATACCTGTAACAGTAACAAGCAGTTCTTTCTTTTAAGAGAGAAATCGCTTTTTTCAGATTAACATTCATTCAAAATACAGATTTGAAATTTAACCTAAGGAGCTATACAGGCTGTGCACCTTACAATGTATTGTTATCATCCTTATGAACTACAGACACAAAGATATATAACATGGTCCAGAACAACCCCACTGCTATGTTAATGTCCTGTGGCACATTACAGAACTAGTGCACTTTCCAAACACCCAATTGACCCTTGTGAAGCAAACGCCTATTCTCATCTGCATTGCGCACTGCCAAGAAAACAGGTTTAGTGAGTCAAGGTAACAGCTCTGACAAAAAACAAGATTGAAAAACCCAGAAATGTCTCAACTCACTGGCTACCTTTGACAAACCCGTCCTTACCAAGTACAGATCTTCTAATGATAAGGCTTTACTTCAGGTCCCTTCCAGTGCATCACTACTGCAAACACCATGGCACAAATCACATGCAGTTTGTCTGCAAGCACAGCTGGGATAATGCACTGCATTAACCAGAGGGTATTAGAGAGCAATGATGCAAAATTCATTAAGCAAATGGGAGAGTTTGTCTGCACCAGCTCAGAGTACAAACCATTTGAGACTCAAAACCCTGTGCAAGGAAACACATTGCGGTTTCAAACACACAAATGGCTTTTCGGGCTGCAAGCAGCAAAGCACAGAAACGACCCTTCTGAGTCAAGTCCACTCTTCTGCCAAACATGCAAATGAATACTACGTTAGCGGTAGCCAAAACACGAGGGTATAAAGGACAAAAAAGGAACTTTCAAGATAACTTTAAAATGTCCTTCCATTGCCATTAATAGCTCTGTTATTTCAGCTGGCTTTAAATACACTGAACAATTAACTATCACTGACCTTTTGTAAGCATTTGCTCAGAACTCCATGTTGTTAATCAACGCCATGCTTTATGCGTTTATTGAAGCATTTGAAAAATTATCCAAATATGAACAGTCCTAGAGGCCATTACAGGCTGTCCCCACGTACTCAGCTAGCCCTTCACTGCCTGCGGACCACAGGCGGGCGGTTTCTGCCCGCCGCCCGCTCCGCACACACCAGCACCGTTCTCCTCCTGGGCTGTCCTACAGCTAGAAACAGGATTTGGGGACTTCTACACTGGGCGTGCCCTAAAATTAATTGCACTGTCCTGGAAACATATATGGCTGAAACTATTATCTCCAGGCGTAAGCGCAGGAGCGTTGCCCAACACAAAAATATCAGATTATTTTTAGGTCACCGCAGAAGCTCACGGCTTGGCCGCCGGCCTCTACAGGCTATAACCGCCACGTTCACCGTTTTCTGTAACTAAAAACCCCCATTCCGCCCTCCGCACTTCACCCCGCGAGCAGCCTGGCGACAGCCTTCGCGGACCCGACTCCCCGCCGGTGTCGGCCCCCGCACCGCGAAGGCACCTACCGGGTTAGTGCAGCCCAGACCCGCCGCCCCGGCCGGTGCAGAGCGCTCCCGCTGGCATCGCGCCGCCGCCGCCCGCCCCACGGCAGGCGGGCGCGCAGCCGCCCTGCTGAGGGGAGGCGGGCAGCGGAGCCGCCCCTCGCCTCCCGCCGGGCGCCGCCTTCCCGCCCACCGCCGCCCGCTCGTAGCCTCACACCAAGCTGACACGGGGAACGTCCCAGACACTTTATTCCTGTGAGAAAAACGTTGAAAATTCGAGGAGAAAAGCCCCGATTAGCGGTGTTAGAGACGGGGGAATCCCAGGCGAGAGGGAGCAGGAGGGAAAGCGGCTGTGCTGAAACCCCGCATGAATCTCACAGGAGCAGCACCGAGTTTCCTTTCATTTCTGCTTCCTTTGGGTTTGGAGCTGAAGGGTGGGTTTCCCGGGGCAGGTGCTCCCACGGGAAGGGCCCACTGCACGGCAGCCCCCCGAGGACCCCAGCCCTGGGGGAAGGCAGGGAGCAGACATAGGCAGTGACCGTGGAGCCCATGGGGCCTCCGTGCACTTCAGGTTGGCCTTTTCAGCTAAATTGCACGGCGCTCCATTTCCCCGTGAGAAATGACAGAAGTAGGCACCAGATTTCAAGGTCCAAAGGCTTCAGATTTCCTCAAATCATCCACATTTGCTTTCTTCCTAAAATACTGGCCTTCTGACTTGAAAATGCCCATGTTTAAGCTTTTCCTCAAGCTAGAATTTGTCGAAAATTTAAACAAAACTCCTTATCCTTTCATGGGTTACATGGAAATTAATGTAAATAGGTTCTGGCTTAATTGTATTACTTGGCAGCCTGCAAAGAGTCTGCCACTTTTACTGTTGTTGAATCTCTTATTCATGTAAATAATCCTCATTAGTCCTTTTTACTGTGGGTAGCGGTTACAAAACTGGAAGATAGGAGTATGTCCTTCGCGACAGACAGACCTGTCTCTGGCAGCATCGCAGACAGAAGAATGCACAATCCCTCTGCTCTCCAAAGAGGGAGGCAACAGAGAGAAATGCTGCTGCACCGCTAGTGCTGAGATAATCTTCAGGAGGAAGATTACTATTATTTAATTAAAAACACACAGAGCAGATGCTCTGACTCTCTGCCAGGAACACCCGCCTGCCACCACCATTACTTGGATAAATTAAACTGTATCTTAGCTTGGGGACTGGAGGGAGCAGCACATGCGTGCAGGAACGTCGCCTGCAGTTTGAGGGTACCTGTAATTTTGGCAGCAATTTCCAGCACTATGCTGAGGGTGCAGCCCTCGTTTGAGAATATAAAGCAGAGACTTGACTGAGCCCCCGTTTAATGCTGCTTCCTACAGGCACATTTCTGGGTAGCCTCAAATTCATGCAGAGTTTAAGCTCAAATTAAAAACATTTACAAGGTTTGCAGATTGTGCAGAAAACCTCTGAGGTCCTATTCATCTCCCAGCTGCAAATCACTGTTGTAAGTATTAATAACTATAAAAAACTGAGCACTTTTGCCCCATCAGCACCAGAATGTGCGTCTGCCCATTTCTCATTCTGCAGGCAGCCCGGCTGAGCACCCTGGGGAGAGCAGCACGCGGCAGGGCTGCCATCAGGATGCCTCAGAGCAGGGCCTGGGAAGAGGCCAGACTCATCAAATTAATGTTGAAGGCCTGGTGGAAGCCAGATGCCCGGTTCCCACTGCATGAAAATGTGTCGATAAGGGTTAAAAAAATCACCACCTGCTATTGTAGGCTACTGATAACAGTCGAATACTGTTACCGGTGTGATATATGAGCACAACTGAACAAGTCACAAGAGTAACTGGCTTTAAACTCATGTAAATACACAGCCTTGTTTTGGACTAAAAGGGACCCAGTTGCATACGGCTGTATTATGCAGTATATCCTCATGGAGAGTGTTCTGCTATCTTAGGAACATGGTTCGGTTATACCGTCTCAAGCTACACATTTCTCATGCTTTTAAATAAGCCAGTTCTGATACCCTGATGCAAGGGTGTAATTATTTTCAGGTTTAAGCCTGGTGCTTCTCTCCTCTATAACATTTTCTTAAAGAACAAGCAGTGATGATGAAAAAGTGTTTGATGAAATACTAAGGATGTATATTGAAATTAGATATTAGCCCAGACATGCTGCATCTTCTAGTTTTAGTTTTCTGTTTAGATGTTACCTATTATATCCTTAACACTTAAAATAAATGTGAATCAAACTCCTTTTGTTTGAAAATATTAAAAATTAAATTTAAAATGGCAACCTAGGAAATTAGTGACCTGGAAGTCTAGTGTGTTGTTCTTTCATTTAGTATGCTCAGCAATGCATATACATATTTTCCAAGAGCATTGAAGCTTGTAACGTTCCAGTATGCTCGTGTTAAATGAGGTTCTGTTTAGAAATTGCTGTACTAGGGAACTGTGGTTTTTGAAAGGAAAAAGGAAAGCACACCCCAGACGATACTTTCAGAGCAATTTTGTTCTGCATTCATTTGAAAATCCAGATGACAAATTGCCTGTAAATCAATTAATTCTCTGACAATTTGTGCTTACATACTCCTATGACAGTCCCTTCTTACAAGGTAAATCCAGTTGGTCATAAACCTCACTTCAGCCATATGGTAGGTGCACGTAACATACGTGCATAAAACTTCCTGGAGCACTAGTGCATGACTTCCTACGGGAAGAGCAACGGTAAACATAATTTCTCTGTGTTGTTTAATTGCACTGCATTTAGTCCTGATGTTTTTAGCTCTGTCCACAAAGTAATTATACAAATTCCTTCTGCAGGCCTCCCAGAATAAGAGAATTCATCTTTCTACTCACCAGTGACAGCCTGGATCTGGCTCTGGTTGCCAAACCCAGCTCCCTCATTGAGGTGGACAGGAAAAACACCTGCTTACACCATGCCCGAGCCCAGCAGCAGCAGGTAAGCGAGGCACCAATGCAGCAGGACAACGAGCTGTGTATGGACAGCCCTGGCCACCAGCTGCACTTTGCACCGGCCTCTGCAGCTCCCTGTTGAGCAGCACAGAGATAAAGGCAGCCAGGGCCCTCCCGTTTCGGGTGGGAATGGTTCAGCTGAAGACACTCTGCGCTGCCAAGTCAGCAGCTGGCGGGGAAGGTCGCTAGCCCCGCGGCGTGCTGGCAGCTACGGGGGGCCGGGAGGCTACCGCCTCCCCGAGAGAAGGCGGGGGGGAGGGTCCTGTTTCTGGGGCCGGGGGCACACCGGACCCGCTTCCTGGCAGGGAGGTGTGTGCAGACCTGCTCTTGCGGCTGCAAAGGCATCAGTGAAGGGCTGCCCTCGTCCCTGCGTGGCCACGGCAAGGACGTCCCTGGGGTGGCGGATGCAAAGCCCTCCCGAGGACGAGCTGGCACTCCACCGCTGCTGCTGCTGTGGGGAACAGGCCCCCAGGCAGCGGCTTGCCGAGATGCCGGCCTGTGCCTGCCGCGGACAAGGTGCCCCGACGCGCAGCCCGACGGCCGCGGCCCCGGGAGAGGGCGACAGGGCCGCGCCCCGGCCTCCCCCGGCGGCGGCCGCGGGTCCGGGCGCAGCGCGGGAGGCGCCCAATCCACGTGGGCAGCCGGCGCCGGGCGCGCGGCAGCGGCGCCACCTGTCGGGTGCGCGCCGCCGCGGGGAGCCCGCGGGGCCTCGGGCGGGGGACGGGCCCCGACGTCGCCCCCGGCAGCCCCGGCTGTGGAGCCCTCCCCGGAGGGGAAGGAGGCCGTGCCCGCTGCAGCAGTTGCGTCTCCCGGGCAGGGAGGGCGCCGGTCGCGCCGGAGGGCGTTGGGGTAGCGCAGACACCGGTGGGCAGCGTGTGGGGGTGGGTGGGGAGAGCGGCGGCACCGCCCCCCTGAAAGAGGCCTGGCGGGCGGCTGAGCAGCCAGGCGGTAGCGTGGCCGAGTGGTCTAAGGCGCTGGATTTAGGCTCCAGTCATTTCGATGGCGTGGGTTCGAATCCCACCGCTGCCAAGCTGTTTTGTCCCCGCCGCGGCGGCGGCTCCTTTTCGCCGCCTAGGCCAGCGAGGCCGCCTTGGCGGCGAGCGGGGGCGGCCCGGAGATAGAGCGGCCTTCGCTGGCCGGGCCGGGCGCGGCGCCCCGCGGCCGCTGGGGGTGGGTGGGTGTTGGGAGATGCCGGTGACCGGCTCGTTTTCGATAGAATGTTGCGGTATGTGCTGGGGAAAGTGGCTTCTCCTCCTTGCGTGTCTTTGGCTTAAAAATAAAATCAGAAATACTAATTTTCGGCAGTTCTGCCTCCCCGTGCTGTGTTCGAGTTACTGCACCCTCAACCCGCAGGCCCTGCATCGGGCCTTTGCTGCCTGCTCCGGCCTGAGGCGCTCTGACCTCCAGAATTCTCAAATCCATCTATGATTCCTCCCCCCACCCGCCCGCCCGATTCCTCTAGATCTCCCGTCTCATCCCCGGTACTGTCTCCCAAGCTCGCTCCTTCTGCTCGCACCGTGCTCCTGATTGTTCCCTCCCCATGTTACAGGCTGGAAAAGGTGCAGATGGGAGGCAGATTGCTGTGGTAAATCGCCAGCATGAGTGGCGGGTGGGAGAGAGTGGAGCCTTCCGGACCCGCGGCTGTTTAAGCCCATTTTAGCTGAACAGTAATTCAAAAAGCACATTTTTCCACTTTAGCTACTGCAGGGATTTGCTCAGTACAACTGCTATACTTTAGAAATTAGGTGCTAAAACATAGTTGTACTTAAAGTTCAGCGGATAAACAAGTAAACTGTATTGTTAGTTGTCCTCTCACTACAGGAGGTAAAGGAAGCAGTACAAAGATTAGTGCAACCCATAGTGGCAGATTCCTCTACAGTGACATAAATGCACTTAACTTATGTAACTTAATAACTTCCAATTTAACTAAAGTACACAGTTTTGACTCGTGAAAAACCATGCACGTACGCCCTAAGCCTCCAAACTGCCACGAGGTGCTGTCGCAGATGGCTCTGCACCCCAGGGGTAGGGCGGGGAGCGGTGCTGAACAGTGTGCACAGCGGCTGACTTCAGCAAAGTTTCCAGTACACTTTTATTTTCCTTCATATGTGGTGACACAGCTAATTCACAAAAGAAATTCACACAATGTGAACTCTCTCTGTACGGCTGGTATGTTTATTTACAGTAATCTCTTCTGTCTGCCCCTTTGCTTGTTCTTCAGTTCCCCAAGGTAGTGAGCCATGGCAGCAGCTGTGGTCAATCTTTCTCCTTATTTTAGCCATTTTTCTTCACTGGTGAAGCACTGCAGGCTGGCTGTAGCTCTTGTTCCTTCTGCAGGTTCTCTCTCATTTACTTCAGCAATCAATTTGGAAAGTTGTTTTTTTGGTGTGAAATAAAGAGAGGCTACAATCTTGACTCCAGTGTGTTTCAGTGATTTGGCCGTAATTGTTTACTGTATTTTAATTTCTCAAGTACAGCTACTGATATGTTACAATTTTGTTTTTAAATCTAAAAATAACTGCCTGTTTATTGCATTGGGGCCAGGAACTATTGTGGAGATTAGAATGATCCAGGTAGCAGTACTGTGACTGAGTACGTGCAGTTTATGCAAGTCAGTGTTGTGTTTCTTTAAAAAAATGCAAAACTGAAAGGCCATCAAATCTTAAAGAAAGAAAGATCAAACCTAAACTAACAATTAAAGTAAGTAAAACTTTGAGGAAGATGTGATGATTCTGGGCTTCCGGTCTGGTTTTAATGTAATGGTCCACAGAATCAGCAAATGCAAACTTCTCTGGGCTGTACCCCAGCTGACTCTGTGCCTTGTCTATTCGAAATGTATGAGTTATAGAAATGTTCTGTACCTGTAGGGCAAAAGAGTCAACATACAAAGATATGAATACATAGGAAATTGGGACAAAGTCTGTAAATGGTAGCAAAGACACAGTTAAAGGAAATGTAAAATACCCCCCCAACATTATATCAATGTCCTATTGACATATGTCACATATTATTTAAAAAATTGTTTACTCAAAAGAAGAATCTTGAAAGCCCAGAGGCAGTAAAAGCTGCAAAGCAGAATCTTCTAGTCTTGAAAACATCCATAAAAAATGTTCTGCACTCTTGTTTATGTACCTAAGGAGGCAGATAAAAGCCGTCTCTTAGGTGCCTAAATATCTTCAGGAATTAGGGCCCAAGTGACCAGCCAACGCCATACCGGATACTGGGCCTTGGAAGGAAGGAGCTGAAGCAGCCTCTTCCAGATTGCAAGCATAAGCTCTTGTCTTTTCAAAGATTATGGTAACGAGCATAATATATTGCCTAAAATGTATGATGCATATATTTGCCCTGGAAACTGGAGGCTGAAGTAGTACTGGGTGGGTTTTACTTTCTACTGACTTAATCTTAAATTGTACTTCAGTATTAACATGTATGTAAGCATTCTGTGAGAATTAAGGGGAGTTTACAAAGACTTTACCTCTTTTCTGGTCAGCAGTGGGGACAGTTCAACAAATGGCTTCAGCATCAGATGAAGGTATTCCATTATCATGGCTGCGTAACAAAAGATTTCTACTTGAGGTAAGAAAGGTACATCGCTATGCCATTATGATTTTGGCATATCTCGCACTGTATGATAGTGAAGGATAATCGCATGCCTAAGAGCTCAGGGCACCATTACTAACATCAACAGGACTACTTGCTCACAAGGGGGTGGATTTAATCTTAATACTTCAGTCAGCCTGAATTAGGGCGCTTGTGTAAAAAGGGGTTTGGAGGGTTGGTGACAGGTCTAGTGAAAAGATCATGAGATTTCATAAAAAATGTGGTTACAACAAAATACTCGAACTGAGATTCTGTCTTAGCTGCACATGGGGGTCGATTCTGGAGAGAGCATGGGATACAGGAGAAAGAAATTTACCCACACAGCAAAGCAGATACTCTTCAGCGTATTTCATGAAGTCATGGATTTTTACATTTAAATTTTTATATTCATACCATTAACTCCACAAAGTTAATCATCTGTTAAGTCCTACATAAAACCTGTTTTTGTGGGACTTACTGAAATAACAGATCATTCTGGTTTCAACACACTGCATAGAGCTGAACTTCACCCCTTACTGCCGCACACTAGGTGAGCCCACAGCATATTATTTTTATACATGAAACTGAAAAATGTGGGCAAATTAAAAAAAACCCAAAACATTATATTACAATTAGGAATGAGGGTAGTGTGGACAGGAAAGAGAAATGTTGATAAAATATTTTTACCTGATGCATAAACTAAGGAAGTAGGAATACGTATCCGTGGTTTACTCCAACCTAATCTTTCAAACTGAAAGAAATTTAAAAAAACAGTGAAAAAAACAGAAACCTCAAACAAGTGTTAAAGTTGCGATACAGAAGATATTTGTGGAAATATTTACTGATAAAACAGGAAAAATCATCACTGCTGTTAGTATTTGAGTTTTCATTTTTCAGGAGATTCCAGTTAAATGTCATATGCAGACACTATGTAATTTTCAAGTGGCAGTCTTAAAAAAAGGAAAAAAAAAGTTTATAATAATAGATTGAAATGCTGGTACCTAATTTAACATTGTGGCATATTTATGGTTTTGAGTGCATCTTTAATAATAAAATGATCTTTTGAAAAGAATGTATATTACAGATTAATAATTAGGATTTATAATTTTTGTCCACCCAAAATAACCACTGTTAACAGATGCACGCCCAAGAAACGAAGAGAACGGCAACTGAGAAGAGGATACTGGTTTAGATAATCCTTTGGTCTCAGTGAAGACAGTTGCTTCAATGCAATATTTTAGGTGGGCTTTGTAACAGTGCGAATCACACTGAACTTCAAGCAGGATTTAAAGCCACATTCAGAACGGAACTCTTACACCCAAAGCAAACATACCAAATGTAACATGCACACAAAAGCTGGAGTTGTGTACCGTCAAAGAAATTAATGTATTTGGAGATAAAGTATATGTTGTACGTACAAGTGGAGCTAACCATTCAAAAAGGTTGAATTTTTCGCCATCATTAATGAAATACACCTGGCCACTCTGTTAAAGAGGGAGAGAATAGACAAGTTAGTAAAAATAATACAGCATATATATTGATTTCTTTATCTCATTCCTTATGAATAACTTAAAAATAATACAGCAATATAAAATATGCATGGATGTACATACAAGCCAACAAACTATCTACATGTGTTTCAATCAGTTGCACTAATGTGTGCAATGAAATTGGTGGACAAGTGGTTTATGTGATTAACATGCCTTGGTATAATTGATTTATTACAGATGTGCCGTACACAGAATGGCTATACCAACTATACAGAGATTACCAAATGCACTGAAAGTGGTGCCATATCTAACTTGTGCTGTTAACACATATTCACCAAATGGTGGGACATGTTCTGCTCTCAGTCTAGTTGAGACTCATTGAAATCTGTAGGACTCCATCTGTGTAACCAAGGCATAAGCTACCTTTTGCTTTTAGGGTTTTAGAAAAAGTAGGTTAATCTACTTTGAAAATCTTTTAAATATACTTTAAGGGTAATGCTTCTAGGTTAAATAAAAAACTGTCTTTACAAGGAGGAAAACAGTTGCAAATATTTTTTAAATCAATGAACCCAAATAAAATGTGCTTTTATTTGCATATGGTATGGAAGAACTGATTATCACAGTTCAGAATATTAAGTCTGGATCTATATACAGGGGAACAGGGGATAAATCTGCCTGAACTTCCAGTTTCATTTCTGACATAGCAAACATTCTTTGGTCATCTTCCAGAAATGGCAAATATTATATTACAAAAATGCAAAGATGGAGATATTCTTACAGAACGAATATTCCAACTCTTAACACACTGCACAGCCAATGCTGCCAGGTCCCATACTGTTCATAGCACATTTGTCAAATAAAAAGAGAGACAACAACATAAGTAAAGGACCATAACACATACATTAATTACTGCTACTACAGTAATTACTATAGTACAGGAAACAATGGCAGGATCCACTGTCAAATGAAAACTGTGGTGCTTTTATGTTTACTTACAGCTATGTAGTTCTTTTCAGGGGTGAGAGCTTCAGCAGCTAGAATTTGAGCTTGCACAAGATTCTCTGCATGCACCCAGTTCATTTTAGCAGAAGGATCCCCAAACTTGAAGCTAAGTAGCCCTCTCTCAATGTTCTTCTGTAGACATAAACAAACACGAAACCAAAGCAAAATGGGTTTTAAAATGAGGCACAGTGCACTGTCTTGTCCAGCTAAACGTAAGTTTGTCTCTACTTAAAAAAAACCCCATGAATCAATTAAAAAGAATCAAGAGAAGTGCAGAGGGCTCTAAAAATATTGCTCATAAGGAAGGATCGAAGAACGTATTGAACACCATACGTCCTGAATTTACAAAAAATACAAGTCTATTCTAAGGATAAGTAAAATATTATATGGAAAGGTAAGATACCGTTCTGAATGGATCAAAAGTATTCACAAAATTGGATAAAATTTAACAAATAGCTTTGGCTGGAAAAAAATGGAAAGTAATGCTAGGTGTCACATTTTTCATTTAACAGGTACATTTTAGAAACTGCAAAATGTGACAGTTGCATAATGCCTTGAAATGGGCAAATAAGCTTAAAATCTTAAATCGAAATTTAAAAAGACTGTATTTTTTTCAGGGGCTAAAGAAAATATCTCAGGTTTAATTAAAGTGACATTTGCCATTCTTAATAATTAATTTATTTAGAAGCTGATAAAGTATTTTGGCTGACTTCAATATAATTCCCTACCTCAGCCACAAACCAAAAAAGTTTATTATGTGGGAAACTTGAATCTATTATTTCCTGAAAGCTGTGCATAACTTTATATTGTACTGATGCTTTTAAAATACAGGGATGACATTCTAAACACTGTACTAGTCCTACAATTTAAAAGACAGCAAGTAAAAAAGAGTAAAACCTGAGCACCTCAGCTGTTTGCCCTTTAGTAACCTATTGTACCAGAAGGTGCTTCCGACTCCTTAACTTGTTTCATTGGATAGTGAAAGCTGTTAATAGTTGAGACTGGAAATAAGATATTTTGCCGTATCTCTTTTCATTAATATTTTAAACCATTTGGTGTAAGTTGCATGCAAACAGACATTTGAAATATCATAGATTGGCCTGAATCTTATAATTATAGTAAGCATTAAATCATAAAGCTGGACTTACATGTGTTTGTATTTCAAAAAAAGGCTTTTTTAATGTACTATACGTTCTTTACAGATATATTATAGTACCTGTTAACAAAAATTATAATATCCTCAACAGACAATTGAATTGATGAATTGCTGCGCAATAAGAAGGTCAGTCAATTTATAACACAAATAAGTGATGCTGTTGCATATCATAGAAAATTCTGCTGATTAAAAAATTAAAATACATACTGCTAGCCTTGGCAAGAGTCTTTGCTCTTCTGGTCCATAGATTCCTGGTGGGCGAAGAACACACGTATAGAGTATCCCACCTCCTAGAAGAATTGATAAGACCATTCTTAAGTGACTTTCACATGACTACGTTATATCTTTGTTTGTATGAACCAAAGACTGTGATAGCGGAACTTACTCTGAAATGAATTAACTTCACCATCTTAAAAAATAATACACAGCAAAAGGTGTTGAATTAGTAGCTGGATATTAAGTTGGCAGAAGCAGAACATGCAAAATAGCAACATAAGATTCAGAGAAGTCCTGCCAGCATAGTCAGATTCCTAGAAATTACCAGTTATTTCAAAACCTCTTTCTAACCAGTCCTTTGTCTCTGTGCCGAAGCAGTGAATGAGCGTGCCAACTGTGGTGATGAGTTTGCTGAAGTGAGCAAGTTATTGGTAAGGAAGTGGAATGAAACCAACTAATCTCATCCAAAATTATTGATGGGAAACAGTGACTCACTAGCAGTACCAGATAGAGCTGAAGGCTTCTCAGTAGGCACAGCCAGCTCCCACTAGAACTGCTGTAGAAGCTCTTGATAACTTCAGTGGGAGAAAGTAAGGACCATTATAAAAATCCAATCACTTCCCAAGTAGATCATTGGCTGGTTCATCATCTGCTAATAACTGTTCTTAATAGTACTTGAAAACATGCAAAATACTCAATCCTGCTATGGCACAGAATCAAAATGGGATGTTTGGGACAATGACATTCTAGTTTAACTGAGAAATGCAGAACTGTGTGTTGCTCCTAAAATGAAGAAGGTCTTTGATGTGAAGAGCTGCTGAGAAAAGAGGAAAAAAGGAAAAAACCCTTTATTTTTAAAACTAATTCTATTGGAACGGAATGCCCGTCAATGACTTTATATCTCTTTATAGCCCTCTGCAAGTATCAAGTGAAGAGATTCTTTTCTGTAAGTTGTCTACAGCAAAATTTAGCTCAGTATCACTTGGTCACATAGAATCATGTTGCACTTTACATTAATTTGTTTTGCACTGGCAGTTATAGTATCTCACAGGTGAGCTTAAGTATTCAAGAGTATAACTGGCTTCCTCAACATGGAAAACTTTGGGAAGCACTAATAAATAATTCCAGGCTGTAGTATCAGGTGGCTTCTTCAGATTTTAATATATAACTTGGGGGGGGGGGCGCTAACAATTTAATCAGCATTCATGTTTTACTTATCTTGCATAATACAGTGACATTAGACACTTGGTTTTGTTTAATTTATAGCTGTCTTCAACTTTTCAATTAACATACTGAACTCATTGCTACCATGCTAAAACCTTTTATGGACACTATGGGAACTTAAAAACAATTAAAAGTGATTTTTAAGTTAAAATCTTTTAGTTTGTGAGAGGGGGTAGATAGCTTGATTTCATAATTGCTGGACAATCTTGTCCACTAAGGATTGATACAGGATACCAGATGTTAGTGAGGAACAAGAAGAGGAGAAGTAAATTCCACTATGAATTCACACTAAGACAAAAGTACCTGCTAGTGGGGTTCCATTAGCTGCTAGTACCATTTGTTCTGCAATTGATTTGCTTCTGGAATAATGATCAACATGCTACAGAGAAAAAGCAAATAAGTTTTTATCTATTCTTGAAACGACAGAGCAGAGGGGCATCTCTTCTCCACTAGTTTTTACTTAGCAGATGGCAATAAATACCTCAAAATAGAGAGGCTGTGGGGTATTAGTTTAGGATAAAACACATGCATATTGCTAAGGTAAGCAAGCATTTTTGTTTATGCAAATCCAGTTAATTAATTTCAGCACATTTGAGAAGCAATAAATATGTGTATGCTTTGAATGCTGTCAAGAATGTAACTGATCACCACTTTGTGATCTGGATTTCTTTTTCAGGTAACAGAAAAGTCAAAAGTCAATTTTTGAAGACATTACGATTGGTCTGAATTATCCTGTTCACTTTCTTGTGGCACTGTCCCAGAGAAAATAATATTTGATATATTATTCAAAATATTATTCAATACTTTCTCTATCCATCTCTACCTCTTGAAAGCCTGTGAAGTACTTGATGGAGAGAGGAGGGACACAAAAACCAACCGTGTATGCAAAACACCCAAAAGTACTTTCTCCTTTTTAATTAAATGCAATAAAACCATATAAAAATAGGCTGCTTTTCCATATCAGCTCTACATTGAATATATGTCATCTTCAGTAAGGGAGAAACAGAAAAATTATATAAATAATAAATGGCTAAAGAGGCACCAAGCCATATAACACAATCCCCATGTCCAGGTGGAATTTCGTTAATGTTAACGGGACACTGTATGAGTTATTTTCCAAAATCAAGGCCTTGATAGGAAACAAAGAAATATATACTGCAATGTACATAAAACTGATGTGTCAAGGTTGTGAATAGTATCTACGAAGACTGTAAAGAGTTTTCTTTCTTCTTTCTTGTACCTGGATTCTGGCATCAGGCAAAACACGGGCATGAAAACTCCAGGTTTTTTCAGAAACAAAGTAAACAAAGAGGAAACTTGAAAATATAATAAACGAAAATACCTTTTCAATTGGAAAATATGGCACAGTTTCCTCATCACCGTCGTCAATAGGAAGCCCTCCAAACACCACATTTACTGTACTGGTGTATATCAATCTAGTGATGTTCCTTTGTTTGCAGGCTGTGGCAATGTATAAAGTAAATTAGTTTAATGGAAACTGAAACAACATGGAAAACAACATGGTTTGTATGACCTTTTTCTGAGAAACTGTCAAATTTTAAAAGAGCAAATCCTTCCATTTTATGATTGGGTGATTTAAAATGCAAAGCATATTTAAAGGGAAGACATCAGTGTAGAACCAAGTGCTTTATAATCTGGCGCATCCTAATTTGGATGCTGTAAGCTAACACTATGCCTCTGGGAGGGCTGCCACCAGCCTACTGAGATGGGCTTCAGCTCTAGCCAGCTTCCAGCTCTAGCCCACTACCTGTGCACAAGCCATTAGATATCAACGAGGTTTACTGCTACAAAACACGCATGGAAATAGTTAATTCCTTACATGGATACGGATTCTGACATCAGGTCAAACATGGTTACAAAAAACTGAAGTAGTTGAACTACAGTGCTGGCTCTCATATCATAGCCCACAGCAGAATCGAGCACAAACCCCCCCAATGACATGTTTCCTTGTCTTCTGCCAAAAATGTAAAGTATTTGGCAAAAATTAGCATGTGCCAAAAAAGCCAACTGGCTTTTTCTAATATTTTGATATGCTATACCAACACCCAATGGCAAGGTTAGATACATACCATTAATGATGAATCTTGTTCCATCAATGTTTATAGTTTCAATCTTTTCTCTTTGTAACTAGGAAAATAAAGAAATTGTGCATTTTTGAATAATAATAAATTTTAAATTCAATAGGGGGACATTATAAATGTCCCCAAATAAAAGTAATGAGTTTAGTGCTTTGATTATAAAAAAGATCATTTGGACTGCTGTTTCAGACAAGAAGTCAAATCATTATTTTTAAACTATGACTGAATTTTTCTTGTATTTTTACAGACTAGCCAGCTTGAAGCGAAGAGAATTGTGTTGCTTCTGAACATACATTTCCAGTTATTATACATCTTGCAGCAATATTTTAAATATCCATGTTTCAGTAGCACTTCAGTGACCAGTTGCCTCTACCAAGAGCAATTCCAAGTATGCATTCCTCAGTTGCAAACATCTTTGAATGAGCTCTTCTATCCAGCCAAGGTAATTACCAAAGTTCCTTTTATTAAGTAAGGTAAGAAAGGGGGTGCGTGCGTTTGTAATTCTAACAATAAAAATTGTGGCTCAGAGTCCTACGTCCAGTACATCCTTACAGCTTTTTACCCAATGGCAAACAATTAAGACTTGAAATACAGCCGTTGTTATAATTTAGTTATATAAAAGAATTTATAATTTAATTCAGGCTTTATTCCTCCCAGTGACCTTACACCTAGGAGTTCCATGTGAAAGGCTTGGGGAAGGATCAGGGTTTTAGAGGGAACCAGCCTCCCTTGTCTTTCCTTTTGTCTTCGCACTATTTCAGAACTCTTCAATGCCATTTCCAACGGAAAAGCCCTCCCAGGGTGCTGGTGGAGCCTCTAAGGGGGAGGAAATCATTTCACAACTAGGAAAGCAGTACTGTAAGCAGACTGCTTGCAGCTAGCACTCCAGTTTGCACAGAGCAATTTACCAAAACAGCATGGACGTGGATTTAGGCTCTCGGGATAATTTGAAGAGAGAAAATCTGACATGCAGTGTTACAGCATCGAGTCTCTCACCCTCAGTGTGGACAGTCACACAGAAAAAAACAAAACTATTTGGACTCACTTGCTCTCTTCCTGACATTCCGTATGAAGCTACATGAAACACACAGTCAGCCCCTTCACAGGCTGCAAATATGGCATCATAATCCCTGATATCTGCCTGTAACACATAAGAAAAGATATTTGGACTTGAAATCAAAGCTGCAGGTTAGCATTTGTCATATAGTGGGTTAGCAGAGAGGGAACGCGTATATGTAATTGTACTTATGTACCTCCTGGGACTGAAAACTAGGCCCATTTCAGTACTTGCTGATAATCATACTTTTCTTCCATAGAACTCAAAAGACTTTAGAAACATTCGTTAAGCCTCATAATAACCCCTGTGTTCGTTCTACAGTGATTAAACTAAGGCATGGACGAGGGCAGTGACTGGGTCCTGAGGAGTATTTCCGAGTCAGGAGGTGAAGCGAGTTCTGTGCTACACATTACAGGCTTCACTGTTTTCCTTATTTCAGATATACTAAAATCAGTTGACCAAAAATCATGTAAGATATTCACACAGTTAAAATGGTATTGAAATTTGCAGTAATTTGCAATTAGGTATTTGGATTCTGTGAAAACTAGTAGGACATTATGGAAAAGGCAAATGAACTAACTTTGACAGTTGTGAAAATATAATTTAACATACCTGGACACACACTACTCCATTGGGAATTTCCCAGATAGGCTTGTGTATGTCATACAGAACAACAGAAGCTCCTGCGCTGGCAAGAGCACATCCCAGCTTGTATCCAAAGTAGCCTCCACCTCCTGTCACCACTGCTCTCATATTTTTTTCCTTCAGTGCTCCAGCATTTCTGTTCACTTTGGAGTTAGAGGTTGGGTGCCAGGGTGTTGCCACCCCACTCAGTGTACGTTTTCTGTCAGTGAAATCCTGGCTTCTATTATCAGAAACATGAAATGATTTCTTCTCCATGTTGAAAATTGCTCCAGAGCGCTCCTGAATGCAGACAATTTCAGTGAGTTTCATGTAAACAAGCTCTATTCACAGCAGCAAAGTTTTACTTTAATGCAACCTATTTATGAGAGATAAGGACAAAAGCAGAACACTAGCTGCAAAATTTCCAGATTTCAAAGATTTCTTTTAAAAGACCCATTTAAATTTTCTGCTTAGATTAAGAGTTTGTTTAATCGTAATTTTCACATTTTACAAACATTTAAAATGTCTGTATACTATATTAAAGACAGCATCCTGAAAACACGTAAGAAAGGTTGCATGTTTTAGACTAAATATTTATTTGCAAATGGTACCCAGAATAATAAAAGAAAAACTAAAAAAAATTTTCCCTAACACAGAGAACATGAATTCAAATGTTTTCCACAAATGGGTCAAATTAGAATAATGGTACAGACCATAATATTTTATTAGCAGAAGTGAAATTGCTGCCTATGTGAAACGCATCTCTTCGTCTTAGTTCAATTCGTTCTGGTCTGCGTCACAAGCTCAAAGACAATCTTTAGGGGTCACTTGTGCTGTAGGACCATACCTGAATTTGAAATCTTGAACTGTCAGGAAAACACTAAAGACGAACAAATTGCATTTAAGTTTCTGTGCTTAAAAAAAAGCAAGCAGGGCCAAGCAGAACAACGGCAGAATAAAATGTCCCCTAGAGCAAAACCGATCCTTAATGCTGCTTCCACTTGGCCCTGGTTTGCCATAAAGACAGACATCTGAGCACAGTGATGTTTTCGACTCCTTCCTAAGTAGCGGCAGCTGAATGTAAATTAAGGATACACTGTGTTTTTATCATTGGCAGTGGATGGAGTTGAGATACATGAGGATTTCAGAAGGAGAGAGGAACGCCAGATACTTACCTTACCTCTTTAGAAGGTGTATCAGAGAACAAGGCTATCAAACCCTCACTTTCCAGGGGAACTAGAATAAAATAATTGCTATGTGACAGAAAGGGTCAATGAGTATATTAAGAAAAAAGTAATAGCGAATCATTTATTTCTTAAGCGTGGAGGTTCTTTCTCATCCGTACAGCAACGGTTCAAGGGTTCATCACCGGCAGACAAGGCATTTTAGAGGCTGCAGCTACCGATTGCCGTTTCCCACATCCCTCCACGTGCCACAATAAAAGATTAAAGGTCACCCGAGCCCCGCAGGTATTCTCGCATCTCACTTGCAAATGCGCCCGGGGAAGCACGCTGCCAGGGCGGGCGGGCCGGCCGCCAGGGACACCCCTGCTCCGGTCAGCGGCCTCAGGGCTCCTGACCGCCCGGCCCGGCTCCCCGCGGGGCGCGGCCGTTGGTGCCGTTACCGCCCCGCCGGGGCCGTTGGGCGCCGCTCGGCGGGTGCCTGCGGGCCGCGGCTGCGGGGCCCGGCCGGGCCGAGGCGCGGAGGCGGCACCGGCAGATCCCCGCCGCGCCGCGGGAGGCTTGTCCCGGCCGGGCACTCGCCCCTGCTGCCCCCGCCTGCCCCCGCCGTCCCCCGGGGGGACGTCCCCGTGCGGCCCCGGCGGGTCCCTGGCCGGCGGCCCCTTCCGGGCAGGGGGAGCGGGGCCGGGTGGGCCGCACATGGGCCGCACCGGGCTGCTGGGGTCCCGGAGCACTCCCGGGTCCCACTCATCCCACAGCACCTCCAGCATCCCATAGCATCCCTGGGGTCCCACAGGCCCCCTGGGTCCCACTCATTTTGCAGCAACTTCAGAATCCCACAACCTTCCTGGGATATTGCTCATCCCACAGCACCTCCAGCATCCCATAGCATCCCTGGGGTCCCACAGGCCCCCTGGGTCCCCCTCATTTTGCAGCAACTTCGGAATCCCACAACCTTCCTGGGATATTGCTCATCCCACAGCATCCCTGGAATCCCACAGCATCCCTGGGATCCCACAGCACACTGGTGTCTCTTACCTCCGCGCGTCTTCATACAGCCACCACCACTGCAGGAAAGCATCCTGTCAGTGGCTAGGGCTCCGTCCACGCTGAGATACCCGTTGAACAGGTTGTTCAGGAAAAACACACCATCTCTTGGTTACCGGTTGTATGGTCGGTGGCGGGACATGGCTCGGAGAGATGCGGAGCATCAGAAACACCTGCAAAACAGCCGGAATCCCCAAAGAGGAAATAATCATAACCAAATAGGCACTAAGGCCCCTGCCCTCCCCAGCCGGCAGCGGGTCTCTGTTCAGCCCCGTGGTCACTCGTGCCTGGGAGGATGTGAAAAGGGTCAGGAGCTGCAGAATTTCAGAGCTACCCATCCCAGGCAAAAAATAAACTTGGAATACATTTACCTCTTCTGTTGTAGCTGTGCCATGTCTGAATGTTCATATTAAACTTTAATCATTTAAAGACACACTTGCGATTACGTTAGAGCATAAGCAACTCGAACAATAGCCAGCTTAAACTAAGACTCAGTAAAGACTGACAGAAGTGAGACAGTTGGCTTTTCCAAACCAATACTAAAAGTTGTCTTAAAACTTCAAATACTGGATCTGTAATAACGATAAATCCATTGAATGAAGCCAGTTAGTATTAATCAGTGCTGTTGTAACAGTGATGTAAAAAGCATCTTGCCTGAAATAACAAATCAGAGGTTTGGCATTACAGGACTGGAACGGCGCGACTCCACGGGGACGTGCGGCCACAAAGCCAGCGAATTCCTCGGTTGGTCCTGACTGAGGGGTATCCAAAAAAAGGCCAGAGCCTGCACTTCTCACTGGGCTGCACAACTGCCCGACGTCTCTTCTGAAAAGTGTTGGTGTAATTGGGGATGCAGTCCTGAGCTATTAGTCTAATAAAAGCAATATCTGAAAGATTCATAAATAACTAATTTAGAGCAAATTAAATGTTTGCATACCTAAAATGCTGGGAAGTAACTTTATACTTGTGGGTTTCTATTCTTCATTTCTAGGGAAACAGGGCTTATGCAGTACCTCCTGCGGTGCTTGCTCCTCTGTCAGTTAGCTTGCACCTCTATAGTGGTAAATTGTGAACTTAACCAGTTTTAATCAAACTTGACTAAGTGGATGAAGGTCTTATATATACTGAGTTTCTTTACGTTTCCTGACAATAGGTAGTCAGGAACAGGAGAGAGGGCTGAGCAGTGCCCCTGCTAAGGGAAAATGTACAGTGTGAGCTCAGTTTGTACGGACAAGGACAATCTCCAAATGCAAATCCATAAGAGACCTGGCTTTACTGCTTTCACTCCACACAGAACTATTTATTTAAAGAAGAAAAAGTAGAAAAAAAAGAGTGAAACAAATCTTTGCTCACGTAAGCTGCAGTGGTAATTGTGGTTGCTCACACATTTTCCTGTCACCGTGTGTTGTCTTTTACCTATAACGTTTTATTCTTGTAGGGTTGCTGTTAGCTCTCCTGTGTACCCTGTAAATTTAAAGATACAATGAGAGAGTCTCCAGAAACTTACTGGTCTTAAAAATCCTGTAAAATGCTAACACAAAGGCAAAATAAATACAGAGCGGAGACAGTCGGACGGCAGAGCTTTTCCGTCACTCTGTTGTGACCCACCCTGGCAAGTCCAGCCCTCCTGATCCACGCGGGGTGCAAGAGAGGGGGCAGCTGCTCCCTGGCGAGAGCACAGCTGCTCCCTGAGAAAATCCTTGCGACAGGTAACCTTACGAAGATCCGTCTGGGCCACATGTGGTATGTGTAATGCAGCCCGTGTAGCTCGTGTAGTCCCATCCACCCAAGAAGCAACCAACGTAAGTGTTAAGAAGGGGGAGAAGAGAGGTTGGATCCTCACTCGGGTCTTAGTGCCTGGCTTGCCTGCGCACCCCGAAATGGCAATTCGCTGAACGACGGAGTGTGCCAGCACTGGGACAGGAGCACGGATAGCGTGACTTGGCTTCATTTACAAGGAAAGGTAGCAGGAACAGCTTGCTGAACTCCAAGGTCTTATGTGCCCTCCCTCCCCCTTCCCACAGACTCCTTAAAAACAGTGTTTGGTTCAGTTATGATTTATTATTGCATTGGAAGGATATTATTTGATTTACAAACACAGATAATGTTATTTATTACATTTTTACAAAGCTTTTGAACAATAAAACTATTTTACATAGATATGACTTTCAGTCCTCTCACCACCTGTTATTTATAAATATTTACTTTTTATATTTTTTGTACTATTTCCCAGGTCATTATAATTCCTCATACCAACATACAGTAGCTGTAGCAGCGGCTTCATCAGAGGAATTGTTTAGTCAACCTTTTCTTCATTGGAGCTACTGGACTGGTCACAGCACTGCAGTCCTACAGTGGTTCCTCTTCTTCCAATTTCTTACCCTCCTGAATTATCATTTTTAGAAAATCACTCTCAGCATGAAGCAATCCATTAATGAAGATCCATTAAAACTATGCCTGCAACTGTTAGTGGTGAACTCCTTGGATTTTGTGACACCGCATTGTCCTTTGGGAACGTTTCCTGACGTGTCCTGTGTTTTCACTTTTGTGTTCGCTTTTGTTTTGTTTTGTTTTTTTTCTTTTAAATGAAATCAGAGAGATGTCATCATAATAATAAAAATAATAAAGTCCATAGTGACTGAGGAATGTACTATGACCAGATCATTAATACTCAGAAACAAAATTAGGTTTTCTGGAACAGGTGGGTAGTTATTCAATTTTAGAAGAAAGAAAGAATGATCAAACTTAACAAAATGCCAAAAGCAAACACCATTTTAAGGAACGTGTGATCTTCTTGGCAAGTAGGTCTTGTTTTAAGGTAATGATCCACAGAATCAGCGAATGAGAATTTCTTGGGTTTGTAACCAAGCTGATTTCGTGCCTTGTCTATTCGGAAAGTGTGAGTTACAGTAACGTTCCACACCTAAAATCCAAAAGGACAGTTGTGGAAGTGACTTTAATATCTGGTTTTCTAGAACTTGGATGACAATAAGTCAACAATGATATTACAATGGAATTAAAAACATGAATAAAGATAGATATGCAAAAATGTATACATTTTGGAGTCGGATTCTGTCCAGAGCTAACAGCATGAGTTGATGTAGCTGACAGGTAAAGAGCCAAAGCTCTGTGGACTGGGTGCAGAAGGAGGTTATGACGCTGATTTCTCACTTGTGAATGTGAGATAAAGAGCTAAGGAAATCCCATGCAACAGATCAGCACACTTCCCTCAAACTGGCTCTTCTGAACAGATCAATGCGCAACGGAACTGGAGGAATGTATGGGAGAGTGGTGCTGGCTTCTCAGCTTTGCAGAAATGCATATCTAAGGAGTGGAAAACACGGACTTTTGGAGAGTTATATCCTCCATCTCTGAACGCTTGGTACCTGTGGAAGTGCTTAAGTTGCATAGTCTCAATGATTTCTGCTTCAGATGTAGAACTAATGTAGAAGTAAGTATAAAAACAGGTAGATAAATTGGAGAATAACTGAAATGCTACAGCAGAGGTTAATGAGGACCGTTCAGTCCCTTCAGTGTCCTATTATGTTACATGCTACAATACAGTAAGAGACTAGAGGATTGATTAGTTAAAGCATTTTGGCTTATATTATAAATCATAATATTGTACAAAAACATAAGTTAGAGTAAAATTGATTTGTCCAGAAGTTGTTGTTTTGTTTTGTTTTGCAGAAAATTGACTTTTCATTCCAATTTAGAATTATTTTTAGTGGACTTTCTAATTATTGGCTAGCCTGGTATTATGATAACTGCTATCACTTTGACCCGAGACTCTTGCTCTGTTCTCTTGGACCACATTCCTTTAAAAAGTAGTCCCACAGCATAGGCCAGCTTGCTGGAAATGACGATGTAGCGCCTGTTTTCCTCTGTGCCAGCTCCATGTCAGTCGCTCTGCCTTGCATCTCTAGGATGTTTCTCTAGATCATCTAATCTTCAAGAAAGGTTTAATTTCTGACGATTTTATAGGGGGTGGCCAGGATGGCATGGAAAAACCAGGCTACAAAATGACTGTGTAAGCCCTGAGTGGACTGTGCCCTGAGCAGAAAAACAGAGCTCTAATGCAGACAATCCTGTCTGCATCCAAAGGGGGTATCACGTACTTCATGAGAATTTTGGTCAGAAATATATAAACCTTCCCTCTTTTTATATAGTTACCTCATTCCTCGTCAAGAAAGGTGTAAAGCTAAAAACTGGCTTTAGTATCAGGTGCAGATATTCCATCACAGTGGCTGTGAAATAGAAAGTTATTTAATGAGATAGCTGGATAACAATAAACTGAGATAATACTGACATCGCACATGCTATAATTCCTACTGATATCAGAGGATGCAATTAAGGTGGTAGAAGGCAGTGTCTAATTTATAAAGTACATGATGGACTCAGTTTATGAATAGCCTTTGGTTATATATGTGGTATAATTAATGCCAAATGGCACAGACTATTATTATATTAATTAGAATAATATTAAATTATATAATTTCTACAGTTTGGGTCCCTGAATTTTATAAAACCATTAGCTTTATAGGAATAAAAAAAACCCAACAAAACAAAACAAACAAAAAAACCCCCCCAACACAATAATTATGTATTTTATTATTTTTACCTGCTATATGAACCAGAAGAACAGGGATATGTATCCAGGGTTTCCTGTAGCCTAATTTTTCAAACTAGAAGGGGTATAAAAGGAAAGAACAATAGAGAATTTGTACCAAATTGAGGGTGTCAATGAAGCATGAAAATGGAAAAATGAATATTGATGAAACATGTATCTAAACTTTTTTCCAGTTAATCTTCCTACCAATACTGTAGGAATTGAAACCCACTACTCATTCGTCGGTGTCCACTTCCCACCTTTCAAATGCAATTGGATGGTAAAGGGGAAACAATGGTATTTCCAAGGGGTAAGTGACTGAGACTGGAATACTGAATTACATTTAGATACAGGCCCATCGTTCTACTGCAATCATTTTTCTAGAAGTCTTTTCTGTGTTGGCGTTGCAGGATCAAAACTTTAGCATGTTCCTAAAATCCCAGCCTAATATTTATGAAAATATAATGTTGTCTCTTTTTAGCTTTTAAGATACGATTCTAAATGACCTTGCCTTTTGTGCTGCAGTTGATGGCAGAACAAAGAAATAAACAATGGCTATAAAAGGCCTGCCAGATGCTATCAGTAGAACTTTTCATGCACTGTGAGTTTGCTTTACAGAAATGCTACTGTTCTGTAGCAGGTTCTATACGTCTCAGCTAAATTCTCTTAAAGCAATAAGGGCCAAACTCCACAGTTACGCATATCCAAAGCTTTCCTTCAAGCCAGTGGAACTTTGGGATATGCAGGGAGAACTGTTAATGTTAAATAATTCAGTAATTAACGTGCACTGAACTTCCTTTAGTTAGTATGGTCTTTTAGTTAATGATATGAATAGGGCCCATAGGTGCATTAGAGCGAAATGTGTGTGCAATACATACTAAAGGGACTATCCATTCAGAAAATATGATGTTTTCACCATCATGTATGTAATACGCCTGGCCACTCTGTCAAAGAAGCAGAGAAAAACAATTAGAAAAACACTATACATAGGATGGCATTTTCTTTCTCTCTCATACCTATCTATCTTTCTTGATTTTGTGAATAAGACGCCAGCATGCATATGGTGAATGGACACAAATCAGCTCAACAAACTACCTTCACTGGACCTCACTGTGATCTCAAACATGTCTTATACTTTTGGGTAACCCCATGATAGTAGTAGAGCTAATCAAGATTAACGATGGTGTAATGTAGATCAGAGCTTGATTTCACTACGTAGTAACCCATCAGAGCATTAAGTTCTTCATGATGTGCAGGGGACAGAATTATCTTCATGAGTCCAACAGAGGTGGCAACACTGACAGCATTTAGTAAACACAGCTTTTTGATGTCAAGTTCCAACTCTGGCTAATTTCCTGATTAAAACAAACTCAGTATATATATTCTGTGGGACATGTCACAGTGCCTGAATCCACTTTTGGCTTCCAGTCTATCTTCTTCCAGCCTTCTAAATGTGCAGGCAATAAATACTTCCTTGACAGCTATGCTCTGAATGTGGAGCCTATCCAACTGCGAGCACTACGAACACCTGAGCACCCAAGCAGACCCTGGGAGTTTGGGCATTATGTCATCCTAAAACAGCTGCATGGCTTCCGAGTGCTTAACTAGTCGACAGCACATGGAGAGATGGTCAGATGTATCTGTACCTGTTGTCTATGATCCTACCAATATAAACGAAGCTGGAGCCTTCAGGAACTGTGAATGTAGCAGCTGCTGCAATACTGTCGGTTCTGTAATGCCTCACAGTCCTCAGACTGTTGTTGCAATTATGACCAGTAGAAGAAAAAGAAAAAATTGTCCTTTTAAAATTGTCCATTCATTTTGTACATCTCTTTTTTTGAATTTTCAGCCCTGAAAATTAAACTGGAATGCCTCAGAATGGTTGCTCTAAATTTTGTGCATCTAGAATCAGAATCTATTTTCAAAAGAACAACAGAATATATAGATTTGTATGATGGTGAATATATTAACCTGGTTAAAAATACTATTACATATTTTCAAAACAGAAAAAAACAGCATCAAAATATTAGCAGAATGTATTTGCAATTGCACTGTCCATGTGCTTGTGGAGCCACACACCATTTTTGAGAATTTAGCACACGACCTTTTGGAGAACCTTTGATCTCAAAACATCAAAAATTAAACCTATTTGAGAGCTAGAACTACTAGGACACAGTTTATATTGTTTACTTACAGCTACATAACCCTTCTCAGAGGTGAGAGCCTTAGCAGCTAGTAAGTGAGCTTGTACTAGATTTCCTATGTGAACCCAGTTCATCTGAACTTTGTGATTCCCAAACTTGAAGTTAAATAGTCTCCGCTGGATATTTACCTGTAGAAACAGAAAATATGAAATAACTACATTATTCCTTTGTTATGCAGTATAATGTATTCATTTTGGCTCAGCCTGAATACTTAGAATTTGCTGTATTTGTGTACAATTACAGCACAATAAATGTGTCACAAGAAAAAAAACAACAACTAGCTGGTGGTTTTCTAAATCAAGGACTGTAGCACTGATACGCAGTGGTAAAATATGGTGACATTATAGTGTTTCGCTGAAATTAAAGTGCGTATTTAAAAGACAATATTTATATTAAATGATCAAGGATGCAAACCTAGTTCTTCTACCACAGCATTTCAGCCTTGCATTTTTTTCTTTTCACTTAAAAGTACAGCTTGATCCTTGCCATTTCTGCAGTGCTGATATCATGCTATATGTTATCTTGCATCACATGACCTACCACCAAGCTTTCACAGCAGTTTTCCTGGAGGAATTGTTAAGAACTGTAATCAAGATACTTCCACCTGTGTTATGCCCTTACAACCACTTGTGGTGTCCTCCAGAGCTGACTACATAACACATACGGCTACTCGTGGCAGGTGGCGCTGCTCTTCTGGGCCATATATGCCTGGTGGACGGAGCACACAAGTATGGAGCTTATCACCTCCTTGGAGAGAGAATAAAACGTGATTTTCAGATAGCTTTGGTATCAACATATGGCTGACACATATTGTGTGAAAGTAAAGGATCAGTCTGACCATTCTATATGATTTGACTTCCTAGTAACTTGTTTTCATTTCTATATAAAATTGAATTCAATAGTAGTGAAAGACCCTAGCTTAGCAGCCTGAAAAATTGAATCCTTCTGACCACAGAAGAGTTTGAATAGGGACAGGACAAACCAAACTTTCCTATAGACATGCCTCCTGCTTGATTGACTTTTGCTATTTATTATAGATGTAAGTTTATAACGTACATATTTGTCCATCACTGTAGACGCAAGCAATACTGGAAGAAGATCATTCAATTTGTAATATTTAGACACCTTGCTGGCTTGCAGCTCAATGGTATCACAGAAGAATGGAAGAGGCTTTCAATTGAGTTAGAATATTTTAAATCAAAATGAATACTTTAAGCTCTACATGTGAATCAGTAAGTAGACTCTGACTCCTGAGAATAGGCGCAATTACACCTTTTATGTGGGCAAGTGTAATAGGCATTTGCGCGGTAGTTAATCAAGGATGCTAAAATTGAATCCCCACCTAATTTATGTTTGCCAACTTTTCATTTCAAAGAAATCAGTAGGGATAGCAAAATATGTATGTAAAAGCAAAAATAAATATTTCCCTTCCCATGTACAGGTAGATTTTTTGCACAGCTATTCATGCTTGTGTGACTTTAGAAGTCAACATGACCCTGATGTTGCCAATCTGTTTAAGAAACTGCAATTATTCTTGCAAGACACCTGCAAGCCTTTGGGGATTATGAGAAGGACCTGTTGGACAGTGCTTAGGGATTGGTATTATCAGAGAAGCTCGAAGCGATAGACTGAATGGGGAATAAAAGCACAAATCCTGTATCTGTTGTAAAATGGTAAAATTTTAAGATGATTTGAAGAAGCAAGGTTAAATTTTCTGAATTCTCCCATCTATTGTTTGCATATAATCTCATATTTGACTGGGTATACACACAAAAAAATTAATCATCCACCAAAGGGAGGAGTAGAAACAAACAAAAAAAAAATCCTTATTTCAGTTAATTTAAAGTATACTATTTGTTGACAAACGAGTAACCAGAAAATGGAATACCCATTAACACTACTAATGATAGGAAAAACCCAAATGCTTTGTATGTACCTTTGAGTAAAGTTCCATTAGCAGCAAGAACCATTTGGTCTGCAATTGCCTTTGTTCTAGAATAATGATTAAATTGCTATAAAGAAAGGCAGAACATGGTCAACATTTTTGTCACATTATTGCATCTGTAAAGGCAAACTTACTCTTTATGTCTGATAACATTTAAATCTAGCCAGCTTGTAGACATCAGCTGAGTAAAACCAAACTAGAAATAACAAGAAGATATAGCAAATATATACTTTGTTTATGACAAAGAAACTTATCAGACTTACATTTTAGTTGCACAAGTTTAGCTTCAGAGAGAATTTAAGTCCACTAGTATTTACTTAACTTACTTTTTCTGCTGGATGTACTGAAAAAATTAATATCAAGCCAAATGTTCTGGTGGGTCAGATAATTTTATTTTGAAAAAACATCCACTTTGAATGGGAAAAAGCTTTGTAAAACAGTAAGTTAAATATGAAATGAAAAATTCAGACTTTCCTAAAAATGTTTTCATTTCTTACTGAAACTATTTGGGAAGTTATAAATAATTCTCTCCCAACTGTATGTTTTACTATGAACTTTAAAAATTGCACCCAAGTATAAATAATAGGATTCTGGACACAGTTAGCGCATGCTAACCTCCACACGAGGTTATTTATATATCTGTTGAATTTTGTATTGCCATACTTTATACTAAAAAATATACCTAAAAATTACACCATGGAAAATTTTCCTACTCTCAGGTGGCGTAATCCGCCTGCTCCACCTCCCTCCACACCCCACCTACCTCTGCTGCTTGCTATTACGCGATCATCATTAGAGAAAACATACGATTAGGGCTCAGACACATGCAACTAAGTGCAAATTCCTGAAATGCCTTCTCAGAAGTCTGAGGTGCTGTGCAGGCTGTGCACAAACTGACATGTCCAACTAAGTATCTCAGGAGGCAACAACAGAGTAGTAGTCACTCCTATTTAGGATTCCTGGACACAGGATGTGCGTTCTAAAATTATAGCTTTTAACCGCAGGCAGTGTGCTGCGAGCAGGAAGGAACAAATGGGAAGAGTGGCCAGAATGCACTGAGCTTCATATTTCAGCTAGAAAATATGTCCTAAATGATCACGGCAAAGAAAGAAATGGTATTTCCGAGCAACGCTGAGGTGACTGTAACTACCTCCTGGCCTGCAGCAAGAAAGCAAGATTTGGGAACTTCAAAGAAGCAAAAACGGGTGCGAATAAAGATGTAGAATTTGATATTTAACAATATTCTTCAATGCAAAGGCTCACAGGGGCCATAACACTCAGCATTTACATAGCGGATGGTCCCCTGAAAGCCCTTCTTCTTAAAATATTCTTGTTAAATGTCACATTCCACTTTTCTTAGTCAATTTTAAGTATTTTGTCATCTCAAATCTGCCACTATGATTTGAGTATTTCTTCATTGATCATGGGTCAATTTTTATTAATGAAAAATAATTTCATAGAATTTGATGTGATCTATAGTAAAACAGCTTCTGCTCTCAGAACAGCCTTCACATAATCTGTCCTTTAGATCACAGTAAATGCCATGCCATCACATGAACAAAGTACCTTTTCCAGTGGAAAATATGGCACCGTTTCTTCATCTCCTTCTTCAATAGGATTCCCTCCAAATACCACATTCACTGTACTGGTATATATCAGCCTAGGGATATTTCTTTCTTTGCAGACTACAATGGTATACAAAATAAATGATTTTAAAAGAAAAATAAAGAGTGAGAAACAACATATGAACTGACAGCTTCTCTTTTTGAAAACAAACATGTAATATTTTATAATAATAAAAGTAATATTTTAATTTTAATATTAACTTATAATTTAACATAATATTATCTTTCAGCTGGAATTTTTAATCCCAAATATCTGCTATGTAAATATTAGATATTGTGGTCACCAAATGTGTTATGATTAGGTACCTGCAACCATCACCACTGGATTGTAGTCATCAGCTGGATAGAGGAATTTGGCAGGGGGAAAAAAATGCCTCCTTTACCTCAGAAACATTTCTTAAAACATTTTGCAAATTTCATTTTACAAATTGAATAAAAAGGAGACGAGTATGAACATTTCTTGTGATCAAATAGCACTGAAAACTCCCTGCTTCTTTCTGTAGGGTAATACTGTAGAGAACAGCCTGCCTGCGGATCATCATTATTTTTGCCTATTTCAGCAGTGAGCAGTAAGCAGTACTGCCTCTTGCGCCACAGTTTCATGGATGCCTGTGCCGGTAAGTCAAGTCATATAAGAAAATGTGCTAGCCCTCTCTGGTGTGTGACAAAACTGCATTGGTGTCAATCTGTTCATAAGTGACAACTGACATGTTAGCAGGAAACATACGTTGTTAGTGTATAATCAGTAGTACCTTAAATACAAATGAAATTAGTATTATATACAAAACAAAAGTCTTAATTATGGATTCCAGTCAGGTGTTAAGATATTATGTCTAAATTCTGCTGCATATATGTCATTGCAAACTTGAATAACATGAATTTCCTTTTCATTTAACAATGCTTCTAAAGTTTAAGTGAATAATATTATATTAATAAGGATTTTTTAGAATCTACAGAGCAGTCAGTCCAGAAGGCTGATTGGCTCATTTTGAAAATAATGAATGTGATTACTGTGTAGTAAATATTTAGAACAAAATACAATAACAAAGTCTATTATTAAAATGTAGATTAGCAGGTCCATGCTCCTCCCAGACTCTTGCTTTGCTGGGAGCCTACGGAAATTTGACATGACATGGTGCAGAGGTTGGGGTAAGAAGAAGGGAATATATGGCAACCTCTTCCCTCTAATTCATTTATGGATTTACTTGCGTATGATTTCACTCTAATTGTTCCTGCTTTTTTCAGTAATAACCCATGAGGCAGCATGAAAATGGGTCTAAATTAAAACTGCTTTTGCCATTTTGCTTTTTGATTTTTTTGCTATTTGGTTTTTGAGGGAAAAGCAAAGCAAAAGTAGCTTTGGTATTTACAATACACTTCGAAATGTTCTTTCTGGAATTGCATAAACAGAAAGAAATCTACTAACATTTTCCAGGAAGAGTAGTTAAAAATCAGTATATAATAAAAAGGGATCACATTTAGACAGATGAACAGAAAGGATAGAAGATTTTCTGTATTAACGTGATAAAACAATAGCTAAATATACTTAGCACGTCTATGGCTCCCATCACCAAATGTTTACAACACAACAAACAGTACAATATCTCTCATGTTATTTCTATGAGGAAAGAGGATAACACTTCTCCATTTCATAGAGTAAAGGGAAAAAATAACCAATACATGGAGGAGAGTTTAAGTTGGTCTGCCAATGAAGTCCAGATTGAAACCTATCCCAATCCAAACCAGTGGCAAACCTACCAGTTTTAATAGGACCTTACATCATACTCTGAAAGGAGGGAGAGAAGAGCCTCAATTTACTGCCAAATCAACACAGGAAATATCCAATTAGAAGGTTTTTTAATTAATGGTTTGGATCAGATGCAAAGAAAGAAAATCTAGGTACATACCATCAATTATTATTTTTGTGCCTCCGACATTTATGGATTCAATCTGGTCTTTCTTTTGAAGCTAGAAATAGAGTTTGCACAATATCTAATTAATTGAATAAGTCACATTCACAATACAATTGTTACAATTGCCAGATCTAGAACAGCTGTGGCCTTTTTGTGATGTATGTGTTACAGTTCTCTGTCCTTCTGACATACAGTGATTCCTAGCAGTCCTCATTGTTGTTGTCTTGTTCAGTGTATGAATAAATAAAGTTGAAAAATGAAAGATAAAATGCATCTGAAAGGAAATTATAATGCTTTCATTTTTTGTCACACCCCAGATAATCCATGATACAGAAACAGGAATTACAGGCAGGGGTTATGCTCCCTGAAAGCTTTCGCAAATTCTTGTTCCAGTGGCAATCTATCCTGTTCCTAGAAATAAATTAGTATTTTCATGAGTTTTTTGATAACACTCTCTGTGAGTATCACTGTTATTCAGCATAACCATACTGAGTTGCTGGTCTGTTTCCTCATGACTATGAGTTCACAAGAAGAAAATGCATCACCATTAGTTCTAGAGCAATATTGTCACACTTCTCCATATTAGAGAAAAAGGATATGCCTTCTTATCCAAGATCTTAAATCTACGATCTCATTTTTCTAGAGTATTTTGTGTAGTACATTAGTTTCATGCTTTGACATTTATTATTTAAGGAATACCTCCCTTGTTGCCTGTATTGGATGACTTGACCTTTATAACTAATTTCTGTCTGACACATATATTACATAATTACACTCTTTGCTACATGCAGACAAATTTTTTGCTTTCACAAGAATAAAGAAAAAAAATGTTGGGAAAATTGTACTTGCTTGTTCTAATCCTGACATTCCACATGCAGCCACATGAAAAACACAGTCAACCCCTTCACATGCTTTGAACACTGCATCATAATCTCTCACATCACCCTGTAAAGTGAGAAAAGAATGGATTTTTGGCTGGTAGAGCTTGTTACATTCTCTATAGAATTAGTATTAACTATGGGTGTTAATGAAAATCTAAAGTCATTCTGATCTATTTTTCACAATACTTAACTAGCATTAAATAAAACATTTTAAGTGGAGAAAAATCCATGACTAAGAATTTTGTCAGTATTTTGTTGCAAAACAAATATGACTCTCGTTCGCTTCAATTATAATGCGTATTTTCACACTTAGTCCTGCAGCCTGGCAAAACTTGTTTGACTTGAATGGGAGCAGCATATGCTTGAGGGCTGGAGAATCAAGCCCCAAGGACAACAAATCACAGCAGGAAGGGTTCAGCTGTTTGCCATGGAATAACCAAATAAGAGAACTCCTCTTCTGTTAGCACCTCAAGATCTGACTTGTGCAATCTGGACAAATGTCTCTTTGCCCATCTAAGCTTTATTTTGAGTGCACTGCATGATAAATTTAATTACAGTTTTGTGCAAGATTAAAACAAAAGACTACACACTATATGCATTTAATATTGTATTAGTATACATTAGTGTATTATAATCACATTATATGAAATGCTATATAGTACTGAACACTGTACTGTATTAAATATACACACACTATATCTAGTATCCAATGCTATGCTGTGCTTAGAATATTATATTGCATTTTTGTGTACCAGGTAATACTATATGAATAATACTCCACATACATGTCAATAAAAATATAATACCTTTCTTTTCAGAATTATGATATTTCAAAATATTAGATATTATTTAATTTACTGTAATAAAATTGATAGAATAATCACAAAAAAAATGGTTGGTGGTAATATTAAAAGATAATCTAATCGGTCTTTAACCTCAACTTGTTTCTTCTGAGTATTTCACCAATATGGCTGACTTGCACTTCCTACCTTCAATCAACTGCTAAAATAGCTAACCAGTATAAAAGATATTAGCAATATCCAAATCACTGATCAAGGCTCAGATCTCTGAAGTGACTTATTACTTTATTTACTAGGACTCTGTAGTTCCATCTTCTAGGTAATTCACCTATACTTTGTAATATTTATCCTTTTAAAATTGAATTATAAAAAAACTGTTCTCAGAAGACCGTTTGTCAGATCTCTTGAGTCTGCTTTAAAAGATGTAAATTGCCATCAATCCACCAACTTAAATCAAATTATGTGGATTTATACCATTAACAAATCAAGCTCATGTTTTTTGAATGGTTCCTCAATAATACTTTATCTCTCTTCCATATTCTGTAAAAGCTGTTTAGGAAACTGAACATAAGAACAACCATCCTGGGTCAGACTAAAGGTCTGCTTAGCTTGGTATTCCGCCCAGCACGGCCGTGCAGAGCAGTATCATGCATCCCCTTTTGCCTCCCTTGCCGCCTGTCCCACACGGTGACGTAGCTAGGAAAAGAAAATCTGGCATCACCTCGATAGCCCCTGGGACAAAGATCCCGTGATCACTTTCAGCTTTGCCATCAAGTTTCTAGTTCTAGTGGTCGAAGAGTTCTTACACTAAATGCTCAGACACGATCAGCTGAATGATACCCTATGGCTAGCTAGAACTTGTGCAAGATGACAGGAGTGTGCAGAAGTGCTAATGCCCCGTGCACCCAGACCCCCAAACCTGAGTGGGTGAAGCAGCTGTGAGGCGTTGGTGCTCTCCACATTAGGAAGTAGTGGGGGATGCTGTCCTCCACCGGTGGCTGTGAGCCATTAAATATTTGAGGTCTCTTTCATTTCCCCTCTTTTGCAGACATAATCAATTCCTTGAATTGTTAAGAATCAAAAGGAATCAGTGCCCATAAATGAGTGCCCTGGGAAGAGCAGGAACAGGGCAAGCATATGTGACACTTTACCCCAGAATATTCTTCCAGTCTCCAAGTATTTTCATTCAGAAAATTTCTTGAGCCTAATTTAGCTTACCTATTTAGTCATCTCCAATGAAACTAAGTTTTTGGTGAGGCTTTGTACATGCCTTTTACCCACTGCATGAAAAAAACATCTCTTTTTGTTTGTATTGAACTGACTCCTCATTTCACCTGATGGCCCTTCCTTCTTGTACTGGAAAGGACAGTGAACCGTCAATCCCTATCCGTCTCCATGCCACCCACAGTTTGTAGAGCTCTCCCGCTCCCAAGTCATCTCTTTCCCAGACTGGAAATTCCCAGTTTCCTCAGTCATTCTCTGCACAGCAGTCATTGTACATTTGTGATCACCTTTATTGCCCGGTCTTGCTCTCAGCTTTTTACTCCAAATAATTTCCCTGATCAGTAAACTTTGTCACTTCATTGTTCACTCCTTCACCTAGGTGAGCTACGAATGTGTTGAATGGCACTCCCAACACAGGACTCTTCAGAACTTCACTGGTGACATCGAGAGAACTGACCACTTGGACTCCTGTTTGCTATCTCTTAATCAGTTACTTAGGCATGTGAGGACATTTTACCAGGATTTCTTGTTGTCCTCAAAGGCTTTTCAGTAAATGCTTTTATCAAAAATCCTTTAGAGGAAGCCTTGCATAAAAGTAGTACAACTTTATTTCACTGCTGTTAAACATGTAATTTCAACATACCTTGAAAAAATCTGCTCCATTTGGAATTTCCCATTTAGGTTTCCGTACATCAAACAGAACAACAGCAATTCCTGACCTAACAAGAGCACATCCCAGATTGTATCCCAGGTAGCCTCCACCTCCTGTCACCATTGTCTTTCTGCTTCTGTTAACCAGTGGTCCAGCATGGTTGTTCAGTTTGCTCTCACATGGTTGGCTGCTGTGGAGCTCTTCTGTAGATCCTTTTTGCATCACGACTGCAAGATAGGAGATCTCTTGAAAATGCCTGGATAACACTCTGAGAGCTGGGTAATTTCAGTAAATTTCATGTTACAATGCTCCTTTTGTGACTATACTATTTTTATTTATACATTTTTATTATCTTAACATGTTTAAAATGTATAAATTCATAATTTTGGTGATGGTATTTCTATGTACAATGAGTAATGAGTCTGAATACCTTTATATTCCAAGATTTAGTCTTTTTCTCATACCCACAAGTTTCATGTTATATAGAAATGAAGAGAAATTGCAGGATTTTAGAGACATCATAATTACCTAACCTTTCTGAATGTTTGGTATATCAAACATTTTATCCTTGAAAACTCACTGTCTTCTGATATATTATTGCCAAATAGATGTTAGCCTACTAGTCATGAAAAAAAAATAGATAAGGAATATATGAAAGGATTGGTTCTGCTTTTAAAATCCACTTTATTTTACATTTGGGTCACAGTTCTTCAGTATTGATAAAAATTCGTTACCATTTTAAACTCTTCTGGTTACACACTAAATACATTGAGTTTTCTGTCCAGTTCTTACTAACTTTTGTCCATATTGTTCTCATTAGGGCTTTCATATATAGCTAAACTGACAAGGAACAGAAGGGATAAGCCATCTGCCCTGTGGATTCATCTCCTTGGGAAAACTGATTAGAAAATCATTCTGTGATAAGCAATTCCACAGGAGTTACCCATCTGTACACTTTGTTCTGTATTAAAAATGAGTTTATTCTACAAAAATCACTTCTCTTTAGAAATTTTCTCATATTCTGCAATTAAAATGACTGGTATTCCAGATCACAATATACTCCGAGAAATTAGTCCAGTTAATTTTCCCACATAGACAGCCCCTATTGTCCTGATTCCTTGCATGGCATTTGCACGTTAGGATCTAGGCTCTTATGTCCCCAAATAGAAATCCAGAATAAATACATCTGAATTAAGTCACTGTAAAGTGGGAGCCAAACCGGGTGCCTGCCAGTCTAATATAGGAGCACAGACCCACTTCCTGCAGGTTATTATGGTTTTCTCATAGCTGGAGTGGGTCCTCATAGCAACATCCCCACGCCTGGGAGTACATCATCTTCCACCAGCTGGGCATAGATAGTTCAGCATAGTTTACTCTGTTGTTTACACCAGGGTTCAGCAGAGATTATGCAGAAACTGGGCATGATTGGCAACTGGCAGCTGCATCACTTCCAGGGTGACAAAAAAATACTAGAAAAGCAACAGAAAATGCAGCCCACAGTACACAAAGTTACGGACTGCTTTTGCCATTGCCTAGTTAAGAAAAATATCACAAACAAAATTATAAAAAATTATTTTCTGCATTGTTTTTTAGATTTCAGACACAGGGAAGTAAGTATCAGGTTCTCCATGCTGTTATACTGTTTTAACACCAATCTCAGCTCACTAAATTCAATGAACTGAGTGGCATAACAGAGTGGAAAAGATGAGCCCCTTATGTTGAAAAAAATCCTGACATTTCAAAAATGAAAAATAATCCACATTTCCAAACAAAATTTAAATTAGAACTAATATAATAAAACTAAAACAAGCATGCTTCTCTGGTTCAATCAAGAAAATTTAAATTTGCATCTCTAGATTATGCTACACAGCAGTTTTAAGCCATATAAAATTCTTTTGCCTTGTCTTCTGTGAAAAAGTACCTTTTTACGCACTGTAAGGAGAACTAAGGTCAAGCTTGTCACACATGCCATAAAAAGACATATTTGAAAAATGGCATATATTTGAATAGTTGTCATTAATATCTCCTTATATTCTAAGTAAGCTGGAGGTTGTATCAAAAAGATTGAAGATTTTGCTAGAAATCTCTTTCTTAAAAAGCACTAATAGCATTAATATATTAATCTGCTTCATAGAATTAGAAAATTATTATCAAATTTTGAATGTAAACAATTCCCTGTAAGAAAATACTTATTTCCAGACTCAGTAACTTCCTTGTTTCTCTAAATTTATAGAAGCTATTCTGATTTATTAATTTATTCTACGTGATGAGCATAGTTACATCTTATGCAGTGCATGCGGTGTGAGTTGCTCTTAGCTCCCCTACTGTTATTTCAAATATTAGAAATGCAGAAATTACTTCCCATAAAAAGTTAGAGCCAAACATTTCACATTTTTAAAAATAGCTAAAGAAGTAGTAAGTACCCTTGGTAGAATCCTGGATGTCAGCGTTCTCCCAGTCCTTCCTGTCCAAGTAAGATGGTGAGACTTTTCTTTGCTGGACAATTAGTCACCCAAGGGCATCAGGTACTCTCAGACAGACAGAGATGTTCACGTGTGCTCAGGCCCTTTTGCTGTTCCTGCTCCTTTGTAGCTGGGGGCTGGGCTAGGAGCCAAAAAAGGGCAGGGCTTAATTCGTACCTAATTTACGTTCCTTTTCAGGAAAAAAATGAAATATTTTCTCCACATCAGACCCTTCTAAATAGGATGACATCTCTTACTGTTACCTGGTAAAAGTATTGATAAGACACTAGACAACACAAATATACTATTGGTACCATCGTTCTGTAGATAAATTGTACTAGACTACTAAAACATCTCACACTTTTTAAAAAGTACAGAGAAAAGGGTTCTTTACTAAAGAAAAACAGGAAAGAAATTCTTAACACTAATGTTAGTGTTCACAGTTGTGTGAAACTTTGGTAGGATACATCTCATCTAGCAGCACAGTGAATGGAAATACTTTCTCCTTCTACCTACGGTTTTCAATCTAAATTCGGATAAAGAGAAGAAACAAAAATCTCGTTTGGCAGCGGTGCTTAGCACTTTCATCCTGACTTTTTTATCTTCATCCCCAACCCAATTATGTATTTGCAAAGAGGCTTAACTGTAGGCACAAGGGTTGTTCTCCAGCTTCCAAGATGAATGAAATACAGGCAGCAAACTAACTGGTGCACAACAGAACAGGAAAAGGTGATTTACTATTAAATAATGCATTTATAATGAATAATGAATTAAATGATTAATAATTATAGAAGTTCTCTGATCCTAAGATTTTAAAGCACTTTAAAAACACACATCCTTTTGCAAATTAAACAATGAGAAACCAAAGCCAACATTTTTAAATGGGTGTGTCTAAAATTAGGTCTCAAAGCAGTAGTTAAGATGCTAAAGAAACACTCCCAAATCTAAATATAAATTACTACAATTTTAAATGTTGGCATGTTAGAAATATCTCAAGTTCATAGGTGGCTTTTCAACTTAAATGTAATTTAATGTTCATGTGCTGACAAGAACTCAAACTGACACCTAGGCAAATATATTTTAGCATACCGTATATGTATTTAAGTCCCTGTAGTCTGCATTAGAACTAGAATCTTTGAACCCGTCAAGCTAATCTGCACTTCTCAGATTGCCAGATGATGCCATACTAGCTCAGAGTAAAACCCCCAAGAAGACCAAATTATCTCCTTTGAGCTGTCCGCAGCACTGATAGCTTTTACCATTTAATCCAAGAAAGAAAGTGGCTATTCTATCCCTGGACTACTACAGAACTCCTCCACAAGTCAAAGCAGCTGGTCAGTTTATTCATAGCATATCAATCCCTCATTGCTCAGTGAAAATCAACAAAGAGTATTTTAACTTGGCTTTGGGTTCCACCTTAGCCAGAAGGAGACGCCTCAGAAGAGCTTTCAGAACTGGTATTTTGTACCTCTCCTGTTATGCTTATTCTCATATCTTTAATGAAGAAGAGGGGTGGCCATATTTTATTCACTGCATCCTGCTAAGTCTTTTTGAAAGAAACAGAAGCTAAAGTTAAAATGAGAACAGCTGCTGCATTAAGATTTAAGCTTGCTTTTGGTCTTGAATCACACCTCTATACTGCCCTTTTCTACTTTTTCTCCTATAACCACTCAGAGTTCACGTAGGCACACAGGAATAAACAAAACATCCAGTACTTCTAGGAGATGACTGCATAAAATACAACAGGAAGGTGTCAGAGAATTTGCCCGTTTGTTTACACGGAGAAGGTCCACATTTCTGAAATGTTATGTTGGCTTATCGAAATGTTACTCACATCCAGACTATAAAGCAATGTTGAAATGTAATTGCACTGTCTCATAGAGGAATCTAGTAAGTTTACACAAGCTGATTTCAAATCACGTACCGATAGATCCACTGATAAATCTGAATTGAGTAAGAGTGAGTAGGACTCAGGGCATAAGAAAGACAAGACACTACATGTCTCCAGTATACAAAGGAACACTCTTGTCCCCATGCTAGTTCTGTGGGCACCAGTGCTGGGTACTGGACCACAGAGAGGTATTAGGACATGGCGTAGGAGACAGATGTGTGGAGACTGGGGCTTTGTCCCTTTCATTCAACAGGTCCCATTAACGTCATAGGTCTGCATTTTCAGGCCACAGAACAGGAGCAGTGCTCCAGGTGTGAGGTAATAGCAGCCTGAATGAGGGTTTTTAATTATGTGGAAGATACTATGCAGAAAGGAGCCTTTAACAGAGATGTAACCAAAGAATACAGAGCTAGACAGAGGTCTGGGTTAAAGTGATGTTTGGCCTGAGTCATAGGCAGGATGGGATGTTCTGCAGTGCCCACAGGCAGAAGAATAGCAGAAAAGCTTAAGAGATTAAGCTCTCTCTTAAAGCTATGTCAAGGATAGGATTTTGCTGAAATAACTGCAGCATAAAAATATCCTCTCTTCATTTGACTTACTAAAAATTCTATATCCAAGCTCTAAATTAGTAGACTTGTCCAGGCTCATCATGTGTTTGAACACCTCCTTGTGTACTCGTTCACATCCAGACGCCCAGTCATATGTACTGACACAATCATATGAACTCAGCGTGGCAAGACTCGTTTGGACAGCGTACCAAATAGCTGATCCTCTCTGCAACCCCGAAGAAGTCTGGACAGATCTGTTGTAGGGTGTATGTACTTTTGACTAAAGGTACTTAGCTCTTTGTGATTACAAAAACAATCATCCTCATAACAAGGAGTGAGTCTAAAAAAACTGAGAGCTGAGAGAAGTGAAGTGACAATGGTGAGGTATTCACATTTTAAGTGAGAGATGACAGAAAATGTTAAAAATAATTTAAATCAGAAGGTCTTGCAATGTTAATGGAAAAGAGGAAAAGAACAGAACTCTCCTCTAAACATCATACCTTGCTGTGCTTAGAATTTTTGCTTCAAAAAGAGAAATCATGGGATCTGAATTTGGAAAAGGAAACTTAAGAATGTTTATTTTTCATATAATCAAATGCTAAACATTGGTACATATCAAATATTTCTAAGGAATAAAGTAATCCTTAAAAAAGTTTCCCAACACAATATTCATGCAACAACAGATGTAATTTAATACCCAAACTATGCATCATTCAAATGCAACTTTAAATACTTTATGATAATACAACATTCTTCACATTCCTTGCTAAGTTAGAAAAGTAAGATACAGAGGTAAAGCAACTTACCCATGTCACGCTGTAAGTCCATGCCAGAAGGGAAAAGAAGATGCAGATCCTTATTCCTGTTATTAGACAGAAGGCATATTTTTGATGCCTAATATACCAGAAGAACAACTGTATGCTAGGACTAAGTTAAGATCCTTTGGGCAGTAAGCTCCCTCTGATTTTTCAAATAGGCAAAGATATTAAGTGTTCATTACTATGCATTTCAATAGCTTGTCTTTTGTAAAGACATTGTTTCTGTATAGCAGTGTAGTTATACATTTCTGTATAATATAACAACAGAAGAAAGTTACAAATACACATTTAGTAAAGATGATACAATGCTTTTTCTGTTTTTCTCATGTTCTGTCATCTGTTAATGGCTTTTTCTTTTTAATACTAGCAGACAGAGTGTTTCTAAAACCAACAATATCTAATACTTTAAACATGTTTTTCCTCCTAAAAGAAGTCTGAAAAATCAAGATTTTCTACTATATGCTTCAGACAGCTAGCTGCAAAGCTAAAAGATCAGATTCTTCTTAAATCCCTCAATTCTTCATTAACATACATAAACATTCTCACTCTATTCCTTCCTTTTTCCTGTGACTTTGTGTATTTATGCGTGTTACAATTCTGCATATTTCACCATTTCCTCATGGAAGGAATAAAGCACACATAAATACTTCAAAGCACAGCCTTGGAACATGTTATATAAAATGCTTTTTAAGTTACGTTGTTCACGTTTACTTTGCATTCGCGGTTGCTTTTCATGCTACACAGCTTGATTTACAGATCAAATGAAATGATAACTATGAGACTGCATTGCCAAGTCAGGGTGGAATTACAGAAAAGAAACAAAGCAACTTTGAACAGCAACAATGAACGTGCCCTTTATCAGCTCTTAGGTCTTGTTAGAAAAGAGACAGTTTATGCAATATTTGAAAGGAAGGAATACAAATGCATCATAAATAAAAATACTGCATTAACTTGTACTGAATAAAGGCATGTTTCTATGCAGGGGTGGCAACTTGGCTTCTTACATATAGGAATCACAGTGAAAACAAAAAACCACAGGAGCTATATAGATATGCAGGTTTTAAAAAGATTATTGAAGACCAGTCCTAATAGGTTCCCTTTTAATTCCAAGGTTTTCTAATGGTCATTGCACTGGAAGAGAGAAGTAGAGATCATCATTACTACTACATGGTTTGTTTTCATACCCAAAAAACATTGGCGGAATTACGAGGGCATGGGAGGTGGCTTAGGATGGATGGAAGAGGAGGATCTGTTTTGCACTATGCCAGTCAGATATCATTTAAAATCTTGTCATAACTTCTACCAAGTTCCATTTACAAAGTTCCATTCGCCTCTGTTGTTACTAACCCAGAAATCGTAACATAAGCTGCAGAACTTTCCAAGTAGGAAGGGAAAAACCCTCTAAAAGAGATTAAGTTTGTTATTTGCTAGTTATTTCTCTATTAAGAGTGAGCCTTGGTACCATATTAAATGTGGCCACAATGACAGAGGCAGCCCATATCACTGAAAGCATGTAAACTTGTGGCTTACAAGGTCGGCCTAATCTACCTATCAAACTCTGGGTAGAAATTAAGATTAACTGATGAAGTCCCACATGATATGAGTCAGGGATTATCAATCTCATATGGTAGTTCCACCAGTGCATTCAATAGTTACCTAAAACCTAGATTCTCTTTACTGTAACAGAGACAGGGAAGGAATAGGGTGTGTTTAATGCTGGCAGGTTTCTGGAATTGGATTTTCCTTTCTTCCTCAATTTGTTTCTTCTTTTTTTTTTTTTTAAACTATTCAGAAAGCAAACATCTAATAAGCATCTGTTTGAGATGGTTTCACAGAGGGCTGAAGTTCGATGGAATGAAAAGTATTGTATATACATTTAACTGGTTGAGATGCATTAAAATGATTCAATGAAAATTCTTGTGACTTAATTGTATTAACAAGTTTGGGTGCCTAAAGTCTTGGAACTTTGTAGTTACACATCGAGATACACACTAAGTAGATAACATGCTTATAAAGCACAGAGAGATTCTTACAGGACAGAATTCTAAAGGACACAGCACAACACACCCATATTGCTGTTAACTTCCTTAGAAGCAGCATGAACTTCCTGGGGTTGACTCAAATTCAGGCATATTTAGACGGAGTAATTTGTTACTATCCCAAGCTGTCCCACCCTTCTTCTGAAGGTTGTTGTCCCCTGAAGCAGGTATGGCTGAACCATGCACAAAGGAGTTCCTGAACTGCCAATCCATACTAAGCTTTTATGAACATCTGCACCAGTTAACTGTAGCACAGCAGCTGGAAGTTGACTGTAAATTATGGCAGTACATGAGCTGTTCCACATGGAAGTTACCCACTCTTGCTGCAAAAACAGCACTCTTCTGATAGGGGGTAGAACACACACTTCGAGGTAGCAACTGGCTTAGCCATTTGTCTTTATTTCATTACATGCAAATCAACATATTCAGTGAGTCACAGCAATGACATGACTTACAAACAAGCTGGCAGAAAAATATACATCTTTGTCAATTATAAAACTCCTCTTTTATTATGTCTTGAATACAGTGAATTGCATTCCAGGAAAGCAAATGACATATACATGACAGATCAACATAGAAAAGTCATTAATCAGGTCATCATAGCTGAACCATCTCCTTAAAATGTCTTCCTGACTAAGTAGCCCTCAGATTGATGGGAGCAGGTAGGATGGGAGTTTCCAGGTAGGTAATAGGCAGGAGACAAACTATATTTTAAAGGAAGGAGCTGCTCTGAGTAGATAGCAGGACTGACCAGCCTGCAAGACAACAAGGCTTCAGAAGCATGGAGAGGCTGCACAGCCCGAAAACACAAAAAAGTGAAGTTGGAAGGGATGCAATGGCTAAATACTGTAACACCTGACTATTTTATAGCTTCTGTGGTTACACAAATTCTAACATCAGCATTTGTTCCTTACTTTTCAGTTGCATTTTTCTTGAACAGGAGACTTAAAAGCCCTTAGCTCACACCACCAGCAAAGAGAAGACTCCTGAATTCCTAACACCTACTTTAAGTCTGGGAGCATGCTCAAGAGAACCAGAGAAACTCGCTATGCTCTGCCCACAAAAACAAATGACCAGTCTAAACCAAAACAAACAACTGAGTGATGAGATGAGTATTAGTGTAGGTTGCTGTGAACTTAGGATTACATAGATCCATTGACGATCAGTCTATAGAGACACTATGTAAACGGAATTGTTTTGAATGAGTAAAATCTCTGAACACCAAATACTATACAGGAAAAAAAAAGGCTGTAAATGAGAGGTGTGACAGATTGCAATCTAACACAATACACTGAAATATTCTGATGCTTATGCACATTTGCAAAATCTGACATGTTCATTACTACCTTATTTCATAAAAAGTCTCTGATACCGTTTAACATATCTGCCCAAGTCTATTTCCTTTTAAGGTTCTTTTAAAGGACCTTTATAAAAATATCAGAATCTACGCTACAGTATTGTGACATTTCTTAAATCCTCCGAGGAATAAATAAGAATCTCTTTTTGGCAATATAAGAAACCTCATCCTTTCTACCTGGATTTACTGTTTTAACATTTCCATTAAATCCACTCATTTTATCAGTGATCATCATCTAATATTTATATACCCCAAATAAAAATGTAACTAATCCTATTAATTTACAATTAACATTTTCATATCAAAGCATCTCAGCAGTTATACACATACCAACATATATACTAATAAAATCACAGAAAGTGATTCATAGCACAAAGCACCACTTTAACTGCAGTATTCCACAGTAGGCTGGTACTAACATGGAACGCGGGAGTCAGCTGTTGCAGAGCATAAAACACTAAAAAGAGATTTCTATGATAGAAATAATTTTTAATTCTTTACAGAGACAAAACAGATGGAGGAACAGAAAAGATAACATCTCACATATCAAAGTATATCCAATCATTCCCATCAGCTGGCACTCAGGAGATGCAAATGGCTCCTGAATAAACTCTCATCAAGTATCTGAATTTTGCAGTTTGAATCCATTTTCATTAAATATTACATATATTAAACACCTGAGATGAATTCCTAACCCTCTGAAAGACAACAGTAAACACCTACAAAATACTAATAAGCTGTCATTGCAGAGTTCCTAATTAAAAAAAAAGTGTATTTCATAAATCAACTGGAAAAATATATGCCTCGTTACTGCAGTTAGCTTAAACTGGATTTTCTTATATGGTACTTGCAAACATATTTTTAATCTTTCTAGGACAGGAAACATGTAAGAACTTAACAGAATTGCTTAGAAGACTGGCAGTGTCTGGTTATACAAACATAACCAGGCTTTATCGGCAACAAGATATGACATGTTTGCATGTCTGAGGGTTTCTGAATCATCAACTCTTTCTCTACTGCCAACATAAAAAGTAAAGAGTCAAATAATTATTAGCAAACTTCTTTTGGCAAACACATTGATTTCAAGCTTTGTTTTCTGCACTAAGGTTATTTCTTGGACTTCCTACGCAAAACTGGCATAAAGAATTCTCTTTCTAGTATCAGCCATCTGTCCCACCTGTTAGGCATAACAAGCACCAGCAAAGAAGTCTCAAACCACTGCTAAAAAAGACAGCTTGGACATACCACCAACTGATTGAAGCAATTATTAGTATGATGCAGTAGAATAGAAGAGAAACAAAAGTTGTGATCCTGTATAACTATTAATTATATTAGAAATACATTACACTTTTAAAATTTGTATTAGCTATATTGAAAAATATTCTCTACTTATGTTTAAACTTTGGAGAGTTCAGGGCTTGGTTTGAGTCCTGCAAAGTCTGCAAGTGGAATAAGTTAGCAGCACTTATCTGTAACTTCATCTCTTGTCGGAAGTTCAGAGACAACAAAAAATACATCTTCTCTCTTTCTGCTTGAAGGTGGAAGCTTTAAGCACACTCTGGAAAGAAGCAGACTAGTGGTACCACTCCAAACCTCTTCAGCATCTTTTCTTCTTCTAAAATTTAATCCTACAAGTGAAGCACATGAATAGTTTTTTAAATACAATTCAAAATATATAAACTGCATAGGCTCACCATCACCCCTGACAAAATGATAATGGAAAAAAAAAAAACCCACCACCTTAATTAACTTCCAATTTTCCTTACTTATGTGTTTAATCATGCTACAATGCTATGTACTTTCTGAAGTACATTAACAGGAATGTCTTCCTATACACTTTACAAGCAATACAGTTTACTTGGAAGGTTGAAGACTGTGGAACACTAGCCTCTGCCTATACATGCCTGTAACAACTTCTTGCTACTACAGCATGGTTATATATCTGTTTCCTCTCCAAGCATCTCTCTTTAGTGATTAGCCCTTATATGCTTGATCAGGCTCCAGTTTCCATTCTCCATGAAGCAAGCATTCTTAACCAGCAGGTCTGACTGGATTTTTTTTTCTTCTCTTTGAATGACTGGACAATGTTTGTAAACTAAAATACAAACTACAGCTATAGAAACAAGGATTTTAAAAAGTCTCACTATATATCTGCCTTACCCAATTCCTTGATTAATATCTTGGCAGGCCTAAGTTCTCTAGTGCAACACTCTCTGTAGTTGTCTGCATTGTCCACTTTTTCCCCTCAAACAGCTCTGTGACAAATGCTTCTGTCTTGTTTAACCCTGAGAAAGCAATTTCTCTTTTCCTGTAATTTTCACTTTGCCAATTTAAAAGCAGCATGTTGGCTTTGTGAGAGGTTTAGTCTGTCCAGCTGCCTCACCCACAACTTTGTAACAATAGTCCAGTGTTTGCTGAGGCTCTCTTTACTATTAGTGGGGTCTTTTTTCAGTCAGCCTTGTTCATTTAACGGATAAGTCATGCAGCTCGTGTAGCAATTGTTTTTACAGCCATTACACCTGGTCCTAACCCTCTAATGTGCTTAGCAGTTTGCTCTTAGAAAGAGTTAAACCATTAATAACTACAAATACACATCTGCCTTGCTCCTTTCACCCCAAACATAGTTCTTGTTGAACTGTTCTTTGTGTATATTAGGTTTTACTGTGGACCAGCTCAGCTAAGAACTAAAATCATTACAAATGTTTTCAACTTTGGAAAAAGTCACTGCTGAAAATTAATACATTTTACATTAGGCTTATGAAACATTATCCTTCTACTGAAATACGTGAACCACATGTAAAATATGATCTATTTGTGGTGACTATTTACCTGAGCACTTTTTTTAAAGCCTGAATTCTCCTTTTGGTTTATATTCCATTTTTGTAGTAATAACCTGTTTGAAAGAAAAACAAAACCCAAAAAATTACAGCAGTTTTTCATAGAGGCTTATAGTAGCTTTGTATCTCTGTTTAGCCATGATCTTGTGTAACAGAAAATATTTTCACTGAGGAGCTATAATGGATTTTAAAACTCTTTGCAAGTACTTTTGCCTACTATTATTATTGAAATGGCACTTTCTGGTTCTGGTTTGGCAGTTAGGAAGCGTAACAATGAAGAAACATACGGATCAATACAATTTAACTATCCTCCACTCCCTAGGCAGGTATCAAAGCTAGCTCTGAATGATACCAGAAGCGGCAGGGAATGGTGTGCCACCTGAGCCAATTCAGTTCACTGAGGTAGAGATGGGATGCAGTGCCAACATGGCTATGCTGCTTCCAGGAACTGACTTATCTCATTTGGAGTCCGCTGGGATACCTCTGCCTGGTGTCACATTGTACTGTTATATAACTGTTAACAGAAAAGGGAAAAAGAAACTTCACGTTGAGGGAGGATGCTGAAGAAAAGATGAGGAAGAGAAAAGAAAGGGAAACAAACCTGAAGAGTGTTGGCAGAACATTCTTATTCTATGGAGGGAAAAGGAAGCTGAAAATTACAGTAAAGAAGAAAAGAGGGGGAAGACACAGGACAAATTCTGGTGGGCCCAAGACTTAATAGGGAAAGGAAAAAGATTGAGAGTCAAATTATTTAGGAAAGCAGAAAAAGACTGAGATTGAGAGGAGAATGATTTTGTCAGATCCTCCAGTAAATCAGGAAATGTAAGAAGAATGAAGAGGAAGGCTTAGGGAATCTTCCCAGAAAAAGGCTAGTAGAAACTTTACAGGTCTTTAGAGGCAAAAAGAAAGGGAGACTGATGGTAACTTGAAAAGTAAATGGGTTGAGATGGGATTCTTTGAGAACAGAAGAAAGACCTCAAATTATTCCATGCAGAGAACATAATTCTAGCAGACAGAGAATGGATGACGATGCAGTTAGAGAAGTCAGGATGAGGTAGGATAGAAGGAGCCCATACAGATTTTGGAAAATAAAAGTAATTTGCATTTCTGAGCATGAAGTCATACTAAAGGAAGAGGTACTAAAAAGAACATTGCATCACATTAACAAGAGTGAATTTTCTCTTTTAATAATATACAAAAAGAGAAATACATTGATTTGGCAGATGACAGAACTCAGCAAAGAGAAGAACAACTTAATGTAATTTCTATTTGACATAAGAAATGGAGGGATGACAACTGAGAGAAAACAGCAGCCCTGAAGTTTAACACATTATTAGAAGCTGCTCAGATCCTTTACTATGATAGTAGCTAACTGTGTAAGACCTTAAAACTAAATCCCTCTGAAGCAGACAGCTTGCTTGCATGTCATTTTCCAAGCCTCAAAAAACTACCAAAACTGACAGTACAAGAAAAGAAAGAGCAATTCTTTTTTAAATAGCAGACACTGGAAGTCAGACATTCTTGTCTTGTTTTCATGAAATAAAAAAGCAATTATTGAAAGATTCTTGATAAATACTCACCTCAAAGATTTTGCCTGCTTTAAGAAACTTCTAGCTTTTGCTACTTCTTGAGTAAGTTTCTTTAAATCATCTCCTTCAAAGTAAGGGAAAACTGGATCCTGAAAACAGAATTAAAACATTCTACTTTAACTTGCACCTATTTATTATTTTCCATTTCTACCAATTTAATTAACTGACCCTAAACTCTAAATCTCCCTACTCCTATCTACTTGCAGAGAAGGTCTTGGTCTTACAAGGGGAGAGCAGAGCAACTCTGGATTGAATATGGTTCTGTTCACTAACATATTTTTCTGCTGTGGCAATCCCTGAGGTCTCCCACTGGAGCATTAAGGTGCTGAACACTGTATAAGGATTTTACAATTAGATAAAGGAAATACAACATGGTAAGGATAAGAAGGCACAGTAAAAGCTAAAGTTAGCTTAAAGCCCACAGTGTCCAGATACAAGATTTTTTTTGCTTCTCTTTCAAAAACTATATTGCATTGTATACTTCTTTCATGGGTTTGGTCACCTCACCAAGGCAGCTAGCAGAGAGGCAAAGCCAGATATTAAGATTTCTCCTTTCAGTTTCAGTGTGAAGTATCTTAGGAATCTTGTATCAATTTTTCTCATGATTTTTCTTTTTTAAATGTAGTTTGACTACTGATGAAGAACTAAGTTGAAATGAAACAAAACTAAACCTAACAAAACCAATCTATTTAACATACATCTTCATTATAAAGACCCTCTGTCAACATTCTGTGTGCTGCTAATTGTCCATCCACATCTCCAAAACCGCAATGGTAGCGCCCTCCTGTTTGGGAAGCAAGCTTCTTCAGAAATTCATTAGCTCCTCTGTTAACAACAAAGTAGTAAGTTACTTACGTAAATTATTTCTCTGAAAGCAACAACAATAGAAAAATAATTTCTAAGAATTCCTCAAAAAATATTACATTAAAACAAATAGTTCGGAGGACACTATTATAAACTTCTGTATCATTTCTAATTGTCAATTGCTAACGAAGAATATACACTGCTTAGCTGTCATAACCTCCAAAACCAGGCTATTTTTGGACAAGAGGTTCAGTGTAGCGATAGAATCAAAAAAAGAAACTGAACCAAGAAATCCAGAAGCCAGGCTGCCAGGTAAAGGGCCGTAATATTTTACACAGGGGAAGAAAACCAAAAGCTGGGAGACTCAATAAAGGGAAAGAACATTTTGTGCATGCCTCATACTTTATTCTCTTGCCTAAGCCTCTATTACTTGCCATTGTCCAATAAAAACCATTGGGATAACTGGTACAGTTGTAACTATATTCTTACTGCAAGTATGCTAAATCACACACTTTTACTGCCATTTATACATAATTTTAGAGTCCCGTCTCCCAAACACTAGCATTGCAAAGTCAAAAATAGCCATACATCCATTAATTTCAAGTAAGCTGCAAGGATTGATTCCATTCTAGAACTGGACACTAACATCTCCACAACTAACTAGGAGATTTCTTTGAAAGGAAGCAGTAGATTTTGCTTCAGAGTAACTTGTAGTCAGAAGTGACATCTTTCTCCCTTATTAGCAGATTTCCTTAACAGACAGTTATTGGCTACTGACCAGTTAACTAAATAATATGCAAATAAATTAACTCAAAATATTAACATAAATATTTTCATAAATACTTAAAGATTGCTTTTTCAACTTAGAACCAATAATTCAAAGTTTTTAGCATAAAGGAAGATAAATAAAAGCTTACAAAATAACACTCGCTTCCTGTCAAACCTCATTTCCAAAATCAGAAAGACCACAGACTATGTATCAAGAGGTGTACTGCTTCTCCCCTTAATGACTAGAAAAATTACATCCAAACTAACTGTCGTCTTTTGAGGGATTTAGCTTTAAGGTCTATTAGCTACCATAGCAGTATAGGAGGCCAATTTAATTTGGAGCAGTAATGGAGTTTTGAAGCAAATCCCCCAATTATTTTTGTCAACCACATGTTGGTTTGGCTCTCACAGTAGCTCTGTTGTGTGCAAACTATACTCCTTTAGTAGGAGACTAATCTAGAAACTCCAGACCACATATGCTCTCAACATGTTATCAGGTATTAGAGTGATTGTACTACCACATTCTCCAGTATACACCTAGCAGACATGCCCACAGATGACTCCTGAAACATCCAGAACTCTGAAAACACCCTGAAGCTCTACAGAATGGTCCAAGCATCGTGGTTTTGCCCTATTTTCTCATGACTATCAACTCTCAGACTTCCTTGAGATTCTGCTGGTCTTTCCTCATCCATCCTCACTCCTGCTTTGAAGTCTTTTGCGTTTCCTATGACGATATTTTCTGTTGCATGTTCACCTTCCTGAACATTTTATTTCTTCTGCTTTTTAATCTCTTTTTACAGCTCTATTCCATTGCTGTGGCAACATCCATCCCACAGTTCAGCAGGATGCAACCTGTTCAGCAGAAACAATACTGCTTGTCAGTTTGTGCTATGAGAGGGTCAAAAATTTCTCATGACAGCTGGATAACCCAACGGCATTATCCAGAAGTTATTAACCTCATGACTACCACTGGGACAGGAGGGTTGGCAGGCAATGCTGCATTCAATTCAAGAATACAAAGGCTGAGTTCTTGAAGACCTGGGACAACTACTGCATTTTGAGGTGGCAGAGTGGACATGCACTTGTTCTAGAAACCTTGAAGAGCTGGTGGCCTCTTTGGCTATCTGCTCCCTGCGTCACACAGCCACAGCCATGAATGAGAATCTAGAGGAGCGCATACTTTTTGATATTGTCCCATGGTCCCCAATTCTAGACTATGCAAAGATCCCTGAAAAGGAACATCCAGAGATATATCTTTAACCCACATCCCACCATGGCTGGCATTAGCACTTTCCTAGTGCTTCTGATTCGAGTCCAGGTAAGTGTATTAACTTTTTATGCCTCTATAGGGATGTGTATATGACAGACCTACAGGAAAGACCTCAGTGCTGCAGACTAGTGATGCGTATCACTTTTCTGTGTGCGTGAAGGCAACTCTCTCAAGGACATAAGCTGTGGGAGATGTAGGCCTTGTGGCAATTACCTGTGTCAGAACAGCCTTTCCAGTTCCCACATGTATGAATGTCTAGCTCAACCCTAGTGTTCAGTGAACTAAGCACATGGCACATTTTAGTAACACAGCCTTTTGACAATAAATAAACTAGTAATTTTAAAGACTTTTTTGTTGTTGTTCTTTCAAAGTATCATATACCTGTCTGTACGGCTAAAAGAAATGGTGTGGATTTTAATATCTTGTTTCTTTCTCAGTCTTTCAATTTCTTTCAAAATCAGACTGCAACTGGTGTCTGGTTTTCCATCAGTCAATACATACAGTGCCTCTATACCTTGGAAACTGAGAGCCTTCTGAAAAGCAGAAAATAAGCTTAAATAATTAATACATTTATACGAAAAGTTATACTCCAGAATGAAAACACTATTCCAATGATTTAAGATAGCTTTATATTTACCACATCATTAATCAAGTTAGTATTGTCTTTTCTTTTTCACTAAGTATGAAAGAGATCAAGGACATAAATTTGAAAAATAAATAAGTAGATAATTTGTAGCATAAGGCAATATATTCATAAGCAGGGCATCACCAAAAACTGACTCACTGAAATAAGCAAATTAACTGATTTTGGAGAACTGCGGACAGAAGATTTTTACATCACATTTTGTGGGAGTTAAAGATGCTTAATGTCTGAAAATGAGGCTCAGTAGGACTTGGTCTTTTTGTATTATGAAAACTTGCTACGGTAATTGACTCAGTGGACATCATGCCTTATAGTTCTACTGGACTTGATTCACCATGAATTCCATAAAATTTATAAGGAGATTCTGCAAGGGTGTCTAGAGCAAGAATAATTCATTTAAGGCAACATTTATTTTTTGATTTAAATTTTAAATCTCATGAAATTGCAAGTTTTTTCAGTTTCTGTTTAAATTATTATTACTAGTTAACTTCTACACCAAGAATTTTTATAGGAAAAAAGTTTCTTCACCTGTTACTGAAGTTCAAGACTTGTACTCAATGCCCGTGTGATTCCAACAAACACTGCTTTTTTAAAATCCCTGTTTGGCTCAGAGCAAATATATCACAGCCGCAGTTGTACATAAGCATCATTTGGAGCAACGGGCTATTTTCTCTCTCCAGAATTCTTTGAACACAAATATTAATGCAACTATTGATATTTCACATTTTTCTTAAGCTCAGTATGAGCAATGAATTCTAGTATCTATGAGCCCTGGAGACAGGAACAGTGGTTTGATTCCAGATCTGTTCAATTTTTTGCATATAAAAATGTTGTACGCTTTGACCAAATAATTTTCCTAAAACATTATCAGTCAGATGGAAGTGTTTTATCACAAGACATGATGTCTTCTCCAAAATGTGGTACACAATTTACTTACCTGTAAAGCCATAAGGATGCATGTATTACCATAAGCGTGGAATTTGGACACCCACTGCACAGCATCATGACACATTTTATCAGTTGCTTCTACAAGACACTCCTTCCAACTCTCTGTTTTTTCTGCAAATCTCAGCAAGTTAAACCTAAGGAGGAAGATGGCCCACAACATTTAACCCAACCAATACTATCAGTCACTTCGGATAAGCCAGTTTTGAAATAAATAAAAAAACCAAACCAAACCCAAAACCAAACCCAATTAAAAAAAAAACACAAAAACAAAACCAAAAAAAACCAAAACAAAAAACCAAAACCAAGAGCCTAATATTGGAATAAGGTCTTCAGCTTTGGAAGAGTCAGAAAGCATATCTCACTCTGCATGAACAGAAAATCTATGGAAATACTGAGCCCAAAAGGATAAACAGCATCAGCCTACAGCAAATGAGGCTCAAATTTTGGAGAGCTGAGAATTAAAAGTTGGTTAAAAAGAACAGAAAGAGCAGTTCATGTTACATGCATATTATGCACTAACATATAATAATTACTTGTATTGTGTTTCAGTACTGTATTATTTGTCATTATTAAGTAATCTTATTACATAATAATTAGTGCAGATTTCAGTCTTTATCAGTAGTTCATCATACCTGACTTCATTTTTTCTCAGCTGTTCCCAGATAAGGGAGGCAAGTTCTTTTGCGATATGTGGCAAATATGGGTCCATCGAACCAGATGTATCAATCAAAACACAGACATTTGCTTCTAAAATGGTACCAAACAATCTTCGGCTTCCTGGGCCAGAACATTAAAACTAATTAAGTGTCATTACATAAGCTTATTTTACTGAACATATGATTTTATTGAGCATACTGTAAAATCTTCAGTCTTTAGGGGTTATTCTGGGCACATTTCTACATAATAAATTCTAATCTGTGTGGAAAGTAGGTAGTTCAAAGGTTAATAATAGAAAAGTCTTCTGCCATTTCAAATGTAGCACTACCAAGCATTAATTACTAGCCAATTATAGCAACTTGCATTAAACAATTTGTAGCTCCTGCTTTACAATCCAGCAAAAAAATTAAACTGTTTCCCAACAAAGATCTTTATGAGCAACAGAGGGATAAAAATACTTTTCACCAGCAGTGATGCTGAACTTCTAAACAGGACACATTCTTAGCAAAAGAAACAGAAAAACTAATTTTGCTTGTATATGTTATTGTATATATTCTGTTGATAGAAAGCTTCCGACACCAGGAACCTTGTATTCATGAACACAACATACAAAAAGGAAAAACTTACATCACAGCCCTAATTATTTCACAGCAAGCTAGATGTTTATCAGCTATACTGATATTGATGCTGAATTATCTTGTATTCTTATTTTATTGTCATAAAAATACTTTTTAAAATTTCAATGAAATACAAACCAGATGACCTTTATTCATATTTGAGGTCTAGATTTATGTTCAGATCTATTCTATTAGAAATAATAGACAAGAAGGTTTTAAGTATAAGTTGTGCTTTATAGAAAAACAGATGCACACCAATACCTGACAGAAGCCACTGTATTCTTTGTATATAGCGCTGCAACACTTTCTCCAGTTGTTCAGTATAGATTTCCAGTTCTTTAGATTGAAACTGCAGATGTTTCACAACCCCCTGGAACAATTCAGTTTGTACAAGAGCATATTACTTCAGGAGATTTGAGCTCAGCTGCTATATATGCAATGTCTGCATTAGAAATCAGGGAGATGAGGTTTTTTGTCTTTAGCTCTATGAAATAGTGTAAGAAAATTTTTGCAACTCTGTTGCTACTAAATAACTGTTTACCGAAATTAGGAATCCCTAGATCTCATCTTAGCAAGTTGTGCTGGGCAACAAAATTATATAATTTGACTGGACAGGTGCATCTGTTGTATTGTTTCTGACAGTTTTATAGATATAATAGAGCAATAATATCCTGGACTTAACTTTCTATGCTTCTCTCTAGTCATTACACAAACCAAAACAATCAAGATCCAACATTTTCCCACTTCCGACTGACACATGATTTTTAAAAGCTTTACTTAAAATTTTAAAATTATTTTTCACACTGTACGAGCAGAGGAGATGCTATACATTCTAAAGATCCCATGCAGTTTGTACTTCAAACATACTAAAATTTTTTTGTGGTGAATAAAAGACCTTTCTAATAGAAGGATGATTTCGAAAGAACAACAGGGAATAGTGGAGGGAACATCACACTACCAAGCCACAAACATTCATCAACATGAATTTTCTTAAACAAATACAAAGCCTTTCAATGATGTAGGTATATGACATCTGCAAAAGCTTACATTGATTTCTACGCTAGGGAAGATAGTACAGTATTTTGCCGATACGTTCTTGTGCAGCGACTCCACAGTTTTCTTCTGGTGAGTACAGCCTGGACCAAACATCAGTCTGGGCAATTCCAGTTTAAGCTTTTTAATACCGTACTTGGTCAGCCACTTGCAAGACAAACAAATGGAGCAATATTTAATATTAGGTTAATATTAGAACAGTTTAGGTAATAATACATTGTACAGAATCATAATTAACGTGTTCACATTAATTCATATGGATAATTCTAAAATGTCAATTTATTGGTAAGGAGCAAAATACCTCTTTGCTTGAACAGATTTCCTCCTTTTTTGGCAATGTAATGGAGGGAACAAACTTTCTTATGCACATTATCTTTGGATACTTTCTGCATACTGTACCTAGTTAAGAAAATGAACAAAGTAATATTGGGAGCCCTAGGTTTAAATCATAGCCCTTTTGAATCACGTATGACTGTTGATTAAAAAAAAACCCAAACAAAAAAAACCCCAAAACCCACAGACTAGCACTTCATACACAATTCCATATTTAAAAAAAATGTAAAGTTTCTATATATCAAAGTACTTAAAAATAACTTATTTTTAAAAATTGTCACCTTCAAAAAATCCCAAACCAAATCTTCTGTAAACAACTAAACCATGACGACAGCATTTTTCCTTAGAGCATCTTTGACCAAAAGATCCCAAAGGACTTTACAAAAACAAACCACCCCAACCCCTAAACAAAAAAACCCCAAACACCCCAAAAAAACCCAAAAACCAAAACAAAAAGTGCTGAAGAGTGCCAAAGAGAGCCACCTCCCCCAAAAGAACCAAACACCAGACCAAAAAACCCCACCACTATTTGATAAGTGAAACTCAGTTCCACTCATCATTTAAAGCACACAGATTATCAGTGACTTAATATCCTAACAGTTTTATAATAAAAATGCTGATAACAAAAAAGCTTTACCCATCACATCCTGATAACACGTACCCACATTTCTTCCTTTATCAGTGTAAAATACTGACATAGAAAACTCTGGCTGCTTCCTTGGTTTATGCTTTCTTTTATTTTCAGTCTGAGGCCATTCTTTCATTGTTTGTGCTACAAAAAAAAAAAAAAAAAAAGATGTTGACTTACTCCAGCTAGATAAAACTCTTTCATGCAACCCTGTTCTTCAGTTCATAGCTTCCTATTGCCACAATGATAAATAGTTAATTTTCTTAGATACTGGTTAAGAAAAATCCGTATTGTAGAACTACTTATGCTACTTTCATAGAAATGGAACCAAAACCTTTACAAATTTATAAATTACCATCAGGAAGAATGTCATAGGGCATAATTTGAAAAGATTGGGGGTTTAGAATAAGCATTACATTTGTTGGAAAAGCCAATTAATATTGTACAAAGCACCTCATATGCAAATATGAATCCAGATTTGTAAACACTGCTACATATCAACAATCTAATTTCAATAAATCAGTAGATTTCAAGACTCAAATTTAATGCAAAAATAAAAAAACAATTTTCCAGATGTTAGCAAAGATGCAAAGAAAAAACACAGGAAAATTACAAAAATGGAGGAGAAAGGAATTGGACTTTAAGGGACCAACAGTGACTGGAATCAATGGCTGTTCCATACACCAGGAGCAGTTGCAAGAGTCAGCACTTCAGATCACGACACAAATGTCAGGTTATTTTCCTTCATTACTGGATCATAAATAAATGAAGTGGAACAGCATACTCATAAGAATGGGATCTAACAGTATTAGCAGAAATATATATATTGAACTAATAACACAGTAAGTCTCTGAATTGTTGAGCCTTTGAAAAAAAAAATGGAGTATGAATTGAAACCCAAGAGAATTGAGGCTCTAATTACGGCTTCAGGCATGGGATAAAGCGGGGCTCTACTTTCTACCACACAAATTTGACATTTCCTGATATAGGACGGGTATTCAATCATATGACCTGGAAATAGTTACACAGCTGTGCAGTGTTCCTTCCTCTCACAAGAAAGCTAGATACATTACAGCTGAAACTTATACCAAAGTAATTTCAAAACAATCACAATGTTTTCTATCAGTCTGATTAAAGATGAAAATTGCAAGTGTTTCTAAAACTTAAAACTCTGATTTAATATTTTCTTTTAACCCAAAGAAACTGAAGACAAAAAGCCTCTAATCCATACAGACCTGGTGGAATTTCTGCTTTGGCACTAGTAGGACGCCATGCCAGTACTCTTATGGAAGCATTTCTCTCTGCACCATGGTTGTCTTTAATATACTGTAAGCACATATAATAAAAAAAAAAAAAAAAAAAGAAATTTGTGTTGGATCATAACTGCGTTATTCAAAACTGGAACTATCCTTCATTATTCTATAATTCCTGTTTTACTCTGGCTCTTCTAACAATTCAGCAGATTGCCATGATGACTTGTTAATTTGCGATTTCTTGCTAGGTTAAGTAACTTTAATTCCTCTGTTTTAATTATCTTGCCAATTTCATCTGCTGCCATAAAACTAAAGACTAACATCTACAGGCAGACGAGTTTGGACCATTTCTGCCACTTGAAGGAGCAGTCTAGTATGGTAATAGCACTGTTTTATAGGATATAGTATATAGTGTTTTCCTCAGAGTTTTATTGAATATTGGAAACCTAGTGCTGACAACAGTAATTTTTCCTTTAGGTATGGCTCAACCCTCTAGGGGCTGAGCAGTCTGCTAAACAACACGAACACTTGTTTAACCCTATTGTAGGGTCAGACTTTTGCTGTGACTCAGAGCCTTTAAGTAACTGACATCTAATTTAACATACAGCTCTACTATAAATACCACCAAACATCCACAGACAAACCTGTACCAGTTTTCGACAAGTTTAATCCCTATAAAATTATGCTATGTAGTCATATCTCTGAGTGATTACTTTTTTCCTGCATTTGTGAAGAGGTGTTGAGAATATATTGGTTTTGATAAAATAGCATGGAAGACCTGTTTGAGCTTACCTACAAAGGTCTTTGCAACATGACCATACCTACACTTAAGAGTGCCATTCCCATTTCAAAGACGAGACCTGAAAATTCCAGGTCAAAAGTTAACTCCATCCGTTGCAATAGGCAGTTCTGTATCTAGTCATTTATACACCAAAGTGGTAAGCACTGGCACTGGCCATTTATGTATATTACAGATTTGCACACCCACTCAAAACAGATGCATATGCAGCCAAAATTAACAAGGAAAACATTAACAAAATCCCAAAGGACTCAGTAGTGTAACTCCATGGAAATAAGCACAGCGGGCAGGAAACAAATCCTGAATCCTATTTCTTGTTTTATGCTGGCTCTCTGTGTGGCCAAAGACATGCTACTCAGCTGCAGCTGTCTCATCTGTAAATGAGCAGGATACTATAGAATTCAGTACTTGCTAGAAAGACTTGTAAAGTAGACGTAACTTGGTAAAGCACATTTCTGCTTTGCCTTTGCTTTCATTAAACACTAAATTTTTAAGGTCAGAGGAGGGATTATTTTGACAATTTTAGACACTACAATGTGGTTCTATTATAATTAATTACTTAGCAGGAGTTAGTAAGATGTACTTTTTTGTTTATATAGCATTTTGAATGCAAATTAAAATGTAAATTCAGAGTACTATCACAGCGCTGTTTTACTTCCTTCAAATTTTCAGCCTGAGCACTTCTCTCACAAAGAGCAGCATCTGATAGTTGGGTAGGATCTCTAATTAAAACACATAGCATCTTAAAAATGGGACCATTTCAAACCATTCTAGCCCGAGTCAGAGCTGTGGGTTTAGGAGGTGGCAACTTCTGTGGCCTTCTTTTCTCTTTCTTGGTAAACACGTTTGAGTCTCCTTCTGGTATAAATGGATTAACAGACTGATTTACTGAACGTTGCTTCAAGGATTCCACTAGGAATGCACACTGAAATGGAAGTTCACATCGTTTAGTAATTCATATATGTGAAATTTAAGTAAATGACATTTCAAAGACAGGCATTCTGTATTTATTACTTCAATAATAAATAAAATTCATCCCAAATTTATTAATCCGGTAATGCTTATGTCCTGGTTTCATCTGGGATAAAGTTAAATTTTTTTCTAGTGCTGTGTTTTGGATTTAGTATGAGAAGAATGTTGATAACACACTGATGTTTTCAGTTGTTGCTAAGTAGCCTATCAAGGACAGCTTCCATGCCCTACCAAGCAGAGGCTGGGAGGAGGGAGTATAGCTGGGACAGCTGGCCCAGCTGGCCAATGGGGTATTCCATACCATGTCACGTCATGCTGAGTATATGAATGATAGGCATGATCCAGGAAGTAGCGATCGCTACTTGGTTATTGGTCAGCGTGGGTGGTGAGCAATTGCATTGTGCATCATTCATTTTGTATATTTTATCATTATCATCATCATTATTATTATTATTTTCCCTTTTCTGTTCTATTAAACTGTCTTTATCTCAACCCACGAGTTTTTCTCACTCCTACCCTTCTGATTCTCTCCCTGTCCCACCGAGGGGGGGGAGTGAGCGAGCGGCTGTGCGGAGTTTGGCTGCCTGCCAGGTTAAACCATGACACTTAACACCTCTAACTGAATAGAAACCCCTTTGTGCTGGGCTCACTCAAACACATACAAGGGAAATCCTCCTTGCTCTGAGCAAACATTCTAAAAGAAAAGGCAACAGTATGCATACCAAGACCAGAACAAATTGGAAGACGATGAACCAAGAATATGCAACTATTAAATGATAACAAAATATTTTAAGATCCCATTGAATATCCACCAACTCTTCTTTTTAAAAATACTTTTGTGACTCGGACTTGCATGCAACAAGGTGCTCAGATCCCTCGACATATATCTTACTGCATATATCTTTCTAATCACACTTTTGTAAGAAGCAACAACTGTACTGCCAGGCTGGCTATATTGCCTCTTTGTTAGATATATTTGGAAAAAGTCATGTGCATGTAATATGGAGAGATATGGTCTACTTCTACATCCTTAGTACACTTCAAAAACCAATTGTTTTAGAATTGGACAAATGTAGTGTGCCAATGACAACCCCTCCCTCCACTGTGACTTATAGAAACATAATATAATGTATTTGTTATATAATATATATAATTTTTTAATATATTTATTTGTATATATATAATTATAACGAACAATTAATTCTACTTGAGAAGAATTCATCATAGGATTGGCAACAAAAAGAAGAATCACTTCAATTGTAAACTCCCTGTATTTCATAAGGAATCATGGCCACTCCGACACCAATCACTGCAGTGCTATTGTACAACTGCTTTCTAGTCCGTATTCACTCTATGGTGACTATTCTCACACTCTAGAGCATTCCTGCCCATCTTACAAGGATTTTCATTTTGTCTAGTCTTCTGTATTGTCAGCTAATAAACACTGTTGAATTTTTTTCTGAAGAAAAACATAACTTAAAAAGATACAGATTATTCATACCTTTTGGGAGTAGTTGTTTGCTTTTTCCATTTCAGACAAAATAAGAGAGATATCATCACTTTCAAAAATACCTAATAATCAAGTATATGCTAATCAGTGTGGGGTTAGTAAGTGTACAAAATACATCTTTTTTAAAAGTGTACAACAATTTGTAGAGCACGCCAAATATCAATGAAAAGAATCAAAAAGCCTTTGTTTCCTGTATGCCAGCCAGTCTGGATATCCTACATGAGTAACTATATTTTAAATGTGCATCTTTAAAATATCTAGCAGAAAACAGTGAATTCAAATTGGGGGGGGGGGGAGGGGAAATCAAATTCCTGAATTAGGGCTGCATTATAATATTCTGCAATACAACTGAAAGCCTTAATCAAACTAGGACCTCTGTTTTTATCTCAGTGCTAGTATCGCATTATCACATCCCAAAAACTAATTTCTTGATTTGGGGAGGAAAAAAAAAATGAATAAATACTATTTAATTAATGAAAAAGAAGTATGTGCTGATTTTCCTTTTCACATACCTGCTTCTCCAAACCAATGAAATCTTCCATTGGCTGCCTGTACTATTTCTTTAAAAGCAATGGCAGTTTCAGTTGGGTTAGCATAGCGGGCTGGAATAATCCCATTGGAATCAACATCCTCCATTACACTAAACAGACAGACATGAAGCTGCAAATCAAAACCTCTGCAAACCTCAGCCACATAAGCACTGATTGTGTGCTGCAAGACAGAGAAGAAAAAAGAAAAAAAAAAAAAGAAAAAAAAAATCAGTAGTGACCCTCTACCTCAGACGAGCTTCCATCTACTCCACTGGTTCCTGAAACTGATGTACAAACATTCCCAACCTGAGCAATGCAGTACAGGAACATACCCTGAGTAGCTGAATGCCTCCTCAAATCACGCATATACACAAAAACTGTCACTATTACTAGTGACAATGGCAACAGCATTGCTGCAGCCACAAAGTGAGATTGGGGTAGCTATAGGAATCAAGGACACAAGGTCATGGACTTCAAGGTAGCCATGCACTGAAGCAAAGAAGTAAGGATGGAACTATTCATTTGCCTTTTTGTACGTATCCTTCGTTTTCTTGTTATCTATGTGGGCTTTTAATGATTTCCTAGGTTTGCCCAGAATTTCCAGAAGTTTGGTAACAAAAGCAAGAGACAACCTACTGTGCACGCATGGTTATTCCAGCTGGATTACCATATGTTCAGAAACTCTAGGCTGTGCACGTGGCTTAACAGCCACAGAGCATATGCACTATGAACATATATCCAAGCAATGGATTATTGTTATTAAAAAAAGGAGCTGTCTCTACATAGTGTACTATGGAGTTCCACCACAAAAATCATTTGTGTCTTTGTTCCCATGAGTTATAAAGAAATGATATCATATAAAAAATTGGAGTTGGTTTGTCCAAACTCAGAAATTTGCAGTGAAATGATGGCCAGAGCTGGAGTGGGAAAGGAATCCTAAAAACACCTCTTGAATTTTCTATGATTCACACATTATTAATAATTGCTACCTCCAACACACGAACAGCAATTGCAGAAATGGAAGTTTGAGATCCTGATAGTTGTGCTGACTTAGATATGTAAAGGAGAGATATTCTGCCAACAAGCTATGGTGACTAGCCAAAAGGAAAAAAAAAAAAAAGTTGAGATTAATTCTGATAGGAACTTACAGAAAAGTTGCAAAACCTGTGATGATACATACTGTTTCCTGATCAGGTATTCCAGTAGTCAGCAGGTAAAGTCCTTGTGATTTGTGTTTATCTTTGTCTTTGAAGTCTACTTCCACAGCTCTCCTAAGAGCACTCATGAAATTTCTACTCCCTTTGCACTGCAACCTCAACACCCACCTAAAAGATGATGTTTACAGTTCAAAGAATGAAGCAACAAAAGCTTTTGTTTCTGCGTAAAGCAATAAAGAGAACTAAGAATCTTAAATAACACTGCACTGGAGTCTAAAATTTTTGACAATAACAGGCAGCAAAAACAGATTATATAATGACTCAAATTCTTTGTTCTAGCTTCTGTAATGCCACCATGGCAAACTAGTTTTTAAAATAAGATTCAGAGCATACAGATGAAAGAATTCTCTCTTAATTCTATGTAGAAAAATTGTAATATAGTAGAACTTACAGGAATAAAAATGAAACCACAGAGGTATAATGAAACCACTGAGGGTGTGACTGCACAAACAGAAATCTGGGATTTCTTTCCAGTGTGTGTGGGGAAAAAACATAGTTTAGCTTTCACATCCCAGTTGAATTTGAAGCAGTTTTCAATTCTTCATGTAACCTGTGCATTTCTTACACAGACACTTCTATATCTGCGCACATATATATTCTGCATACATATACAAAGTCACTAGGACATATTAAACTTTATAATGCTGTTTTCACAACAAACCGTCACGAACAATCAGTGTAGAACAGTTCATGGCAAACTATTTTTGTGATATGATAAATTTATCAATTTTGTAAATTGTTCACAATGCTGTTTAAATCTGTTTCTCTGTGCTATCTGTTTCATGGTACCTACAATCACTTAATTCAGATGTATGAGAAAGTAATTTGATCCTACCTCCAAGCATTTTTTAAGTTTTCTGGTTGGGAAGGAACCAGTTCCAGCTGCCAAGGCACAACATCACTCCCAAAACTTTAATGGAAAGGTAACAGCAATTAATTTTCAGACTACGTTTTAGAACAAACAAAAAACTGAATAAATTCACTGAAAAATAAAAATCTGATTTGGGGTATTACAGATGTAAAATTGCCTGATGCTAACTATTTTCTGTTTCAAACAATTTAATTATTCACATTTAGCCATCACTCAGGGGTTGTCAGATTTTCAGAGTAGGGTCAGACTACCTTTTTCTTTCCTAAACAGGATACTGGTAAAAGCTCAGTGGAATGATTGCAAGAAAACAACCCCAACCATCAGATGCTGCCTGTATCTCTCTTGTGAAGTAACAGCTCTGCTCTCCCACCAGGTTTGGAACTCCATGAGCTGCTGTCTCTTGCTTTTACCTGCCATTCAGAAACCTGCCCAGCTGCTGTTCAGCAGCTGTGCCATACATTTCTGACTACCAGTGTTGAGTACAAAATTTTAGCACTATTACATATTAAAAAAAGTATTGGAGTTACTGTAAAATTTAAAGGCTGTTCTCAGTTATGGTACCTGAGACATCTCCAGAATCCTCTTCCAGTAAAAGTTTCTGACATGTGAACTGATACTATGATATTATGAACAATATAGCAGAGGAAGAGAATTTGTTGCAGGTATGATGCAATCAGTTTCAGTGAGCCTCACCCAAACCAGTGATTTTTAATTATTAATCTGGTCTCTGTACATCTGATCCATACACCTACCCAAAAACAATAAATCAGTGCTACTCTTGCAATTACTTAATCATAAAATGTTAAATACAATTAAAAAATCTAAAATATACCCATTAGTAACTACAATCTCTCAGCATACTTCTTTCATTGCAATGCGTTACAACTATTTCAAAAAAATCTTAAATAATTGCTTACGCTATAATATTGAAGTAATCCTTATTTGACATTTGTTCCTCAAGTAAAAGCCGCAAAGAATGTTGGATATGGATGATGTACATGGAGTTTGTCACTGATATATCAACAAGTATAACCACCCTATATAAGAAACATGTTATTCATCAAAAAAAAAAAATCTATTTAGTTACATATTCTTATCTTCCCTGTACTCTAACTCACCAGGGAAAGTATCTTCTAGATATGTATCAAAATGTATAAACACTGAGTCTATTTAAAACAAAAATCTGCAAAACATAAGGTGAGGTTTTAAAAAAATAGTATCAATAATGGAAAAGTCTATCTTTCTTAAGCTATGCAGTAATCAGGGTACCGGCACATGTAGTACCATAATGGCTGTTGAAATCTAAACAGGTCCTCTTCCTTCTCTGTACTTGAATATCCAAAATACATCTGAAAAGTGTGGCTTACTTGCTAGATAAGTCAAATTTAAGGGTCTCATTCTATCTCATGGAAATTGCAGTTTTGTGTTGACTGATGATCACTGGATTCAGTAAATTCACTGGATTATTAAAAAAGCTGAATATCAGTATCTGTTTTCAAAAGTGGATTGCTTACACTGGTCATATCTGCAACTGTTGTCTCCACATCTGACTATTTTCTGCTCTGTATTGCTTGGTGGTGACTTACACACAAAGCAAAGACTGGCAAATAAGAACCATCACCAACACACAAAAAAAGGACTATCAAAGTACGATACCTCCTTTCACAAACACTTCCCCATATTCTTCTGCTAGCAACAGATAGCCAGTCAATTCGTTTCTCATAGTTTCTTACCATTTTAGTAAGCAGTTTCTGTGGATAAAACATAGAAAATTTAAGTAAAAAAAAAAAAGTTCAAGCAAGTCTTTCATTGCCAAATGCTTAATCCAGAAGTAACATGACAGCATAATATTGAAAAAGTTAATGACTTTCATTCATTTTGACAGTAGCATGTCATTAAATAGTAAGTAGCATTTCATAAAGGTAAAAGAATACAGTCCATACAACGATAAAAAAGCAACAACGGGTCTAAAGGTCTAAAGTCTGTTCACATTTCCCCTTGCTAGCATGTCCAAAATAGTGGTCAAACACATTAAAAAAGAAAAAAAAAGAACTTTCAAAATACAGTTTTTGCAAGCTTACCATTTCTTCAAGAGCAATTTTAGGCAGTGTCCATAACAAAACATATCATTTAAAATAAACACAGTATTTTCAAACATGTATCGTTCTTTAACACAGTGTCGATTTGAAGACATTAAGGCAATTTGTCCAAACTCTATAGAATATGACCTTTGCAAGCATATGTATGCATTATATGCATGAGGGCAAATCAAGCTAGAAAAGGACACTGAACTCAGGAAAAAAGCTATAAGGTAGCATGCTTTTGGAGCACAAACACAAGCATCTATTGGTGATCAAGAAGCCAGAAGCTGCCTTCATGTGAGCCAGTTAAACATTACACTCTCTACAGATTTCTCATCCCTCCTCCATTTTAAAGAAATATTTGCCCTGCCTGGAAACATTCCCATAGCCTTTTGTCAGGGCTGCTAGTGGAGTGGTACAGAAGAGAGGAAAGAAAAAGAATGGAATAGACCACTATATTACACACCCTGGCTGCAAATATCCCCAAGCAGCTTCTATTTCATTAAACTTGTCCCACTCTCTGATGACCTGCATTCTGACCAAGGAGGAAATCCTCAAGAACCACTACTATGTGTAAGAATTCCAGCGGCCTTCATTATGGTACCTGTATACATATGTATCTCCACTTCTTCCACACTTAAAAGAGCTCATGAAGTCCTTAAAGATCCTCAACATCCCATACAGCGTAAATATTCTCCTGGTGTACCAGTAGTTTTAAGGTTAACTATATAGTACTATCACCATGGCAAATATCCAAAAATCCTAACATCCCTGACCTAATAGTGTTCTTAATTCATCTGCAAGCTTGAGGAGAAAACTCTAATCGCAGCCTTGCTATCCTCTTGAAGAAAGTCTGGCAACTATCAGGCTGAAGGCAAATGCAAAGCAGGACAGTAAGTTTGTGCAGCCAGTTCAAAAACTTAAGGTGAATGCAAGGGATGGCAGAGAGCAGTGTGCAATGTAGCTTGAGGGAGACAGAAGGAAAGGTAAGAAGACATATAGAGCTGTCTTAGACACTGATCTTTTCTTCAAAGTGAATGGCCATCCTGTTGTGCTTGACACAATTCCAGTTGTGCTTAACACAAATGAACATGTCTCGGAATAAAAAGCTGCTCTGACTCGAGATGATGCAATCAATACTTAACATAAATCTATTATCTATAAGGGATTTTACTGTTCTTACTGAATTCACCAGTGACACCACCTACAACGTTGTTTGTAAGTTCTCTTTTAAAGCTTCCCTTTAGACAGACACCAAAGCCAATGCCACCTGCATAATTTAAAAATCATTTACTTGCTAAAAAGTTACTCAATGAAAAATTCACTTATATTACCAGAGACTCAGCTACGGAGATATCATCTTGTTCTGCCACTCGATTACAATTTAGAGAACACCACACAAAAGAAACAGTTACCTGGCCTACTTTCTGTCTGCCATATTTATCACCAACACCTCCCTCTTTGTCTCAAGGGTGGGTGAGAGTACATAGCTGGATGTTTTTTCTACTTTTAGTCTTATCAAATAATTTTCACCGACCCCATTGGATAAACCTACCTTTTTTTCTGAACTCTAGCCAGCTTTCTGAGCCTACATAACAGAGTGTGCTCAACCTTCTTGAACCCTTTCATAAAAATAGTTTCCTACTAATTTCCTGATAATTAATAGCAAACAAGGCTTAAAAGCTTCCATTTTGTGATTGCTACTTTTTGCCCAAGGATGAGAACAGTTTTTGTCTTGCCCCTAGTGTAGAATGTGGAGCTCTAGATCTGAAAGCACTGGGTGCCTCTGCTCGTCATACCGTGTTGCACAATGACACAATCCTCATGTTTTATCCAGGACTCAAATCCCTCCACAGTGTTTCACCTTGCACGTGAAACTGTAAAACGAAAGCTGCAGCATCTGCTGTCCACACATGCCCAGCTAAGCCTGAATAGTGTAGTTTCCTCATACCACACTCACTTTGGAAGAAGAGAGAAAAAAACCCCCAAACCTCCAGGCAAGCTGTAAATGAAGGGGATAAACCAGAATAATTTAGGAGAATGTGGTATGCAGCGCTATGCTGGCATAATTTTCAGAATTCGCATTAAGTATAAAGAACAGTTGAGCATATCCTAAAACAGGAAACACAAATACCCAACTTCTTCTGACACTTTAGAGTAAAGCAAAAGTATGACAACTTCCTATAAAGTAAGCAGAAATAATTTCTGCTTTCCAATTCTTAAAAAAGGCTGATTATGCTGAAAACACATAGAAATCATTTGTCCTTGACATTCACATTAGCAAAAATATATTCTGTCTAAATGCATGGCAAGAGTGTTGTAGGGACACTGTCAAGGCTAAAATGCTACTTTTGGTAAAAGAGTCAGTTCAGAGTGAATTACTTCTGATGTGACTATCTGCAGTATATTACCATTTGGCAATCATGTAGAATTTACTAGGTTTGGATCTCAGCATTTTACAGTGGAGACTACTAGCTACCTCCAATGTGGAAAGGGTGTGAAGGATTCACGATGAAAAGGCTAATGTGATGTCTCTGAAAGTACAGATCAGATGCTGAATTCAGAATATAAACTATATCTCCAAATCCTACTGCACTCTCCATATGGACTGTACTACATTATTGGTCTTAAGGTACCATAGCAGGATTTCAAACAGAAGGAGAATGGGTGCTGGATGCTGTAGGATCCACCACAAACTACACAGGAGAAAGAAACTCATGTGTACGTACAGATTATCCAAACACAGAATACAGACTAATGCAAGATCCTGATCAAGACAACCTAATTTTATTCCTGTGGCTTTCTTCATAATGCAAATTTTCATATGCTTCTGCCATTTTCCCCACACAAGGAAATCAACATCACTGATATGGAATACTGTGTCTTTTTTCATCATTCCCCTTAATTCACCATTCTCCCCATCTCCATCCATCCATGGAGTTGAGAGACGCTCACCTACCAAAGAAACTCATGTCACAGTATATTTTTTAATCCCTTATTCAACCAGTCTTCTCGATTATTTGATAGTTTAAGATCAAACTTTTATTTTGAAATAATTCCTTGCCCTGACTCTCTTTCCTACACAACTGAGGGACTAGGTTACTATGACAGGAAGAAGCTCTGGTTTGCTGCTATGTTATGTGCCTTTGCACATACTTTCATATCACACATCATCTTTCAAGTCATGCAACAATCATCCAAGCTTGCTCCTACACTACTTCCTAGAACGTTCCTGCTATGCCTTGAGTCTTTCTTGGTCTAGTCAGTAACAATTAGACATTCTTCTTCATAAAACTTGTTTGACTTTCAGAGAGATAAAACAAAATACAAAACTTTTTTTTTTTTAATGGTTAAACCAAGATGAAATGGGACACTTCTGTTAAATCAAGCAGGAGTACTCCATTGTGTTGTATCCTTTCAATGTACAGGGTAAAGGATTCATACATATGTGAGTAAAATAATGCAAACACATTCTTACACATAGATCGCAAAATGTACTGCTGTATTTATGAGCAGCACTGATGGACTCTTTCTCTTACTTAGCCTCCTTCCTCACTACCATAAGAACGTGGGTCCCACGTCTGACCAGATCACTGCAGACTTACATGGACACCTGTCTGCACATGAATCCCTGCAGTACTTATGCAACAGGACAATTAATGTGGAATAATTAGATGGTAGTCTAGCCCTGACAAGGCCACATCACTATAGACAACTCACCTGATAGTTGTATAATACTGGCAGGTCAACATGGATATTTTTCACAGTTCCATCATACCATTCAAACTGCATCATCACTTTCTAGAAGGATAAATAATACATTTACGTGTTTACGGAAGCCTATATAAGCTACACAACATGGAATTCCTTCCTGAATCGTTCTTAAGAATGGCATAAGTATCTGATTTGAATCTACGACTCAAATTTCAGTTAAAGCCTGTAGAATTTCACTAACTTACAAAGTACTGATTTTAATTAGAAAAATGTAGCAATAGAAAGAGAAAAAAAAAAAAAAAACAACAAGAAAAAGAAAGGGTCCCCATCACTTACCTCATGTAGAGTTGATGATACTGTTTTTTTAAGAATAGGTACAAATTCTTCCACAGGAGAGAAAGCGTTGGGAGCCAAAACTTGATAGAGGTTTAACTTTTTAGCTATAGCAAGGAACAAAGAAATTAAATAAAACACAAGCTCTGTCTTTAATTCATGTTTCATACCTGTTAAGCTTTTCTTTCTGTGCTACCTTTCAATCCATTTGTCTTTAACCAGTCTGTTGAGGTTTTAGCCAGGACGCATGGTGTTTGAATAACTAATGGTCCTTCGTGCTTTGGAGGCTTTGGTAAGAAGTTGAAAGGTGCTGTATTTGCAAGTTCTGTGGAAACCTAAAATGGATTTTGAGAAAAACTCTTGCAAGTTTTAGCATAATTTTTTTTATCCTCAATCCAAAATATTCAGCATGGAATATTAGTTTTACTTACGTTCATCAAAGAGCTGGGATTTCAACAAGCAAAATACTTTGAAAATAGCTATCATTGGTCCTCCTAAAAATAGGTTTTGGGGGACAATGTTCCATTAACTTCACTATGCTTGCCACAATGCAAAAACCCACAGGGAAATTAAAACATCATGGTTCTACATACTGGCATGAAAACAGCCAATCATTTGTTTAAGAAAAGCAAGCAGGAAAAGGATCTTCGTTACACACAGGTCAAATCTCGATTGCTCCATTTTCTACCTGCACCGAGTACTGAGTCAAATGAACCACATTCTACCTTCATTCACACCAATGGAAACAAGTCAACAAAAACTCCTATAGGTCACTAGCATTCCTTTATTTCAAAAAGGGGTAAGAGACCTTTGTTTTATGAATGGACAGAAGTTTGTGGAGATGGTTTTTCATACAGAAGGTTTGACTAGTAAGTTTCTGAAATTACATGTTTTTATTTGGGGATTTCAGGGTGACTACTGCTCTGTATATAGTCTACACGGTCCTTACTAATTATGAGGTTGGGAGAGAGATGAAAGAATTCTATATATATGGAATAGGGAGGATGAGGGGAAACAGAATTATAAATATTATTCACAAATGACCAGTTTGTCTCCTGTCTGGAATGTCTCAGGTCAGATGACCAGATATACAAGGATACCCAATGGAAGCTTTCAGTCCCTCTTTCAGATCAGACTTGTCCACCTCACACAACTGCGTACAGTGGTTGTGACAGAGAACAGACTATTTTGTTACGAAAAAAATTCCTTACAGATTTGTAAAACAGCGCTGCCAAAGTTTTAGCATTAAAGTTTAGCAACCATAGGTGAATTCAGCCATTTTCTAAACTTCCAGGTCCCTAGAAAGTACAGAGATGAGAATAAGGCAAAAGAGAGATGCATATTTCCACTTAAGACTATCTGCACAAGGTGAAAGAAAGACGTAAGTAAATAATCTCTCTATCAGATTAAAGCAGAACTAGAAATTATCCAAACACTCCATAGAAAAAAGAAAAATCACAGGAGATTCTTCTTCTTCCTCATCCATATTTCATCAAGAGCCCCGAGAAGTTACTTTATTGGAGAAAAGACAAAAAAGGTAAGAACCTCTGGTATGTTGGTCAAGTAAAGCATAAAAATAGAAACATTACCAAGACAATTGTTACAGAACAAATGGTGCCAAATCCTCATGGTAAGATAGGACCAACAGAGACAGATGTGTAACAGACACACTGTAGCTTCCTAATTTCAACACTAGTAATGGATCTAGACAAGCCCTTATGATTTTGCAACCAATTTAAGCGTCCACCTTAATCAGGTAGCAGCAAGTATCTTTTTACCAATTTAAAGGACTGTTGGAACTTCATTTAAATGATCATGCATACAGTTAGGCTAGCAATTCTCCTAGATTTCCATTATGATCATGGGACAATGTTCTTTCCATCGCATTCTGGTTGGTTTATAAAACTTGATGCGTTTTGGAGAATGTCTAGCAAAACGTCTCCTTTACTGGTTTTGGCCTTAGTTTGCTCTTACAATGGATGGCCAATATACAATATTTAAAGTTCACTTACCAAAATACCGGATTAATCATATAAATTTTTTCATATTGTGAACACTAAAAACTTCCACCCCTGATACTTCAAAGTACATATGAAAATAAAAAGATACATACATCTGCTATTCTACTAATAAGTGAGCCACCAATTCTTCTTTGAAAAGTCTGTGTGATGCTCTTGAGTAGGTCCTTAGCCTTCTGGGATTCCTGAAGTAGCAGATGAACATCACTGCTATCAAAATTCTGTACATATAAAAACCAAAGGGGGAAAAATAAGTTAACTACTATTCAAATACCAACCAAATACTGCTTTCTTTGATGTGCATACATGTATACAAGACTGCCTGGCATAGCAGAATTCAGTGTAAATGTATCTAACGCATTGCATGTAAGTTATTCATAATTTTATAAACCAGATATTATTTTATTATTTTGAATCAGTCTACAATAAGCCACTGCTTTCATCTCATTCATCAGCTTTAAGTCAGTGAACAATATCTGCAAAATTTATTGCGCTTTTAGGAAACATTTTCAGTTGCAGAAAGAATTAACCACAGGTTTATTGACCACATCCTCAGCACTTCTATGACAGAGGCTTTCAGCACCAGGTCTTGCTATAAACTTCCACTCAGATGATAATTAGTTTACCTTCTCAAAGTGAAGAATCATCAAGAAGAGAGAAAAATGCTGTGCCTCTCTACCTGTCACCTACCTCTCCCTTTGAAGAGTAGCAATGATAATGGCCTCTTACAGCTTCTGCAAGGTTCTTTAGAACTGCCTACATATATAAACAGGAAGAAAAACAGTTACTTTGATTTGGTAGTCTCTTTTGATAACATGGGTTGTTGGTAGAGATAGAGAAAGAATCTTTGAGGTACATGTAGTGAGAAAGCCAAAGTAATTATGTTTCCATTGTTTTCTTAGCAGTCTTATTTTAACATGGCTGAAAAACTAACTCAGTAAAGAAATTTACAAAATAGCCAATAAGGGTCTAGTTCATTCACCTTGTGTTAAAATGCCAGTCACTTTCTCTTCCTTTGAAGGCAGGCTTGTGCTAGTCAGATCAAAGGCATATCACCAAAGTCTGCAAGTATAAATATTACGCTATCCTTCTCCTGTCCACAACTACTTCTTAAATCCTTTGTTGTTTTTTTCACCTCTCCCATCTCCTTCTCTCCTACCATCTACCACTGCAACCCTTTTCCCCATGACTGCAATACCCTTACTGCATCCAATCTTCTCTTCAAACCAGGATTTCAACCGAGTCCTCCCTGCCACTTAAGTCACGACATGCCTTAGGGAAAAGCTTAAACAAGCAATCAACACCTAAACCCAAGTTTCTATGCAGAAGCTAATCGAAAGTAACTGCTTATCCTTCTGTCCTCCTCTTCCTTCAGTCAGTCACTGCTAACATCCAAACCGTTGCTCGTGATCAACACTGTAATTTGAGCAGGGCTGCTAGGTCTTGCACTGATGCTACTCCATACAAAAATATTCCTATCCCAGAGACTGCCATACTTGTACGATCTCACTCCCAAGTCCTTGCCTTTCTCGTATGATCCCGCTCCCTACCCACTTGTCCTTACCGCAATATTGCCTACCTAAAGTCCCCTATTTTTCTGCCTTCACCTGCAAAAGAGCTCTTAGCCCCAAAGTCTTCTCTGTAAACACACAGGATGATTATCTGGAAATAACTGCTTCCCTTCAGCTGCCAAGCCTGCCAACACCGCTTGGTTGCCACTTCTGGCTTCCGTATGAACCAAGATGAATGCTCCAAACAAATTTTTTCATGTGTGCAAGTCTGCTCTAAAGAAAATACAACTCTATATCAAGAACTCTTTAATGAGTAGGTTAGCTTCCCCACAGGTTTATGAGAGAAGACATTGCAGCTGAATAGGAAACAAATGTCAGGACACTGAAGGAAGTAAGTGCTAACGCAATTACTTACAAGAGAAGTAGGATTGCTGCAATCATATGTAACAGCATGAGTCTGCAGTTTTCTCCCCAGCATACACTGCTGAGCATAGTCAGACAGTATTTCCAAAGACTGATCAGGGCTGATATAAATAAGGAAAAAAAAATATTAACAATGGCAGTAATCAAATGGGGGAAAAAAAGCCATACTGAAGAAGACAAGAAAGAAAACTAGGTTGGAAAGAAATAACAAATCATGGGAATGTAATCCAATCATTTAGCATAACTTGACCTCCTCTCCCTCTTTCAAAAATTACTGAGGTACCACTACTGGGGCTTGGTTCCGTCCTGAAAATCTGCAAGATAATAAAAGCACTAAGATTCTATTCCGATTTATAATGACTTGTTGAAATGTTCTAAATTATTCCTTGCTAGTCCTGGAAGCTAAAAATTGGGAATTGTGGTTTCGCCCCCTATGACAAACTGTTATAGAGGTTTTCAACTCAGATCTTCAGCTCCATGTAAGGATGTCCACTGTCTTCCAAAGACACCAAAGAAAGTAACACTTTGCTTTGTGTTTAGAAGTTAGCGACCCACACAGCTTTCATTCCCTGAGTTTTGATGGTTCTTCATGGCTAGTAAAAATCCTTCCCTCCAGCTACAGGGACAGAAATTAAGGAAGTTTTCACTTGCACATACTATAAACTTTTGCTTTCTGTTCAAAGCAGATCTAAGCAAAACTTGGAACCTTTCAGCTGAACACTCAGTGTGTTCAGTAGGTTAGCTGAAATGTAGTCTGAATCACCCTGAATATCAAACTTGTCAAGCTTACACCATCCCTTTTTTGCACATTTAAAATAAATAAAATGAATAAATTAGGAGTACGGTAATACTCCCAGACTATAGACTATAGTCTTTTTCTTGCAATCCTGACTCCAGTATTGCAAATTTTCAAACGATGACGGTAGAACTGCAGAATTTAAGTCCATAATTTATCTAATCTCAACCTGGTTTCATTTATTTAATCAGACATTTAAGTTTTCCATCAGCACCAAGATCACAGAGAGAAGACTATCTTTGAATGTTTAATGCTATTTTACAGCAAAATCTAGCTCATCATCTAATCTTCCCAGAGGTGGATCCTTTCAGTGACATCCTTAATGATGCTGAAGGATTTTTTATTGATGTAACATTAGAGCTAGCAGACTCTCAATGGATTACTGTGATAACTGATCTGCAAAGGAAAAACGTAGCTTCATATCAGAAAAGAGAAGATTTATAAATAGTAAAAAAGGGAAGAAATAAAGGAATTCAGTGGCATGAACTAAAAATACATAAAACCCGGATCTTAGATTTTCCATTTATTTTTGTATCACGTTCAGATTCTTGTACCAATTCTGTATCCAAGTTAAAGCTGGTTGTTAGGACAGATAACGAATTTACCAGCTTCCTACAATAAGAACCAGAGAATTCAGTTCTTTCATCATAAGGACATGTTTTAAGGCTTTCAGCAAATTGCAGCCTCCACCAGGCTCCAGCTGTTGTATCCACTGTCTTGCTTCATGTAGCCTAGGGGGAAAAAAAAGGAATATGTACACTTAATGTGCAAGTGCTAAATAAGACAGATCATGAAGATTACTACAAACCACAGGAGCTGCTAAGATATTTTATGCATGACCAACCAGCTTGAAATCACTAACTGCACTTAAAATTCATTGCTTTTTTTCCCCTCTTACAAATCAGGCACAAGATGAAAACCACTATTTATTATTTACAAGAGATTGCTTTAATTAAATGCACTTTATGAAGTGAACTTCTTTGAAACACCTTTATTTTTCAGAGAAATGAACGTACTTACACATGAACATCGATGTTTTTTGGACTCTCCCACAGGGGTGAAATTTCTGTACTGAATGAGAGGCAGTACAATTGCTTCTTATAACATAGCTGTTCATCTATTAAGCACTAATAAATAAAAAATTGTTAATGCATTACTATCCATGCTGCTTCTAGTAGGGTTATTATGAAAAAAGAATAAAAATAGTAATTTCCTAAAAACAGTTGACAGCAATATTTTCATCTACCATCTTCCAAGAAAAAGTCATACAAATTCAAATATTGGTAAAGAGTATAGAGGCAAAACCTGCAAACCTATGGTAATCCAGCCAATTTGTTAATGGGGCAGGAGGCAGAGAGTATTTGTTGTACTGGTATCAGTTTTTCTTTTCAGTTGACGAGCACATGAAACAACATACTGATCTAGAATGGGCATATTCACTCACCAAGCAATTACTAAAAAATATTTAATACGTATTCATGGATAGGGCTAAACAATAGTTCAGGTATTAAGGCTAAGCAAACCAGACCATGCTGAAATCAAGTTTTCTTGAAGGAGTTTTATTTAAAACACACAAATGAAAAATGCAGATAATATAAATTGATGTTAAATAATTCCTGAATGCAGGAAATGAAATTGTACAAAGGTTCAAAATTAGATAGTAAAAGAGTTACATTATATCTTCCTTCCTTACTACAAAAGTTTTATAAAAATAAAGAGCACAATAAAGGACAAGTTTCTTTTGGGACTTCAGGAAGATTAACGCACCAAGGTTCTGACTGAAATTGTGAAGTGTGCCTTGTGACAAAACATAAAGGCATAAGGAAACTATATTTACTATAAATAGCTCTATGTACAACTTGGTTTCTGTTTATTCCATAAAGAATGCTGGTACGAGAATTGAGAAGCTTCCAAATATTAATAAGGAAAGTATTATTATTATGGTACGTACTGGAGTTTGTTTGGATCTAGACATTAACAAAGACTACACTTTCAAAGACATTTAAAACATACTTTTCTACAACAGCAAACTTCTATTATGCTGTATATTATGAATTTAAGCAGATTTTTTTTCTACTTAGTTCCTGGCTTGTAGTTATACAAAAGCTTGATTAGTATGTTATAATTGCCAAAGTCTGCTTTATTACTACTTACCAAAAGGTCCTTCTGAAAATCCAGTAGTGTAGGTCCACAAGTCATATGAGACACATCAACCATAAGTCCAACTTTGGTGCCTTTTATCAGGCCAAACACCTTAAAAGAGAAAAGTCATTGTAAATACCAAGCTTATCTAAAGTTTAAAAATGTACTGTTTATTCCATATAACACCATTTAAAAATCAAATATTAGGTGTTTATTTTCACTTTAAGCTTTTTAGCATGAAGATGACACAGTGACAAAGCTGGGGGGGTGGGGAAGAGAGGACTACTGGCTCCCAGTTTATCTTTACTAGTGAATCATACTACCTCCTTCCCAAGACAACCTATTCATTATTTGAGAGGATAAAAAATAACTTTGTCTACAGCATCTCCTTCAGGTTAAATCAAGCAACTTTGTGGAAGCTAGATTTTGGAATGCTGTTTCTTTCTCTATCCCCTTTGAGAGGGAGTTATGTCCCTTTCCCATTCCCGAGCATTAGCACTGCTAGGCACAATAAGTGATTAACCAGCTGTGCAAGAGAGGGCACAATGGACTACAAGACAGCTCCATTCCAGTCAGAGGTTAAGCTCAACATTGTCTGCTCCCATTTAAATCATGCTGACAGGTCCTGATGATTAAGACTGCTAAGAGAAAGAAAGAGACTAGATCTAGAAAGCAGAAAACCCATACCAATGAAAGATCAAGAAAAGCAATTAATTGTCAAAATAAGTATCACTGCACATGATGTGTAACTCACAGTAAATAACGAAAATGCATAAGCTTTCTGGAAGCCACTTTTCACTAGTATTCAGAAGTTAATTTATTCTTTAATGACGTATACAGTTCCATTCTAAAAATATACTGCAAAGTTAAAGTTACCTTTCTGCTGCCCTGCAACAGCCACTGAATTCGCTGCTGATAAAGTTCAATCACTCTGACAAAAGGCATAACACACATTTAGCTAAGGCATTCTCTTGCATTGTGTATCAATGTAACATTCAACCATTTGTCTTCATCACACCCTTTTTCTCACAAATGCAAAATCACCTCTTAAAAATACTGTTTTCAGTGTTCTCATACAACTGGTGGTTGCAGGGCTAACCATTTAAATACTTCCTCCCCTAAAGCTGTTTGACTGATTACATATGTAGCTGTCTGAAAAACTGGATCACTGAAATGTTTTCTAATCAGTTGCTGGCTTATTCTGTTCAGAGATAGGAGAGGGGTATTCACCATGTGTACGTGTGAACAATAGCTCAGGCAAAACTGAGTTTAGTTCATCACATTCTGTTCAGAGATAGGAGAGGGGTATTCACCATGTGTATGTGTGAACAATAGCTCAGGCAAAACTGAGTTTAGTTCATCACATTCTGTTCAGAGATAGGAGAGGGGTATTCACCATGTGTATGTGTGAACAATAGCTCAGGCAAAACTGAGTTTAGTTCATCACACATAGGTTATTTTTAGAAGATGTATTTAATACAAACTACACTATTGCTTAAGACACTCATGAAATATAATCTTGTGATTGAAAGGCAGCACACTCACTGTAGTGCTAGACTAACTGCAGCCCAACTTTCAACAATTTCATTTCAAAATAGGTATAACCTGAGGTAAAACAAAGTGCTTGCTGTCTCCCAAAATTGTTTTACTTCAACCAACTTGTTTTTAATACCTTGTGCATAGTTTTTACAATTTGGCAAACAGAAAGTTTAAATCAACATTTCAAAGGGGGAAAAACTTTTTGCTTTTTCAAAACACAACAGCTACTTCTTTTTTAAACCAGATTTGCAGACAGTTCGGTTAGGTGGTACAGGTACCAAGTACTGAAGATGGACTTTCTGAAGATTCTGGATCTTCATGACTGACACGGTAAGGTAAGCTAAAGTAGTGGCACTCCTAGAAACAGTCTAACAAGTATCATGAAGATCAGCAAAAACATTATGATTACAGCTTATTGAACCTATTCATTAAATGTTTTCCTCAATTTAGGTTCCCTTGATTTTATACATTTAAAATTCACTTAGAAAACTTCTAACTTCCACATATCAGCTACATGGGGTTCTTCCTTCCTGATTAATACAAACTCCTTTCAGCATTCCATTCCTTGAATAGAAAACCAAGCAATGCTGCCTTTGGTGACTAGATCCATGACTTGAAACTAATCCAAGTTACAGTAAACATAACCCACAAATATGCAGTATTACCTGTGAAAACCCAACCATTCACTAGCTGCTTTTCAAAAATGAGCTAACTGCTTCAGTTCAAAACCTGGTTGATGGCATCTTCATTAAAAAAAAAAAAAAAACCTCAGCTGTAGTGACATGTAATTATCACCTACCCTAAATCTCAGCAGACAGGATTTAATGCTGAGATACTCTGAAGTTCCCAGAGATATCAAATTAAGATTTAAGGCAGTACCTATAGTCATGGGGGATGGGGCTATAAAATTAGTTAAGCATCAAAATCATAAACAAGACGGATACTTACTCAGAAAGCCTGGACTCAAAATCGCTAACAGTCTCTTCTGTAAACTCTATCTCTTCAACGCCGTTTCTTGAATTCCTGGAACACTATGCATAATTAATATCAGAGATGCACACAGATTGGGACTGATTAAAGAAAGGACAGTGCTGTACTTACAAAATAATATTGCCTTCATTTATCAGATGCTCTAATGTTAATTGCAAGGATTCTAAACTGTAGTTTCTTAGCCATTCTTTTGTGGTTTGCACCTTTTTTGACTGTATTTTCTTCATTTGTACTCTCTATAGATCAAATAAGAAAAAATTAAATGCAATATGAGAAATGAAACGTGCCATTCAAATGTGACAAAAATGTAAATCCTAAGGACAGCTGCTGGTAGGCAGGGCATATCTAAGAACAACATAATTTTAGGTACTGGCATACTCTTTTGGATGTGGGATGCAAAGGAAAAGAAGGTTTCAGAATACCCCCAGATTGTGAGCTAAATGAAGGGGAAGGAGAGGTTAGTTTGGAGGAGACTGGAAGAGAGACAAGAAATAGGAGAGTTTAGTAAAAGAAATAAAATACCCCAGTGATTTACCAGAAAGGAATTAAAATTAAGCATCTCCAAAACCTGCCTCACAGAGTTTGAAGGAATATATATTGTCTTCTGTTTTTTTGAAGAAAAATACAGTATCAGCAGTTGATCTACCTTTATTGTTTTGCCCGATTTGTTCACAGACTGATTCATCTCTGCAGAGAAACTATATGTCGTTTCATTACTTTAGTGATTATATCTATCAAACTGTACATGGGTATATGCAAATATATGTAAGGAAACATATCAGTTGTCTGTCAGCTTATTTATTCCCCACTCCCTATTTATAGAGGGTATGTGTTACTTTTCTAGTTGCTCCATTTAGCAGGAAAACTTGCCTACCAGCAGATCTTGTGTCTTGTTGATATGCGTTCCCAGCAATCCATTATCCGGTCCCAGATGAGACATAGTAAAATCTTGCCATGGTGGATGATCACCCTGTAGACTGGATTTTGTGGTCATCCTACAAGTTAATGAATTTTATGGAATGACTTCACTACCCATGATATTCCTGTATTGTGATAAATTCTATACAAGTTTTTTCCGTAGGAACTGTTTTATACTTTGACATTTTTTACACATTCCATTCGATGTATGATAAATGTTTTGAAGAGACATAATAAACAGTTTATACGAGCTACAGTTATTTACTCTATATCTACCTATGAAATCACAACAAGATTTTGTAACAGTATCCTCACCCAACTTTTTCCAAGAACTGATCATTGTCCAACAACTGTGCCATTTTCCTGATGTGTGTATCCATCATATGAGTAGACTTAACCTTGTTAAAAAAAAGCAAAAGACAAAGTATTAGAGTAAAAAACTTAAATCCTCAGTAACATACACTATTAAACCAGGTATTAATATTGTCAGCAACAATATACGATAATTACATTGCATGTGGGACAACAGCAAATTAAAAAACAGCTGCAAAAAGAAGTTACAATTATCCATCTATAGAAAACACATTTAGGAACTATTTTGCAAAAGCTATTTGTTAAGGGATTTTATGCAGTTAATTATATGTATGCACAGCTGCTGGGAGACTAGCCACACAGCTCAACCAAAAAAAAAAGATTAACCAAAGCAAAACCCAGAGCTCTACGGGCGAGCGTGAGCCGCGGCGGGAGCAAGGGGGCAGGCAGCTGGAGACAGCCGGGCTGTGAGACGCGGGGATGGAGGCGCGTTGGTGGAGCTGCCCCTCGGGTTTAGGCGCCGTAAGACCTGAGCAAAAAGGATCGTGAAATCCTGCTTTTCACTTCCCTGGGCTCCTCCGCTTCACTCCGTCCCCAGCCACCCGTGCCCTTGCACTCACCAGCGAGTGTCCCAGCAGCCCTCTCCGCGCGCCGTCCCGTCCCCCGAGACTCTCCTCACCTCACGGGGGAAAGGCCCCTCAGCTCCACCGACCCCGCGCCGTCCCGTCCCCCGAGACTCTCCTCACCTCACGGGCGAAAGGCTCCCCCGTTCCCTGTCCTTCCTCCCTCCCTCCCCCGCCCCAGCCTGGGCACGTCCCGAAAGCCCAGGCGGCCACCGCGCCAGTGACAGGGATCCCCCAAGCCCCCTCAGCACCGTCAGACCAAGGCACCTCCCGGCACTCACCCGACCATTCCCCCGTGCGGGCCGGGTGCCAGAGGCGCGGAAGGGCCCGAGCGCAGCCCACCCCACGCTCCGCTCGGCGCGGAGGGGCCCGGGCGCAGCTCACGCCCACGCCCCGCTCGGCGGCATCGCCGTGTTACGGCGTTGCCGGTGGAGACGGGGCGGCCCCAGCGGCCGTGCACCGGGAAAGCCGGCGCCGCTTCCCGCCGGCTGAGGGCGGTGGTGGGCGGGAGGCGCGCGGGGCCCCCGCTGGGGATGAGCGGGCACCTGCGCGCGAGGGGCGGGGCGGGTTCCAGTCAGCGCAGCCGGGGCCAGTCGCTTTAGTAGACAATTTATTTTGATAAACTTGCTCAATAACAAAAATACAAGTGAAGAAAATTATGTTCATTTTATACAGTTTGTATTAACATTTGCTCGGAAATCATTAATTGAAAAATGTTCTAACCAATTAGAAAACAATCCTCAGTAAAGGCCGGGGCGGGGGACGCAGACGGTCAGGCCTCGAGCAGGGAGCGACGCGACGCCCAGGCAAGACAACCCGCTTGCAAACACCATTCCTTCATTATTTTCATCCTTCACAAGGGTTCTAAAGGACAGCTTTCACTTTTTTTGTGTGTGTGTTGGGGCAAACAGTAATCTACAGCTGTGTTCTGAAGTGGTTAAACAACGGCTCTGAAACGCAGGTACGACGGGAGGGCCCTGATCTGGCGGCTTTACTTCAGCCAGAGGACTGGGCTCAGGTGGTGTTGCACACTACCAGTGTCTTCGGAAAACTGTTATCACTCGCCAGCAAGATTAACAATGGAAAACAAAGTTAAATGGTTAGATTGGCGCGTTTAGGAAGGCACACCCTCCCCAGGTCTGAGACAAACAGCTTCCCGGCAATTATTTCAGCTGATCTCAATGATAAGATTTATAGAGACAAATTAACTCATTTTCCTTCTGAAGGTATTTTAAGTTTCCAATCTTACATTTTGTTAGCCAAATAAACGACAAAGTGTGCACAAATTACATTATGATGGGACATCAAACCTTGGGGGGAATTTTGAAGCAAAAGACTAAGAATCTCTAGCAACGTATGAGATGAGCTGTCCTTCAAAAAGTTAAAAATAATGGCTGGCAGAATCAGGAAAGTTTATGTAAACACTCAACACAAATATGGGATTACCTTTGGAGAAGATTCATATGGAAACATTTGCTTTTCATGAACTGAAAAAGTCTACAGATGTTCAGGCGTGTTCAATACGAACTTCCTGTAGTTTAAAACAAAACCTTGTGCAAATAAAACCTATAAATAGTCTTCAGCAGATTTTACAGTGATGCTCTTAGGTATGAAAAGAATGCACACAACTTTAAAACAAAAGTAACAGACATAAGTTTGACAAATGATTGCACCATAAAACAGTGTTTTATATACAGTTTATAAGATATGATTTTCTGCTATAAATTAATACTGTACTGTATAGTACTTAGTGACCTTATTAAAAGCAACTGTTGACAGCTGTCTCTTCAATTACTGAGTGGGTTTTTTTAAAATGCAAATGGCTGCATCTATTTCTGGACTTAAAATGCTCAAATATTTAATCAGACAATCTACTCATTAAATCTCTGCTATCATTTAATAATTCATAGCAATAGCAATGGCAGGTCAGATGAATTTCCAGCCAGCCAGCCACAGTCTGGGTATGCTCCAAGATAAGTGTTTATTTTTTTTAATTAAATGATGATCCATTTAGTCTAAGCTTAAATCCACTGTATACATGTTACTATAACTGAAATAAGTAAGCTGGGGCAGGGGGAAATCTTAGCAGCTGAGAAACTCTCCCCCCACCCTGTGTTCCAGTTATAAAAATCTCCTAGAACTATTTACAAGAATGACATTTCTGGAAAAGAGAAGAGCTTTTTTTTTTCCAACATAATTTATGATCTAAGTTTTAGTGAATACTTCAGTCTAGGATACAGCAGTGATAATACCAAAATTTAGACACACATCCAGCAGCTGAACCCTGCATTTTATCTCCACCAACATCACTAGGGACCTCAGACTACCCATGCAGATGAAGGCTTAAATTAGGAACCAAATCACATTTAAACCATTACTTCCAAGTAGGTGTATGGCTGTATTTACAGATTAGCACACTGTAGAAAAATGTAGTGATTTGTAAACACTCCCTTCTACCTGTGAGTGAGCTGACTGGAAAAAAAGTCACTTATAGACCATTCCAGTGACAAGTTTGTTCAAAACTGTCAAAAGAAAAAATACTTAATTCAGCAAATAACCTTTTCGTATTAAAATACTTCGGGGAGGGGGGGGGGAAGGGAAGGGGTGGAGGAGGACAGGGACCCACTAGGGTCTGAATGGCACACAGATTAAAAGAATTGTGCAAATTGTCTTATTTTCAAACACTTAAGCTTATCTGATAAGTGATTATTTTGGAAACTGCTGATTATATTTTAACAACCACCTTATTCTAAAATACACTTTCACTAACATTTTAGAAAAATGTCTATTCAGTAATGCAGTTCTAATAAGCTCAATGAAACAGTGCTTGAAACATACAATTTTTTTTTGTTTTCATAATGAATCTCAGGTAAACCACGTATTAACTGGAAAATAAATACTGATAGTGCAGGCAGCTTTCCTGGGACACTAAATTGTACTTTCTGCCAGGTTAGATTGAGTAGTGAATTAAGACATCTATGGATTCAAAGGTTTATCCTTGTGTTGAAAAATAAAACTACCTTTAGTGAGGAATATTTACTCCAAATTTGGGTGGCCCTTCAATCCACATTTAAATTAGTAACTTTAGTAAACAAGGCATATATTATTTAAACAATTATATTGCTCATTTTTTTGTAAAGATGAATTAATACTCAAATAAAAATAAGTTCATCCATCTTTGCAGTGGAATAGTGTTTGCATTACTTTAAACATTGCATTTTACATGTGCTAGAGAAATGCTTACCTATGGTAAAATGCTGTGCTTGAACATGAATGAATGCTAATGTAACAATGCAGTAGAAAAAGAGACTTTCTGTACAACAGTTGCTAATAATTTAAATAGTGTCAGTTTCCCAAAATTAGGAGTTTAACTTTAAGGTATGACATGATCTCACCTTCTACCCTCATATACAAATAAATTACCATAAAAAGAATTTAGCTTAACTTAAAATTGCACCTAGAAAGGCATGGGATCGTTTGTACCTATTACAAAAACTGTTAAAATCAAGGGCTGCTACAAAGAATGAGGTAAACTGAAGACTCTCAGCTATGTGGCCTTCAGAGAAATGGCTTTTTTCTATTGAGTTCTAGTTTTGCACACCACAGTGTTTTGCTAGCAAAGCGTTCTGAGTTCTTTTCCAGGAACCATTTGTGTGTATATACATATATATACATATACATATATGTGTATATACACACACACACACATACACACACACTGTATACTGCATCAGCAAAATATATATATATTTATATATATATTTATATAAATATAAGGAAGAAATCCCCCTCTAAAATGTTCCTTAGTGTTTTTCTAGAGCTTATGGGGGAAGAGGGGATGTATGTCTTTTTGCTGTTACATACATTTAGAGAACACGTTTTGATCTATTGGCTTCTTGGTGCAGTAATGCAAGATTGATCCACATTGGTGCCAAAGGCTTTGCTTATCAGAAGGAAGATGCAAAATACTAATCTCCTAAACAGCGAGGCCAGCCTCACTTGAATTCCTCTGCAACCCTCTGGTCTACCACAAAGTTCATAAATACTTTGACTTCCAAATCGTTAGACGTTAAAAACAGGAACAGTACAGTAACATGGGGCATTATGCTTCTCAGTGTAAAGCATTCTTCACTAGTTCCTATCACAGTGCAGACCTGACTGCATTAAAATATGCTCAGGAGATTAGTCAACGTTGTCTGTATTTGGTTATGGGAAAGGCTCTCCTTTTTTTCATCCAAAGTGCATAGTGAGAACAAGTCAAAGCATTCCTCTTTTCAGTGAGTGTTTGATAGTCTGATCTAGGCATCCTCCTGAGAATGCAATTCTGATGTCTTGCTTTTTTCCAAAACAAAGTCCTGCAGTTCAGACATTCATCAGCCAGGTAAACAAACTTTGCCAGCAAATAGAAGTCCCACTATTGTAAAGAAAATGGATAAGACAAACAGTACATATGAAGACCCAACCACTGTGTTATTGGGTAATTTATATGGTTGACCTCCAACTTCATTGATGTAAAATCCTATTGGAAATATTAGGGCTGCCATACAGAACAGAATCACTGCAAAGAAAAGAGAAAAGAAAAAAATGATCACTGCTGTGTTCAAGTCAAAATATTTACCCATTTATAGAGCAGTCCGGAGAAGCAAGCAAAGTATTCTGACCAAACTGAAGAGCTGAGGTATTCCAGTACCTAGCTTGCTTGAAATGACTGAGTAGGCTTTATCTTGCTTTTAAAACATCTCTCATCTACTCCCAAGAAAGACTAAAAGACCCCAAGTTTGACTGTAATTTCAGTCCTGCTCACTAGATCATTAACTGTCTTTACAGAATAAAAAATTGGTGGGTGTACTTCTACCACCATCCACAAGTTTAGTCACTGAGTTCATTACTTCTCCAGTTATTTTAGAGTAATTTTTCCCCAAAGTCAAGATAAACTAACATTCAACATTGAAGAAACTCCTTTTCTATTATCAGAGTTGTCTTTTTCCAACTGTAGTTGCCCTCTCCCATTCTTCTACACAAATTCCTTTTCTGTAAAAGTTTTGCTAAAAATAGAAAACACACAGATTGTCATTACAGTTTCTTTTAGATTAAAAGATATCAGTTTCCTAAACTTATATGAATGTTTCCTTAAATAATGAAATATCCTTAAGATTTCCCATTGGAATACATAGGAAGTTTTCTGATTCAGTTTAATCTAAGCTTCTTGGTGAAAAACTTCAAATTCAGACTCCATGAACAAAGAGAACCAAGCAATGAGGCTTTTTATTTCACCTGAACAGTTAGACTTACGTACATGGTTCGTGCTTTCAACTGACTCTGTGGATGTACAAAAAAGAAATCAGAACTCCTATTAAAGCCATTTATTAGAATTACATTACGGATTTCACAGGCCTTCAGGTATCAATAGTGACCAACACTCCTCACAGCACATTTCCGTACTCTGATCAAATCCAGGAGAGAACATCCAGTGTTGTAATCTTTCCCAGATGACAACTTCAGCGTTCCTATAATATACCTTTGGATACGTAACCCTGTTTAGTTTGAACATAGCAATATGCAGGGCTCTACTGTCTCGACCAAGGGAATGACTTCCAGTTATGGCTCCTCTAAGAGGCAAGACATTCTTCACGATAAAAAGGATTAGCTTTTGAATTGGTTTGATTGCATATGCAAGAATATAAAATTAGGGGTTTTATCAGTATTAGAATAACACAGAATTTTATCCGATTCTACCAGTTCAGTCAACTATTAGTGCTTTACTCTTATTTCACTTCTCTGTATTTCAACTTTGTTTCAAACATTATTTATTGTGAGTGGAACGTGGGCATCCCAATACCCATTATTCAACCGAATCTCAATTATATCTGGGGGGAGAGAGGGGGAGAGCCTGCTCTGTTCTCCCACCAACTCTACAAATCCACATACCAACATCTCCTAACATGACACATAGCTAACAATGAAGCCCCTCTTAGTCCTCAAAGTCTACCTATAAACCTAGCTACATGAAAAAAAATTCAAGGCAAGTTACAATGCTCCTGCCGGAATGAAGTCCATTACATGTTTTTTTTTCAGTCTTCTCTCAGTTAACACAGACTGTTGCTTTTTGTTTGTTAGTAAGGGACACAGGTGCTGTCCTTGTCTCCCCTTTCTCTTCTCCACCACGAAGAGACAGAACAAACTCTGGGGATGCTGTTCCCTGCTTGAGCTTCCCCACAAGTCAAACAAGCAACAGTAAAAACCACTGGCAACAATAACAGCCATCACCTCAATCACTGGTACCTGTGCAAGTCAGCAGTGCTGTAGCTGCTCTTGCTTCCAAAGGTATGTAAAACAAATCCAGGAGCTCGCCTGTCCCCTTTGGCCTTACCAGGACAAAGTCTCTAGTCTTTCCAAACGAGGAAATGATGGGCTGGAGCAGCCTCAGTATTTTTTAATGTAACTTCACTACTGCTCTTCCTGACTAGATTCACATGCTCCAGTTTATCCAGCTACAGTGTTACATGCTCATACTAAAAACTCTTTTTTAACAGACTCCATGTTTAGCCAAGACAAATAGTTTATCACATATTTTATATCTTAATGCTCAAAGCTTATGATTGGCATAGCACAGGTCTCAGCTTTGAGGAAAAAACACTCATGTTCTATAGAAGAGGCTAGTTATAGGCATGATGAATCTGAATTCAAAAAGTGTCCAAGTAGAACTTGGGCATAAACAAAAAAGGACGGCTTCATAAACCATGATCCACATCAGAACATCATCTGCTCCTTGCTTTCTGAAACACATGCAGCAGCTTTCACAACACCTTGCATCAAGAGCAGCTACCACCAGGATCAGCCTTTCTTGTCACCTGTCAGCTAACAATGCTGAGCAGGAAAAAATCAAATGTTCCACGAGAGGGAGCTCTAATCTAACAGCACAAGCACATTATTTTTTAAAGGGGAAGAAAAAGAGCACAAACAAAAAACATCTGGCAACTGCATAGTTACCACATTCTTGCTCAGTGCTACCTCATTAGGCCAGCCACTAAAACAAAACCAAAGAACCAGCAACCAGACGTTAAACATTAAATAATCTAGAAGGTTTAATCTACATGATTATTGGTCCATGTAATTCCCCGCTACACAATCTAATCCCTAAAGAATGTTTCTCTTTTTTTCATTGTATCTTAATCAGCAGCTGGTCCATCTGAGGAGAGAAAGCTTGGCTATGTATTTCTTGAGCAGATCTGTGTAAGCATAGAGGAGCTCTATACTTGAGTGGTGCAAAAAACAGTGGCTGATGTGTGATTAGTAATGCAACATACAATTAGTAATAGTTTGAACAATATTCTGAGGATGAGTCACATTATCATAACTCTGCACACTTCCTATTACATCCAGTTTGTCCCTGACAAGCATTCCAGCTATTTACAAAACTTCTGTTATATTTTAACAATAACACATTTATAGGAAATAGCTTTAGGATTCTGAAAACAACCTGCACTTTCAAGATTAAATCTCCTTTATTACACTCAAGAACTACACAGCTGGAAAAGTTCTGATGGCCTCATGGATATGGTTGAAGAATAGATCTTTATCCCTCTCTACTAAACCACTGTTCTCTGAGGTGTGTTGTACATACCTGCACCAGTGCTCCCAGGTCTGAGACCTGCTAGCGGCACTGTACCGCCAAGTGGAGTGTGCCCAGTGTCTCCTTGTGTTCCTGCCCGAGGACAGAAGGGTGCAGGTACCTCAACCCTCCCTCAGTTCACAGCAGGAGAAAAAAATTCTGCACGTGTAGGCAGTGTGCAGAATGCTGATGTGCATACACATTTCAAACATTTATTACAGAAGTAACCAGCCATCTTTCCTCTTCCACTCTGCGTACACACAGTGCACATGTTCTGCTGTGAGGGTGTCCAAGCAATTTTCTTAGTGTAGTCTGAATTTTTAGTCTACTGAAATAGCAAATAAAAAACGGATTCATCAAAGTCTCTGTCAGATTAGGAAGCCTGGCAAAGGAATTATGGCAAAGTTTTGAGAAGTCATTAAGAAAAGACTGCATGATAAATTTATTTAAAAAAAAAAAAGAAACTAAGGAGAAAATCCAATATATGAAGTGCTCAGTAACTTAGTGTGTATTCTTTTAGAAGGAGAGTTGTAAGAGGATAGGAATTTCTTATACAAGCTGTAGCCCAAATGTAAATCTCCGTATCTGGTAGTATCAACTCAGTGAATTTCCAGCAACATTTCCAGCAACCCATAAAGAACTTCTCCCTCAAGAGTACTTGCTTTTGTTTTCAAATTCTTCCTTGGGTAGAAAAATTTGCAGAAGAGACACTTAATGACTACAACTTCTATTAACAAAAATATTTAGGTAACAAAACACAATAATTTCTAGTCTGCTTCTGAATGGTGGCCGTCAAAAAAAGATCTAGTTCCTGTAATTCCTTAACTTGAAATTGTTTTGAGCATCTAATGACAACTTCAAAAAATCCAAGATACAGCGTATTAAAAGAAGGAAAAAGCTACGGCTAGTCTTTAGAGGGCTCATTGCACTTTGCTTGCCTCTTTAGAGATGCATAACATAGAAAGCAGCACCTGGTACAAATCTTTAATAACTCAAGAAGTACTTTATTCTCTGGGGAACACCAGGGACAGGATAGCTACTGTTAGTTAAGAATGTGATTACCCTGCCCCATTTTTACTTGCATTCCAAAAAGCAAGTCCATTATACTCATGAACGTTTAAATCACCAGGCAAAAAGAATAACAGACTCTCTGGTAGCTGCTGGAAAAAAGGTATAAATATGATTTTTCTGTCCAGCATCTCCTCCCTTGATACATCTCAGAGAAGCACCCAATTCAGTGGCAGCAGACACAGAATTAATTCCCTTTCTAGTTGTAGCAGATGGTAAAAGACCTGAATCTGTGTAAGATGTAAACAGATCTTGTGGGAGCTCTGTGAATGCCTGCAATAGCCACGGCTGTTATAATATACATAAGACCACCTAGATGGCCTCCGCAGAGAATAATAATGTCCTCTGGACATTGCTTCTAATTATGGAACCTAACAATATCTATCCCAAGGACCATGGAAATTACAACGTTCACCACATCCTATCTTCTAAACCAGAAGATGGCATAACGAGCACCCTGAAAAGGCAAGGGTTTTACATAAATTTGAAATAGGGCTAGCAAAAAAGGAGCAGTTTCAGAGATACATGGAACAATACCAAAGCCAGGGTACTTTTTTGCTACCAACTTATGCCACTGTGTCACAGGGCATAATTAATGATGAAGTGGTATAGAAGCTGGGATGGTAATAGGCAGTTAGCTCACACTTGACCAACCAGTAAATAATACCATGCAAAGGAATAGCTGATTAGATCTTTGGCTGCTACCAGCACATGAGGCACAGCTGAGTTTGGAATACCACGTTCATTGAAGAAGCACACAAAGACCTGGACAGTGCACAAACGAACACCAAGAAAGAATCCACTCTCCATTACTCTCCAGTATGAATTTCGTACTACAGTTAACAGGACTCAAACTTCAGTGATAGTTTTGATAGTATCTATGCCCAAAGTGACAATACCTAGCACATCAGTAGGAATGCTGTGATTCTTGAAAGACTCTTCTTTACAGAAAGTGAAGGAAAACTTTCACATTTGCTTTTAGAAGACTTTTGTCACTCATGCAGTATGACCTGGAGGAGGGAAATACCTCTCCTCTCCAAAGCTGTTTTGCAGAGAAGCCAGAAGGACAAGTTTCTGTGCAGTAAAACCACCAATGGCTGGGGAAGGATGCAAACGCTGTGCTAGTAAATACCCTCTTGGGTGTATCCCCTTAGAAGTGTATACAGGAAAGAGAATTGACAGATCAAACTTTTGTTCTTCATGTGTCCCTTAACTAAACAAGATAGACAAGACCACTCTCAGTAATAATTCATATTTATAGGTACACGGTTGAAAAAATCTGGACGTCATCGCAGATGACAAGATTACAAGCAAAAATTCCATGAAAAATACAAGCTATATATTTATATACAAATTCCAGCATGAACTGGGCAAGAGTGACCTCTTACCAGGCTCTCCTTGCTGCTGTCAGAGTTGCAAGGAGAGGGCCGAGCAAGAGGATTCCTTTGCCCTTAGATGATTTACTCTAGACCCCCCCATGCATTTGAAGAAAATGGAGCTGCCAGTCTCAGAGCTGCCCTTGGCAGTCCCAGCAGACTTCCCTGCTTGCCTAGGATATCACGTCCTATGTTGTGTTCAGAAAGTTCTGTGAGTATCTGCTAGCAGTCCGTACTAGGCTGTTGAGTCTTGAAATTGCTTGCAGAAGAGATGTAATACCACTATGAAGTTTTCCCTACCCCCTTCTAATGAGTTACACGTTTTCATCTCACAGCACTGGCACTTCACTTCAGGAAGGACCTGTTCATGGTATTCCAAGTTGATTCCACATGGCTACATGTTTCCTAATACTAATCGACAAATAGGTTATTAATTTGTGTTGCCATCCAATGAACCACAGAAGTCACTCTCATCAACTTTTTGAAAAATACAGAACTCTTCCTCCCATTCACTTCTGTTTTTCAAAAATGGTTTTTCTTACAAGTGAGTTAAGCAATAAAATTTCCCATCATCATTACTCACAGGTCACAGAGTCGTATGTATTGGAGATAAATACCAAAGATGTTGAATTTTAGAATTTCGGCAACGCAGCAATCATATCTTAATAGAGTTATGAATAATTCTGACTTGCAAAAGAACAAATTAGTATGTTTCATTATTAAACATCTCATAACAAAAAGGCAAGTGCTGAAATAAAAGAATGTCCTTCTATATCTAGACTTCTAATAATGGACCTGTTGCAAGCCTAAAGAAATCTACAGAAAAAAAAACAGCTTTAGGGTATCAGATTTTTTAGTTGAACTAGCCACCACTGTTGTAGAAAACAAAAGATGCAGGGATGCGACGATTAAAGATATTTAAAAAAACATTAAAATATGTAAAGCCCAAAATACAAGCTCTGAATTAAGAAAAAAACCTCAGTAAATAAATTGTGGTATCAACTATTAATATATAGTGCTCCAAAAACCCTCTTTACCCTAGAGCTTTGACTTCAGCTTACTGTAAGCATCTTAATTTTATATGGCATTTTGAGATTAAACCCTTCCTTCATACATTAGATAGACATGAAATATGTACAGATAAACAAGGGCACTGGAAAAGTTGGGATGGAATATTCTGTAATACTCATGTCTGCTATTTTAATCATTCACCAGAAAATAAATAAAAGTCAATCACAACGGATACAGCATTTCAATAGCTTCATTGTCTGCAAGAGCTGCACTATTAATTTAATATGCTGTGTAGCAAAGTTGTCAGAAGGATGACTTTGATTGTACAAGTGCCTCAGTGAAGTACCTTTGTTGAAGCTGAGCGCTTTTTTATATTATTCCCTTCCCCAAAACAAGGTTTAATCTCATTCATATTAGATATCATTAGATGTCACAGGGTTCCATTAAACCTTATTTATGCCTGTGTAAACCACAAACTTGCATATTCTAGTTAGTGTTCACACTACCTGTAGTGGTATGTCATAATTCAAGTCAATTTAAAAGCCCTCAGGTTTTGAGTTTTTTCATGCTGTCATCCCCACCATTAAGGCACCATTTCACAGTTGGGCTAAGCCTGTAACACACACCAAGAAAAGGAAGTTTGAAAGTTATTCCCCTTACTCATTATAACTGTTTTTCTTTTGCACTGAAGTAGCCATACGATATGTCTCCCTGTGCAGAAACACAGGGATGCTAGAGGCTGTGAGGAGTTACGCTGGTGCTCATACGGAGCGGAATCAAGGCGGGCAGAAAAACACTGGTACTCCTCCCTCCAGCTAAAGCACTGCTGCGGGTCACCTGTGGCAGCAAGTCTCAGTGCCGTGAAGCACAGCAGATGCTCTGCAGTGGGCAATCCTCCTGCATAGCCAATTAGGATGCAGATATTCTGACTAAAACACCCGCTGTGAGCATGAAGCAGGACTGAACCAGCATCAACCCTGAATGAGGTATTCGTGAGACACCTGAAGCAGGGATGGATTTCAGACTGTTGTAAGTCTCAGATGTATCATCTGCCTCCTCTTGCTGGGGAGGGAATTTCCAATCATTCCATTCTGCTAGGAATAAGTCCTGGATATAAGGGAGTGGGGAAGTGTGAAAGACTATCAGACACACAATTCAGGACTGACCTCTTCTATCCCTGCTCATTTTCTTAGGTCAATTAATGGCACTGCCCAAGGAAGGTAAAGGTGTCAGACCTTCCCTTCTCTCACCTGGGGCCCACAGACTATTATTCCCTCTCAATTATAGTGACTTAAGATACCAATCCCTTGATTTTTGAAGAATTTTATTTTTCCCTCAGATGTGGTATTTAAAGAGAAGGAATGTTTCGTATGGTAAGAGCCCTAAGCACTGCTCCTTGACAACACTATAGTGTTATTTTAGACTCCACCAGTTTATCCTGCATACAGGTCAACTGTGTAGTTGAGGTCACTTACTTCCAGTGAAAGCTATCCAGCGGGCATATTTAGTAGCTTCTCTTCGCCAGTGGGAAGCCACCAGCAAACCACATGTGACAGTTAGTGAAATGATTCCCATAATGATGAAAAATAACGTAGTGACCCACTCAGGAGGCAGCCGTGGAGGAATACAGGTCCTGTCACGTCCATGGATGGTTTGACACTGTCGCACAAGGCCAACTGTGAGAGCACCTGAAAATACATAGCAGAGAGGCAAGTAAACTTTCAAAATCCTCTCTGAGGGGCGCTCAATTGCAAACCAAAGCTCAGAATTGTCAAAAAATAAGGGATTCTTTCTTTGATGAACCTTAGTAAGTCTTTCAAACACAAAGGATAGGGGGGACATGCTTTAAACATCTATCTTCATGTTCTTTCATCACACGCTTGCACAAGTTGAAGTGAGATGGCTGCAAGCTGTATCTGGTTCTTGAGTGGCAATCAAGATCTAATCAAAGGGATAAAGCACTCCTCTAAAGCCTGCCAGTATCAGCTAAAGTGGTAGCTGAGTTGTATAGAGGATCACTCCCTCATCTGTGCAAGACGAAATACTTTTATAATCTAACAAAATGACCTGCAGCCCCCTAAAATGCTTTTAAATGTCTAATGCCATTTTCCCTCATCTGTAAATACAGCTTTAACACTCAAAGTCTTGCAGCAAAAACTGCATTTGATTTATACCAGGATTTTAAGAACATTAAAAAAAACCAAAACAAAACACTTCTTCACAATAACTCTTTAAGAGTCCCTCTATGCAAGAGACTGGTCAATCCTTTTGACGGCTGACAAGAGTTACTACACACACAAACTGGGATATCTACACAAAAGGTCTATCAAAAAGACCCCAGAAAAAGGACAAGACTGGTTCAGGAACCATAAAGTTTTACACAAAATGAGGTATTTTCTGTTAAATAAAAAAAAAAAATCTGATTTAAAATCCAATTCAGTGCTTTTGAGACTCATAAAGAAGCTTTTAGTAAGCTTTAATAATAAAGTTCTCTTTACTTGGAAAATTTTAACCCAAAATTAACATGCAAGATTAAAATCCATTTCTTCCAGTGTCTCTTAAACATTAAGTTCTGTATTTCTCAATTTTGTCCCTTCTTCTGAACTGTTTTCCTAAATAATCACAATTGTCCTTTATCTAAATTAGAAGCAAAAAACAACAGTGGATAATATTAGAGTCAACATCTTCCTCCATGAATTATTGTAAGTTAATATTGTTATAGTTGACCTGTTGAAAACAAAAAGAGGGCAACTTAGAAACAATTACAATAGGACTTGGAAGCTTAGGTTTAGCATGTCTTTTGGAGGGAGAAACAACTGTCATACTTTTTAGCTTCTTTTTGGAAAAAAAGCATGAAACAAGGAAGTAAGCCAATAGTCAAAAGGGTAACCAGTCCTAGCATGCACTTCCTAGAACCCTGGAGCCAATTTCTACAACTGTTAAGATCCTGTCTGCTTACACCTCAGCAATGAGTACCAGCAGAATCAGCTTCTGAGCTTAGAATCATTGGGTTAGGGGGCAGAATATCATGTTTTATTAGATGTAGCACTTCTGATACACTCCTAGAGGATGAGAAAAACCAAGAGCAAAAACATTACTGAATCAGTTCTGTTGAAGCATTCCTGTAACCTTTGTTTAGACTACAAATTTTTAGCCCTATTTGAATACATCCTTTTATTTACATATTCATCAACTGAAAGATTCAGAGATTAATTTTGAGCTAAAAGTTGAAGAAAAATCCTTTTAAAAAGTGTCAGTTACAAAACCAACAAAATTGGCATTTTCTACTCCAAATGTACAGCAATCACACCATCGCTGTGCACCAGGATTACGCAAAACTGAGCCAGAATTACACAAGCAATCTTGCACAGCTCACATACCTGTACAGTACGCAGTTTTACATGAACTGCTTCTCAGTTGCTTTTTCATAGCCTGCAATGTTTTCATTTACATCAGTTGCTGGGGCAGAGGGGAGATGTGCATGTGTCCTTAAAAGTCGAGCTCCCCAAAACACACACACATTGCAGAACTACAAAACACTAAGTAGTTTCCTATAGTTTGGGGATAAAGAGGCTATTCACTGCAGTATCATGTAACAGGAAATTAATCCCAATCACTCTGCAAGACTAGGATTTAACAACAATTTTACTATACTTACAGTAGAAGTCAGTTTTTACTAAACCGCAATTCTATTCTAAAGAATGACTTCATAAAAATGACATCACACACTCAATAGATGTTTTCTGAATTCAGAGACCTCTCCTGAATTCAGCGGCAATAATTTAGTGCATTTTTAACTTTGGCAAAAGCAACAGTGATAAGAACCACTGTGCTGGACTCCGTTCCATTTTGTGTGTTAACCGAAACTGAAGAAGAGTTGCTATAGATGAGCATGTATTAGAAAGAGACAACTAACTCATCTTTCAGATGCAATTTGCAGTTTATATTGAAAACATTTTTCAATTAACAAGAGGACATTTACCATGTCAGATTCAGAGAGGACCAAAGCTAAGCCCAGTAGTGCCATATCTAGAGGAAACAGAAGAGAACTCCATCTTGAACTACTATTTTTCAATTTTTTTACTGTCAACATCTACTTCTCCAAAGGCTGATTTTCTCAAAAAAACCCCAAACCCATCAAATTCACAACTGCAAACGAAAAAAAAAGAGAACAAAAATCTCCGAATTGCGAGTACCAAGGTAGCATCCCTTTTGAAGACACAAGGATAGTTGCAAAAAACTACTCGGAGCAGCGTTTCCTAAACATCATTTCTGGTGCCCAAGTGTGTTGTTCCAGTCTTTTCTTTTTTTTTTTTTTTAATCAGAATTTTAAAGCATCAGCAATTAAATTTCAGGATCTGCCATTTTGGAGGAAAAATACTGAACTGAACTTTATGGTTAAGTTTTGCCAGCACATACTTAGTATTTTCCCTTAACTTTGCTTTGTGGATTACAAATTTGAAGTAGATATACTCCATATTCAAGATTTTGAACCTTGAGTCTGCAGACTCTAGGGGCAAGAGGACAAGAGAAGGTCTGTGAACTATTTCTAAAGGTTTCACAAAGGTAACTGGGAGAAACAACCTCACTATGTGCTCATAAATTTAGTTGAAGTTCACGTTTAAGTTCACTATACAGGGATACCTCACTTGTGTATATAAACTGGGAAGAAGGAAATTAAACCTCATAGCTTGCTCCCATAGTGACAAATCTCCTGTTGAATGCAGACTTCAAAAGAAGTCTCTGGTGTGGAAAAAAGAGTATTTGTTTGCCACGAAATTGAGAAGAAGAGTGGGTTTACATGGTATTTTATTGTCTTGGTCCCATTCTAAAGCAATCAAGCAAACAGTTGCCAGGCAGCTGCCAGCAAACGAACTTGTTACAGAAGATCTTTTTTAACCTTATCTAGTCTATCATTGAAGGGAGGGACAGAGATACTAAATCGCAGTCTCCTTCTGCCTGTAGTTAGAGAATAACCCAAAAATCCATCTCAAGTCAGTCACCAAGTTCCACCCTGATCCCTAGGTAAAAGGAATTCTAGTCATTCCCTCAGATAAATTCCACCATAACTGCTGAAAATCTAAGCACCTAGCACAGGTATAAAACAAACAGCACAGCTAATGCCATTAGATTAGACAGCTTAAAGATGGATACAGCCCTAAAACACGTGCAGCAGAGCAACCATGCCTGCCCATCCTCTACCTCCCAATGCCCGCACTGCACAGCCATCGGGAGCTATAACGACAACCTGGAGATGCAGGGGGCTGCTCCCTTTCTCTCATATGCCTCTCCCTCCGTAGCCTCCCAGACTGGCATTATGCAGGTCAGTACAGCTAGTGTGAGAGGTGATTAGGATATATATTCTAATTACTAAAAATGAGATTCAGCTTTCATCAAAACAGGGAATGCTGCACTGAGCAAATGTCAGTCTTAGTCTTTTTTCCAGTACATCTATTCCCTAACGTGCCAGTGCATTTCAAACACATTAAACAACCTTCCAGTAGTGACAGTCTGACTATAACCAGGACTCCACTTTATACCAGTGAAAGATTTCATGATCATATTCCTACACTACCTCACCCATCTCCTCCAGACCACCAGTAACGCTCATTTTCTAACACTGCATATTTTTACTAGAATCACTAATAAAGAGACTCTTTAACAAATACACCAACATTTGGGAGCATCATCTGTTTAACACTGAAGTTTCACAAAACCACTGAGAGAAGGAGGGGAAAAGGCACCAAACCAAAGAAAGGCAAGCCCTCGTTTTTCCCCTTTGTGCAGATGTGCGGCTGCCACGGAGCCGACCCACAAGTCCCACTCCAGCCCCGCCGGTGCTGTGCCATCCCTCTCCTGTTTCCGTGGTAACTACAGAGCCACCAAGGAGGAATCACAGCTACGGAGAGAAACAAAGATTGCTGCAGCCCTTTCACTCCTCCACCTCTCCATCACTTCTGAATTATTAAAAGTGGCACAGCGATACCACGGCTGGAAAGCAGCAGCACAATAACAGCTATTCATATGTTCGCTGTTCACCTATTATTTGACTGCCAGCACACGCGGGATCAAGCGTGCCAGATGGACACAGGAGAGGTGCCACTGCCGTGAAGAGCTCACCATAGCACAAGAAGTAACTAATATGGTAAAAGCACGATGCAGTGAATGAGGTGAGGCTCAAACGCTAGAAGGTCACAGAGCTCAGCAGCTACGCTGTCACATGAACATACAAAGCACAAATCCTCAGAACTGCTCTTCCTCACACAGCTTGGGGTACCTGCCCCTCCTCTGCCCTCTCCTACTGTCCCCACTTGAAAATGTTCTTACTCTTTCCCATCATTTTAGAGAAAATGCTATTCCTTGGGTTTAAATGCATCTGCAACCCTTTACATTCCTTGACAACAGCTTCCTCACTTTTACCTTTCATACATCAACCACATCCTTAGCAAAATGCTTATCACTAACACTAAATAAATATTACAGGCCAATGTGCCTAGTGAGGAGGTTAAAACATCCAACCACTCCCCGACAGCCCGCCCATCCTCCCTCCCTCCCTCGCTGTCCTGATGAGATGGCGTGGTTCTGTTAGAAACCCCAGCTGTGACTGCCAGACAATTTTAGTGTACTGCGGACTTGTTAAACCATCTTTGCTAAGCGAAGAGCACAGTTCACCGGGTTCCTAATGAGGTGTTGGTGACGTAAATCTTAGAGCACCGCCAATGTCACAAGGACACTGATAAGTTTTATGTTTTAGTAATGAGCACAGTACATGGAGCTATGTTATTTGGGCACACTAAAACGTTCATGGCTGCTGGTTAGGTAACAGTCGCATGCCAGAGAATGACATATGTAAAATAAGGGCAGATCAGTTAAGCCATTCCCTGTAACTCTTATTGGGCCACAGACAAGGACAGGAGAAAATGAAGTTTTTCTGGGAAAGTTTCTAAGTTCTATCCAATTAATAAACTTGAATGGAAAAAGGTCTAGGTTCATCTAAGAGGAGGAACAGGCTGCAGCTGTCTAGTGCGTAGCTGTAGCTTGCTACCCAATCCAAGTGGAAGCTTTAAAGGTCTAAAGAGAATGCAGTGATTTCGTCATGGCAGACTAATTCCCTGTACCAACGTTAAGGATAACCATCAAGTTGACTTCGGCCACCTTGCCTTTAACATGTCTGCTGCTCCTTGCCTGCAACCAAGCCTCTCTGACAGAAGACCGCTTTCAAAGTGAGCGAAGCATAGCCGAGGAATTCCTGAGAGGAACAAACAACAGAGCACGGTAAGAATAGTTCCAACGCAACTGCCCGTAACAACAAACAAGGAGGAGATATTTCCAAGAAGAAAATTTTTCAAAGTCATCCAAGGAATTTGGCAGTTTAAGTGGGATGTTTCCCAGACTTACATATGGAATTTATTTTCCTGCAATGGGCGCTTTAAGCAATGTTACTATACAAAGGGGGAATAGAGAATGACTTGTTTAGGTTTATTTATATGTATTTTGTTTTGGGGAAAATTTCTATTAATTTTATATTCCAGGTATTAGTTCCTTGGAAGCAGAGTACTCTCCCGTCTGCCTTTCCCGAACTCCAGGGAACTGATACTGCTGATCCTTCCCTACCATAGCCTGGGAGGTCACTCCAGGATGCATACAGTTAGTTCTACTCATTCCAGTGTAAAACTCCATCAGAAATCAGGCCTGTACCCTCTCTTATGAGGAGATTAGTCATGCTTAGAGTAAGCAATGCAGAAGATTAGGGGAAAAACTACGCTTTTGCAGGATATGCACCACCTCTGGTGTGAAGAGAAAAAAGATACAGTACCCTGCTGGTTTGCAAAGCACTTCAAAACCGGGGAGGAAAAAAGGATTAATAACGCTGGGGAAGACTTCTTGATTCTAAAAGGCATGGTCCATGTTGTAATAGTTAAATAGTTAAATAAATAGTTAAGTCTCTGTATGTAAGATCCCACTTAATGATGCCCACAGGCATAGCTTGTAGAAATTTTTTTAATCTACAACTGCTCAGATTTATAGCCTTGTAAAAGGAAATGTAGATAGTCCTCATCTAAATTTTCAGTCATTGACCCATTAAAGCAATTTAAAAATCTTTACAGCCTTAAATAATATAATATCAGAGCATTTTGTAAAATAGCACATACACATAATTAACTGCAGCTAAGTAACTATAAGCAATTTGAACACCCTTTCCTCCACTTTTTGCTTAGGTCATCGTTGTAGGACAATACGATAACTGGATTATACCTAAATAACTATAAAGGATATATAAAAGGATCAAAATATAAGATAGGATCAACTGCTAGTTTCCAATTAAATATGAGAAGACCATATCTGTTACTGTTCTTACATAAATAATTACTTCTTTTGTGAGGGATGGGGGGTAGTTTGGATAGATGCTCTTTAGCACTCACTAAAATAAATTCGAGGTTACCATGCAAGTACAGTATTCAGGATGTGGCATGACAGATTGATTCTTTTACTGCGGATGTTCCAGTATGTTGCTCAGTTAGTAGATTAAGAGGCAACCAAGTTCAGACTTACCAAAATAAGATTTATGAATGTTAAAGGCTGATCTAGAGAAAGGCTTAAAAGAATAACAGAGGATTAACTGCAAAGCCACAGAACAGAGAGGAGTCCAGAACAAAGGGATTATGAATTATCTTTCCTGTCCTTTGTATGCCAGATCTTATGTTTTTGGCATTCACTCTGATTTGTCTCTCAAATCATCTAATAGGTATTGTAACCCTGGAAGAAAAGCTTTGGAGTTTCTCACTTCGAAGCAGACCAGATGCAAGATCAATTCATATGCCCACTGGATATTTATTGGTACGAAACAAACACCTATAAAGTATTTATACAACGTTAAAAGATCAGTTTTAATAAAGACCTCGATTTCCTTGCAAAGTCCTTGCTATATCTAAAGTGCATCTTTTAAGAGCAATTCAAATCAATATTGCAAGATAGAGTATGTTATTATATAAGCTGCTATTTCTCTTCGACTCCATCTATCCCCTTCTCTGAAATCAGAATGTTCTCTCCCTTTCAAACCAACTCTGAAATGCACCATCCTTATTGCTCTAGAGACGTAAAGGGTGTTTCCTTGTTTCAGGAATTAAGTGACTTTCTTAAAAATAGTCATATTGGCAACAATAGGTGAGGTAACGTCCCTAGCTTCAAACCCAGACTGTGCTAGCTATGAGGAACTACCAACTGAATTCTATTTAACAATCTGCTGTCCAGAGGATTTAATTTCTTAGGTACCATTTTTGGCACTCTTCAGAACTCCAAAGCTTACTGGCTTTTACACAGAAGAATTCTCATTTTTAAAGTCTAAACTCAATGTTAAAAGAGTTGTGGTATATTAGCAGAAAAGCCTGCCTTGCTGCTGAAGACCATCTGGTGCCTGAGTTGTCTCAAAAGTTTTCAATTCAGTGTTTGTATCATGCCTAATTCAAACCAAATCCCCCCTCCACAAAAACCACAGTGTTCTCCCTCCCTCCTCCTACCCCCAAAGAGAAAAAAAATCAGGGGCCATCTATTGGGAAAGATTCTTATGACTTACACGTATTAGGAAAGTTTATTACTACATATGACAATCATTATGGTATACGAGTTGTAAGTGATGTTTAAATTGCAGACATTTGGACCAATAAAAAGCAACTTTATTTCTGAATTCCAACATACAAGTTTCAATGCCATGCTGCTTGTGTATTGGGGTGGGTTTTTTTAATGTTTGGGTTTTGTGTTGCCTTTTTTTTTTTTTTTTTTTTTTTTAAAAGAAGAGATGGACCACCACACACTGAAAGAGCTATCCTCAGGCAACAACGCAGGAACAACTCTCCTGAGGACGTAACAAAAGCTCTGTGTGTTCTCACGTATCAGAGCCAAGAAATCTGCCCACGCTGAAGGTATTCTTTCCTACTTCAGAAGACAGCATTAATTAAATGTTGGTAAACAGGATCTCTACTAAGTTGAATCCTTCTGGTTGCTTATTTTCTGACACTATAAGCATTTTCACAACAGGATAGCATTATCAGTGACTAGAATCTTAATTTCTGAAGTGGCAAGGGCCTGGAAAAAAGAGAGAACATTTTAAAAAAACAGAAAACTTAATGTTTTATTTAGCTTAAAAACAAACAAACAAAAAATCCATAGTTATTTCCATTTTTCATCCAACCAAAATAGAGCTACTCAAAGTTGACAAAACTCACTGCCTAAAAAAAGAAAGATCAAAGGCAGTGTCAATATTTAAAAGTTATTTTTCTAGTTAGCTACACCAGTTTTATGCCATATGTTCAGTTGAAAGCCAGAAGCTATGACACCTACAGCTGTTCTGCCATTTAACATCCGATGAGCTTGTGTTCTTTTTAGGAGTTATATTTGGCTTCAGACAGAGCTGTAAAATGATACCTCTCCATCCAATACACCACACAACCCTACCCCAACCTTCTCAGAGATGGTCTGCTAAGCACTTCACGACCGTATGGTTGATGTGCAGGCTCTTCGAGGCTGGCCATCGACTACAGGAGCCAGTGACATGAGGGCCAGGCTGGGTCAGTAATGGCAGCACCAGAGTTTGCCACGTGGTACGAACACAACACAACCAGCAAGAACACAGAAATTCTGGATCTCCACAGTTTAATGGATCACCTTCCACACCGGTGTCTTATAAAGTGGTCTGTTCACAGGCTGCAACAACCGGACTTCAGAGCTGTCCATTTTTTACTCCAGCATATCTAAACCCACCATTTCACCAAATCAGTTGAGTTTCAAACTTAATAGATGTCCAAGCAGATCAGGACAGATAAACCAAAACCCCCAAATCACACCAAGTAAAGTAGCCTATTGTTCCCTCTCTCTTTATTCATGAAGACAAAATATCTGTCAACCTTCCTGTTTACAATCTAAAGCAACTTCTCTGGCCTAGTGACAAGGGCATTCAAGGGTCAAGAGAAAATTCAGGTTCTGGCCCTGCCCTCAAGACTGCTTATGCATTTTATCAAATGAAATTCAGGAGGAATAAGGATCATCTTCCTCTGCCAGCCATAACTGTTGTGCTTTGCGCTGACCTCAGCTTGCGTCAGACGTGCTCCAAGGACACCCATCGATCTGGCTCTTCCATCGCCTTATGAATCACCCAGTGGTGTAAGGTGAAAAGAGAAGCGTTGAAATGCCTTTTGTCATTTATAAGGTTAGAAACATATCTGCAAATTTTAGGTGTCTGCTCTGCAAACACTCAGCCTAAATACACCTTATGTGCTTGAATGCTTTCTTACAGCTGAGCCTAACTTTCTCCTGGTCCGCTGCTGAGAGCAAATTTTAGGCCCAAATCACCAGAAAGTATGACAGACCTTGCTAAATAAAGAGCAAAATATTCAAAAAGCAAATAAAGCGTACTAACAACGTGGTGGCAATTTCTTTAAATCACGTAACTGATGGCAGGATTGTATTTATAGCAATGAGGACATGAGAAGGGAAGTTTGCAGGTATAAGTAATACCTTTTATTAGAACAACTAGAATAATTGGAAAGATTAAGCACATTTCTGGTCTTGCAAGTCCTTCCTTGGACACACAAGTTTCCCCCACTCTACTAATTGGGGATATAAAAGGTGCTATCTCTGTCTACTAGACTTGCTTTATTCCATAAGGCACGTTTGTCAATTGAAGAATGGCACCTCAATGTCCCAAGATGTATTTCATTGCAACTAGAGTAATATTTCAAGTAGAATAAAACCTAACCTTAGTTTTTGTTCCTAAAGGCACTTGTTAACTGTTGCCAAATCTGTGTATTACATGCTTGTAACAACTGGCAATACAGGTTAAACTGCACTTTAAATAGGGATTAGGTACAGGGCCAACAAAGAATTTATTCTCTACAAGTAACGCTTCATGTGCTGAAAGACAGACTGACGTATAGCTTAACTCCATACAATCTGTCCTCAAGGACAGCCAGCACATTTCCTGGTTGATTAACATTTTAAGCTCCCCCCAGCATAAAAAGTAGCTTTAACTTTTCAGGCAAATTGGAAAATAAATCAACCACCTTCTGCAGTAATAATTCCCAAATTTAAGCATTTACTTGTTGTTTCCATCACAACAAAAAGAATTAAAACCAAAGAAGAATAGCAAGGCAAGGAGCATATTCAGGATTTAACCTGAAGTTCTGTCTTCTTATCCCTTTTGCTAGGGTAAGTCCTTGTTTTAGAAGTTTGCATAATTTAAGCCTGAATTATTTAGGCAATTAACAGGTGCTGCCTGTGTGGTGATAACACTTTCTCCCTTATCACAAATCTGCATCTACAAAAATAGACTGTAAGAGTCAGAGACTTTTTTTTTTGGCTAGAATAAGAGAAGACAGACCACTCCTGAACAGTTAAATTTGCACTTCACTGAAATAAAATATGACTTTATCTTACAGCAGGGCTCAGTCCTTTCTGAACAAGGGGGACTATTCTTAAAAAGCAATCAGATGTTATACAGTGCTCCAAGGAGCCTATCTGTTAACATATGTTTATACAGTTGTTATACTGACATTCTGAAACAGAATTCTCTCTAATTTTAGATTCCGTATAAACAGGCAAGAAATGCTCTGTCTTTACCACCAACTTCATCTTACTGAACATATACTTACAGAGAGCATTTACTTCAGATTACATTGGGCATAAGTCAACAGACTTCTGTTTGTAAAACAGCAACTACTACTTCTAGCCTTTACTCTCTTTATTTCACCATTTTTCATGTATCAAGCTTCAGGGTGCTTCTTGTAATTGCTGAGTGACCCAGTAATATTCCACTGAAAGAATTTATGAGACCACATTAGAAATTCTTGGCCATTCAACCTTTTCAGGTTTCCTGTACAATCTTGTTGCATAGTTTTTAAATTGAATTAAGTGTGGGTTTAAAAAACAAAGTGAAACATGCTTCTTCCCACACTAGTTTCTACAATGGAGAACTATATCGCTAACACATGAATTTAGGTGTATGATTACTTTCAGAACAGAATTCAACCTAAGGAAAAAAAAAGTTCTTTCTTCACCCTTGTGACTTCTCTTCCCCCACAGCATGCAACGCCTACAATGCTCCTCACACCAACAGGCACAGACGCTGCAGTGCATTTTCTCCTCCTCAAGAAAGGAGATCAGAATCTTCCACTGTGGCAGTTCCGGAGCTGACACTTCCACTGACTGTGGGAATACCGTTGGTTGCTGTCTATGCTTAAGAAAAGGTATCTCCTAATACTGCGATTTAGAGTATCTCTATTTTGCACAGAGAAGACTGCACATTAAAGCAAATTTTCAAGTCAAACAAGTCACCTTCTCTATAAAAATTAGCCTTCAGGAAACTTGAGGTTCATGACCACCTCTTACCAGTTTTCTTCACTTCGCTTTGGTATAAAGACATTACGATTAAAGGTTGTGTATGTTTGATGCATTAAGCTCATACTGATGAAGTTACAGATAAAACCGCCCCCCCTTACTTGTACATTTGCCCTGCCTATCATGGAAGTCAGCATCCATCTCATTTCAGATGTATACAAAGATTTTATTGCAGAAAGCAAGCAGTTTCACTGAGACATCCTAATAACATTAGTATACAAGCCATCAATTTGAGAAGTATAGAAAGAATCTAGATTCAAAGCAGCTCTTTTGAAGTATTCACGGTAAAGCAGTTCTGAGGCATACTGAACAATCAGTTTGTCCCATTTTCTCTTATTCTGATCCCATACCTGTTCCTTAAAATACAAATTACATTGTCGCCAATAGCTGGAAGCAGTCACAGCAAGAGGAGTGAAAACAAGGCAAGACGAACCTGGGAAATGATTGCAGAGCAAGAGAGCAGGAAACTCAGGAGCAAGAACTGCAACACTATAAACTGGGAAGTTGGCTCAATGATGAGCACTACAAAAGTAAACTACTTGACTTTACCGCCCATGAATACTGTCATTTGATTATTAAACTCTTGGATATACCAAGCTCAGAGACAGCTCAGCCCTACTAATGCAGTGTCCAAACAACTGCACAAAGAATTGCTCATGGTCAAGTTCAAGGCCTAATGTGAACTGTCTTCAACTGGACAAATATTTAAACATCTAAGTGGGTTATTAATCATTACACCTTGAGAGACTGTCATCCTTAATAATCCCAAAGTGCTTTGTAATTTATGGCATAGAACTGCAGCTACCATGAGGCTCTTGGGTAGCAGCCAACTGTTGCTTATTGCACTACGTTGCATGGAGAGCGAATGCTGGATTCTGATAGTGCAGTAAATCCCTGGGGGGCTTTCGGTGCCTTCAGAAGGGAGTATTTTAGTTCATCCCAAGGACCCAAACATAATAGACTGAGTATGTTTTGCTGAAAGAGAAGAACTAGACTCTACATACTCTGTGGAATTTTGAACCTCTAACTCTTCGCAGTTAGTGTTTCGTACTCGATTAGCTCATCCCGCGGACAAACCGTCACAATCAGACTGCATTTCCTAAGAGAGACCAAACTCCTGTAATCAACTCAATTTACAAAATTTAAAAAACATATACAAGATAATAAATCAAATAGAAAATAAAATATGATACAATAGGGAGAAACCAAGAACTTCACCCTGAGAAAGGATGTAACCTACGACTGTTAATTCCATATAGATTCCTATGGAATTAGGCCAATATAAGTGCTTTGCCAGTCAAATGCTCTAGCTTTCTCCCCTCTCCTTAAAATAGGCACCTACCCTGCACAGATCCTCTTCTTGGCCATATCTCCAGTTTTTCAGATCTGTGTATATCTCCATCAGTCAGAGGCTTGGGGAAGAAAAGTGAGATTGAGAAGAGCAGCTGGAGCACACATAAGGGGATTGCTGCAAAATTACCACAGAACTTTTTTCCTGCATATAGCCCTCAAAAAAAGACTCTGTCCATTACTAAATTTGTAGGCACTGTGAATTACAATAAAAACTTATAATTATGTAATAATAAATTGATTTTAAATCTTAAAATTTTATAGAGTATAAATTTATAATAATTTATAATTCTCCCAAATTAATTTGTACAAGGAAAAAACCTGCCTCCATATTGTATTTGTTCCACCATACTATAAAAGTAATTTTATATTTGATTTTAAAATAGATAGCGGCATTTAACATCTCAGAGGTCAACGTTCTTCCTCATTCATGAGTCACTCTAGTTACTCTCTTCTGAAATATACAGGTACCAACCACTGCTGGAAAAAGATACCTGAACTAGGTGGATGCATAAGATGAAAATCCTACATACTGTACTGCAGCAGGCAAGAAAAGGTAGTTCTCTCTACTTTATTTCAAGACTAGCAAGAAAATAAGTGGGGAAAAGTTGAGCTGTTGTGAGGTGCCTATAAAAAAAGTAGGTCAGGCTTAAAAGTTTGACCTACTGATCTTCTTTGCTTTGGCAAAAGTACAAATGGAGTTCACATAATGCTGCTCACATGTAAGCGCTGGCTGGAAGTTAAACGAAACAAATGTTTTTAATAAGCCTCAGCCATTAATGGAATCCCATTTTTTGGATTTCAGTTAGTTTTAAATCCTTGTTCTGCAGTACATACTATTGACTCCTTACTTTTAAGATTTATATATTTAAGTCACTCTTGTGTTAATCTCAGCGTCATATTGTGTCAACAAATGTAATACACATGCCTAAAATCAGCTCTAAATTGATTTAAAAAATCATCACTATTAGTGAAACGCAGATAGTTCCTGAAGCCACAAAGCTGAAGTCTCAACAAGGCACCTTTCCCACAATTTGTACTGTCTATAAAGCAGATTTACAGCCACGTACTTCTTGAGTAAAGCGTACGATAGACAGAAAACAAGATCTGTATCTGCACATACCGAATATAATTTAGTTCTACAGTAACTGTACATACTGCTGTGAAGTAAGTACTTTAAAGAAAAAAAGTTATTCCAAATACCTGAAACTCAAGTACCTTAGGAAAAACACCTACTATCAGAAAAGACAAATGACATACCTGTTATTCTTAGATTTTTTCCCTCTGTTTAATAAAGTAAAACTGTGATAGGAAACAAAAGTTAAAAAAAAAAATCAAATTAAGCTTTGCTTCTAACACTCAAAGGAGTTTCTGTGATAAAGATATCACCTCTATTTTACAGAAGCAGCAGCTGAGGCATTACCACAACAACTTTCCAACATCCAAAGTCAGTCATGCCAGATGCTAGATTTGAAAAGAAAATACAAGTTACTAGCTCCTAGATCTGTGCTCTATAAATCAGGTATTTCTTACCGAATTCTTTAACGCTAATTAGAGAATGAGGAGTTCAACAGGATTTGGTGGGAGGCAAACTAATAGTTTTGTACCTTCACACACTGAAGAGAACACAAAACATTCACCTAACAGAAGCAATATTAAGTTTTATTTGTTAAAAAGCAGATGTAAAACATCAGTTCCTCTATGGACAAAAACAATCAGTGCTCTCATCTCCGCTCTGGCAGGCTCAAAAAACCAGGCTAACACAGCTCTCTTTCATGAGATTCTTCCTACACATAAAATAGTTCCATATGTTTAAATGTTGAATGGTTGAGCAAGCACAAAATTAATTCATTGCAACAATGCCTTACTATTAATTTTTCTTGTGCCTTAAGGCCTGGTCAATTACAGAACCCAAGCACAATTCAAGCACTCTGCTTTGTCAGATTTTTACATCCACTTGAAAGACATCTACAGTCACAAAGTGGAATGGAAATGTTAATTTTAGAGATGGCACTGACACTCCCAGTCCAGGCACACCTATTAACAGACTGCTCTCCTTAGAGTATTCAGATTATTTGGGGTTTAGATTCTTCACCAGTCCTTACTAGTTCTTATTTGGGTTTTTGTTTTGGTTTGTATTGTTGTTTTTAAGGCACTGGCAACATCTCTAAAATGCAAGTACTGTTAGCAGTGCCTGCATCTTACAGCAGGTCCTAATCCCCTCGTTGTGCAGATCAGCAATGTACCAGAGAGCACCACCTTTCCCTCCTTGCTCACGCACCTGGCAGCACCTACCAAAAGGAAAGTGTTTTCCTAGAAATTATGTTCCGGAACCTAATTTTAACACTCTGATGTTCAGATGGCTTTGGAGATTGCTTTTCAGCAGTCACTGCTTTCTAGGACATGATGGTACATAATTCTTCACGCTCTGTATCATCACCCCATATTTTTTTTTTTGTATTCTCAGCATGCAATACAACAGGTTCATGAAAGGGCAAATAACTTCTCCTGTCAGTCACTACATGATACAGTACAAAAAACATTAGGAAAAAGTAACTGTAGAATTGCTTCCTATCATGTCCCATCATTCTCTACTGAGAAGAACTGGGAGAAGCATGCTCTGTTTTGAGTATACTGCAAGGTGCTTAACAAATGATCACCAGAACCCTTTTACAGACAGTTTTTGAAAAGCCAACTATCCATAAATCAAAGAAACAAAACAAAACAGTATCTACTTCAGTGGACAGCACAATGATTGCTCTGTACCATGATTCCTCCACAGAGGAACACTGTACGTTAACGGTTTCTCAGCACAGGGCAGAAGTGGGTGGTAATAGGCCATATTGATTTTTACATATCCTTACTTTTTGAGCAGACAGCTGCATTTAGAACAATAATGCTAGCTGGAACTCAAGTTTACACCCTCTTTTAAGTTGCTGATGCTTTATTTATTCTATCTATTCTATTCTATTTAGAAATACCGGTTCATTCGAGTACCTTCATGTGGTCTTGGGTTTATTCCATGTATAGTCAGTGCTCCAAGTAGAGAAAAATATTTCAGTGGCAATATGGTCTCAAGCGCCACAGGAGCCGGGAATCACTGCTTGGTCATATCACTTGTGATAGTTCATTAAGCTGATCCCAACAAAGCTACAGCCTCTGTTGGAACTGTGGAGCAAAATTCCTCAGGAAGAGCTATCACATGCAGAGGAAGAACACTGAATAGCAGAAACTTGCCACTTAGTACCAGACAACTTATTTCACAGGAGCAGGGAGTTAACTGCCTCAGGAGGAATGGCCTGCTGGGTATAGCTTGCTCTTCTATAAGACCAGAGATACCACTGAATCTGGAATCATACTTCACAAATAAAAAAGCAATTCAGTATGCAAAACCAAGAACTACACATAATACTTTGGAAGATACATGGAAAGGCAGCATTTGTAAACAAACCAGGCAATTTAAAATAAGTGGCATGTTGTACATTTACAATTTATTGTGTTACTGCACAGCATGGTACAGAAGGCAGTTTAAATGAAAAGTATAATTCCTAACACAAGTGATCTTGATGCTTATGTCACAGATGCAAGATGAAATTGGAAGCTCTGCTGCACACTAATATCACCCGAGTCAGCACTGTTGTGCACACGCCGAGTGGCTTGGCCATAACATTATGCTGTGTGTCCTGTTGTGATATATGTATCAACATAAGAGGATGTGATAAATACTTGCTTTAGAAGTTACCCATCAGAGTTTAGCAGCCTTACATTCTGACATCCATATTAACTTAATGACTGCTATAAAAAAGGTACATGTTGTTCTGTAAATTGGAATCGAATGAACAATCATGCTACATAGGAAGGGATGACTAAGTCACATAAACAAGCTGATAACTTAGTTTCTGAAGGGGGATTTCATTTGATTAAATTTTCCTCTTGAATTATTTGACCTAACCTAAAAGCATTTCAAATTGTAAACCCCCCCACACCTACAGCTTTTAACATGTCTAATTTCAACTATGCATACTATTCATACCCTTTTCCCTACAAAAGGGTTGAGTGCTGAAGCTAGAGCAACTTATATCTCCCCCTCCCCTACTGAAGACAAAATATCAAAATCATTAAAGACCCTCCCACACAAAAAAGGAATATATGGAGACAAAACTATCAGCTTTTAAAGTTCATCGCAAAAGAAGTGTAGAGATACAGGAGCAAAATTCATTACTACTGAAATCAGTGGGAGCTTAGGCATTGGTTTACATTAAAGCCAACTCTGTCCTTATTTCTCGCATAGAATATCGGTTTGATAAGAAAAGGATGTCAGTGCAAGAATACTGAGAAGCCACTGGTTTCCAGATTGGAGTTATCACTGTTCTGTACTTGCACACCACGAATAACTAAACCTCACTGAGAACTCTCTGAAAGAAAAGTCCATTTAATTTTCATCTTTCCTTTAGAATCTTAAGGATGTATGAAATACCTGAAACCAAGTTAATGAACAATTCTTACAAAACTACAGAAAGAAAAAGCACCCAATGAAGACTTGGACCCACGCCACAAAGGTGTAGTTCCTCTGGCCTAAAGACAGATAAGCATCTGAAGCCTTCAATGATCTCATAATTACAATGCTGGAGAGGAATTTTTATAGCCAACATTTCTCAAATGACTGTAAAACTTATCTTTAAGAGTAAGATTTAGGAGATTAATCAGCCCTTCCCCTAAATCGATTTCCCCAGAATATAAACTCCTTTAAAAAAATATTAAAAACAATCTAGATTTTTCAGAAAAGCATTAAAGCCACTGATTTATTTTGCTGTCCAATTTAGCAGAAAATCATCATTATCTCTGGAGTAAGATGTACATATTGTTTAGCATTCAAATCAGATTTTTTTTTTCCTGAAACATAAGCCCAGGTTCCCTACCCTAATGACTGTAAACAGCTCTGAATGAGCCAATGCAGTGCTGCCTTCCCAGGTTTGCCAAGACCTCTGCTCTATGCAATTCTCAAACAACTGCAGTATTGAGAAGACCAGGCTGTTCCACGCTGCCTTTCAGAACCCCGAGGACAGCAGCCAAACAGAAAACCAGTATTACTCCCCTTTCTCCTTGGTACTAGGTTGACTTGTAGAAGCAGAATCTAGAATAATTCCCACAGGAGATGAACCTAAGAACACAGAGGTAAAGCAAAGAAATATTTTCTTTCACCAAAGTTTCTTTTACCAGCTGAGAGCAGGATGCTTCAAAAAACCCTACTTCTTAGTGGCACATATGGAAGTTGGATGGCTTGAATGTGGTCCAAGTACGGTAGTCTGCTGAGAGTGCCTGAATCTCACTAGCAGCTGGGACAGGGTTTACCATCACCTGTGCCATACTTCTGCACAGCAGCCTCTGGGTAATGAATGGCACTCAAACACATTTATCCCTTAATTCAATACTACAGCGTGTGCTACGGGAAGTCCTTGATTCAGTGGGCATCCTCACACTGCCTTTCTTCACAGTTTGGGCAAAAGGCTCGTTTTAGAAGGTCTAAGTACTAGAAATATACATTTATATTGCTTTTAACCAGAAGTCTTATAATAGAGTGCGTCAAATCTCACATCAATAAAAATCTACAAAAAGCGTCATTAAGGAAGGATGACAGCTAGCTCTCCTTTACGATTTTATCAAGTCAACAATTTGTTTGGCTTCAAAATATAGAGGAAAAAAGGCTTAGGTCTATCAAAACTTTATTTGACTAGTGAAGTTCTTCAGAAAAATCCATACAGATTTCATGTTTGCCAGCCTAATTAAAAGTAAAACTGTTATTTGTACCTCTATAAGGAGTATAGGACAGAAATGGCAGACAATTCTTAAATAATCATCCATCAAGTAACTAAGAATTAATGATTTCTAGGTATAATTATTTCAGGAAACAATTTTTGTATTATAAAGAGATATTAAACATTTTTCTTTAACAACGAATGTAATGGATTGTGCTTAGTTCCCAAAAGACCTTTCTTTCCATCAGCAATTTCTTCGGAATAGTTTTTGTTATCTCATTTCTATACAGGCAGAGAGAATCCAACATCTTACACCTTACACATCGCATAGGATCTGTTAACATGAGGCAGGACTTAAGAAAGACATACTTAAATATTTAAAATGAAGATTATTTTATTTGACTTAAAGGCCCTGAAGAAGTGCTCATTACTGCAGCACTGCTGCTAGGTGGAATTGTAAGAGGAAAGAACCAACTGTTTTATGTAGCCATAGGCAGGAAGATCATCACAATTAGCTACAGGAGGAACAGTGAAGTCATCTAGGGAGTTCCTGAATGCTGCACTTTGGGAAGGGAAGTGACTCGTTCCTCTGCTCAGGACCATGTAGGAAAGGCCAGGTTCTAGACTAGGTAACTAGAAGGATATCTGGTCAGAGGGAATGGCCAGTCATCAATCCCTAATAGCCAACATTTTTAATACTCTACTTCATCAGAATAAAGGAAATATAACTCCATTTGAACCAGTTCAGTCCTCTTCCATGCACCAAATATTAGGCATGGAAGATGCAAGACAGGCAAAGAAGATTTGCTAAACCCTCTGCAAGAATTTATGACAGAAGCCTTTACCCCAAGACCCCTTTTCTCTATCCTATACCTGTGGTTTGCTTGGAAATTATAAGTTTAGGAAAAGGTGGTTAAGTTAGTTTCATCTGTTTGTAGTAAGGACGGCTTCCTTTCCGGCCAAGGAGATTTGGGTTTCTCTGGGACATGAGATCAAAGAGCAGCCCTCCTCCTATTATCTCTCCCTGCTCCACTCATCAGAACATGCGGGTCCTTATCAACAGGCTGAAATAAACTGTTCATACAATTACATCATTAGTAAAAAGGCAGATGCACAAATCCTTGTTCTTTTAAAGAAAGGAATATCGGATTCTAAAATAAAAACACACGGGATCTAGGCTTAAAAACTGATAAAAAGCAGCATGCAGGAAATATTTTGGAAAAAAAAAAGATGAAGGAAAGCAAGATCTTCCCTGCAACAAAGGAAACGTCAGTGTAGTACGAAAGATTCGAACCTGGCCACAAACTATGCAGGAAGACTGATCTAAATTCCCTGTCCAAGGTGACTGAACCTCGGAGACACGGGCGGGATGCCGCCCTGCCCCTCCGCCTTCACAGAGTGCAGAGAGGGTTTACGGGCTTCTGCAGGACCCTGGGCAGACAGACCGGGCTCCGCAGAGCGCCCGGGGGCAGCACCCGCGGCTCTGCCCGAGGAGGAGGGTCCCGCCAGCTGCGGCCGGGCGCTTCGCCCTTCTCCGCACCGGGGGGCCGGCCCCGGCAGCTCCCCGCAGCCCCCGGGGGCCTGGCCCAGCCGCCCCTCCGGCCCGGCGGCCAGTCAGCTCCCCCGGCTTTCCTCTCCCCGGCGCCTCACGCCGGCCCCACCGCGACGGCGCCAGGCCCCGCGGCCCCCGCCCGAAGAGCGGCCCCTCAGGGGGAGCCTCGCCGGTCGCCCCGGCCCCCACCGCCGCCTCGGGCCCCGCACCCCGCCCGTCCCCGAACCCCCCGGGCGCTGGCGGAGCCCCCGCCCGGCCACCTGCCGCCCCGCCGGCGGGTCCCCGCCGCCGGCCCCCCTCACCCGCGGACTCGCCGGTGTTGATCCAGTCCGGGTTCGCCAGGCTGGCGATGGCGAAGATGTCGGCGGCCAGGAAGAGGCATCCTGAGATGATGGTCAGTTTGTCCATCTCCTCCGGCTCCGGCGGCTCCCGGCTCCGGCCTCCGCCCGGCTCCCGCAGCGGGCCCGGGCCGGGGGCGCCTCACAGCCGCGGCTCCATGGGCCCCGCGCTCCCCTCGGCAGCGGCGCCAGGAACGGGCCCCCCCGGACGGAGCCGGAAGCGAACCCGGCGGGCGGGGGGGCGGTGGTTACTCCGGAAGGGAAACCCACTCTCCCCGGCGTTCTCCCCCGGGCGGGGCGGGGCTTCCCGCGGGGGGCGGGGCCGCCGCCGCAACGGGGCGGGGGAACCCCCGAGGCCGCGACGAGCTTTCTCTAGGGAGCGGCGCGCGGCGAGGCGGGGCTTGCCCCTGGTGGGCGGGGCGTAAGGCGGGGCTGGCCCTAAAGGGGCGGGCAGGTGGCTCGGCGCGGAGGCGGGTTGTCTCCGCGAAGCGTGAAGAGAGGCGAGGGGCGGGGCGGAGCGCCGCCGGTGGGTGGGACCTAGCGAGGGGGCGGGGCTGCCGCCGCCGCGGGGCCTGAGGGGGGCGCTGCCGCCGGCGGGTGCGCGCGACACCGCCGCGGGAGGGGAGGGTGGCCGTTGCCTGGGGGCGGGTCTTCTGTGAGGGGCGGCCGGTACGGCGGGGCTTCGGCTCCGCCTCGTCCCCTCTCAGCTTCGCCGTAGATGGGCCCCAGCACCTGCCCCGGGGCCTGGCCCTTCGCTGCCCTCACGCATTCGTATCCTCAAAGGTTCACCGGGGCACACGGGGATCCCTCTCTTCTTTCTGCGCCGGCCCGGAGCCTTCAGGCCGGGTGCAGCCGAGGCTGCCCCCTCCTCACGGCCCTCTGGCAGGGCCGGCCATCCCCCAAGGGAAACGTGCAGAGAGACGAGAACGAGCAACTTGGTCATCACTGTGTAAAGAGGGCTGGGGAACGATCACAGATCTGTCTTCACCGCAAAAAAAAAATCTCGTGTTTTACTAGTCTCTGTCGGTCTTTATCCCTTTGACATATTGGGCATTAGCTTAAATTTCAGAGTTGCTTCTGTAGCAATGGTAAAAGGGAAAGTTGAAGGACTGATTCATGGAGGTTCCTCCAGACGTTACATGGCTGTGGAGCACCGCAAAAGCCCTATGTTGTGTCACTGTCTGTGCTGGTGTTTGGAAGAAAGCCTAATTAATCTTGACTAGAAAACTCACCCAAATACAGCGATTTTTGATGACATGTTTTTCCATGGATTCAGCTATATTGAAGCGTGGGGGAATCTGTAGCCAATAAATGAACAATGCACCAAATGTGGGAAACCAGCCCAGTTTTGGCCACAGTAACTATGCCTTCGATAATGCCACTCTGCCATGGGAATGCTGAACTAATTAGTCTAGCAGCCCCCACATCTACAGGTACTTGAAAAAAATCTAATTGCTTACATATTGTTTTCCTTCTAACAGCAAACACCCACCTGTTTTTTCCGTCTCGGGAAGACAAGCAGGCGATTGTCTGTGCTGTTTATTTTTATGTAAGTCTTTTATGTAGATGGGAGACTATACAAACAAAATGGAGATACTAGTGAAGTAATTTTAAAGTGTTCAGCCACAATCAGTAGGACTTATTATTTGGAGGACAAGAGCTGTACTTAGGTTCTTTTGAAATCACCTATTCTTGACAGATTTTAAGGGTGGAGAAAATAGTAAGACTTTTGATGAAAAACAGCTGAAATTATTCCCTTTAAACAGGGAACAATTAGTGCGTGGAAGAAATGGGACAATTGACTTTTTATTTAAAAGATTTTAAAATTATATTGCACTAACAATAGGAATCTAGCAGCCTTGAAAAGAAGTTATTTCCAAGAATCATCTGCAACTCTCCTATAAACTGGCTTTAAGTGGTATTTAAATAGCTTTTAATACAAACATTGTGTAAAAGTCTGCCTCAAAATGAGTTTGTCTCCAAATTACAGCTTCATGGCAAAAAGAATAAAGGAAGGAGGGATGGAGAGGGTACACAAAGGGAAGATATGGTTTTCATTGGCTTTTGATATGCGGGCAAATATGAAGTCAGAAATAGTGACAGAATCCAGTCTTCATACCCTGCAGGCTGTGTGGTCAGTTATTTAATCTTTCTCAGGTTTATTAGGAGATGAGTACATGCCTAAGGATGCCGTGTGGGAGGGACACCGCTGGTTATGGGTTCTCCAGGAAGCTTTGGGGCCTCAGACAGGGGTGCAGCATTGACGGATGGGCAGCCTGAATCAAATTACTCCTCTGGACCGACACAATGCACTGGATACAGACACATCCTCTGCCCAACGCCAGACTTACTGGTGTGGCGCTGGGGGGTGGCTCAGAACCCGCTGGCGTTCCGAGCCGTTGCTGGGAGTTGGTGCCTCCTCACCTGCTGGTAGACTCTTCCTCCACAGGCCATCATGGAGCAGTAGCACGTTTCCAAGAGGGTCACCTAGGACACGCCTGTCCGGGGGTTTTGGCTCCATAGAAAAAGCTCTTCCTCTGGACTCAATGGAACGTACACGGTCTTCGCCAGTGGTTGGGGATGAAACTAAGAGTGAGTTTCCATCTCTCTCGGTCATTTCTTCCTCTGTTCATTTCCATCTTCTCACTGCTGCCCCAGCAGTACTTTTCCAGTCCTGTATTTCAATATCTCAAACTTTTAAAGTCCTTGTGCTACCAGACAGTTTATCTTCTTCACAGAGCCCCTAGTCGCCCAAATTTTCTTAGTATCTAGAGGCATTCCTGCTCTTGAGGTTGAGTGTTTGCAACAGAATCGTAGGCAGCTGACAAGAGGAAAAGGATGTTTCTTCAGCAGAAGAGGATTGGGTGAGATCCTATGCTACTGCCTGCAGAAACTGCAGAATTTAAGGGTGACCTTGGAGAAAATCAGGACAGTGTTAGGGGAACTGTAATGTAAGGTCTGTCAAGTATCTAAACTTTCTGTAGCACAGAACAAAGAGAAAATCCAACTTCCTTGGAGACTATATAGACTGGTATCAGGTATAGTAAAAAGAGTCTCATTTAAACGTGTGAATCTTAGCATTCCTCCTCCTTTTGTAGGCTTTGGATTAGTCACAGCTTTCATGGTTTTAAATCTCTCATGTCCAGCAAGAAAACTTCATGCAGTAAGAAGCAGCTTAAAATCAGGATTCTGGCTTCTGATTAAAGTTAGCTAGATTTGTTATCAGTATTTTTTGGTTGTTGTTTCACTGCTGATCATTTGCTGACCTACAACTGCTCATGAATTTTAATGGAATTTGCTGAATAATTTTGGCTAGGAAATAATATAAATTAGCCTTACTTCATATAATCTGTTTACATTTATTGGCTTGGGAGTTAAGAACTCATTCTGGAAGTAAGAAACTAGGATTCAGTTCCCTCTTCTGGCTGAAAAAGATTGAAACACACATTTCTTGAAAAGTGACCAAGAACATCATAGGAAAGGTTTCAATCCCTTCTGCTGATCCTGTTCTACTTTGCATAAATTCCTGAGCTGGAAAAACAGCAGCATGTCAGACATCCAAGCTCTCAGAATTATCAGCAGACGAAAGTATGCTCCAGAGTGGGTCTTCCTTTGCTTTTCTTGCATGACCATGTAAATTAAGTATTTCATCCAAATGAAATGTAGTATTCTCAACAACAAAAAAATCCTGCACTTGTCATCGGTAAGGAAAAAAAAAATTCAAACCATTCCTGCTTCCTTCTCTGTTTTTCAGTTCAGCAGCCAAATTGACAAATCAAATGTTCACATTACTATACTTTCAGTCCTAATTATTTTATAGACATTCTGTGCTGTCATTTAGAGCCTGATCCAAAGCTTTACTGAAGCCATTGGAAAGATGACCAAGTTTCCGTATTTTAAAGAAGAGGGGTAAAGTGGTGGGAGTTTTCATTAAGTGATTCCAGACCTCCAGAGACGGTCTCAAGCAGTTAAGTTATTGCTACCCTACTGTCAGAAGTTACATTTAGAGATTACATCTTAAAACAGAGACAAAAAAGTCATTTTTAACAAAATACAGTTTGTTTTAGGAGTCTCAAGCACTCGTGTGACAGTCTTAACTTTTCCTGGCTCTTGATGAGGAGAACGGGCTTGAGAGATGGAGGATTTACTTTATTACCCTATTATATTTCGAGGTGGAGACACTGGGATAATGTCATTTATATTGTATTACTTGTATTATGCATTTTAATGGATAATGGATGCTCAAGGGTATTTTACTTCTGTAGGTGCTAAATATGGCAAGTACAGTCCCTTCCCTCACATCAGCAGTAGGGTGTGAAAGTAATCTGCTGGAAATTTAGAAATTAATCTCCATTATAAATATTGATTTGAAAAATCAATTTTTTATAGGAATTCAATCTTTTCCTGAAGTCCTTAACAGCTGACAACTCCTCTGTTATGTTATTCTGTACCCTGTTCTCTACCTTCCCTGAATATATTGCCATTTGCAATGAATACTTAACAGCACTATTGCTTTTTCTCTTGGTAAAATGTGTGACTTTTTAAGAAATAAGTTTCTAAGTAAAAACTACTTTCAGTATATTTATTTGCAGAAAGTTAGTTTATGGAGTACACTAACTTTTTATAAGTATTGCTATTATGGCTTTTTGGCAGCAACTCAGCAGGCAATGCCTATCTAGAGAAGCAATTAAGGATGAGGGACTTAACTGTATGGACAATTAAAAATGAGTACAGCACCTGCTCAAATGTCTCCTTAAATGTTTTATTGAAGAATGATATCACACTTTCAACTAGCAAAATTTTCCTCTCACTTTTTGAAGGGCAATTGCCAGCACTGGAAAACATCTCTCAGCACACACTGATTGCAGCAATGAAGGCAAATATTAGGATGAGTGAGCAAGGATTGGGTCTCATAATCATACAGAATGGGCCATATCTCCAGATAACAAGCCTTGTTGAGAAAAGCTCTGCAGCTAATGATGGAAAGCTAAAACCAGGTAAAAAGGATGAACAGTGATATTCAAATTTAATAGTGTTGAAAATATTCTTGTTCTGCATTTATGCTTTGAGCCTGTCTCTGATTTATTTACACTTACACAGATCAAAAGAAACTCAATTTAAAATTACACAGAAAAGAAACTAGCACAAACTCTATAAAGCTCTGTGACAGCATTCCATGGTAATGAAATACCTGTGATCTTAAAATAGCTGATATGGGTGACTGTTTCATAATCAGATCAAGATTTAAGTCTATATATTGTTCTCCAGCAAAACCAGAATTCCTATTCATCAGCAGGTTTGTCCAAAAATAGTTTGACTATTACCTTTATACAGCAACTAAACTTGAATAATATCATTCGTTGTTCAGTGCATTGTTGTTCAAGTAATTTCACTCTACAAGTAACACAAAACTTCCTGAAGTCTTGAAATTAATTTGCCTTATTGTTTGCTTTTTATTTCTCTTTATTATACAGAATAGTTACAAAGTGGCAATGGACTAATCTCTGTGCTCTGACAATCCATGCAGGTGTTCCTTTGCTAAATGCTTTAAACCTGAAATGTGCCATATCAGTATTAACAGACTATTACTAGTTATTAAGGTTTCTTGTGGAATATTAGACTCCTATATTAAGCTTGTAATTGAAAGCTCTGTAAATTTGACTGCTTCATATTGGTCCCTAGACCAATTACATTAGACTTATGAACTACAGTTTGGGGACGATAGTGTGCTATGTTATTACCATTTATAAAATTGTCTCTAACATAGAAATCTGTGAAGCTAAGACTTGAGTGTAATGAAGTAATTTAGAAATTTACTGGCTGTAGAGTGAAAATGCATATCTTTAAATTAAAACAATTTTCCCAGCATTGCCTTTATAGTTTGGGCAGTCCTTTCTTCTTGCACCTTTTAGAGAGAATTAGAATTCCAAGCACTGGGAAGAAAGATCTGCTTGTTTGATGCAATAAAAGCCATCGAGTGGAGTTCTTAACCTCTTTTTAGACAAGGCTTTGCACTTTTGATCAAAGTATAAAAATCAGTGGAAAAATCCTGAGCATAAAATAGAAATGGATTTGGATTTGAACAAGTACTTTTTTTTTTTATTGTTATTTTAGGAGCTGATAGCTTTAATCTATTCCCTAAAAAAAACCCCTATGGTATACAAAAGCATATATATGATACTGATTTGGTTATTTTGGGGAATTTTTTTTTTTTATAACCATAAGGTAAAAAATACAGAATATTAATCACTGAAACTAAGTAGTTCTGTTTGCAACAATTTGAAAAATGCAAGCTCCAAAAGCATATTCAAAAAGGCTACAAGAACAAGGAGTCAAATTACTTGTGGCATGTGATGTGTTTGATTTGCTGCAGCAAGTATTGAGTTTAAAGGGGTTGAGGACTGGTAACAAACATTGTCTCTTTGTAGCTGATCTTAGTTTTTGGAGCCGAAAGAAACAATTTGAGCATACTTCATGGAGCACCTGGATCTAACTCAGCACATTCCACACACACACAAAAAAGCAAACAGCTGAATTTCTTCAATTCATGTTTAGAGTGAACTTACAAAAACTTTGTATTTAAGACCAAAGCTGTAAAATTTTGCAGAAAAGATAGTGTCTTGTAGAAGCTCCGTCTCTCTTAAATGATACCAGAGGCAGTGCACTTATTTTGGCACTAATACCAAAGTACAGAGCATCTTAGGAGTTTTTCTTGCTGTGAATTAGGTTTTATCTTTATGGACTTATTTTTTCAGTTAAGTAAGCTGAGTATTATCTGTACAATTTCAAACTGGAACCTACAAGAACAGTTTTATTACTGCTTATAGCTTGAAAGAGCTGGTGCCATTCTGCTGACTTTAATGGGGAGGAGGTAGAAATTAACAGAGGTAGTGTGAGGCACTAATGTCTTCAAATCCTACAGTTAGACTCACCAGACTCCTATGCACGTATGCATGCCCTATTCTCCATGCCAGCAAAAAGAAACAGGGCTGCTTAGTACTTGTGTTTCCTCAAAATATCTTCATAGAGCAAGAGGTTATCTCCACATAAATGTTCAGTGGCCGCTGAATGATATCAATCACAAAACTGATGGGTGAACTGAGAAGCTGGATGGTTCAGACTAGATGCTGGAGGAGCAAAATTATCTATGTCTGCAGTTCAGAGATGGCTTTGACTCGCCACAACAGTGTTATCAGCACAGTGTGGGCAGAAAAAACAGAATTCTGAAAGAATCTATTAAAAGCCGAGTGTGTCTTGCAGATATTTTAAAGCATAAGTACATTTATGTCTATGCATTTTGAAACACGTAATCTGGGTGATTTACCTTTCTGTTTGAGGCTGAGAACTTACATAAAACTGTTGGTAAAATGTTTGCTGTTGCTTTTTTGGTATCTGCTGTCCTGGTACTTGTTCCAGAACTTGTTTGCACCCCAGTAGAACCAATATCTTGTGATAAGCTAGAGTGGAAAGAGGGTGTGATGATGATGGAGTAGAAGGAGTAGTTAGTGGAAACAGTGAATGAAAAAATGATAGTCAGTAGTTCAAGTAAACAGTTTTAAAGCCTGTAAATTTTTGCTACAGGCATTTTTAACCCAAAAGGGTTAAGAATAGAGCAGATGGAGAGAGGCTCCTTGCTCTGCCTAATATGGCAGCAGACAGCTGTACTGCTTGTTTAAATCCTCTATGCTGTTCTGTTGCAGTTCAATACATAATATTTACTGATACTGCTCCTCTGTGCAACTGTTTCTGCCAGGCTGCTGATAGAGCTGCAGTCTGCTGCAGATTGATTCTGCTTGCCTTTCGCAGTCTCCAAAATTACAGGTTTACACAGTAATTGCAATTCCCCCAACCTCTCAAAGCCCATCTTGTTATACCCCATGGTATATATAGGTGCTGGGGCTTCTGTACTCTGTTGTTCTTGGATGCTGTACTGCTTTTTGCAAACTGCAGCTCAGTGCTTTCCACTGGCAGCAGGTAGTAAGAACATTATTTGCAGCTTTATCCCTTAAAACAAACAAACAAACACACACAAAAAACATCACCACCGCTTTCTGCTGGAACTCCTCAGTTAGATTCTGCACCAGCTCTTGTAGGCACCTCCAACTTCTCCCCTGGCCTCTCTTGACATTGTCTTGAAATGTGCCCAAGTGTTGGTTGTTCTCAGAGCGGAGGAACAGGCACCAGCCACCGAGGAGAGTCAAACCCTGGAAACCTCCAGGGGCCCAGACAAACATAAGATGACATGGCTGTTACACAGATTTTCCAGCATCCACCTGGGTAAACTTAGCCACTGTGGAGGAAGGGGTATGCTTGGCTCCACACCAACAGATAAACAACAAGGTGACATACAAGGGTAGGCAGCAGATATGTACACACAGGGTATTCCAGCTGTGGAAAGGTACAGTGAAGCAGTGGAGAGATGCCAGCAGAACTGTTTGGAGTGCAGCTATGTAACCTCAGCTCAACCTTGCTGGAGTCTGTCTGATCCCAAGTAGTGCTCCTGATTAGAGCATGCACCATTGTACCTTTATCTTGCCTAAAAAAATCCACAGAAATGGAAGGTAGCACTGAATTGGCAATCTAAAGTTTAGGTCGTTCACTCAGAAAAATCCCGAAGTAAGTGAACTGCAGCTTTCCATAGTGCTGTGAAAAGGTTAGCTCTTAACAGACATAAAATCTTTCATTAAAAAAGAAAGCAAAAGACAAAAATTGCATCCAGTTGGTTTGAGAGCTGCTAAACACATGCTTTTACATAAAAACGTGAAAGTGGTTAAGACTACATCTTTTGTAATACGAACATTAAAAAAATTGAAGAATTCTCTTAAACTGATTGCTGTCAATTTTCTTCCTTGGCAGGTGATGTTCTAATAAAAATTGGACATGCTAAAGTTTTAGGATGGACTCTGCGAGAGCTCAGGCAACTCCTGCACAATATTCCTGTAGGAACTACCCTACAAATCAGAGTTTACAGAGGTTTTGTTGAAGTACCTCAACACTGGCAAAGTGCAGTTGAATTAATTCCTGAAGCAAAGCTTCCTGTGATGATAGCAGAGTAAGAAATAAGTATTGTACATAACTAGAATTTCACACCTTGCTTATTATTCTAGCAAGAAACAAGAAATAGCGTAATAGCTTTTTCATTTTAGGATAAAATGTTAGTCTAAGGATTTACTTTCATTTGTTTTTCTGAAATAGAAAACTGTGCTTTGAAATGAACAAATGCCAAAAGAAAAATTTACTTTTCTAGTTACAGTGAAGATGGGGTCAGGACAAACATTAATTTTAGATATGCCCCTTCCCTCCTCCACAGAGACCATAAAAAGTCTGGCTGGCAAGAATGCCACTGAAGTCAAAGAGGCCATGTCGATTGTGATAGCCAAGGATCTAGACAATTACAAGTAGCTGATGATACCAAGATGGAGGTCTTGCTACAACCATGTAAAAAGCTGATCTATTTTTTAATCAGCCTAACTACTGACAGCAGTTAATGATTATGACTTTTAAAATTAAACTTCAGGAAAAATAAACTCCTTCAGAGACACTGCATAGAGAAGCTTTTAAAAATAGATTGCTCTCAATCCTAAAGGTGGCTCATATAGCAAGTATAATTAATCTAGATGGGATACAAGGCAGTTACACATTTTCCTGAGGCACAAAGTTGTAAAAGAAAAAAAACCTCAGAGGTAGGGGAAGGAACAGAAGTATTAAAAAGAGATAATTAGGCTAGAACAGCAGAAAGGAAGCTCATGCAGCAAGGGACTTTCCAAGAGATTAAACCTCTAAGCTTATGTTTAAATAAATCAAATTATTTGCTATTCTGAAGGAGCAGAAAAAAGATAGCTTGCCTTTCTATTGACTGAATTACAACTTAGCTATTACGTTAGAGTCCAAAGGAAACAGTGTGCAAAGGACTATGGACAATAGTATTAGAGGAGCTTCAGAACTAATGAACTTGTCTTTAGAAGAAGTATTCGCAAAAAACTCAAGACTCCATGATTAGTTAACTAAATGGCTATGGGAATTATCGCATGTTAAAGTAATACCATGCTCTGTATTTTCAGCACAAGTGAAGATGCTGAGGATGAAGATGACACCGGGTCCAGTAGCAATGATGATGTAGACTTGGAAACTTTTCAGTATAAATCTTCCCAGCCATACTGTTGTGAGTTCACTCGCAAGTTACTATCACTATCCAAAATTTGGCACGTATCTCATATAGGCCAGATACATAGAGTAGGCACAGACACTGGTTATGATGCTGTACTTCATAATGATACTGATGCATTGTGCAATCCTAAGTTTGATGCTAGGGGTAGACCTCCTTCATACTAGGCTGTGGAAAACAATGAGACCAGTTCCTCTTCCTCCTGCCCTTCTGTATCAGATACGTCCTATCTGGAAGAATTTGCCTTTGTTTCAGAATAGCTCAAAACTTGACTTCTTCAAAACCTAGATTTCTGAAGTTGTATCTTACCTGTTTTAATACATGCCTAGACTTCCAAAAAATCTAGATGTCCTAAGATATTTGAAATTATATATTAGCTATATAAAGCTGTTTTAGCAATGCCCTCCCTCCCCTCAAAGATGTCTATCAATGCTACTTGTGGAGAAGACATCCAGAAACACTACCTCTGCTAGTCCCAGACAAATAGCAGTTGCAAGCTCCAAGGTCTAATATATTCATCTTTGTTTGAAGATAAATTTCTTCATTTACTTGATATAAGGATGGTGCAGACAGTTTATCAAGAACTTTCCCGGAATACATGGACAACTAGTGGCAATTACAGTATTTGTCTGCATCCAATGATCATTTTTGGTCTATCTATTTTTTATATTGACTAAATTCACCTTATTTTCTCACTGTAGTTTTAAACTCAGTGTACAGAGCCAGACTTATCAGCATTTTAGATACCATTTTCAGTGGAAAAAAAATCAGCACAAAATGTATGAACTCAGCACTTTATTTGATGAGTGCAAGCCACAATTACTCCAGATTAATTTTCTGAAAGAACTGAATTCATAAATAACATATTAGTAGTAATTTATTTAGAACAGAGGTGACTTAGAGCTCAGGTCCATCTTGAATCCGCATCCCAGTTTTGTTTTTACAACTCATCAAGAAAAGGAGTATTTCCCAAATCCCCACTAGCTGCCATTGATTTCTTCCCATTGACAAACTTCTTTGCAGCCTGAAAATAATTCAGAAAGATGGATATAAGGAAATATTCACTACAACAGAATTTATCTTGCTGTTCACAACCTCAGCTTCAAGTTATTAAAAGAAACAACAAATCCCAACACCATTAGAGTACATCATCAAGTAAACAATTTCCCTTTTGCTGTCTAAACTTACTTGCTTCTAATCCAGCTCCTCATTACTTTATAATCTAAACAGGAATGGCAGAATGACAGTTGGATGTAAAAGGCATAAACTCTTTGAAAATGGTTATTCCTAGAATAATTGTTACACAAGATATAGTGGATCTCTCCTTACTACTAAAGCTAGTTGCTACTGCAACACAAATTAGTGGTGACTCTGAAAAAACAAGTTTTTTATCTTAGAATTTCTCTTTCTGATGGATTGCTGTATGAAGTTTGCTTCAAGTATAAGCAACAAGATAATTTGGAATAGCAATGCAGTTATGTCAATTTATCATCGAAAGCCTAATTGTTTTATTAAGCACACCAAATATTCTAGACTCAGGAATCCTAAAAGCCTTGACACAGAAGTGCCTGCACTGGAATGAATATCAAGTTTTCCACGAATACTAGTTGGCAGCTTTGGTAAATTTAAGTGAAGTAGATGAGAATTTCACATTCTCCCAGCTACGCTAGTTTTACAATGTATTGGATTAAAGGGTCTTCTGTTAATAAAGATAGCCAGCTGGGATTTGTAAATGAGTTGCTTTTTTTTTAAGGATAGTATATGTGTCTGTTTATAAACACAGACAATCGAGCACCAGTTTTGTATAAAAAAACGTTACGCAGTGATTAAGGAACACCTGTAGATGCTGACACATACTTACATTCACAACATCAGCAGTGGCTACAGAGTCAATTTTTTGAGCAACAACAGATGGTGATGAGTGTGTGCCAGAAACCAGTGACTCAGAGCCAATTTCATTCAGTAACCCTTCTGCAGTCTCCACTGACATCAAATAGGTGGCTTTCAGCTGGTTTCTGCCATCAAATAAAGCATTAAGGATGAGTGAGCATGTAAATCCTGTTATTATATTCCCCACCACCCCCATAAATGCAACAAGTTTTTGGTGCTTTTTAAGTTTTCAAGATTCCTCTCCATTTTGAAATGTTTTCCTTTTCAAGTATGCAAGGGTCCTGTAGTTAGGAAAGAGGCACCACAAATAGTCCAAGCATGAAAATGACAGGGTACTTGAACACCTATGGCCTTGGAATGATCAGCCACCCCACACAGTCAGAAGATGTCTAGCTCAGAATTTGTTTCTGTTTGAAGTAACTAATGCAGGTACTCCAGGAATTAGACAAACTAATCTATCAAGTTTAAAAATTAGGTTTAAAATTGATTCCAGTTTTTCATCAAGAACAGATGTATGCGGAGCGATTTTGTTGTAAGTGACAAAGAAGCAATGAATGTAAATGGTTAGGTTCCTTGTGCAATAGTTCCATGTTCTGTTAAAAGACAGCAAGCTTATACTGTTTTTTCTGTTTCATGCAGTCTCACTGCTACATGTGAAAGTCTTATTTTTATAAGCTAGTCCTTCTATTCTTTTTTAAAAGTCGAAATGGCAGAAAATGGTTTATTCCAATAGAATATGATTAAGTAGCTTGGTATTTTTGACTGAATTGCAAGACTCTGCAGATATCACTGACCTTGATTTTGTTTTTTGGGGTGGGTTTTTTTGTCACTAAAGGAAAAAGAGCAATATAGAAAACATGTGAAGCCATTCCAGAAGGGAAACTCACACACACACACACAAAAAAAAAGCCACAGCACTATAACTCCCTAATACTAGGCAGCTTCTTAAAAAAAAAAAAAAAGAAAAGGAAAAAAAAAGACCAAAAAAATTACCAAAAATCCCCCCACAAAACTAATAATGCCAAACATAAAGGTCCAGAATTCACCATTTAGCTACTAGTGACTAAGGCACAACCAATCATGCCTAGGTTATCATGTTTTGTGTAATCAAGCTTTACATGGAATCTTCTAAGTATTTTATATATGAACAAACAATATTTTAATTTTTCTACTTGAATGAACCTGTACTATATTGTTGTATTGCACAACTACAGTTTTAGAGGCTCAGTGCAGTTTAACACTACTTGGAGATCAAGCACCAACTAACGTGCACAACCCTCTACAAATGAGAAACACCAAAACTTTGTTGGCCTTACTGCATCTCTAATAGTAATTCTCCCTCATCTCAAATATTCCTAGGGGCACGTATTTCGAGCACTTGGATGTAACATCACTAATTCAGTACTTTACACTTGCAGACCATCATTACTACTATTCTTTGAAGATGCAGAAGATTGCTTAATATAATTGTTTTAGGAATTGCTGCAGTGCGACTGTAAAGGCAATTACCTAAATAATGTAATTTAGGATTCTAATTTAAATACATCTTAATACTACAGAGTATGATTGAAACAAGAGCATCTGCTGATACTTGCTAATTTCTTACATTGAAAAAGTTTTCAGAAAACACTGACACTTACCTAACAAGTTTTTATTAGGAAATACCACTAGCAGAGAATCAGTGTAGCTTTGAAAAAAAAGAAGTATTCACAATGCTTCAATTCTAACGCAGGAAAGTGAGCAGTTCCCCATGGAAATAATTACAGGACAACGATAAGCTTTGCTGTACAGAATAGTCTAAGTGTTGACACGTAGCCACATGTTAAGAAACTTCTCTTTACAACACACACGACAGTTCTTTACTCACTTACTTTGCCTTTGTGACATCGTCATCAGTGACACTGCCCTGAGCAACTGCCTTTATCTGGTTCAAAGCAGCTTTTATGACCTGAGGATAATTAAATCATTTAAGACTTCTTCTCATATTAAATTTCAACATGTTATTTCTATTATCTGACATCTTAGAAACTTCAGGTGAGAGCAGCTGACAGTGTTGGGATTGTCTGCCTGAACTCAATTCTAAACAGCTTTGTAACAAAACTAAAACCACTGTAATAAATGCTCAAGTGAGACACAAAAAAACAGTGTGGATTTAAATTGCAACAACACATGAGTTTGCAAAGTCTCACCATTTTTCATGAGAGCATTCAGTTCTGCCAGCTTCGAGAGCCAGCACGTTTCTCATGATATGCTTAGGCTTACACATGTAAATCAGCAATTACAGTCAGCAATTCAAGGCGTTTTACTAGCTCTATTTCATATTAGGTATTTGTACTTCCCAGAAAGCAAGTCTCATTCCCAGCCTACAGAGTTAATTCATAACTGAACATGCAGCATTCTTATACAAGAAATGAGATGAATTGACTTCTATTAGATGAATCAGTCACTATCTCAAATCAAAACACTAGTTTGAGAATTATGTTGTTAATACTTAAATTCTAATCAACCACTCACCTCCCCAGCATTTGGAGCCTGGGATATGGTGTAAATCCCAAAGAGGCCAGAATCAGAGTAGTTAACATTAAATGCAGAAGCCTGCAAAACAAACATTATCATCAACTGTTTCAAGTTATCAGAACAACGCAGCATCAAGCGTAGGAAAATAATTATGATTAGGATCTAAAATACTGTAATTCAGGAAGCTAAACTCCATCTGTGCAGAGGAAAGATCAGATTGGAAGGCCTTCTCTAAAATACTGTAACTTGTGCAAGAATGAACTAATTAAGATCCTAGCTGGAGGTAATAATCTCTCAAAGGATAGTACGCATTTTACTTAAAATACTAGAGTACAGTAATTGAACATTTTGAACTTACGTCAAATGGCTGGGTAGTTGCTTTAGCAATACCCTGGAACAATTTGCTCGTAGCATTGCTTCCCCTCTTGATTAGGGGTCCAGCACCTAAAATATGCTGAAGAACACTGAACGCATTTGCTTCTGCACTTCCAACAGCAGCTCCTTCTATTACAATAGCAGCGTGGACAAGGCTATCGCCATTCTGTTCTCTGATTTCTCCTAAAAATACAACAACAGAAAAAAAGGCAATGCAGTGTTCAGTTTTAAACTACTGTATGTTCAGAGGTATGGAAAGGAAACATTTCTAGCCAGGAGTTGGTTTCATGAGAGAGAAGCCAGGGTGTGAAGTTACTGCATGTCCACTCAGGAAGACAGCAAGAAGCTGTTAGTAGGCTGTAGGTCATTTTAAAAAGTCCTTTACATTCAAAAATTTTTTTGCAAGTAAAAAATCAAGTACCTTGCTATGCCTTATTTGAACCTGACCCTAAACCATACATAGTATGAGATGATAGAAGTCAGTGAATCTCCAGATAACAAATATCCAGAAAAGTAGCGTACCTTCTGTTCATAGCAATATTTATCCTGTTTTATAGTAACTGAAGTTATTCCAGTCAAATATTAAATGTTGGAAACTATTTTTCCCCCATCTGTTTGCAGAGTGATGTGATACCCCAACTAAAGAATAGTTATTGGTATTAGTACAAGATACTGCTCTGAAAGAGCTAAGCATTGCTTTGTCTTTTATGAAAGACTTAACAGATCTTCCCTAAAAAGAAAGCCTACCACCACTTCTAGACAGTCCTTAATCTATTCTTAAGGGAATCTTCCCCAAAATGCCAAGAGAAACCATATGCCAGCTTGTTTTTCACTTTCTGGAATAAATGGTCCTGCAGGTAAAGCTTTTTTGGAGATATGGGTTCAGTTTTATCCCAGAACTTTCCATGGTGGGGAATAATACTCTGCTTATTTAGATGGGAGATGCCTCTGAACTGTCATTTCCCATGTACAGCATTTAGTAAAACTATATAGTTTTCAGTTGCAACTTTGAATAATACTACATTTATAACAAAGAGAAAATCAGTCATTCAGAACAGATACAAGAAATATACTTACCTCCTCGATAGATAGCCTTTGCACTAGAAATACCAGCTCCACTTCGGATATTTAGAAAGTGCTCTGCAACTTGCTTTAAGTCAGAGTGCTTTACACCTGCAATACAAGTTTATTCCAAGTAATGTAATGGCATTGAAAAGCTACAGCAGTTACATAAAAGTGTTTTAAGTGTACTGTAACATTTCACTTCTGCAGAGAACTCAAATTTCTATAGTAGTTTTCCCTTATGAATTGCATTGTCCGTTAAAGAACATACATACCTATTCCTACAAGAGCCATTCTTGCACTTGTGAAATTGTTCTGTACAAAATGGTGAAGCTGCAACAGTAAATTCACATTTTAGGGTATTTTGTATAAAGAACAAAAATGGCAAGTGTGTTTCTGACATCCACTGTTAGCCTTATACTTCTTCATGCAGCAAACTCCAATGCTTCCAAAAGGAACTGTCTATAGAATAGCATTTTACGCATTCTCCGGTGACAACTACAAACCCCTTGTTATACAAGAACACTTCCATTTCATTGACATTTCTATCAACAAAAAGCCACTAACATTAACCACCTCCCTAAATGTGAACGCGAGTTCTGTACCCAATACTAAAAGCTGTGTGGAAATAAACTAACACCAGACTAATAGGATAGTAAATACTGACCGTATAGTTACTAAATTAATTTTCTCTCTCATCTATCCTCAGTAAAGAAACTGAAACAGATTTATAACACAACACAAATAATCCTACCTGCTCAGAAGTAATTTTTCCAATTGTGTAATCTGGACAATACAAGGGGTTTGCCAGAGCATTCTTATAAGCTGCAGCATGCAAGTTTTCCAGTACTCCTACAAGGAACAAAGTTTCAGTGATGATTAACGTAAGAGCCACTTTTAAGGAAGATTATGAATTAACCTAAATGTTACCCCAGTGAAACAGAGCTGTAGTCCACTTTAAGGACCACAAGTTCTGCAAAAGCAGGTCTGGAATAATTCAATACACATCGAAGTTTCATCCAAACCCTTGGGCAACAGAATCTGGTCTGAGGGCTTCCATTCTTTTGTAACTTATTAAAAAAAAAAAAAAAATCTAATAACTTGCATATACTCAACACTTTTTAGTGTCCACAGCAAGCTATAAATGCAATCAGTGTTTGGGGGAGGGGGAGCAGTACAGAACAACAACAAACCCCAAAATCCTTTTAATTCGTTTCAGAATCATCATCATCTTCACTGTAAGCATCCCTTGTTCTTGAGCTTGAGAAAGAACAGGCTGTTTATAATACTGTTTGTAGCTTTGTGTGATGTCTCATCTATCTCCCTATTCAGATGAAGGATGCTAGTGTCTTCAATTCCCTTCTCATTAAGTTTTTTCTTGCATCCAAGAGCATTCTACTCATTCCTGTTTGATAGTCTCAAAATATTCCTAAGAGAAGGATGACAATGCTTTCTTCATAGTTCTGATTCTGAACACAACTGTAATTGAAAATATTAAATTACTGTGAAACCAACCTGTAGTTGATACAAGTTTAAAAAACAAAGATTGTTCTTGATTCTGATTTAAAAAAATAGCAGCACTTCAATACAAGCCATAGATTTTCCAAAGCCCAACATTGTGTTGTCACCTTTAATGGGTTATGAAGGTGAGCATGCTTCACAGAGTAGTACAAATGATGTTGATTGTGCAGAACTACCTGGGTGAACTTGGATGACTAGAGTTAAGTAACACAAGATATATTGGAATAGGCTTGGTTTGGCTGAGGCTTTGTGTTTGCTTTTTGTTTGTTTGGAGTTTTTTTGTTTTTGTTTTTTAAACCCACGAACCTAAATTTATAAACCTAAAACTGGAACCCATTTTCAGTGTAATGAAAACACATATTGTTTTTATACCAAAACAACCACACAAATTCAAGAAGTTTTTTGTAGAATACTGTTTCCACATTGATGAGTAATACCTAAATATTGTTATCAGAACACAAGCTGCTGCAAATATATTGTCAACAACAGTCATGACTTGCACATTCTTCGGTTGTACTTCAAAAAAATTAAAAAGGTAAAATGGAAGCTGCCAAGAAGAATGGTGTAAGCTGTCTTCAGCATGTTACTTGCTAAATGTTGTTATGCACAGGCTGGAAAAACTTGTGGATTTATAAAAAAAGTTCCATCACAACAGAAAGACCATATCCATCAACGGGGAAAAGCCGAAAAATGAAATGGTCATGTGACAGAGCAAAAGGGAAACTATTTTTTCGGAAGTTTTTCATTTTGAAGAAACTCCCATGAAGCCAATGCAGTGGATCAGAAAATACACTTACCAACTTGAGGATTCTGAAATGCGATTGCTTTGTCAACTTTTAATCGCGGCTGAAGATCAGTTACTTCCCATGGTCTGAACTCTGGTGCTGTGGTGACATTAAGAAGGTACTCCATTACTGTATCACTAAAGTAAAAAGTTACAAAGGCATTAAACACAATAGAAGTAGCATGTATTTCTTTTGAACTTGAAAGCAATTCAAGCTAATCTGTAAGCAACTCATTAACAACAAAATATATCACTCGAGCCAGAGTAGTTATTAGCACTGCTGTACAAAGTATGAGAATTCAACTTCAGTTCCGTAGCATTTGTATGCTCAGTAACATGATACAGAAGCTGAATATTAATCCAGTAATTTATTTATTTATTACAAAGACATGAAAATAGATATTACTCCTACCTTGTAAAATGATAGGTCTCTATTTTACTACAGAGCAGTTTGTAAAGAGTGCAATAATTTAGTTTACAGCTTATCTAGATACCTACACATAGTCACGCAGGCATTCAACAGAGTAAGTCATTTTCTCTCTTGTTGAGTACACACTAAATGAGAAAAAATACAAAATCTGTTTCAGCAGAGAACATAGAATTGGATTTTCACACAACTTCCCCATTCATTGAATTCATCAGCAAGATACTGACTAGAATATCTAGTTAACCTTAAATCTGCTTGAGATGACTGTTTAAAGGAGTGATAAAACACACAGCAGAAATAGACATAACTAAAACTCCTATCTTAAGTACTCAAGTAATAACAAGTGTCTTGTGACCATCAGAATTTAAGATACCATGATAATTCAAGGTAAGACAACAAATAAGACTGAATAGCAAAACTTGAAGAAAAATGTGTATATGTATTAAACAAGGCAATTTAGAAATTATTCTCTTTGGGCAGAAAACATAGTTGGTCTTTTTCACTTACTTCAACACATTTGTGATTAACAGGAACAAAAAAGGGTAGAGCCTCAAGTTATATAAAACTCTGCTTTTAACCAAATTCTATATAAAACAATCTTACTGGATGATTTCAAGATACATTGCAAGAAAGCAGGCACAGCGAGACCCCTCTTTTATTTCTCTTAGGCTTGTTTTCTAGGCTTTAAATTCTCAAATCACGAAAGCCAACTACTGTCTGAATTGTTCCTAGAATTGCAGTATGATGAGTGATATCTATTCACAAAAGATGGAGGGGGAAAAAAAAAAAATCTACTGACTTCAAGAAGTTTAATCTCGAAGCCTGAGAAGGCAGAAAGAACATTAAGCTTTCTAGGCAAATTATATTTCTTCCAGGTACAGAACATATATATTTTGTTAACTGAAAGGTGTTTCTACAATACCAATCATGGGTGCACTCTTGAACCTTAACAGAATGAGAAGTACAAAAGACGTTCCTTATCAACGTTCACCATTCAAGTACCATTACCACACTAAGTTTATCTGCCTACATTTTGTTATGCTTACTGTTTTAAGTTTCCTTTAGTCATACAGCTTGTTTGCATTTTACCAAGACAGATTATCTTTGTACGCGGTTACAAACCTTAGGCTACCCCCAACAGCTTCAATGCCACGAGTAATCCGGAAAGAAGATGCTCCTTTAGTAGTCTATTGTAATTTAAATTAAAAAAAAAAAAAAAAAAAAAAAAAAGAGCAACTTAAAATTCTAGTTATTTTAAGAACAGATTTGCCTGACGCTGTTCAGTGCTCAGGCAAAGTTGAAACAGTGTCAGTTCATTCATTTATACAGAAGCCATTTTGAAAAGTTGAGCCAGCTTACTGCATCCCTGCTCCCAATCATTTCTATCATTCTCTCTGATTTTCCACCATAATTGCTCACATATTTGCTCCCCAGCCCCATTCTAGAATGATCCAGGTTTGCTGAATATTTAATAGGATTCTTTGAATTAGATAAGCTTGACAAAACCAGGGCAAGGAACGCCTATACATACTATTACACTGACAGCTGCCTGGGGAAAGTAACTTCGGGCAGCAGTTGGGAAAGAGGTAATAAGCAGCTGGGATGTTGTTTTTTTTTTTTCTGCCGGAAACTGATGTGGATTGAACCCATACAACAGCAGTCAAAGACATGTCAGTGGTGCTGTGTAGCTGTAATTGTCACAAGCTGGCTGGTGTGCGAGAGAGGTTGTGTTTACATCTGCAGCTAGAGCCAGACAGCAATTGAGATAAACAGACACAAGAGGAACAGCCACAGTGGGTCAAGCCCATGGGACATCCAACCCAACGTTCTGTACCTGACAGTGGCAACAGATGAGACTGTTTAAATACAACATCCCACAACCCATTTGATGGTATTCCTGCAGTACCTACAGGAGTTACTCCTACTAGCAACTGTTTAAGGACCTGCTATCAATGAATTTGTCTGATTCTTTTTTGAACCTGCCGATATTTATCTGCCTCCGCAGCATCTTGTATAACTGAAGCTAGACATAAAACAGGAAGGGAAAACAAAGAGCTGCATATCTTGATGGCAGCAGTAAGAAAAACTATTCAGAAATATTGCACACACACGCACAAAATTGAGTTTGTATCAGCCACTCAAATTAACTTTTACTGCAGCTTAAATAAAATGAGTTATGTGGATAGCTTGATATAGATATATTTTATATACACAGTTTAAGACACCACCAGAGCATAATTCTAAATAAACATCACTGCCTGTCTTCCACGAAGTGATGCCATTTCTCCTCCACTTGAACCAGGTAACCAAGAATCAATGTACATTGCTTTCCACTTTACAAGATCTCTTACATTAAATTTTACCATATCGTTTCTCTTTGTGATCATAAACCTTCCACCATTTCATCTACTGCCAACATAATAACAAAGAGAATAAACACCTACCAAATTAGATGCAAGACGAAGCAAGTGAGCAGTTCCCAAGTTACTAGCGGTTTCATATCTGCTGCCCGCTTTAATAAACACACCAATTCTTGAAGCTGGAGAAAAGTTTTCCAGAGACGCAATAACTAAGCCATTTGGTAATTTTGTGATCTGTATTAAAAAGAAAAAATTTGGTTTAGTCATCCACTGGAAGTACTGTCACAGTTCTGTTTTGACTGAGTTTTAAAAGATATATAAAAAGGAGAGAGAAAAAAATACCAGTATTCATACTGACCTCAAGATCCTCAGACTCTGGAGATAATTTCACTCGTTCTGCAGTTGCTGAGGTTGCAACTTTAGGAGCTACCTTAAGTGAGTAAAGTCTCTTCTAGAGAGGAAAGCAAAAGAGAATGGATTTCCTGAATTGGTTAATCACATATTCCATTACACACTGAAAAAGCAACTAATTTTAAAGTAGAAATACAATGAACAACTTCAAGCCCCAGAGTGAAAACAGTGATTCCCTTGTAATTCATCTGATTGTTTTTTACATCACTACTGGAACCTGTGCAATGACTTATAGGACGTCTCTGGAAGTTCAAGAAAAAGCTCGCCCCCCGCCCCGCTTTGCTGTTGTGCAGTGGGAATTTCTACTGATACTATATAGTCTGTAGGACCAATGTATAGCAATTAACTGAACAAACCGCTACAGCAATCCACATACGCAGAACACAAGTTTGGAAATAACTTTCTAATTTATTACGTGTAGGCAGTTCAACTCCTAAGGAGTCACCTCTCAGAACACCAACCTATCTACGCTGACTGCTGCATACAAAGAGGACAGGTATGCAAGTCCTGAAACTGCAGAGCAAGAACCAGAAGCAGGCCCTCAAACTGAAGAGGTGAACGTTGCAAGAGATTTCCCTCCAGTAGCTGGCAACAGAAATGACAAGACTATTGATTTTGGATCTGAAATGCTATTCCCTTCCACCCTTTTTGGAAGTTTCTTATACTTGTAAAATAAATTTATCTGTTACTCTTCACATTAAAAAAATAACTTCATTCCCATACATATCAAAGTAAAAACCGAATGACAGAAACTGCTGCACTCACAGTTGTAGGGATACCAATGACATAATTCCCCTACTTTGCCACAGACTCTGTTCAATGTATGAGTCTAGGAAAAACTCCTTTCTTCCCCCACCACAAATTTGTTAAGACAGCTAATTTCAACCCCTAAGCCTACTTATTTATGAATTACTAGTGCATGTTTATACTTTGACTCAGAAGATACCACCCTACTCAAGAGAGCACTTCCAGCAGAGACCTAACACAAGTTATATTTCAGCTGTCCGCCAGCTCAACAAGATTTTTGCAGCAGAACAAGCCCTCTGCCCCTCCAGCCTCCGGGAGTAGCCGAGTCCTGCTTGCCAAGGGCACCACCTTGCCACAAGCAGCTAAAGCCTCCCCAGCCAGAAAGGATCCGCTGGGAGACCGCTCCTCCCCTCTCCGGCCATACGGGCGGCCCTGCCTCGGCGGCCGCTCCCGGGAGAGGCCTCGGGTGAAGCCCCCGGGGGGAGCCTCTCGCCCCGGCAGCAGCTCCCAGCCAGAGCTGCGCGCAGGCCGCCCCGGGCCCCGCTCACGTCCTGTCTGACCTTCAGCCCCACCGCCCCTCTCCGCCATCCGCCCGGCCGGCTCGACCCCGGCCCTGGCCCCCACTCACGCCCCTCGTTAACAGCCCCACAGGCTCGAACGCAGCCCGCTCGACCACCCGCCCGCGGCCCACCACCCCGGCTCGCCACCCCGGGGCTGGCTGGGGTCAGGCCCGCCTGCAGCCGCCGGGACCCGAACAACCGCTGTCACCGCTGTCTCTGCCTTTCCTCCCCCCCGTCTCCCCCCAACGCCTCCAAGTTCCACTCACTGAGAGGGAGCGCGCGACCACCGGGAATCCCTTCATCCTTCCGCGCCCCTCGGCTCGGGCCTGGCGAGGAGAACAAGATGGCTGTCCCGGAGGAAGACTCTGCCTTCCCGGCACGCCCTGCGCCGCATTGACTTTCTAGCGAGCGAATACCGAAGCTCCACTGCTTGTGCTTAGAATCGTGCCTTGAGGATAGAGCGACACCTCGCGGGCTTCCGGCGCTGCTGTGCGCATGCGCGTAGTGCCTCCGCCTGCCGGTCAGCAGGGGGGCTCTTCCGCCCCTCGGGGCGCGGGGATCCCGGTGGTGCCTGCGGGCTGTGGCGAACCGTAAATAAATCACGGCAGACCCATGTCCTGGCGTTCGCAGCCGCCTTCCCCCGCGGCGGTGCCTGAGGACAGGCAGCGGCGGCGACCGGCAGTGCCTGAGGGGGCGCGGCCGTTCCTGGGGCGTCGAAGCTCGCCTCGAGCCGCGCCACGGCCCTTAGCGGGCGGGCCGCCATGCCCGTGAGGGGAGCGCGGCGCGGAGCGGTACCTGGCACCCCGGCGGCCTCCAGCGCCGGGAGCGGGCGGGGCGGGGCGGTGCCGCCGCGGGGCGGGCGGCAGCGGGGCTGGGGCGGGGGCGCCGCGCCGAGTACTTAGCGGCGGTGCGGGGCGGTACAGCGTGCCGCAGCCCCGTCTCGTCCGGCCGGTGCTCGCCATGAGCTCGATTCCGCCCGTCTTTATCGGCGCTGAGGAGGTGGAGAAGCACCTGCACCGAGCCAGCCTCCTGCTCCCGGCGCTGGAGGCCGCCCTGGGCAACTTCTCGGCCGGCGCGGCGGGAGGCGTCGTGCAGCCCGTGCGCACCGTGGTGCCGGTGCACCGGCACGGCGGGTGAGGCGGGCGGGCAGCGGGGCTGCCTTCCCGGCGCCGGGGCAGGCGGGGTGGGCGCTGCGAGGGGGCGGCCTGGCGAAGCCCCGGGGGGGGGTCGGTGGGGGAATGCTGCCCGCGCCCGCCGGCGGGAGGAGGTGCGGCCCCTCCGGAGCGAGGAACGGGGATAGCGGCAACGGGGGACCGGGCCTGCGGCGGGGAAGGGATTAGAGCATCAGAAAAGGTCGTTGGTACCGAGTTACTGATTAACTGGTCAGTAGCCGTGTGATGTTAACCACTCCGGTGGCTGTAGGCTCCCATGCTAGAGGTACATAAGTAAGTGAATAATTCTCTTACAAGGTTCCTAGGAGTCATGCCTGCTTACAGTGCCGCAGACGATGCCCTGACAACCAAGTTGGTGACTTTTTATGAGCACAAGAAGGATTCCTCCGTCCCTTCTCACCAAGCGACTGTCCTCTTATTTGACCCCAGAAACGGTTCTTTAAAAGCTGTGAGTTTCATGCATGCTTCTGCGCTCTTCTCTGTTAATGCTCTGTCAGTTCTCCTTTCTGATTTTTAGAAGCTGGAACAGGTGTAAATTGGCCTGAGCTCGCCTACATCATCAATGAAAATGTGTTTGTGCCAAATGAGGATTTGGCCTAAAGCCTTATGTCTTTCTTACGTGTTAATGTCTGCTCTTTACTGCTACTTGTGATTTGAAGGGAATCTGATGGCTCACAGGGTGACTGGAAGAGAGAAATGATCAGGAAAAGTTTACCTTGTGTTTGAAAGGAAAAAAACTTTGCTGAATAAAGAATTGATCTTGAACCATCTTAAGTTAAATCTAAAGAGATTTACAATTGGTATAACAGGGAATAGTATTCAGAGTCTGATTGTTTTGTTTGTTTGTTTAAAGAATTTTAAGAAGTTTTTAAGAATATTGACCATTTTCATTACACTTTAGTAATAATGATTATTAAAGGGCCAAAACTGGTCAAGAAAACTATATTGGGCTTTTATTCCTAAACTGTATCGGAAAGCATGTCGGCTTTTTAAGCCTCTTAATTCATTTGTACGCGGTAGCTAATGCACATTGAGGCAGGAGTGCCCCACTGTGTATGATACACATCAAAGGAATTCCATGGTTCCCTGTCATCCCTTTGTACGGACCAAGACAGTGCAGGACCTGTGAACAACTGCCAGTTTGCACCGGTCCCCGGTCTACTGGAGTGCAGAGTATTGCTGTTATATCTATCTATTCCCTGCGTTGGAGAGCCAGGGAAGTGCAGTGCCTGAAGAGCTGTGTGAGTTAGGGATGGCTCAGCTCTGACCAGTTTTCACACCATTTGTGCTGGTGGAATGACATGGAAGAACTGGAATAGACAGAGAATCTGCCCAGTTTAAACATGATTATTTTTATGGTTTGTGGTTGCTGTAATAGTAATTACCAACTTTTATATTTTTGTCTGTGCCCTATAATATCACATAATTCACAAATTGGATTAAAATGTTTGGTATTTACTCATATTTTCAGTGTTCATTTCAGCCTGTTCAAACTTTTTTTTTTTTCTTTAAAGGTCCTAGATGGCAGTGTGATTACAGCAAAACGAACAGCTGCAGTTTCTGCAATTGCTACCAAGGTATGTCTTCTGTTTCCTAAATTGGGACAGATTTAGTGGTGTTATATATAAAATAAGTAGAAGGAATGATGTAAATGGCTTTCATCAAATACAGCTTTAAATTAGATTTATGATAACGTATGTACCTTCAGGGAAAACTTGAAAGCGGAGTCTTCTGTTTCGAGTGAGTCTGACTTTAATATTTTATGTGTGATTGGAGAAGGAATCTGAGCTATGTTTTTGTGGCTAGTTCTGCACGCTTTTCTGGGAGTTTACTGAGGTGTCTTCCTCTGTGATTTTCTTTCTTTTATGCTTGTCTTAACATGTTCCTTCACGGTTCTGGGTGATGCCGCTGTGGTGATAAATTCAGCTTTGGTTAGATATACGTTTTCTGCTGTTGGGCCAGGACAGGTGGGTTTCACTGGGCCTGGAGAAGTGGGGAAAAGGCACGTTTCTAGCAGGCAATGTGGTTCCTCTTAAGATAGATAATGCCCAGGACAGATGGATGACTTGTCGAGAGGTGGCTGTCTGTGTGTCTGTCAGTTTCTCTGTGGTCATTGGACGATGTCCAGATGGCTGTCCCTGACTACAGCCAGAAACTTCAGTGTCTGAAGACAAGTGAGGTGTATCTTGCTGTATGTTGCTTTACATCATTTCGAATTCAATTGGAAATTGTTGGTTTTGAATTCTTTTAAAACTGTATTTGGTTGGGCTGCGAATAGTGGGAGGAGAGCAAGTCACTATCCATTGCACAGCAGGATTTTAGTCTTCACCTCAAAGGATGAGGCAATAAGAAGAGGGCCAGAGCTCTGTTTTTCACCCATCAGCTTTGCATCAGATGGAAGGCTGATCTCACCACTTCGTTAGTGGCAGTCTTCATGCCAGTGTGACTCTATCCATGGCAATAGAGCTAAACTGACATAAAATTGGAGTGAAGAACCTGTCCCCAAGAGCTTCCGCTGGTCCAAGGGACAGAAAAATGTACAATGGATTCCTTGGAGATGAGGTTATAGGACCTCATTCATCTCAGCCATTCTATACTTGGGCAGTTCTGACAGTTTTTACACAGTCAAGGCTCTGCTGGCCTCAAAGGAGCTTGGCTGCTGAAGGGACTTCAAGATCAGATCCTTCATTGTCGTCTGCTGTTTTGGGAAATTTTCAGGAGTGTTTGAGTTTAGCTCATAGTTGTCATCTTGTCCTCTTTATGGCATTTGCTTTTCAAAGACCCATGCTTTTATGCAAGGAACCTTTGAAATCAGTGCTTCAGAGACTTTGAAAGGAACATTAAAAAGAGTTCTTGCTACTGAAGAATGGGATCAATGAGATTTTTTTCAGTTTATTTGCAGCAGAATAAGTGTTGAGAGCCTAGAAAATTCTAAAGCTTTTTATACAAAAGTGAGTGGCCACAGCAAATGCATAAACAAGACACAAGGATAGCTTCGGGCTGCACTCCAGCAGCCCTCTCTTCACCTTTGCCAAGTACTGGTGAATCACAGGCAAGAACTAAACCAGAAACCCAAAAGCAATCATAGAACTGAATTTTAATATTTGTTCCTCAGAACCATCCCTATTTTTACAATACTTGATACCTACGTATCATGGCTCTTACAATGCCAAGGTCTGCTTATGGTATGATTTATGGCTTCAGTGAATTGAAAAAGAAGTTTTAGTTTGGGGCTACCAGGACCAGTTCACCCACGCAGCTACCATTTTCAGTACTGACAGCTTTCAGTATTATGAGCCCTGTTTTCAGCCAGTGCAGAACATCAACACTATGGTTTTACACTTAATTAATCACCTAGGTGTAATACATTATACTAATATTAGAGTGTGCCGAGGCCCCAGAATTTGCATTGGTTCATGCTGTTGCATGTTAAGTCTGAATTTCAAGAGTCGGACAATTCAAAACCAGAATCAAGCCAAGATGTACTTTGGTGCTATTGACACTAGCTTTTGCATTTTAAAGAATTATATATATATATAGTGGTAATTAAATATTGTTTTATATTAATATGAATCAATACTAGCTTTTGCATAAAATCGCTATTTTTTGTTTTAAAGGACTAAGGATACTGCTTTCTTTTGTAGTAGGTATATATTTGTCATGTCTGTTAATACATTGTCCTTACTTTTTTTTTTTTTAATATTTGATACCCTTTAGTTGTTAATGCCAGCTTTTGCAGAAGTGCTGTGCATTTTGGGAGCTGGTGTTCAAGCATATAGCCACTACGATATTTTCATGGAGCTGTTCACATTTAAAGAGGTAATGAACACATCTTAACAGGAGACATCTATTTTTCTCTCTTATGTTTCAGCAGCACTTAATATAAATAAACCATACTACAACCAAGGAAGTTAAGGGATTAATCATATTTTGATTCCCTTTTTACATAACACAAGAATACTCTGAACAGCTATAGAATTTCTTGCTCAAATGTTGGTCTTTAAAAAAAAAAAAAGAAAAAAAAAGGGGGGGGAGGGGTTGGAAGCAAAGTCAAGTTTCAGATGGCTTTTTCTCCCTGAGAAAATCCTACTGTGTATGCCATACTTGGATGAGCTTTCTGTGACTTTCATTTAAATATATTTATTGGAAATAATTGTATTTTGTAAATACAGCTCTACAAGGAGCTGTTGTTCTGGCAGCACAAAACAGTCATTCAAATGTAGCTGCACGCACATGAAATTTAGTCACTTGTATGACAAGAACATCAAAGGGGAAAAAACCCATGTTTAGGATGCATGTAATTATCTACTGAAAACTGAAATTCTCCAAGCTAAACTGTTTGTCTTTTTTTCCTTGAAGGTCAGGATATGGAATCGCACCAAAGAGAAAGCGGTGAAGTTTGCTAATTCAGTTAATGGTCCAGTGCAGGTCTGCTCTTCTGCTCAGGAGGCAGCTACTGGGGCTGATGTGATTATAACAGTCACTATGGCAACAACACCAATTTTATTTGGAGACTGGGTAAAACCGGGTGCCCATATCAATGGTATGCTATGTTTGCATTATTTAAAGGATATAGAATCATAGAATGGTTTGGGTTGGAAGGGACCTTAAAGATCACCTAGTTCCAACCCCCCTGCCATGGGCAGGGACACCTTCCACTAGGCCACGTTGCTCAAAGCCCCATCCAACCTGGCCTTGAACACTTCCAGGGATGGGGCATCCATAACTTCTCTGGGCAACCTGTTCCAGTGCCTCACCACCCTCATAGTGAAGAATTTCTTCCTTATATCAAATGTAAATCTACCCTCTTTCAGTTTAAAGCCATTACCCCTTGTCCTATCACTACATGCCCTTGTAAAAAGCCCTCTCCAGCTTTCTTGTAGGCCTCCCTCAGGTACTGGAAGGCTGCTATAAGGTCTCCCCGGAGCCTTCTCTTCTTCAGGCTGAACCACCCCAACTCTCTCATAGGAGAGGTGCTCCAGCCCTCTGATCATCTTTGTGGCCCTCCTCTGGACCCGCTCCAGCAGGTCCATGTCCTTTTGATGTTGGAGGCCCCAGAGCTGAATGCAGTATTATCACATCGTTTAGCATCAAAAACTGTTGAAAAGCAATATTCTGTGCTGCTCAGAATGAATGTTCTTTACGTTTTGACTTTTCCCCTTTAGTGAGGACCACTTTTCCCAGCCCTGTAGTCCTAGTTGTCTGGACCCAGAACTCCTGCATATTCCAGCACTGGATGTCTGCTAGAGCATGGGATATGCTTTTTTCCCTAGTGGTGCATCATCTTTGCTACCATGTTGTCACTTGATGCTCACCTTGCTCTCCGTTCGAATAACCCATACAAACATGTTATTTCCAAAGTGATTCCTGCTCATTCGACTGTTTCCCTGGTAGTTGTCATCTTTTCTTCACCCAATTTTTTTATGGTGAGGTTTGGGGGACTTTTTCCCCCTCTCCCCCCGCCTTGTAATGATGTTGCCACACTATTGTTTGGAGTCTCTGGACATGCCCACATTTGCTTATTTTATTAATTGTGGGCCTGGTTCAGATGGCCTTGTGCACTTTCCAAATGGCGTGGTAATAAGACAAAAGCCACTTGTTAAAGGGAACAATTTAAAGGAAGGTCCCACATTCCATCAGCATCCTACCAATTTTTCAAACTCAATTTAGTCCTTTGGCATTGAATGTTGTTGTCTGTGTTATGTCACGGAATGGAAGCCGGAACTACAACCAAAATCAATTAAGGTCTGCAGTCACTGAGGCGACACATACACAAAGACCCCTCTCCTTTCTTTGCCTTGGGTTTTTTTTGTTTGTTTGTTTTTGTTTTTCCCCCTCCATTGAGGTATTTGTGCTGTTTGACGAGGCATTCAGGCAACATGGAATTTATTATTCCGTAACAGTTGGACATTGTTTAAAAACACTTAACTACAGTATAACTTTTTTTTTTTAGCCCGTAACAAGTTGATGTATTTGAAAAGTTAAGCTCCTTGATTTTTTTTCAGTTTCTCCAGATAAGTGAAAATCCATAACCTGCTCAACTTGTACTGCTTATAAAGTCACAAGGAAATAATAGAAGGCTATAGGTTTAAAAATTCTGATTAGTAACATTGAATTCTCTGTCTGCTTGTGCAAGTCTTTGCTGCACAACACTTTGGTTCTTATCTGTTCAGGATCATTGAGGGATTCTTATTTTTCTCTACAGACACATAACAAACACAGTCTGGATCAAATTAAATGAGTATAAAATTCAGGGCATTTGGTAACGATCTGATGAAAGACAAGGATACGAGAGAGTGGACAAAGGGGGATGGTTTTCTTATGCCTCAGCTACACAGAGTCAGCTGACAAGGATATTCTACTGACAAATCAAATATGGAATGTTTTAGAGGAGCTGTATTAGGTGTTAGTTAACTCTGTTTAAAAAATAAAAAGCAACAAAAACCTGTTAATTTGGCAGTTGCAGAAACAGTTTACTGTTTGTCTGCAGAGGAGTTGTAGTCTGTATAACCTTAAGATTATCTTCCCTGAGTTGCGTCACCAAATGATCAAAGTTTATTCTAACAGTGCCTTCTGTAAGCAGAACAGACTAATAATGTCGCACTTATTTATCAGAGTCACTTTCAAAGGCTTGTTTGTTTTGTAGCTATACATAGTTACACATATCTTTACATTTCTCGTATTGATACAAGGTGACGAAGGGCTAAGCAGAGCTACTTCCCCTTCTCTTCTCTGTCAGAATTATTTGAAGATGCAGTTTGACTAGTGTACCAAAGAGGTGGAAGCAGTGCCAGCAAAGTTCACTTCTGCTTCCTGAAGAGCTGCAGTTTAATGCTTCAGCAGGTTGAAATGCAAAGGCCAATTGATTCCAGTTCTGGCTGTGCTCATGGGGAATGTAAGACTTTTGTCAGCAGCAGCATCTGCATGACTAGAGGTCAAGGATGCTGTACTTTGAACAAGCTGTAATTTGGAGGGTTGGACCCAATGTCATCCTTCACTGACATCAGTGGAAATTTAGGGGGTTAGCACCTTACAGAAACAGGCCATATATATGTCAGTGTTACAGCTGAGGCCAGGTTGAGAGAAATCCAGGCTTTTTCCCAGTTGCTCAGGCACATCCTTTGTTGTTGTTGCTGTTGTTTTATCAATCAACGTCTCCAGTGCTAACATCAGTTTGTTTGTGTATCACATTTCCACAATAACGTCCGTTGTTACTTCACACGTCTTTTGGACAAAATGTGGTTTGAATTTGTTTTAAGCATTCCTCCCAAGTTCATCAGTTTTGTTGTCTTAGCTGTTGGAGCAAGCAGACCAGACTGGAGAGAACTGGATGATGAACTGATGAAGAATTCCATTCTGTTTGTGGATTCTAGAGAGGCTGCTCTGACGGAATCGGGAGATGTTATATTGTCAGGGGTAAGACTTTCTTAAATTGTAGTCTTTATTTTTGTGGCGATTGGTTTGCGTTCGAAATAAGTTGGCACTGATGATGTGCTGCACTGAAACTTTTTAGAGCATCAAACGTTATTAACGCTTTCCAGGCACAGGCTGAAAGATAAACTGGTTTCAAACTGAAGGTTTCAAACGGAGACTTCTATATGCTTATGCCAAAACCATGCAACCTCTGTATCAACCATTACATGGCACCAAATTACAGTAGCATGTTTTCAGCATTGGCCTTTGTGTACAATAACAAAGTATTGGTTTTGAAAGACCTACATTTCATGCACTGTTTGGTAGTTATGTCAAATATTTTTCAAATCTGTTTGTTAAAACCTGTAACTTTCTTCCCGTAATATTTCAGTGTGATTGACACACATCAGGCCTCTAGAGAATGGACGACAGGAGCCAACCAGACAGTTAGTGATCTGCAGAAATTTGATGACAGGGACTCTTTTAGGTTTAATGGAGGTTTTTTTTTTCTCTTTTAATGTTTTTGCAGAACAAATATGGTTTCCACTTTTGAGGTTTAACGTAAGAGATCCAGATACGGTAAGGTGTGTGGAACCCCATGTGTTTTGTTGGATAAGTAACAAGCTATCCACTGTAATTTACTGACTGAGGAAAGCCTGTCAGCTGTTTTTCTCTGAAAACCATTCCATTCCTCTGGGATTTCTATCCAGTTTCTGTATTATTTGTCTGAATACTGATCTACTTCAGCATGGAAGGGAATCAGTTCTGGGATAGCAGAAGTGGAGGAGTTCTTTCTTTTGAAGTCAAAGTTTTTCTCTTAACGTATGTATGGATATTATGGTTTTGTATAAATATATATTTTCTTTTTACAGGCAGAGATTTTTGCTGAGCTGGGAGAGGTAGTGAAGGGTATGAAGCCAGCCCTGCCTGAGAAAACAACAGTGTTTAAATCGCTGGGTAAGAACAACCCCTCCTGTGTACAAGTCTGACAGAAAACAATGCCTTGTTATTTATTAGGTCCCCCATGCGTGGGAAAGCTGCTGATCATCTTCAAAACTGCTGTGGCAATGCACTGTTCAGAAGAAACCAGAATGTAATTTGCATTTTCCCTTTTTATTTCCCTTTTTATTCATCTAGCAGGACTGATGTAATGAAAAGTGATAGGAAAGCAAACAAACAATAGGAAGAAGTACATTTTCCATTTCACAATTGTTCAACACATGACTACAGCGTTTATTAATACAGCTCCAGCCCCAATACCCTGCTGTTATGCCCCTGAAGTCTGTCTGACCTACAGACAATGTGGCAGTGTACTGTGGGGTTGGAGTTGATGACTGGGGGAAGGAGGTCCGAAAGGGCCAAGTTGTGATATGAACACTGAAAATTAGATTCATACTATTGCATTAACTTCATATAGCACACCTAACAATTACATGATGGCTATAAACTTTGAATGTAACACTGTAGGTGTTTGGGATGTGGAATGATTTCTGTTCCTGTCCAGTTAGATAATTTCCTGAGTCCTTCTGTTCCCTTCTGAAGCTAAATTATTTTGTACAGCTGAAGAACTGTTTGAAAGTGACTTTAATTCTTTTTCAGGGATGGCAGTTGAAGATACAGTAGCAGCAAAATTTGTTTATGAATCATGGTCAGCTGGTAACTAAAGAGAGAAGTCTACAATGCCGACAAGGCCAAGAAAATTGTTTGCACTTAGTTTCCTTGGATCTTTTGTTAACAAGGAAGGCACCAATCCTATCTGAATGTGGCCTTTCTAGAACATTCAAGAACGAAAAGTAAAATTTCAGCAATAGACTAATTTCTACAGTTTTCTAATGGCAAGTATTAGATACCTGCAGTATTACTAATAAACGTATCTCATGTAACGACAAGTATTAGATGTTTGCAGTGATACTAACAAGGGTATTTTTACATATTTTGGTATAATTCTGGAATCAATGCTTTTCCTCCATAATTATTTATGTAGCGGAAGTCTGTGGGTATATTTCGTGTTTTTAGAGAGGCAGTTCATACTGGAGTAAAATATATCAGTTTGGAGAGTGGATTCTGGCATCATATTTACTTGTGATGGTACTTCAAACGCAACTGTGGGTTTCAGTGCTACGCTGACAGTAACCTAGTCTTCAGTCTCACCTGGGAACACAGCCCACTCCTGACTCCTGGACACCCCTTCCCTTCCAGCTCAGACTGGGATCTGGAAGTCACAATCCTTACTTTCACTCCCTACGATCCCCCTTCTCTGCCCTCAGACCCAATGGCCTTTCATTTAAAAGCACACTCCTGAGTGGGAGTTTATATAAGTAATCATGCCTCCATACAGTTAGATTTCTGTCTGTTTTTGTAAAAGACCTGGCCCAGGAAGGCTTAGAGTGCAAAATATCAGAGCTAACATTATGTACATTTTAACTGGGAGAAAACTATACTCAATACCTCCCTTAGTACATTCTGAGTGGGGTATTGCCATTTTCATATTGCAAGGAGTCACTCAAAATGTGAGTATTAAAAATGTGTTTTGATTTAACTTGTATCTATATTCTGTGGGGAGATTTTTTTTATTGATCTATGGTGTTTGTAAGTTCTTTTTCTAAGCTTCTTGAAGATTAGAACCGTGCAAATTGATTTCAGTAGGATAAACTTCAAGTACACAGGCAAATATTTTCACCTTGGCTGTCCTATGCATCAATTGGTAATTGTTCTTTTATCCCAGTGAGTATTTGCTGGGGCAGGAATTTCCATGATCCTTTCTTGGCGGCGGAACCCAGTGATGTTCTATATAAGGAAAAGTTCCAGTTTTGTGCTGTTATGCAACTGCCTTACAAAAGCGTGAGCATCTGCTGAAAAATAGCTATTGCCCTGGAAATAAATTCCTGTCTCAGGCTAGAGTTGTGCCTTATGAATTTTAATTTCTACTTACATATTATCTCATGCAGGCTTTTAAGTGTTTCTTCACTCTGTGGAAGGATTAGATGACATGGGCGTTCTGTATTGATGCCAGTAGAATACAGCAGAGGAACAGGAAGGAGGTTCAGAAGCAGTTAGTGTTAAAGCCTTTGATGGTGCATAAGTAAGTATAGAAGAGGTTAAAGAGTACAGTGCAGGTGTGATGTAAATAATACTCCAAGTTATAAACCTGGTGTAAACTAGTTGGAAAAAAGTAATATGTGGCAGAGTTTGTAATTTGCAGAGTTTTAGCATGAAGGTACCAGACCAATAAGTGAATAGGGCCAAAGGATGTGTTTGTGTGGATAGCAATCTAACTCCATTGACCTTGTTTATATCAGCAGAAACAAGAACAGAAATTTCTCTATAAGCTTTTGCATTTTTTAATTATAGCAAAATTACCCTCTGTTTTTACACATGTTTTTTCTTCTGTGTAATTTCTGAAGTGTTCAGAAATGTGTTGACTTAACCTGTTACTTCAGCAATGGAGTAATTCCACCAGTGTGAGACAAATGTGACAGCCATTGATGTTCCATAATTCAAGAACTGTATGGAAACTTGCACTTGCTATTTATGACAACATTATCCCAGTTCTGTAACTGTGTAAAACAAGGTTTGTAATTTGAAGTGAGACACGGTGTTTGGGAAGAAGACAAATATTTTCACATGTACTTGTGGCTGTGTCCTACAGACTGTGCACTTTAAAAGTAGATGGAACTAGTCCAAAAACCTGGTTCTGAAAACCCACAGTGTTCTCGGCTTTCATTGGCAATAGGAGGTTCTGGGAGCCTGGCTTCAGCATTGTACCTCTGAATTCATGAAGAGGATTCAATTCAATTACAATGGGAGTTGCTTGGATGCCATCATTAGGTTATTTTTTTTTTCTTTTTTTTTTGAGGGGAAATAATAGCCTTAATTTCCATGTTTCCTTCTCTTACAAATCAGTTTTGAGAAATTGTGTAACTTGCATTTATGTTAAAATTAAATAGATACTGCTGTTTTTCTTTGACTTTCATTTTGTTGTCCATTACTTTTGTTTTGGGTGGGTTTGGTGTTTTTTTTTTTTTTTTAAGATGAGGAAGAAAGTATTCAAGTTGTTGCACTGACTACTCTCTCAGTAAATGTGATCACCGAATGTAAAGGGGAAAATAAATTGAGACTGCTCTGCTCCACTGTGATACTCAGTTTTGCAGTCATTATCCCATGCTGCACATTCCCTTCTCTTGATGTTTGTCCAGTGCAGAGTATTAAATCCTTAAGGAAGGAGAATCTTGTACTTGTCAGGGCTGTGATCATGTGAGATGCCATGGCTTTATGATTTGGGTTTGGATTGGGCTGTAAGATTGCACGTGATACATGAAGTGTCTCCAGCTGAACTGCGCTGTACAAATGAGTTACTGAGGAGTCAGATCTGGGATCCACTAATTTAAATACTTCAAATTATAAAAGAAACAAAGGGCTTGGTGAAAAAATTTGGAAAACAGCAAAGCACGTAAGTGGAAAAAACTGAAATGTGAGTGTTCCTTTTTGTTATTTTTTTCCCCCAATTGTTCCACATAGCTGCTTTATACCAGAGGCCAATTTCCAGGACCACCCTGCAAGAAAAGGACTAGCACTATTGCACTTTTTTTTTTTTTAAATTTGTTTTAAAAGGGTATATATATCGAGGTTGATTAATTGCCTAAAAATATGTCATGTGGGGTGCCCTGGGGCTTCTTATACAGTCTCTAGATGCAGTTCCAGAAGGACAAGGAACTCCTTCCCATAGATCTTGTTCTGTATCTGCTAGCTCCGTAGAGTTACTGTGGATACCTAAGGACATACCGAAACGTGCTGGATGCTGAGTTGCTGAGCCAATGAGTTTAAGTGCAGATAGTCTCTGCCGTTACCTCTGGTTGTCAGAGGTCGCAGCAGTCAGGCAGATTTACCGATGAGTGTGCAGAGAGGCAGAATTTCAGTGCAATTTAGAGATACATGGGGCCTATCACAGAGCTGCTGAAGCTGCTCTGTGATAATGGCAGTTATTGGACATGTCCTCCGTAAGTGACTCCACTCACTGATGTTTTGATGGTGTGTTGTGGGCAGGTCACAAGCATTTGGGCAAGTAAAGAACCAGCAAATACATCAGTTATGTGACTGAGAATGATAGGATTTGACCCTTCAAAATCGACTCATCATATGCCTGCAAATATGTAAGATTCATCATTTTCTTCTTGCTTTGTTAAACATTTGGGAGTTTCTCAGCCAAAATGAAAACAACCCAGCAGATTAATAACATGCTGTGTGATTTAATTACTGTGCTAATTCAGCAGTCATTTAAGGTTGCGCAGTACAGGACTCTGGTGTGACTGCTTAATAGAAGAAAATATCAACCTGCTGGAGTACAGGAATCCAAGGAGGAAAGAATGCACTATAAAGTCCAGTCAAGGAAAGGAACGTTAATATACAAATCAAAGTAACAAGAAGAAGATGTGGAAAGAAGGAAGCATGACAAAATAGATTATTAACTAGGATTAGTGTCCACAAATGCAGTATACCCCTAAGGAAAAAATTACAGCTGACTAATGGAAAGCTATAAAAAGAGATTTAAAGATAAAAGTCCTGCTAATAATTGTGCCTCTCAAATCTGAGATCTTGGGCAGAGCAAGATTGCTACAAGCACCTTATTAGATTCACAAAACTCAACAGGAGCGATTAATTCGTATCAGATAGTGCTGTCTTCCCAAGGGAACGGGCCTGAGAGAGACGAAGGGAACCCTGCTGTGAATGCCTCCAGATAGACTGTAAAGAACAGGCGCTTCCACAGAAGCACAGTCTCAGGCTGAGGCTGACAACAACCAACAGAAAATGCTGGGTGATGAGAGTCCTGGTTTCTGGGACTTCACGTGGCAAATGCACCCTGTAGGAACCCAGCTGAGGATATACCAAAACAGATCAAAAATGTTGAAAATAAAACCTCAGCTTCTTGTAGTTAAAAGTATTGCAGTCTTGATGCCATTTAGGACATGTTGGGTGCTGGCAACTGGGTCCAGTCTAATGAGACAAGAGAAAAGAATACACAACTCACACTGAGCATCTCTTGGCAAGGTACTTCATGTATTTTTAAATTAATATCAATACAGTAGCAAAACACTTTACTGACAGGAACACAAAACTTGCTGTAAATTAATCTTATTTACATTCATTCAGAGGCTATTAGAGTCAATAAGCCATAGCTGAAATCAAGATTCAGATGCTATTTCTAACATATCGGTACCAGGAAGGGCGGTTTGTAGCAAACTAACAGAAGCGAATGGAGAAAACTCAAAGCTCTCAAGCTCTGGGAATGCTCTTTGCATTGTGGTTTTGGAGAAGAAGGGAAGGGTTTTATTAAGGAATGTAGTGTGGCTGGCCTTCACCAGTATTTTAAGTTATTCCGATGAGAAGAAATCCAATCCTCATGAACAGTTAAGAGAGAAAAGGTTTAAATCTATAGCTTTTGGTTTTTTACATTCTTTCTTTTTGGCAGAATACGCTTGAATTAATATCCTGCCCACCACAGCCATCTATCCAGAGAGAAAAATCTCTGTCCTTGCTGTACTTTCTAAAGCAACTGGTAACCTCTGTGCCCTTCCGTCTGAAAAGAATTGCGTGCTCTTTGGAAAGAGGAAAAGAATGAATCAGTGTGCAGGTTACAGCAACAGGAATGTTAATTTATAAGCAAGTATCTACAGTCTTTCCAGGGTTCTTGAGTGCTTGTTTTCTTTTATTCACGGCATTCAAGACTTTCTTTCTTGGCCCAAGCTCCATCTGAATGCTCTGTAGATCTTCATCAGAACATAGCATCAGGGCATCTAAATCAATTTTTTCCCTCATGAAGACTGGAAGAAACTCATCCAGCATCTGTGATGCCAGAAATACCTCAAGGGGCGTATTCTCTGCTTCCTCGTCATCCCAAATGACTTCTTCCTCATGCCAAGGGATATCAGCACTATTTTCAGCGTCATCTTCTCTGCCGTTCTCAGCATTTTCATACTGAAAGAGCTCACTGGACATTTTAAAGCTTATAGCGTCTTTCTCAGAAGACACGGTTCCAGGATTTACATCCACAGCCAAATTCCTTCCAAATACAATCTTGCCGAGACCTGGCCGCTTAAAAATGGAGAGCTGACTGTCATTATCAGAAAAGTTTTTCTCTCCGAGGTCATTCAGTGATTCATCCTCCTCTTTCTCATCGAACAAATGCATCACAGTTTTCCTCCCTGTACCATCCTCTGGGCCATTGCTTTGTGTTTCCTGGCTTCTTGTGCTGTCAGCTGTCCTTTTCGCCTTCAGTTTGAAGGTATCTTTCAGATTTTTTGAGAATGGACTTGTTGTATTTGAAGCAAAGAGACTAGGCAACTTTACTCTGGAATGTGTCCCTCTGGAAGAATTTACTGTGCCAACCTGTTCTTTCATATAATTCCGGTTCATTTCATGCTGGTGTTTCTCTTGGCGCTTCTCGCATTCCTTGATTTGTTTCTCCACATTCCTCTGGGCCTGCGCTTTGAGTTTGGAGACCTTCTTTGGGTTCAGCATGTTCTGCTCGGTGGCAGCTTTGTCCAGGATTCGGACACATTCATTGCGGTCTCTGCTGGCAGCCACCTCCAGGGGAGTGCGGAGGTCATTGTCCAGAGCAAATATATTGGCACCGAAGTTGATCAAAAAAGAAACGCAATGGATATGACCATTGCAAGCGGCGTGGTGGAGAGGAGTGTTCCCCCAGATGTCGCATTTGTCCGGGTCACCTCTGAGAAAGAAAATAGCACACAGTGAGCTGGACGTACCCAAGCATAGCACTGCAGTGGATTGAACAGACGCTAAATGTTCAGCTCAGCTTTGCTCTGAGGAGCACAGCCCATGAACTGAGTCAGCTCAGCTCCATCCTCGAGAACGGCGCTGCACCTACTTACACGAACTTACGCTGAGTTTGGCTGCGTGTGTGGCATAAGCTCTAATTCCTGCCCGTCTGTGGGCTCAGGCTTCAACCTACACTCATTGGAATTAATGGCAAAATTGTTTCAGCAGCTTTTGGGTGGAATATTTTAAAGGCTTTTTGGTGACACTTCCCTTTTGCATGTCAAATGCGGGGACAATATTAAGAGGATTCTTCACTGGCCACAGTGATACATATTTGATGAGCCTATGCAGTAACGTTTTTGGTAAGTAATAGGTAAATAATTAGGAGTAAAGCCCTGATTACACATTTGTCTCCATTGCTATTAGATTAAGCTCAGATAGATGCCGTTGTTTTTCTTCAGCTCTTTTGTTCTCCTTAAGCTGCTTTTGCTTATGGGGTTTGAAAAGCAGAAGCTCATTTGAAAATAAAACCCCACATCTTTTCAATTGAATTTAAAGCCAGTGAAAAGCATTGCTTTCTTTTTAACTCTTGCGCTGACTTCACACTGAACTGCTGCCTGCAGAGGAGAATCGGCCTGAATCTTTTAATTCGTATTTGGCAGGACCAACATTAGCAGTGGTTCAGAACAGAGCTTGAATTGTCTGTGACCAAAAACCAAGGCAGCCTCAGTAGCCCAAAACCTTTCGTAACTTCAGAGCCAGGGGCCAACTTTACAAGGAGTATTTCTACTCTTGGGAGTTGAAACATTTCAATGTCTTGGAGATTTGTTCCACGGCAGTTGTACTATGAATGAGGTGGTACATCCTATCGCAAAATCTTCTTCGGACATTGATCTCTGGCTTTGAGTATCTCTGAAGAAAAGCACTAACGTATTTGTTGAGGGCCAAATCTGAAAACATCCTTCAGCCTGAAACGCCACAGGCAGGAGAGAGGTCGGGGGTCCCCGCAGAGCTGCTCGCATCGAGAAACAATGGCAAATCTGAGCACACTGGGCTGCGAGAGCGCAGGCATTTCTACAGGGAGGTGGCAGCTGAGGATCAGAGTTTCTCCACTTAGACATATGGAAACCATGTGTACGTATTTCTGCTTTTGTGGCTCTGCCCTGGGGAACTGCCTGACCGCGGCCGAGCGTGCCAGACTCCTTAATTCCTACATTAGCAAACAGGCTGCATTATCCTGAGCCTTGGGAGTGCCGGGTCATCCATCCCCCCCCAGGTCCCTTCGTGGCTGTTTGTGGTCTCTTTTCCCCATGCAGCCTGCCAGCCTTTGAGCCTCAAACAATTGACAAACTAGAGTGTCTGTTCCCAGCTCAGGGGGACTTTGGAGAAGGTTTGACATCTACTTGGGGTTCTCATACTCCTCTTTTCCCAAGAAAGAGGCTCACACAAAAGAGAACAGATCTGCTACTTGGTCTTGCCTTTATTCATGTACCTGCAAAGCAAGCAGAGAAAACGTCTCTCGATGCCTGGGAAGATAAACTATTTCAAGATGAAAGGGGATTATTGTTAGTATTGCTCCATTCTCCAAGGGCTGAATGTGTTGCAAGCTTCAGAGTCCTAAAATCTGCAACCACTCTAAAGAAAACCATCCTGTATCTCAGTGCCTTTGTCAGAAAACCTCTTCAAGGAAAGGATGAATTTGTTAAAAATAATTAAAATACTTTCTTACAAGAAAACATTAACTGAATGCAGAACAAATTGAACGTCTTCCAAAATTCAGCTTCTCTGAAGAAAACCAGTGAGACTACAGCCATATCTCTGACAGCCCCAGCTTGCTGGTCTTGGATTAAAAGAAGTCTTGGATTAAAATAGAGGTGAATGCATATGTTTGAAGATTTTGAGGGCAATACTGTCCCAAAGCTGTCCTCTACCAAGAAAAAGAGTTAGAAATACAATAAATAACAAATATATAGAAATTCTGATCTTTGTGTCATCCTTTGTGACTTCTATCAGCTTACATGGTAGAAGACATATTTTTCACTGAAATTTTGAAAAAAATTATTTTGTTATTTGTTCCTTGGCTAGTTGTTCTGTCTTCTAGGTGTTCAGGGACAAACCTTCATTGACTCTAGATACTTCCTTAGAGCTGCCTTAATTATACGAGTTGAAAAACTGCCAATCTATTTTTGCTTCTCCTGGGGACACAGCAATAGCCATGCAGTCCAAAGGTCTTTTTTATTGTGTTATTACAGCCACATCTGAGCTCAATGAGCTATAAAACAAATCTATGAAAAACCTATTTTTATTCCATATTTTCAATTCTATTTTTAATAAAATAAAACTCAGATACATCCAAATGGTCATTCAACTTTTCCCTCCGATCTTCTTTAAACTATTATGATTGAAAATACAGGTCAACCTAATCTTCATCTCAGCCCAGAAAGAATATTTTATTAGCTGTATCTCTACACAAGAGCAGATTTTCTTTTATAAGATCTTATTACAGAATCACAGCTTAAAAGGTAGGCTCCAAGCAAGAGAGTACAGAGGGTGGGGAGGTAATTACCATTTCAGTAATATATTTTAAGCATGTAGTACATTTAAATGATACCAAACAGAAATGTTACTTAGAAAATTAGAAATGTTAATTGGAAAATAAAGCTGTAGAAAACCTTCCTTTACTTTTTTCTCTTTTTTTCAGGTTTACAAGTATTGTACCCCAGCTTCTGAAGCAGTATTATCATTTTTATCATGATGGTAGTAGCTAATACTATAAAAAGCAGAGAAATAGCAATTTCTCTGGTTCTGGGCCATTGCAAATGAAGAGAAACAATTCTTTGCAATGCATTGAAAGAAATGACCGTGATTTTCAGCCTTTTGGGTCTGAGGTCATTGGGGCATTAGAAAAATGACGCACTAATTATAGTTTTAAACCACAAGCTTTAAGCAATGGAGGCTGATTGACTTACCCCCTCCGACATATGACTTCCAGAGCTTCTAGATACCCATGGTATGCTGCCAGAAGGGTAGGCGTCATCCCAGCTTCATCTGAAGTATTGAGGTCTTTCCTAGTGGCTTCTTTCAAGAGGTCCAAATTGCCGTCTGCTGCTGCTTTGTGATACCTGCTGGACATTTTCAGTAACTTCTGGTTCCCCAAAGCAGCTCTGAACGATATCCAGACTGTGCAGTCACCCTTCCCTTACAGGGGTAGTTCATTAATGATTACAAGTTGAGACGTCCCCGTGAGGATGGAAATGAGGAGGCAAAGTTCATCCTAGCAGACAACTTATCTGGAGCTCTGCATAGGTAATAAGGCGACGGTGTGTGAATGCTTTCATTTTCTGGAAGGTGGCTCTGCCATTTACCATTCGTTGGATACTTGACTATTTAAATGTAGAGGGGATTCATTCATCTTCTCTGTGTCTTTGCCTAACTGTTCTGGGAAAACTTAAAAAGGATCTTGAACTTCAAAAACTTCAAAAAACCTTCAAAAGGCCATGAACGTTGGTACGACCAGATTTCACCCTAGGTAATAAAGTATCCCTGAGTTCTGATAGGATGAAATGCATAAGCAGTTACCTTTAGCGGTGAAGTCCTTTGGAACCTATCATTTACTGAGTTGCTGCATTTAAAAACAAGCCTCCCGCCTGCCAAGCCAAGCACGTCCATGGAGCCGTTTCACATACTCAGGCTGATGTGCGGATGGAAAGAGGCCTGTTGGGACCAGGGTGGCGTTCGGATAAAACCGTCAGCAGGTCCGCAAGTCACAGCAGGCAAAACCACAGCCTCGTGTGTGATCCTTTTAACTGCGGACTGCATTTCATCAGAGGATCTTAAGGCACTTGGCAAATACAGATTCATCTAACAGGTATTGTAATCTCTGTTTTAGATGCAATAAATGTGCAGGATTTCCTCAGGATAGCACAGGGAATTCAAGAAACGGAAACATGATGGGCCAGAACCCACTGCCCCAGCCTGGGCGCTGTGGTCCTTGCCTGGGAAGAGACAGGTCCAGTCCCCGCCTCACATAACCACTTCTTGCTTTAGAAATTATTTCCCCTGATTTCAGTGGCATTAAGGGCTACCTGTATGAGTAGAAGCTTATAGAATTAGACCGTAATTCTAATTCTTAGGTTCAAAAGAATTACTAAGAGAAAACCATGTAAAAGGTCAGTTTTAAAACAGTAGTTGAGAAGAAATCAGTAAAAGACTACCTGCTGCTTAATAAAATGCTGCAGGCTATCTGTTATTCTGGTCACATTCACAACAGCTGCCAGATAAATGTTGCTTTTTTGTCAAGCTGTTTTCTATGACTAACTGAATTAACCTGTATCTTAGAGAATCTGCCCTCAGCAATTAGCAGTGAGGTTTTGTTGCTAATTATGCCCCTGTTACAGAAGCAGTAGCAATTGCAAACCAACTCATTGTCCAGAGTTGGTGCAATTACTGAATGGAGTGCCACCTCATTTACTTCTCATAATGCCACCCATGTAATGCACTGGAGACCTCTCCAAACGGGCTTTCTCTCTGAATTATTTTCTCACACAGGGATTGAAGAGCTCTTCAGGAGCAAACTTGTACCAACATTCTCCTCCGTGAGGACAGGGAGAGTCCATCAGATCCTGTGGCAGGTTTGAATCTTTGAATAAACAAGTCTAGGTAGGAGTAAACTAAAGCCCTGGTTTTCCTTCGTGCCGTCCGCAGACCCAGCCATCCCCGGCGCTATCCTGAGGATATCCAGGGCAGCGAGGAAGGGCTGTGCTTCCCCCAGGCCACCTCCATCCCCGCGCTGGAAGACAGTTTTATCCTCAGCCCTTTTTCAAGTTCCCTGCCTTGCCATTAATACTTTTCTAATGAAAAATGCAGTCATTTCTTCCATTTTCTCTTTAAGCAGGCTCAGCACTGAGTTAAATTTACAGCTACTAGAAAAAACTAGCTGTTGCAGAACAGAGACAGGTAACACATACACTTTTTAATGTATATATTAGATTAGCTCTTTCTTGATGCCATTGAATTTTATTTCCTTTACTGGGTAGCGTAAGCATTTTTACTCTCGAGAGTGTAAATTCATCACCAAGGCACATAGTGCGTGTACCACCAGTGCCTGGTAGAAGAGAGGAGACAGCATTTTTCTTGTACGTTGACGTTTCACATTGTTAGCTACACCTGTCAAAGTGAGTTGGTGGCAAAAAAGAGCTTTCCGTTTTTCAAGATTATTGATTTCTACTACAGAAGTACATTTATTTGCTTTTCTGTTAATTAATTCAGCACACCAAGTGTTGATCTCAGAGTGATTTTTATCATCTAACATCTGAAAATATTGATTTTAAAAGAAAGTTACTCTGTGTGATGCTAAGTGGGAAACTATTGTTCCGAGTTTTAATTAGAGGTTAAGCAAAACCCACGTCAATTGGAGAGAAGTTCTGGGACTTTGCAAGCTTTATTATTATTTATGTCACAAAAGTGGGCATCACAAAAAAAAAAAGAAAAAAGAAAAGACCAAACAAAATCTCCATTTGTTTCTAAACTCCTGGTATTTGTTCATCTTTGTTCCATCCAAAAACCTCAACTTAAAATGCAATAAATGATTCAACATCAAATGAGCTAAATTTCTCAGCCTGAATGGAGATTTTTCTTTTGAGACTAGAGCTCAAAATTGTGAACTTTTTAAACTCCCTGAGTAGTTAGAATGAAGCTTTTCTTTTGGGGTTTGAAAAGAACTTCAGAACCATTACACTTCCAATTGAAATGTCTTACCAGGCTCAGGAGAAACTCCGTTGTGATAGTATGTGGTGTTGTAAGCTAATGAATTATTTAACTAGCAGTTGTGATTTGTTACTGGATTTTGCTATGTCTCTGATTATTGCTCTATTTTTTTTTTGAGAACTATCTTAAATAAAATATTGCCAGTTAAACAAACTATTTAGATTGAAAGGCTGCAGCATCATTAGTTACGTTGGTCTAGATAACTCAGAGTCCCGTCGGAACAGCGATGCTGTTGTGCCAGCTGTTTTGCATGAGGTATTATCCAGCACAACATTTCCTCATTGCAACTTTATAAGCACCAAACGTGGTGAGGTAAAGGCCATACGAGGGGAGGCAAGTGAGTCTCTGCTTGTCTAATGAGATCCTTGGAACTAATGGGCTTAGAGAAGAATTAAATTAGTCACACAGGGTAATTGTGGCTACACAATTCAGAGATGACGACAACATTTAAACAATAAAAGCTTATTTCTTCCCTCCTCGGAGAGGCAAAACTGCTGTGCCCAAGGACACTGTCGCTGGGTGTCCTCTTGAGCAGCCCCGTTCCCACAGCGAGCTGGAGCGTCACCCATGCCCGAGACCCAGCCTGACGTGACCTCTGCTCAGGTGCAACCGTGCTCGAGCCGGGGCTCCAAGGGCAGCCCGCGCGGTCTGCCTGCACGCTTCATTTCAGGAGCGAGGCCCTAATCCATAGGGAAGGATACATAAAACTGAAAGGCAATAAAGCCAACTCTGGCAAAGCCCTGTCTCTCCTCACCCGCACACCTCGACGCCCGGCCATACTGGGCGTATAAAAGCAGTCTGGGGGACATTTGTAGGGCTAGAAGCAGTGGCGTTACCCGTTGTATCACAGTGACATTTGCAATGAGTGTGTTTGCTGCGAATGCTCAAAAGCAGGAGTCCTGACCTGGCATTTGGGCTTTCTGCATTCTAAAGCCTTTTTCTTGGTTTTGCTTTTTTTCCCCATTATATCACCAGCAGTGCCACAAACAGTCCCAAGGAAAGCCACGGTGAGCTCATTGGTGTCTCAAATGCTGTCCTGCTGCCCGTGGGAGAGGGACAGGGGCAGCCAAAGCCCACGGGAAAGTGCAGCCACGCTGAGGTGATCCGCGCTCTCCGGGGACGGCGTGCAACGCCCCGGTGCTCGGGGTGCTCAGCACTGCTCCTGGGCAATGTTTTATTCCCAAAAGTTAGAAAATCAAACAAGTAAAAAAGAAAAGCAGAGGATTGGAAGAGGAGATCTTGCATGTTTTTGCAGTGGAAAAGAAAATGAAAGCCATGGAGATAGTTTCGTTATTTCAGGGCATGAATTATCTGTTACCTGTAACTCAGGCCATAGTCACTGTTACAGGCTCAACAACTCGGGCAGGTGGAAATGAACGTTTTGGAAGGAGGAATGGCTATACTTTCTCTGTAGCTTAAGCTGCAAATTCAGACATGGTAGGTGAAGCAACAACTAATTATTTTAGCACATGCTGATGAATTACGTCCCACAAACCTACATACTCAAAGATGGATATTAGGAGCTGCTGACTTGCACCGCAGGGCAAACCCGGCTGTGGTGACCGTGGCAATAGTGTTGCTCTAATGTTAAATGTTGTCTGGCCCAACAGAACCTTTCAACTACACAAGCCACAACCTGTTACGAGGCATTGGGGAGCTGGCAAAGCCCTGAGTTAACTCCAGCAGGCGAGGACAGGCGTCCGGCGAAGGGGCCGTGCCTTGCCGCTGCCCGGCCCCCGCAGGTTCCCCCAGGCGAGCAGCAGCCCGCGGGCGTGATGCGAGACGGAGCCGTTACCAGCCCGGGGCAGCCAAACTCTGAGAACAGGATCCAACGCTCCCTGGGACTTACAGATTTTTCACCGACTTAATGAAGCTGGGAATCGGGGGCAGGAAAATTACGAGTAAGCTTAACTTTACATCGGATTTGACTGCCTGGAAGTACCTCATTTGTGTAACTCTTTAAAGGGTGCATACCAAAACGCTTTTTTTCCCCTGCTGTGTTAGTTAAACCCCGGCTAAATAATAATAGATACATAATACAATAAACTTGTGTATGGCTTCAGAGTTTTTTTCATTAGTTTTCTGTATAATCATTGCTTTTGAAAACAATGATTCTCATTATACAAAAAAAGAGAGAGGAAAAAAAAAAGGTACATGATGTATGTTTGTGAATTCAGGAGTCTCTGGGAAGTTAATTTCTTGCCAAAGGTTATCTGCATGCTAATCCTATTGATGGCAAAAGCAGAGGTGCAATTTCTTTTTGTGGTACTAACATCAGGTGTGATGTTATTTAGTAATTTACTCTGGTGTGGTTAGGGATCTGAGCTAGTGCCTGCTATTGCTATGAGCGGCGTTGTGCACCCTTGGTATTCCCACTTGCACGACAGCTTTAACTCTGCATTTGCCATCTTCTCACAAGGGTGAGCGTTAAAGAGATGCTTCTAAAGAATGTACATTTTTAAATTACTTACACTAGTCATCTGCTCTGGCTGTATGGATCATATCGCTTCGCTACACAGCACCCTGATGGCAATCACACGCTCTGCAGCTACCTGCCTCCACCCGTGCTGTTGTCCCATCCAAGCTCCCAGCACTTCGGTACCTACCAGCAGTTGATAGACAAGCGCTCTCTCACAACTCTAAATATTTAAGAGAAATGAGGCTATTGTTACTTGGGCTGGGAAACTCTATAATCTGCTCTAGGCACAGGTCTATGACTATAAAAAGAAATATAAATGAATACATTTTACATGAATACATGGTACATTAACACAAAATCTATTATTCCCTGAAGCCCAATTTAATATCCCATTCCTAAATTACTATTCCGTAATATTAATTTTCCTCTGTTCCTATGATCTATCTTTTTGCTTTCTCACATCTCAAGAATTCAATTACTTTAAAAAATATGAGTCTTTGGGGTTTTTTTACAAGTCTGTCCGAATTCAAAAGCATTGGGAAAGCTGAAAGATAACATAAATATGAGATTTTTTTCTTCTCAGACCTCTTCTCCACAGCTTTGAACAATGACAGTCTAACCAAAACCTCCAGAGATCTTCCAGTCTGAAGATCTGATCTCTTCCTTAACCTGCCACTCATGTTTCCCTCCTAATTAGATCTATATCAGCATTGCAGATTTGCCCATACAGGGGAATAAAATATTCTCAGTTACGTACAAATCTACATGTGATGTGCGGAAAACAGACTCCACAACCTAAAAAGTTATAAAGTAGGTATGTTTATTCAGTGCTGGGCAGCACGGGGGGTAGTCCCACCAAAGTCGTGCGCGCCAGGATACTTAACTTACAGGGGTTATATGCAATCAATATATACATATTCATTACATTCCTTAGAAAAGGTGGTCTTATGGTAATGAGTTCCTGGAAGTCATTTACATAGTCCAAGCATGCGCAGTAAAATTAGGGTTAGGGTCTTTTTCTTCTCCGGTGGTCATCCATAGTCTTCTTCACTGTGTCCGTTAGTTGAACTCTGGGCTTCCTTTGTCTATATATGGTCACTTAATTAACTCATCAGTTCCTCGACTCGTGGAATGTAACGAGGCATCAGGTTATCTTGTCCTTTAACACTTATCCCTTCACAGTTGTTCATTGTTAGTGATTTACATAGGACACTTATCTCATCACAGCTGTTACATAGGAGGCCTAACGAGCCAGCTCAAGGTCTATCCTCTCTTATCAAGTGGGAGGATGCGCTACAGTAAGGTCTCAGTCAGGAATTGTTAGTTTAGTAATTCAAGGATCCTGTTATCTACACAGCCTTTGTAACTTCTGCTTACAATATTTATTATGCTTATAAAAGCATCTTGTCTATCCGAGTTGCTAGCTGCAAAAGATTGCATTAGCAAGCCAGACAATGGCTCTGCTGTTAACCCTTAAGTGTGGAATTATTTTAAACTATCAGAAAATCAAAGTGCCACAGAAATGTCCTTTTTAAAAAATGACTGCCAAAAGATGTGCATTTTTCTGTGCAACATCTGACAAGGGAATAAAGGGAGTAAATGATCAGAGCAAGAAAAAAATACTTTAAAAATAGAAGGAAACGACAGCCTATGCCAAAGATTTAATATCGCCTTAAGGTCTCCCGCAAGCTCTCCTCCACAGCAAGGAGACCATCTCAGCGAGAGGCAGGTGCAAGCTCTCAGTCCCCCAGGCAGCAGAAAGGCTGCACCTGTGTGGAGCCTGCACCAGGTCCTATATAACCCTCCCCGGGCAGCCAAAGAGCAAGCTTGTGGTGGCAGTGAGAAGATGGGGATGTTTGTGGAGCAGCAGTGCTTGAGCACCTCAAGGATGTGGTGAGTGGGGGTGGGATGGGGAGCTGGGTTCTTTCCTCGCTGCTCTCTCATTTGGTACTGTTCTTCTTGCAGGTTGCTGCTCCTGTTTGGCTTTTTGCTGCCCTTAGCCTCTTGTGCTGATGGCCTGGGGGACCAGGATCTCTTGGGTAATGAGGTCTCTCTGGGCTGGTAGTGGTGTGGATGTGGGCTTTAGGTTTGCTTGGAGCTGCTTCCCTTTGCCTTGGTGTGAGAAGGGGTCTCTGAGTGGGGCTGGCTATGGAGGGCTTGCAGGGTGTGTGCCTCCAGGAGGGTGACGATGGAGCTGACTGTGGTCTTCCCTCTGCAGAGAGTGTGACCTGTCACAGGGATGGGATGGAAGTTGAGTTTTCCAGAGAGCTTGGTAACTACTCCTGGCACGTGTGTGTTGTGGGTAGGTATTGCTACTGGCCTGGCTCGGTCCTTTCTTCTGTAGCTTGAAAGCAGATGCCTGCCTGCGGGGCTAATCTTCCACCTTCTCCCTAGATGTGAGTGGTGAGGAGATGGTGTCCTGTGACCACACCATGGACTATGAGAGGCTGTTGCTCAGTGCCCTGTTTGTCAACTGCACTAGCCTGGAGGTAAAGGGGTCTCCATTCTGGGAAGGTGCTGTGATGGAGTGTGTTTTTCCTGGTCAGGACTGGGTTTAATTTGGTTTCTAGCTCTAACTTTCTTCAAGAATGGAAATGCCTAAATTCCATAAGAGCAGGTCATGCCAAAAGTAGTTTTAAAAACAAAGAAAAAAAAATAACTAAACCCAGACAGTTACCTTAATACTTGTTCTTTTAACTGTGGATTAAACCCCCTCAGACACTGCCATAAATGTTGTGTTCTCCTGTAAAGGAGTTGAGAGCTATGTTAAATAATGTCTTGTAGCAAAGTGGACCAGGTCCAAGAGTTTCATAGCACTACTTTATTTACACTGTATGTATATTGATAGAGCAATTAACAATTATGTTATTCATAGCTATTGAGGTAGAACAGTAAGTGGGAGACCAACCCAAACTAGCCTCAAAAACAGAGGATTTGCTTGTATCAGTTGCTTTTAGGCGTTTGAAATACCACAAGACTCTTGGTTTTGGCATTTATTAACTTGCTTCTTGAACAGCTGACTCTCTGGCACTGCAGCCTGCCAGTCCTCGAAGGCTTTCTTCTTGACTCCTGCAGTTTTCTTGGTACCTTCTGCTCGTCAACCTGGTGCTTTCTTAGAGAACCTATCCTTTTCCATAAGCTTCTAAAATGAGAGTTCATTGTGTTCTTGCACTGGTACAAACACCTGCAACAGCTCTGGAGTTACAGTTTATTCTCAAAGGCTTCTAGTTGTCCTCGTGCTGCAGCGAGGACTGCTGCCTCTTTCTAATTAATATCTCTCTTCTATAGCATGGTCGGCACCAGCTAAGGTTGAGGCTGATGGTGAATGGCACCATGGGAGAGGAGAAGAATGTAACCTACAGCACTCACTGCAACACTGCTCACGCAGATGAAATCACTACTCCTTTCTTTGCTGGTGCAACAAACTGTACAAAAGACTTCATGGCAGTAAGTAGAGGAACGGGAGTGCTATAGATCCTGCTTAGAGGCTTGCAAGGTGGGATGGCTGTCTCCTGGAACTGCATGGCTGGGATCATTTGTGGAAAGATGGGGAAAGCTCCAGCCAGTTTCCAGGAGGTCTGTTTGCTGCATGTCCATCTTGGCATGACCAAGTTCTTTAAAGATCTAGTTTGCAAATGGTCATTAATGATGCACATGGTCTGGCTCCAGCCCTATTGCAGGGGAAACAGGGATGCTGGTGCCAGCTGCCTGCTTTGGAAAACTACAGTGGGGATTTTCCTTAAAGTTGTAGGGTTGTGACCACTGTCTGTTCCTGTGCTCTGTTCCAGGTTACTTCCCCAAGACTCATTCCGAGCTTCAGTGATGAGCATATGGTATGTGCCTTGTCTTGCAAAGGGAGGGTGTGGGAGTGGGTTTTGGATCTAAATTGAGTCTGTCTCCAAGCTGGAGCAGTTCCCTCTTCTGGAGTAACCGCATCTTGTTGGGAAGCTTAATTCTATACTGTCAATATAGGGAGCTGGAAAAACCTGCAAGGGTGAAGAACTGTAATGCCTTGTTGCTTCTGCGTGGCTATGCCTTTTCGTAAGGAAGGATCTCCTGCTTTGCAGGTTCCAGCAACTCCAATGACCTGGACTCTGTCAATTGATGATGGAACTAGAATACATCAGCTGAGCCCTGGGCAAGCCATGCAGCAAGGCTATAACTTGCTAGCTGATGGCCACAACCTGATCTTTCAGGTGGCCTTTACTGCCACTGGAGTTGTTTCCTACAAGGTAGGTGAACAAAGAATTGGCACTGAGGACATAGTGCTGCCTTAACAGAAGCTAGGTATCTCCCTCCTGTAGACCTGTGGAAACCTGTGAACTGCCCAGCCCTATAAAATGGGGAAGCATGGTGTGCACCTCAGCAGCGCAGCTGATGGGCATCTATGTAAGTGGGATCCTAGCTATAGCCTGTCCTGTGAACATCTGACTGGCAGTCTCATGACCAGATCCTTCTTGAAAAGGTGTCGAGATAGGAAGAAACTGCTGTTGTAAACATGAATAGCAGCAGTCCTGAACCAGACGTAGTATATGGCCCTGCAGGGTTGGTCTTATGACGGGTCACGAGCTGAGTACTCTCTAATAGACCTCTCTCTTCTCTGTCAGCACAATGATAAGGTGCTCTACACTGTGGCACTCAAGCTCATGTATGGCCCTCCTGAACACAGACTGACTGTGGAGTCAAGAATGCTTTGTGCACCAGGTAATGCGTGGAGAAAGTCAGAACCTGGCCTGCTTCTGCCCTGAGGAAACTGGTGTTACATTTAACAAAGATAATGTTGTTGCAGGTCCAGCAGTCTGTAATGCAACACACATGACTGTTACCATCCCAGCCTTCCCAGGGACCCTTATGGCTGTGGGTGTAGAGGGTAAGACCATCCCCATGGACCAGCTTCAGGAAAATGGGATTGCTCTGGACACAAAGAGAGGGGTGAAGCTGCATATGAGCAGGGGAATCCTGAAGTCCAGGGTGAGTTCTGATCCTCAGGACACAGGAGTTGGTATGATCACAACTCCCTGGTTCTTGCTGAGAACCAGAGCACAGTAGCTTTGACCTTGGCTAAGCACCTGGTAAGTCAGCCATGTGCCCTGTGGCTGGCTGAGGGTAGTTGTGATTAAGATGAATGCAAACTGACTTTATAATAGAGAGGCATCCCTCAAGGTAATGTGGGATTCATGAAGTCTCTTGGCAAAAACAGCTGGAGGTGAAAATATTCCTCTTGGAGTGGGTTGGTATTTGGCATGCCTGGAGCAATGCAAACAAACCAGCTGAGTGTGAAGAGCACCATGGCCCCAGGGCAAGTGAAAAACTTTAACACATGCATGTGTTAAAATGAGCCCTTCTAGTTACACTCCAGGAGAGTAACTCTTGTCTTTCAGCTACATGGGGAGAGCTGCTTAGGACTTCAGTCCTACATGTCCTCTTTGAAACTGGCTTTTCGCTTCCATGGGGAGACTGTGGCAATGGTGATGCATCCAGAGTGCCCCTGTGACCAGCACACACCAATAGGTAAGTGACTGGCTTCTGCAACAGACTTGGCCCATGTGCTGCTCAGGTGGGAAACCTTCAGTGGACTTGTTTGTGAACCAGTCCTTCATGGGGAAGTGTATCTCCAGCCAGAATACAACAGCTCTTGGCAGACTGAGCTGTCAATGACTGGCATGACAAGCTCTGTGAACCTCTTACAGCTGCCGTGTGCACCCAGGATGGGTACATGGATTTTGAAGTCCTTGCTGACAGTACTACACCACCGCTAGACTTGGATACGCTTAGGCTCAGAGATCCTGCATGCCGGCCAGCCTTTAAACCTTCTTTGAATGGCAGGGTTTGGTTTCATGTCCCACTGAATGGATGTGGGACCAGGTATTGGGTAAGTGTGTAGCCAGGACTGATGGCAGGGCTTCGTGCATTGGGAATGCCCTCACTAATACTGTTATTTCTCTGCAGTTTGATGGGGAGAAGATTGTTTATGAGAATGAGGTGAGGGCATTATGGGCAGACCTTCCACTGCGCAGGATCTCAAGGGACAGTGAACTCAGGTGTGTCTGGAACTCTTTGGGTAATACTTAGTCCTGGATATCCTATATATGAATGTAAGACTTACCTGCGCCTTTGTTGTTACAGGCTAACAGTCCTGTGCTCCTTCAGCAATGGTGATGCCTCCCTCAATATAAAAGTAGACAACCTTCCTCCTCTGGCTTCTTCAGTGAACCAAGGTCCCATCTCCTTAGTTCTTCTAAGTTACCCAGGTAAAGCTGACTCTGGGCTCAGGTGGCTGGGAAGTGACTGAGCTTGGGGAGGGGAGGATATATGAGTGAACTGTTCTGGTGCATGGGCTTCTAATGACCTGATGTGCCTCCTTCCCTCCCACCCATGCTACTTGAGGCAGATGCCTTAAATCTGTGACTCTAGGACAAACTTGCAGCTGGTGGACCAGCTGCTGTTGAAGAGCAGAGTTTCTTCAGGACTGTTTTTGTACACTGACTTATCTAACAAGGCTTTGGTTTTTGCAGAGGACTCATACAGGCAGCCATACCGTGATGATCAGTACCCAATAGTAAGGTACCTACGGCAGCCCATCTTCCTGGAAGTTCAGGTCCTGAACCGCAATGATCCCAACCTCCATTTAGTATTAGATGACTGTTGGGCAACAGCTTCACAAGATCCAAGCTCACTTCCCCAGTGGAATATTGTTGTTGATGGGTGAGTGTCCTGCCAGAGAAATTAAAGCACTTCTGGCAGTGCATGGGAGGATTCCCCTGCCCCTCTCTTGAGAATGGAGCCCCAGGTACAAGGGCATCACCACCACCTTGGTGGTGGTGCTGTCCTGGTTTGCTGGAACTTGTAGGAGGATGTCAGCACCTCTACCTCAAACTCTAGCTTGCTGCTTTTTTAAAAAACAAACACCCTCCACACCCCCCTGCCCCTGCCAAACAAACCCCACTGATCTCTCCACCCTGCTGTCCTGACTTGCTGCTTCTTACCCATTGGCAGGTGCGAGTACGACCTGGACAGCTACAGGACTGTGTTTCATCCTGTGGGGCATGGCGTCAGCTATGCTAACTATCGCCAAAGACTGGAAGTGAAGACTTTTGCCTTTGTCTCTGGTGACAAAGCCCTCCCTGGACTGGTAGGTGGCATTTGCTGCCTTAGAGCAGTAAGTAGGAGCAGTTATTGCCTCAATGAATGGACCTCTCATTCTCTGTCCTAGGTATACTTCCACTGCAGTGTCCTGATCTGTGACCGTTTTCAACCAGACTCCCCTCTGTGTGTGACAAGATGCCCTAGGCCATCTAGAAGCAAGCGAGGTAATGTCTGAGCAGATGTTAGCAGGTTATCCTGGATCAGTACAACCTGTGCTATGGGGTTCACCTCTACTACGTTACTGTTGTAGAGAGTGGGATGCCAGGAGTGAACTCTGCAGTGGTGAGCTTGCGGGGTCCCGTCCTCCTCGTGCCAGAAGGATGGTCTGCAACCCAAGGTACTAAGCAGGTGTGGTGCTAACGTATGTTGCTTACGTTTAGTGAAGAGCTGTCTCCACAAACTATATATCTTCTTGCTTTGTAGGGAGCACACTCTTGAGCAAGGAAGCATGGGCTGGCATTACGATGACTGCTGTTGGCATTCTCTCTCTGGTGGCTGTAATGCTACTATCTTTGGCTTTTCTTAAATGGCTAAAGAGAAGAGCATTCCTGGTAAATATGGTATGTTAGTGTTTTTTACAAATAAACTTGGATTGCAAAAGTCGTCTGGATGAGTTCTGTAGCTCTGGAGTTGTTGCTGTATAGCATTCAAAGAACTGGACTGGACGAAGATGGATGTCTGACTTGCTGAGCAGTGGCACTGCTCTCTGCCTCTGGCCAAAGTGCTGTATCTGAAACTAGAACTGAAGCTTTTAAAAGCTCAAGCTTTTTGGGTAAGACTTAAGGGACAATAGCAGCTTCCCCTGGACTGGATGGTCTCCTTGCCTTCTTAGTTCACGTTACGGGGTGACTGACAGGGTACTACTTCGTTTCCTCTGACGCTGTGAGAACTGGCTCCTTAAGATTCCACAGAGTTCTCCTGCCCTTCCCTAGGAATGTAGAAAGGGATTTAACTGGAGAAAAATATGACTTTAAGGCAAAGCAGTGCTCCTTAATAACTGCGCAGTTAACTTGCAGGGTTTATGTTTAATGTTGGTAATTTGGTATCATCAAGACCCTTTACAGCAGTAACCAAATACTCAATGTAAATTTACTACTAGCTTAGCTGGGGCTATATGAAAACAAGCGGTGTTTCTTGGCACCTATTCTGCAGAATCAAAGACCAGCTGTGAATCGCACTTCATGCTAGTCACCTAGATTACAAAAAAATCTAGATTCAATCTTAGGTGAACATAAGACTTTAATAGGGGCAAATGGTAGCTGCTCAGTGAATGTTTTGTGGCACTTCAGTGAAAGTACACTGAGATGCCTGGTCCAGGTGGTAGCTTCACTCTCTAATTCCTACAGATTGGTCTGTGCAGCACTACCCAATGCCACATTGCTCTTCAAGGTATAAGTAAAGTTGGTCCTCATTTCACTTGGTTCTGGCTTGTCATAACCAAGTCTCTGCTTTGCAGGGGTGGGAGTGCACTGTGTAAGCTATAGCCTGTAACCAGCCTTAAGCTTACTGCTAGTGGAGGTGGAAATGAATCAACTGCCTATAAAAGACAAGCAAATCTCTTGCTGAGTCTTTTAAAGACCAAGACAGCTGCTGTGTTAATGATGATGTCAGTTTGTCAAGGTTTCTAGGCTTAAACTTCAATGTGCATGGCTCTGCTGCTGCGTTTTCCAGCTGAGAACCCGTTTAGGAAGTGCCCGCTGGCTCAGGCTGGTGTGCTCTACCCCACAGGGGCTCGGAGACCTTCAGTCGCCTGAAACTTAAGCTCAGTTTCAATGTATAAAATGAACTTTCAAAATGAACTTTCACATAAGGGCAACCTGAGGGCAACGCTGAAGTGATTACAGAGGACTTGGCTGGTAGAGAATATGCTATGTTAGCTGTATAGCTTTAGGTATGCTGTTTCCAAAAATAGCAAGATGCTTTGAAGTGGGGATGTTTCTTATTTGGTTTCATGCCTCACTACCTGGGGGAGGACTAAACATGATTGAATAAGCTGTCCTAGAATAACTTAAATTTATGTACTTGTATCTCTAGGGCTAGAAAGTGACCATATAAAAGTAGCTCCTTAATTTACTTGTTTTGTGCCTTCAAATTGGTTTCAATGTTCGAGCTCTGTCCCTAAGGAGCTGAAGACTGTGTAATACAGCTTTAAGTTCACTGGCTGGTTTTTAACTACACTTGAGTTAAAGATCACAAGCTTCTTGAGGCTGAACGAAGCTCAGCAGTGGTATGCTAAACCCCTGGCTGTTCAGCTGTGGTCTGGGGCTGCCCTTCTGTACCTTTGGGTTAAAAGCCCTCTTCCCCTTTGCAGTGGCATCAGCGTTGAGCACAGTTGCCCTTCCCGCTGGCCACGCTTGCCTTGTGCCAGGCTGCTGTGGCCACATTGTGGTTACCTCTTGGGCAGCCAATGGCCCACCTGTGGTGTGGGGGCATGGGCAGCTGAAGGAGATGGCTAGTGATAGCCTGGTCCAGTCCTCTCATACTGAACATCAGCTTCAGGATTTCTAGTCATCTTGCTAATGAGCAGATGCTTGGCATCTGCCTCTCTAATTGGTAAGCTCTTGAAAGAAATTATCTCCTGCTGTAAGTGTGCTAGCTCACTGCTACCTTCTCTTCTGTTGCAGTTAGCAGTAGCTTCTGTTTGTTTTGCCAGCTCTACCTCTGCAGGTCTGGTCCTCATTTTCAGATATATTGCTGTTAGTAATGTAGCTTAAAGGTTTTTTTGATGCCCTATCTGCTTGTTCTGTTCCCTGTAGACCAATTAGTTGGTTATTTTGGAGATTCCAGCAGTTGATAACAAAGCCACCTCTCTGAAGTAGAAGAATGTCACCCTTACCAGAACAGATTTTGTGTTCTTGTTGTCTCTTAAACAGCTTATAAATAAGGTATCTGTATTATAACTGGGTAATGGACAAAGTTTTCCTAATTGGCTCAGTTAAAGGGAGTAAGAACAGTCCCCAGTATTGCCTTGCTCTCTGTCTGTGAGCCTCAAAGCTTCCCTACACGAAAGGCAATACAATTACTAGTGGTTTTAGGGAAAAACAGGCATAGAGGGTGCCTGTTCATGATTACTGATAAGCAAATAAGTGCACTTTTATGCTCTGAGTTTGGAGGTAAAAACTCGGGTTTCTTGAGTCCTTACCTAATGCTGCTTATTCTGCTAGATCGTACTGTATTGCAGTAGTGGTCAGCCGGGGATAATGGGGTGCTTTGAAAAACAATGGTTTAAAACCAAAGCCCTGTCCAAGAGGATCACGAATAGATTTGTTGCTCATTACTAACAAATTATTTCTGGTTCTACTACTCTCTTAGTCTCTGTCATCTTGCATGATAAATACTTCAGGCCAATTATGGATTGTAGAAAAAGAATGTTTCTTTGTTTACTGGATCCATTTCAGGTTTGCCTTTGCTTTTCCTGTGGCTTTCCACCGCCTGTCAGGGTAGAAAGCATTCAGTGCAGTGCTCCTGCTCTGTTAATTATTTATGTCTATCACATATTCTCTCCTGCATCAACTTATGAGACTGAACACTGCTAGTTCTCTTAATATCTCCTCACTGAAGATTTAGCTTTAATGATGACTAATACTGAATTCCTGAGTCCTCTTGTTCTGCAATCTCCCATTGCTGTATTACATTCCTGTTGGACTTTGCAGCCGATTTCCTTTTTGAAATGCTTATTAAATGCTTTTGTTCATAATTGTGATTCTATTTAATTGGTTTTTTTTAAGAAAATTCATGTTGTGCCAACATCTGTAGTATGTGCAGCTCCTCACATTTACAAGAACAGCTGGAACTCTGCTGTAGCTGGGAATTAAAACCTGGCTTTATTTAAATCTGTTAGCAACACCCAGCATTTGTTTTAAAACATTACTGTAAAAAAAAAAAAAAAACCACAACCAAACAAACCAAACCTGCTCCTCTTCCTCCGTACTATGTGATTCAGATAACTGCAAAAGGCCTTTAGAGGAGCATTGATAGTGAAGCTGGAGCCTGCCTCTTCTGAACACAGCGGGCTAGGAGGACATTAAGAGAACTCCCACAAAGTGGAACAGACTCTTCCTGCTGCCAGAGCTGATGTTCTGGTGGCCAGGAGTTCCACGGTCATTCAATAGGGGTACCAGGAGTATGTCATTTTGGGGCCTCTGAAAGCTGAGGGAGGAAATGGGGTGTTCCTTGAAAGGAAAAGAAGGGTTGTGAGTAACAGGTAAAGCTGTCTTGTCTGTAACACTTACACACTGATGCTTGGAGTAGAAGCTAATCATTATACCTGTTATTTTCCCTCTCCCCCTGCCTAAGAGGCGCTTACATTACAAAGAAAGAGCACGTGTGTAGCAATACATCATTTGTTAGCTTTCTAAGTTTTCTTTACATGCAAGTCTTCCTAATCTGTATGAAATTTGGAAAACTTTTCTAAGTTATTGGCGTACCAGAAGAGGCTATAAAGATTTCCTAGGTCACATTTTGGTGTTATTTGCACCATTAATATTCTTTCCCATCAAAAAGTCAAAATCTCAGTTTGATATGTTGCTCTTCCTCTCTCTAAAGGAATGTTTTCCAAACTCAAATACCTTTGAAGAAAATTACCATGTTATTAGGTTGCAGGCAGCCACGCAGGGTTTACCAGTATGTTCAGCCTGCAGGCAGAGAGAATTGAGAGCATTAATGCTGCCTCTGCACTAACACCACCTCACTGGAAGACCAGTTCTACCACACTAACGTCATTAGACTGCACTTGACCTATGGGTTCCTTATGTTCTGCTAGGTTACAACAACTGATCCCCGCTCCTCTAGGACCATGGTACATTTCTTATACATTTCTTATTTCTATGACCATGGGTACATTTCTTCATTTGCAGTGTTGATGTTTGGTTACTTTATAGGAGCAGGAATAAATCAAGGTAGTGATGCTGTTTCTAACTTTTAATTTATTAAAATTAAAGTAGGTTGCACATTCTGGCAGCTGGGCGTTCCTGATAAAGAATTTGATCTGGTCTCTATGATCTTTTGAAATACAATAGTGCTTTTTAAGCAGCTTTAACTGATCTACCATAAAGAGGTAAATGTTCCTTTAAAACTGAAGCGTGTAGAACCTTTGCTTTTGCCCATTTTTCTGGATGTAGGTGCCTGCTATTAGTAGAATAGCAGCATTCTGAAACTAAAGCCCAGTGATTTTTGGTTGCCATGTGCAAGCAAAGTGGTTTGGTTGACAGAGAATGGATGCTCTGTGGTTTCTACTGTCAAGTTCCTTTCAAAATTGTTCAGGATGGGCAGATGAAAACTGAGCCACCTACAATCACGTTGAAAACCTGAGCAATATGCTTCCAGATGTGTAGTTACTAAAAGCTTGCTGCTGGCTGAGGAAATACTACAATGATATACGTGTGCACATGATACACTGGCAATGGTAAGAAACTATTCTGTTTTCTTTTTTTACTGTAGATAGAATCTAATCGTTATTTTCCACTGCAAAGCCATGTGGTGACTTAGCGGCAGCCACTGTTTAATGTGGGTTGCTGTTGTCCCCTAACAAGATGGTACAGAACTGTCTCTCTGAGTAATTGTGAATAAATTAATCTGGTTACTTTTAAATGTATTTGAGAATATTTATTGGACTTCTTGACAATTGCTGATTCTGGAAAATGGGTAGTTTGCTGGCTTTAAAGTGACAGAAAATGATTGATGTCCCACCTGCTGTCAAAGATGTCATGGAGTTGGTATGCTAGAAAGGAGATGAAAACACAGTTGTCCTTTTGTTTAAAATCTTCATGAAGTGTTTTATGCTCTTGAGCCATGTTTCTGGGGGAAGAAAAATGATCTAGAACAGTCCAAATTCCTTCTCTCCTCCTTAAAGCAAGAAATAAACTTGAAACTCCTGAAGTTTCAAATGGTGGCAGTGTCTCAGTGCTGGGCTGTGGGTTGCTGCTTGTCTGGGGTTTTGCATCAAAATATTTTTAGTATATGGGTGTATCTAATAAAATGCCTGAAAGCTTTTCATCTCCTGGGGAGAATATAATTCATAGCTGCTAGGGAAGATGTAAATAAGAACATAAGGTTAAATAAAGCTTCTGCCCAAGTGCTGCCACTGCTTTGTCTCCAGGCCAGGTAAAGGTCCATCCCACAGGAGATGGGTGCATGGTGCTCGCTTCCCTGCCACTGCCTGTGTGTTTGGTTGGGAGAGGAGAGGGGCCGGCTTGCAGGGCATACCCTAATTGCTGCAGGTCTTGCTACCTGCTGGAGACGGACACCAAATGCAGCAGTGGCTGCCCTGGCTCAATTGCATCCCCCTGAATGCTTTTGCTCCCGTGTGGGGAAGCCTTCCCTGCAGCTGCTGGCCTTACAGGGACCCCCAGCTGCCTCCGGAAATTTTGGCCCAGCAAGATGTAGATGAAGGGGTTCAGACAACTGTTGGCATAACCCAGGCTGATAGCCACATTGTAGGCATAGAAGAAAGGCAGAGTGGGGTGAGTCACAGCGAGCTGGGCCAGCTGCAGGATGTGGAAAGGTGCCCAGCAAATGAAGAAGGCCATGCAAATAGTAATTGCCATATGGGTCAGTTTTCTTGTTCGCGCCTTGATGCATCTTTGGCTCATCAGCGCTTCTGAGGACCTGGCCATCTTGAGCAGGATCCTCCTGTAGGTCACCATGATGAGGGCAAAAGGGATGGCAAAGACCAGGAAAAATTGGTAGAGAGTGTACCAATAAATGTCCCTCTGGGGGTCTGGCAGACGAATCCCACAGCCTAGTAGACCTCCAGGCAAAGGGATGAGCTGGGCATACATCCACACAGGTGTAATGCTGAGGAAGGAAAGGGCCCAGAGCACGCAGATGACAAGGATTGCCACAGGGCGCTTCCTGAAGCGAGTGGCGGTGAAGGGGTAGATGGTGGCCAGGTAGCGGTCGATGGACATAGCGGTGAGGATGTAGGTGCTGGGGAACTGGCTGTTGGCATCCAGGGCAGTGATGATTGTGCACATCATCCCCCCAAAGCACCAGGCTCCGTTCCCCAGCAGCTGGTGGATAAGGAAGAGCAGGTCCACCATGGAGAGGCTGATGATGAAGATATCTGGGACACTACTGCTAGGGCCAGATTTCTTTAAGACTGCGGATAACCAGGCTCTTACCAATGATGCCCAACAGGCAGATAATGCCAAATAGGGTGGGCATGATGAAGCTGCCATAGCTCATCCTGCTGGGGTCACCTGCAGAGATAAGCATAGGCAGGAAAAAGTCAGTTGTGCCAGGACCACTGGTGAGGACATGCCTTGTGGATATTCTGGCTTCTTAACAGACAATCAGTGCTCTGAATGCAAACAATAGCAGATTTCTTAAGCACGTATAAGATGAGGAAGGGCTTTTTGTGTGTGGTTGTGTTTAACCACACACAGGCACTTTCTCAGCAGCTTTTGCAACTGTATAATTAAAATGTGTCTAATCAAATGTGCATACACCCACTCTTTCCTTCATATGTATGAACATTAAACACGTATTAACAATAGAATGAAAGAGACCAGTGTGAATATCATTCCATATATGTGCATGGAGACCCTTTCAAATGCATACATATATAATGAATATATGTTTCAATAGATATATTCATATCTCTGATACATATGTTGCTCAACTGTATGGATATTAATATTCATGTTCAGGCTTTCTTCAAAACCATCTCACATAAGTGATTTTTTTTTCTTCCCCCCCACCTAAATCTATTATAGTTTATATACTAATGTATATTTTCACTTACCTGTTTATTGCACTTAGCAGGCAGAGAAAAGTTGTGACCAGCCTTGGAGCTGTTGGGGATGCAGCTGTTCAAGCTCTCAGTGAGATTTGTTTTAAAATCCATCCTTCAGGAAAAATTGGTCCCTATCAGCAGCTCGAAGATGTTAGTGTTTCATGTTGAAAAGATAAAGGTTGCCGATTCCTTGGAGATCTGTGGGGCTGCTCAGAAAGCCACTGCTCTGAGCATCAGCGGAGGCTGTTAATGCAGGTTAAAAAGCAGCTCCTCTGCTCCCTGTACCACCACCAGGCAAAAGTGACACCAAGATGTGACGAGGCAGCGCCTGTCACCAGGCTGGCAGCAGAGTGCTGGAAATACGCTTGCAGGGAGAGCAGAGTTTCGTTCTAGTGCTGTAGGCGGTGAATCGGGATCCACTGATGGACCAAGCAATGAACTTGTGCTCTGGAGAGGCAGATGGGGCCTGGAAGTAAATAAAATCCACTAAAAATGATGGATAGCCAGCACTGAGAGCACATTTTGCTTTTATGTGGTCTAATGAGGTATAAATATCATCTTAACCTGAAGTCAAGTTTGCAGCAAGATTTGCAAGCATAGATTGGGGTTAATCTCTTCAGATTCTGAAGCAAGATCATCCTAAAGTGGAAAGGCACAAGCTGCATCAGTAAGTATGTGGAAATCCGGTATTTTCTGGCTATGCCTGATAAGTTGCAGCACAAATGATAATCAGCATCATTACTTCCCTCCTGTGACGTGCTTTCTCCATTTCAATTCATTTTGAGGTCTCAAGCACAGTAATAAAGAGTTATATATGTTTCATTTTAGGCAGACTGATAGAAGAAAATAGGAGATAAGGGATTTATTTTCAAAGTGTGTGTGAAATTGCAGCAGTTCAGTATGTAAAACAGGCAAAACACTGGAAACATTAAACAAATGAGGCGGTGACTGTGTTATAATCAAGTCACACTCTGCCTTATTTCTCTCATAACCATTAGTCTGCTCTTAGCAGACAGTAAACTAGACTGAAGGCATTACTGTCTAGAGAAAGTAAGATTAGACTTGCACCCTATCCTGGTGATGGGGGCCAGTAGTTGGTGAAAGGCAGAAAGGATTCTGTAATGATTAGAATTCCATTTCAAGGCTTACTTTCTGCTAGCTGTAAGGATTTCTGGCACTTAGAAATAGTTGTTACTTCAGTATTTCACAGCCCTTAAAAGCAGGCACCAGTCCGTTTGCACAAGCGATAATATATTCCATTTACCAGCTGGTGCAAAACACCTCCTTCACCTCAACGCCCCCAGCATACTACCTAGTTGGAGTCTCTTCATTTGCAAACACCAGTATCTTTCAGTTTTTTGCAGTCCAGTGAATGCACTGGGGAATTTGCTTTTAGGTTGTATTACATACAGCTGTGATGTGCATCACTGGGCAGCACCACACAATTGTTAAGAACAGCATTCTGGTTTTTTTCCCTCACTGATCCTCACCTGCTGTAAACTGGCAGAGCTCTACTGTAATTGACAGCAGCTGCAGATTTGCTCCTAAAGTGGGGTAACAGCAATGTAAAAAAAAGCATGTACATACATTAATCCTAAATCTTTGTTCTATCTTTTAGATGGACTTCTCCAGGCTGTATGTCATGTAAACAGTATCACACCACTAACTTTTCTTACAAGGAAAGTAGAGAAAGTACTTTTCCGGCTTCTTTTTCTTTTCCCCTCCTACCACGTGTATACTACCATCAACTGGAAGTTTTAAAAAAAAAAAATTCTGGTTGGGATAAAGCTTTAAAGCACCTGAAAAAACAAACATTTTATCTACTTGATAAATTATGACAGAAGTCTCCTGTGATGGTCTCCATTCTGTAAATCCTTCACATTTAACTGGAATTTAGTAAACACTAAAGCCCTTTATGAACTGGCATCTGGTCCTGTCTGTCTCCTGCAGACAGTAACACAGAGCAGGGCTGACGCGTGGGGCCAGCTTATCACCACAGCTGAAAATCTTACCATCAATACTATGTGGAACACATTATGGCTCAGACAGACTTTGACTCCGTGCTGCAGTCAAACAGCATGTTGGTTCATGCAAAACTGGAGTATCACTCTAATTTAGTCCTTAGGATTCTGCATTTCCTTTACAGGCATGAGAAAGGGGATCATCTCATGTAATACAAGCTGTCTGCAGTTTGTGGCTCAGCAGTATTGGCCAGCCAACATACTTTAACATTACAGCTCCAAATGTAGCCTTTCTAGAAGTAGATCTGGAAAACTTGTTTTTACTGTAGAATAAATAGAATAACAAGACAACCTAGTTAAACAAACAGCACTTTATTAAACTAATATAGTTAGATACTTTCTTAATGCTTAGAAATATTATAGCATTTGCAAAAATGAAAAAAGTTTAAATAACATACAAGAAGTTACAACTGAGAAGCAAAATAGGCAATTTAAATACCTAAACAAACATGACAAAATGCAAGACCTAATTGCATACCATTGATGTATGAGGCAATGAGAACAAGGAAAACATCCCTTCAGAATAATGCAACATCTGAAAGTATATAAAAGCTTATACGATAACATAAGATAAAACCCAATTTTCCTCTTATAATAAATATAAAGCATTAGCATGGTGTGCTCATACTACTTTAACAAAGGCTGTTAAGGCTTAAAAGTATTTTTTAACATTCAAAACACGTTTCTGGTGTTCTGAGCTTTGACACCTATATATCAAAATGACCAATTGCTGCATACAAATTTCAAAAGAGAGTACATCCAGAACTCCAGTAACAAATGGGAAGTCAAATACCTACCTACCCTTTCTTTCACCTAATTGTCACTTACTTAACAGAGCTGTTATTATTATGTCCCTTTACCAAATTCTGCGGAACATTCCATCATGCACATAGACTTAGTATCACAATGCACTGCTGCTTAATGGTTGCTCTTAAAATTAGTTCTACGGTGACAATGTAAGATGCATATTGATTTTTTCAGTTCCCATAAGGCGTGCACAAAGGTCAAATGCTCAATGAGTAAACAGTTACATTGCAAAGGTCAGAGTAGTACAGTTAAGTGCCTGTGAAGGAAGTGGGGAGAAACCCACTTATTCGTTCTTTCCATTATTGGCAGAAAGGTCCAATACAGAAGGACTCTTCTGTGGCAAACTTCCATTAACTTCTTGCTTCCTTATCTGACCCCTGTATACAGTAGAAAAGAATGGTTTAACGGTCTGTTATTCCATAAGATTACTGTCTTTTAACTTTTTGCTCAAAAAAATTGAGCAATGTGAGATGTAAACCTGTCCGCGACTCCTGGAACATCCACAGCTGGTCTACCAGAGCTTCTCTCAAAAGACATAGGAACATAAAAAGAGCAGATGTTATCTGTTTTAACACCAAAGCTGTAAGTCAATATGACTGGTCTGTAGGTTGGTTGCATATTCAGATATGCTATGGAAAAAAAGAAGTCTTTTCTGGAATTGGTGGGCAATGTTACGGACCTGACAGCATGCGCTGGAGGAGTGGTATGGAGCTCTAGAACAAATGCAAGCACACTGGGCCTTGCACCATGGTCTTGTCATCCTGACAACATCACGGGCTCCAGAGGCAGTTTTGCGTGTCCTTGAGAGCTGTGCAAGAAGCACAGCTGTGATGAAGGAGCAAACTGAGAGTGTCTAGGAGGGAGCAGCTGTAATTTTTCTTCTTGCTCTTCCCTAAGCTTAAGAAGTGATTATCATTACTCGTTCCCTGGTAGGTATTTAAGTGGGCAATAGGTGGCACTCCAGCACAACCTGCTAGTGCCTCTTACTCCTAGCCAGATGCTTGGTAAAAGCACGGCTAAGGCAACGCTGACTGAAATAGGCCTCCAAGCCTACAGTACTGGGAGACATGACTGGCAAGCAGCACGTGTCCAGCATCCAGCCAAACCTGTCATTTCTATTTTGGCTACACTGTCCCTTTTAAGTACACCTCTGCCTATCCCAAATCGACAACTAATTTTGGTCCATTACTCTACAAATGCAGGTAAGCAGAGATAGCTGGGTCATCATGCAGAAAGAACTGCAAAAGGTTCATCCTCTAGGCAAAGTCCAATTTGGAAGTGTGTTTTGATGACATTTAAAGCAACAAATACTCTGAGGGAGACAAAGTTGTATTTTATTGCTTGATGTCGTGTTGTGTTAGCACGTGCACATTTAAAGACTATTTACATTTCCTCTTTCCTAAATAGGAAAGAGGGCATGTATTAACTCTCATTAAAATATATATTGATGACTGGACATTTATATGCTGCACATTAGCCACCAGGGTAGCCAAAGATGCTCTAATGTTCAAGAAACATTTGTTAAACTAAGCAACAGTGGCTCACTCAGAATAAATGAACTAACCAATGCAATAGTACAGCTGCAGAATTGAAATCCAAGCGTGGATCAAGACGTCAATACTCACCTTGAGGCACACCAGGAGTTGACCAGAGTTGAAAGAACTACGTAACAAACACTCAGCACTCCAGAAACTCCCAGTGAAAGTGCACCCAGGCCACAGAGCACACAAAGGAGGGCTATGCCACCTATGGCTATTACAACACCTAATAAAAGAAAATCAGTTTGTTATTTAAACAAGTTTATATACAAGTAAATTAGAAGAGCTGACATCCTACCACAACCCCAAAGTCAAACCATTTGGGAAAACAGTCTGCAATCAACTAGCTAGCCGCTATAAAAGCTATGCATGGTCAAGATAACTGGTTTAGCCATATCCTGGTGGCTGAGATTAGAAAGGGAAATGGGACTTCCCCTGTATAGACTACAGTTAATCAGATTACTATTCTTGTATTAAGAGTTTCACTACTGCTGAGACCTGAGGACTCCATACAGAAATCCTCAATTGCTTGAACTGGAAACTCCAGAAGGAAGAAGGAAAAAAGGAAAAGACGTCTTAAAAGGGAATAAGTAAGTGCATGCATGCATGCATACAATACCTTCCATAACTATCACACCAATACAGGCCATTATGGCTGTTGTAACAACAAAAATCAGGAAGAATGCAACAGGAATAGCAGACACTGCAATAAACATCAGGAGTGATAAGGCAACAAAAGGATGATCATCTAAATATTGGCCAACACGAGAATTCATAAATGCAACAACCTGTGGATGAAAGAAAAACATTTCAGATTTTGTTTTTATCTCGTCCTAGGTAACTTTTAAAGGTCAAGTCTGCAGCTTGAACAGAGGGCAGCTGTTGCCTCTGTATTTCAAAAGCATGAGGACTTACTGCAAATTTAGATAACTGCAGAGCAAATATAATTCTACCAACAACAGATAGTTTCTCTTGGACTTTCCAGTTCCATTCTTGCACAAATGAAAAAACAAAACAAAACAAAACAAAACACCCTGAAAACAAGTAAAAAAACCAAATCACAGTTTAGCTGCACAGATTTCAGTAGGGTATCAACAGCTATGATTTTGATCTAGAGAACTGTATTTGTTAAGAAAAAAAGATATTGTAGCATTTTTAAATGATGATTTTTCTTTTTTCCATGTCTCAGTAATACCTGCAACCTGCTCATTTATCGAGCGTACAGTGCAGGCATGTCTGTATCACGGAGTTGTTAAGAATTTAATTATAATGTTACTGGTAGAAAAAAAAATCCTTTTTACAGAGGCAGTCATACCTATACATTGGAATTTTACTGTAGTAGAGACATTTCCCTTCCCTTAAGAAAATATGTATTGTAGTTTTAGTTCTTTTTATAGCAGCACAACCATTTCACTAAAAAGTCACTCTACTATCTCAAATGGTTATACCAGAAAAACACAGAAATGCAGAACAGGCTTCCCTTTTTCTTGCTTGCTGAAGGTGTGGGAGGACAGCCCTTCCCATAGGCTCCTCAGTGTTCACTTAAAAAAGGAAGTGCCAATTTTCTCCAAAAAAAAAAAAGTTTTGAAATGGCATTTAAATAAATTGGAGTGTGATATTCCGAGAGTTATGAAAGGAGTATCTTTATAAATATATTATATAAAATTATAATCCAGACCCACATTTGAGTTGCTGTGGATGGACTGCACCATGGAGTGCCATTGCTTCTGCAGCTCTTGCATTTCTTTAGACATGTTGTGATCCTCAGCCACGATTATGAATCTTCTGAACAACCAGTTCTCATCCAGCCATCCAATTTTCCTTAAAATTAAGGTACAATTAGTAACAGGCTCGTGCAGATGTTTTGTGAAAATGAAATATTTCTTTTGCAAAAGCAGAGAATGTAGATTTCAGATGTTAATGTGAGCCACAGAGTCTAAAACATTTTTACAAAGTACATCTAAGGTAGGCGGCTCATCCCTGAAAGCTCTTCTGAAACTCCCAAAGCCAAGTATCAAGATACAAGGTGACTCTCACCTCCTTCCTTTATAACATTAACCCTGTATTTAACTGAAGGGTGTTGAATTACCAATAAAAAGGTCAATTCTAACTATCTGCATGGACAATTTATTGCTACCAGTGCTGGAAACTTGTAACACATTAATGAGTCTTGGTTTTGTGAGTAGCCTCATGTTCAGAATTGAAACCATACCCTGTACAGTTTCAAAATTCTGCATATAAAGGCAAAATGCCTTTAAACACTCTGAACATATTTAATTGTGACAGTTTAAAGGCAACATCAGCTCAAAAATCTCTTCCCCCACAAAAATTTAATCTGTTGTTGCTAGGGTTACCCTTACCAGGGGAAGATTAAAAGATGCAGTTTCCTGCTTGTAAATCTAACTAGTCACCGTGTCAGTATTACCATTTACACTCTGCCTACATACATGGTCCCTCCCTTTGTTTACACAGTATTTTCATTCAGCAGCGTTTGACTTCTCGTTCCTAGCAGCACTGGCGAGGAGACGGACCGAGGTGCGCTCCCGTCGGGGGGAACCCCGAGAACGCTCGCCCCGAGGCAGGCAGCGCCCCGAGCCCCAGGCGTTACCCTTACCGCCACGCCGCCACCCGCGGCCTCCACCGGACACTTAAAATCCAGGTCAGGAGCCGGAGTAATCACACCCCGCCGTGCCGCCGCTGCCACACCGCCAGCGCCGAGGCGCGCTGCCGCTACCCGCGCCCTTAAAGCGGGTCCCCGGGCAGCAGTAGCTCAAAGGCAGCGGCCGGGCCCCGGGCCGCCTCCCCGGCCTCCCCCGACCTGTAGCGCCGGGGCATAGCGCGGGCCTCCCCTCCAGGCTCCGCACCAAGCCGCGGTACAGAGACCGCACGGGGTGGGCGGAGGCCGCGCAGGGCTGAGGGGGCCGTGCTGCCCCGCCGCGGGGCTCGGCGCTGGCGGCTGGGGGGCCCCGTCGCGGCGGGCTGGGCAGCGCTGCCCGCCCGAGCTGAGGGAGGTAAGGGCGGGGGGGTCACGGCTCTGGCTCCCGCGGAGTCGCGCCGCGCTGCTGGCGCCGGCCCGCCCGCTGCGACCGAGCGGCGGCCAGGGCTGACAGGCCGGCCCGCAGTCCCCGGCCAGGCGGAGCGGGGCGGCGCCGCTCCCCGCCCGCCCTCCGCCGAGCCGGGGCCGTCCCTCTCACCTGCGGCTGCTGCCCGCCGGACCGCGGGCCCTCTCAGCGGCTCGCCCTCCCGCCCTCCGGATGCGACGCCCGGCGTGGCCCGGGCTGGGCCTGCCGGGGCTCAGGGAAGCGCTGCCGCCCTCCCGCCGCCGTCTCCTCCCCGCGGGGGCTGGCGGCGCGGCGGGAAGGGCCGGGCGCCTGGGGAGGCTGGAGAGGGGAGGGGGCCGGGGCAGGGCCACCCGTGGCGTGGCACAGGCACCGCAGTGGGGTTTTTTAGCGGGAAGGGGGTTGGGAAGGCTTCCACAGTCCGCCGGGCTTTTAGGTGCTCTTGTTTATTTCCCTTTTGTGCCCTTTCGTGTCGCCTCTCCTGTCCTGCCCTTCACTCCTGGGCCTTGCCTCAGCCCCCCGGGTCTGGGCACCCTCAGGGAGTGCCCCAGGGCTTTGTGTGGCTTTAGGACACGCAGCCTTGAGCTTTTTCGAATTAAGGCTAGAAAATGAGGATATGTGCCGTTCCGCCCTGCGGGAAGTGTGGGCGTGCAGAGGGACGCTCAGCCCCGAGAGACTGGGGGTCCCGCAGGCCGGGGCGGGAGGAGCGGCTGGGGGTATTCGGTACCACGGCGTCGTGGTGCTGCCCGCTTCGCTTCAGAGCTGCGCCTCATGAGTCCGTGTGCCAGGAATTGCTCAGATACGTGTCTATAATCCCACCAGCCCCAGCTAAAGGGGTTGCTGCCGTTGGAGTGGGAGGCTACGAAGGCAGCTTGCAGTGAATTGTGAGTGCTCAGGCAGTCACGTCGACTGGTGTGGTGGAACGGCGGCTGTGAAACACTTCGGCTGGCATAACCACCTTCCCCTTGTCTACGGTTACTTGTTACCACACGTTTCCACCCCATCCTGCTGCCTCCACGGGTGTTTGGGTGGCCACGTGGCAAGCCTGTTTGGGGAGGTGCTCCGTGTGAGGAATAGTTACTTTAAATATTCAGCTGGGTTTTCAGCAAAATCAGTGTATCCATTAGGAAGGGCTATGCTGAGCAAGAGCAAGCAGCAGGGGGTTGGCAGGCGGATGGGACTGTTCATCTCAGAAATGATTCTTGGTGAGGTGTGGTACACTATGGTTTGGCCTGGCCGCTTTCCGGAGCCATCGTGACCGTGTTATGTGAAAGCATGAAGCTTCAGTGAATTCCCGGGCTTTTGCTACATAGAATTTTTCATTATGTAAACTACAGTCAGAAATTAGTAAAATACTCATATTTCTCATGACTGCTTTAATCACTCTTTTTTGATTGGTGCCACCCATGAGAGTATTGCAAAACTGGACATTAATGGCGTCATTATTATATTTTAAAGACAACAAAATACATAGTATGTTTAATTTGGAGTGTGCCAATCTTACAATGCAAAGAGAGGTTTTATAAAGTGTGGGGATTTTAATGTATCAGAGCTCCGTGTATTTGAGATGCTGATTTCAATGAGCTTCGTAGATACAATGATCCGTGTAAACAGAGGATGTAAAAAAGAGATTTGCGTATTAATGCAAATTTGGACCACGGGCTCTAAAAGCCCAATGCAAGATACCTGCAAGAAGAGGATGGTGAAGGCAAGTTTATTTTCCTTGAACTGTTAGCGTTTATATCTGATATTATTAAAGTGCCTAGTGTATTGGTATTCCTAGTAGACTAGTGTATATGAAATTAAATTTCAATTTGTTGATTTTCTTTTTTTTTTTTTAAAGTGAGCATAGGGAAAAACTAACTGGTAGTATTATAGCGTGACATAATCCAGTTATAATGGCACTAGAAAGTTTAATGCCTCCACCGAGTGTAGAAGTATATTGGAGATTTAAAATTTCTGGCTTTGAAATACGCCGTAGCTGTGGTTTTGGAGATAGTCTTGTACATCTTAGTAAATTATTCTCCTACTATGCATAATTATTTTTTCTGCTAAAATTCACATATAATCCCTTTCTGTGTAAAATAATTGCTTTTAATGTTTCCCAAGCAGCACAAGTAATTTATTTAAAGGGCATGCATATAAAAGCGTCTGAGTTGGTATGCTCAGAGGAATAATAGTTACCATAACTGTTGCTTAATTGAGCTTGTCTTCATGCCAGCATCAGCCTGAATTAGAAGGAAAATACTCATGTAGCAAACCAGCACTGAAGTATTTGGAGAGTTACTGCACACAGTAGCCGAGCAATTGTGTAAAACTCCAGCATTAGCAGCCGTGGTTCTTTACCCCACACTTTTGGCTTGTGTTTAAAGAGCACCTTAGTTTATGGTAGGAACTTTCACGTGTGGCCAGGCAGGAACAAGGTTCATTTGTATTTGGTATTAGGTCAAGGTATAAGGAAAACAGTGCTGTTAAATCAGGGATGTCGGCCATTCTCGCAGTTTGGAGAAAATAGGATGAAAAATGGCATCCAAAGATGTTGGGAAAGTTAAAATGGAAGGCTTGCTCTTTTGGCAGAACACGTATAAGGCCTCTCTTGAGGGTCAATATAAGGAGACTGTGCTAGATTTCATGTCAGGTGGTAATAATTTCCATTTGTGAAGAAATTTGATGGAGGACTCTGTCAAGACATAGTGACGACTGTGAGTGGGAGGCAAATGCATACAAGCAGACTCAGAGGAATTGAGAGTACAAGTATCCTACCTGCTGTCTTTGGATCTTCAGGGGGGTTTGATTCTGAATGGTGGAAAAGTGGTGGAGATGTTTGGGTTCAAGATTTTGAATCCTTAATTTTTTTTTTTCTAGTTCTTCTTAAGAAAAAGTGTGTTTATATAGCCTTTATTGTTCTGGAGGCTCCCTTGCTGTCTGCAGTGTTTTCATACAAACGTCGGAATATCTCAGATGTCTTAGGACTACGTTTTTAGTAGCTTTCGGAGGTAAAATGAACCTGTACGGTTGCTCATTGGTTCCAGAACTGAATCTCCTTGACCACAGCTTGGCGCAACACTGCGCTGAAAGGGACTGTTTTTTCTCTGCTTGGGGAAGAGAGGGAGGAGGGAATTCCTGTCTCCAAGCACCAGCTATGCTGTAACTGGGGCAACGAAGCTGAGGACTGAAAGACAGAGTGTCAGAGAAGTTCACTAAGCTGGAACAGGCAGAGGGACTGGTAACAAGGGCGTCTGCAGGTAGTACCTGCCCTTACCCTGCTCACTCATGCACTCTGTGCATGTGTAAGGCATGCTAGCCATCTCTCTCTTTCTTTTTTCCCATTCCTTTTGACGTGTTCTTATTCCTCATGGTAATTAATGCGTGGGTTTGTCTGCTGTAAACCACAATTAAGGGCCCAGAGGCCCTGGGACATAGAAGAGAACAGGCAGTGGGAAGGAACCTAGTTTTGGAGAAAGTGGAAAGAGCAGGGTGGAAAAAATCATGCTTGAAAGGCGTCTGGAGAGAGTTAGAAAGATTAAGGTGAAAAGTGAGCTTGAAGAGGAATGGAGAAAAAGAGAGCATGTGGTTTGGAGGGGAAGAAAGCTTGGTGTTGTAAACAAGGAAGAAGGGAGCTGGGGAGAGATTTTTTTCTTCTTCCTGGCAGTTGGGATAGGAAGCTGATTGTTTTGATACCTCGTGTAGTGCCTGAAATGAGTCTCTCATTCTTTTCCAGTGTAGGTAAGGACAAGGATGCTTCTATTGAGGGGGAGGACCAAAAACTTCTAAGCAAATAAAAAAACAAAGCAAAATGAAGCCAACACAGAGCCCGAGGCTTCTGAGCGTAAGTTCTTTCTGCAGTGATTGTGAAAGATCGATAACTTTTTCAAAACTTCAGATGGGTAGTGGTTTGACATTGGAAGAACTCTTATTTGAAGACGCTAGTTCTTGTTGAATGTTCTTTGGACTTAAGCCTTTATAATATACTACTTATTAAGAATTCTTTTGCTCAAGTATTTAACTTTTTGAAAGGTTATGTGGCATATAAATCAAGAGTTGCTTTAGAATGAACAATGGCTTTCTTAATAACTCCTGTACCTTTAAGAATGAACAAATTTCCTAATAAACTGCATAGTTTATTCATTTTTAAAGTACCCTAAGGCCCGATCCTTCAGTCATTAATCAAGAACAATTCATGCTGTCTTTAGTGAAATATGCCTGGCAGTGATAATGTCTTGATTTCTGTGTGTCTGTGTGCAGGCACGCTGGAGAATACCAAGGAGGTAAATCAGATCTGTCCTTTCTCAAATTTTATTTCGAAATGGGCTCAACTTTGATATTGAGGAGAGCACAATCTTGTCTGCTGGAAAACCGGGTTTGGGCAGCCTAGTTTTCCAGTCATATATCAGAAAGCAATAACCACTTGCTAAAAATGTATTAAAAATTATGTAAAAAATTATTTTACGTTATTCAAACATAATTGTATTGGGTAATAACTTCCTCTCATGGTGATTTAATTCACTGGTGTTCAGATACTGCACACTTCCACCTCCTTTTTCTTATAGTGTCGCTATGTATTTGGGAAATTGTTCCTCGTGAATCTCCTAAACAAACTTGATTTAGGAAACTCAGAGCAGACTAGGGGTGAGGTTTTGTCCTATACTAAGGAAGGCTGCCATTCAAAAACATCTTAAAAAACTGTGAGGCTAAATAATTCTGAGAAAATATCCTTAGAGAACTTTGTATGGAGTCCTGGAAGGCCACCTCCAAGTATTGTTACGTTGAGGAGATAGAACGTAGTCCTAAAACATACTAGGTATTCTGATATTTGTGTTAAAACACTTTGCAGAGTCCTTATGAGCAATCTGTTCTTCCAGTGGCATCCTGGCAATATAGCTTCTTCTGGAACTGGGTCATTATAGACACGAAGAAATCTAGTGGTTTTTTTTCTCCCCAGTAATGCAGTTCACGCAACTTGGACTGTTTCACTGTCAATTTGGCAGTCTGGTAGGCTTTAATATTTTAATATCCAGTGTTTATACCATTACAAACTCCACACCACATGTAGAGTTTTTAGTATAACTAAAAATATTTAAAACAATTTGAATTGTTTTCAGTGACATAAAAATGTTAGTTTTGTTTTTTTTTTTTAATCTGACATTTATTGGTAATTAGAAACTTTATCAAATGACTACAAAGAACAGTGCAATCTGAAAACTTGTTTTGCTGAGGAACCCACTCCACAGAATGTCCGTTTCCTTAAAATTAGAAAAGTTGCAATACGTCATTTTCAGTGAAAACTGAAAGTCTCGGTTCTTTCTGAATGAATCTTTTTCAAAACAGTGTATTTCATAAATGTCTCTGAAGTTGTTTTTCATTTCTCGCTAGTCACAAAACGATTCTGTGTATAACATGAGTCATGCAAAACGGTTACCGGAGTTACCGCCCCTGCCTGCTTCTGCTTCAGCTGCACCTTCAGAATTGTATCAGGTGTGTGCTCTCTCCCCTTGTGTCAGGGTATACAGTACATTACATGTGCTAGCATGATTTTAGGCATCATAAATTACCAGGCAGATGAAGTAAAGATAGGAAAAACTATTTAAATTACTAAATTAAAGTACTAAGCAGATTGTCAGGTACTTCGTTAGAGCTGCTCTTATTTGGAAAAGTGTTACAACTTATGTTATGATTTGGATATTAAACCTTGGCAGTTTAAATTTGTTCTTTAAGTTTATAGTTAATTATTTGCTGTTAAATTTGGGATTAAATATTTTAAGTTTCTGGGGAAGGAAGCAAATAGTAAAAATATTTTTCTTCCAAACAAATTGTGATTTCCCCCTCCCCCCCAATACTTTATGGCAGAGCACAAAAAAAAGCTATACTGCTGTTCCAAAACCAGCTGAGAGCTTGACATGTGCAGCGTTGATCGGAATGGATAGCTTGTACAGCTGCACAACTACAACCTATGCTGTGTGACACAAATTAAAATTACGTATGACAGCACTTGGGGGGAGGAAGAAGAGAGGTCTGGCTTTCCCCACCATAAGTGCCTCACAGTTGCTCATTTGTGTCAGCACTTCACTTCACCTAAGATGTTTTTCATTAGAAAGATACTGTTTGTGAAGAAATTGAAGTAGTTTCTGATGGAAAATGGTTACTTTGGACTTTGTTTGAAAATAGGAAATTTTGAGTGAAACATGTACTCTAAAATAATGGTAAAAAAGTGAAAATTATTCATTGAAGATTTACATAAAAATCTTTTATTTTCATCCAAAAATCAATTGGATTTCTGGGGATGTGTTAAGGGTTTATATAAGACATGGGAGCTGATTTAGCCAGTCCTGAAATTTTTGTGTAGCATAAGCAGTCGATTTTTGCCAGGTGACTGACCTTCTCCAGAAACAGCTGTTCCTCTCTGACCAACTTTTTGCCCAAGAGGTTCCCCATTAGCAAGGCACCTGCTCTGCACCCGGAAGGTTGTTCTACCTAGTGGGGAAGAAAGAATATAGTTTACAAAGCAGGCCTAATTAAGAGAGGAGATGAGAAATCAGAGTTTATGCTGACTTCAGAGTGACTTTCTGGAGAAAATCTCCAAATCTCTGAATTATTTTTAGTTCTTGTATCAGTTTGTCCACCAAAACTGTAATTCAGGGCCCCACCCACCTGTCTGGTGTGTGCAGTGGAAGAAACTGAACTGAAAGGATTCTATGAACTTTCAGAAGCTAATTTGAGGAGTATGATTGCAGGAGTGTAAATGCCTTTTTCTTTGCTGATAAGATTAGCCCTGTCAATCAGAAGAAAAATGCAAGGCAGATGTAATAATCTTGCCTTAGCCTGTAGTTCAGATTGACAGACTGTATTGTTGTTCTCACTAAAGCTCATGATAGACTAAAAAAAAAAATTCATAGCTGCATCTATAGGTTAAATGAAAAGAAGCTGTTTTATGCTTTAGAATGTTGGTCATAAAATGCTGAGAAGACGAGCTTAACTGCAGCTTCTAAGGAAAAGGCAAGAGAAATGAGGGAACCAAATATGGGATGTCATGAACGTATTTAGAAGCATTTTTAAGAATGATCTAAAACTGGTGACGGTAATGCTGCACTGTAAAGAGGAGGAAATGGGTAATAGGCATATGGTCGTGTTACTCCAATGAAGCAAAAAAATGCTTAAACAAGAAGTAATACAGAAACAAGCTAAATATGAACTTAGATGAAGAGCTTTACGAACCATGGTATGAAGTACATTCATGATTCTATCTTATGTATGTTTTCTCTCTGAGGGTATCTTGATAAGAAACAGACTTCTCGATCCCACATCCCTTACGCCTGTGAGCTATCTCATTAAAGTTTAGACATCAGGACTGATGACAAGCCAATCAGTAAATACCAGGCCACCTGAGAAAACATGGAATGAACAGACAGAAGAAATCTATTACAAATCGTGTATTGATGTGGGAGAGAGAGAAAGATGAGTGCTGAATTTGTTAACTTGTATTATTGTTCAACTATTACAAGGATTGAGTTTTAAAAGTAGACAGGTCATTAACAAAGGCTTGAGGAATAAGAATTTTCTAAATTTAAGCAAATGTAAGGAGAAGAAGAAAAGAAGCAAGATGGAGATGTGGGAGAGTAGAGAGTACTAGATAATGTACTAGTACCTTCTCTTATAAAAAGATCTTGATTATGCAAAAAAATGCAGTAGTACTCCTACTGAAGCATTGTGTAAAATTCTTCTTATACATGGTGGAACATCAGGATCTAAAAATAGATTGGTGGTCAAATGACTCGAAGTCAGACTTATGTATTTGCACTTTATACTAATTGATCTTTAACCCTGTTGTAACTCTAAGATGACTCTTTAAATTACTGTGCTGTGTAAAACTATTGCTTTTTTTCCAATTTCAGCTTGTCCTTAAGAGCAGCTGTTATCCTCCTTTGATGCAACAAGCATCATGGACTTTGGCAGCTCCATTCAAAGAACAGAGTTACTACCGAAGCCCAAGTGACTCCATAGCTAATAACTATACTCCTACTGCACGGGATTTGAAATTGAAAAATGTGCACAAATTAAAGACCTCTTCAATGACAGGGACATCACTGGGTTCAGCAGAGCAGAGAACAGCCTCACCGCGTATCCATATTTGAATGTATTTATAAATTCAGCCTTGCTTGTTCTATACATTTTTATCTCTGCTTATCGGTTAGAGTGTCATTCCTGGAAAAATCAGTTATCCCACATAAACGCTTACAAGCTTATCACCTCAGGGTCAGTACAGACAAATTGCCAAAAGCATGCATAACTTTAATAAAGGTAAGGCCAGTTTCTGATTAATTAGTTAGGTTCATCCCTCCAAATCATCGCATGCAATTACTTGGAGGGAATTGTTTGCAAAGCAGAAAATGAACAAAATGCAAGTTAGCTCTTATTATTGCTAGAAATAAAAGTTAGTATCAACAGGAAAACAGAAACAAATTCAATGTGCACCCCTGTTATGCTCATATTCATGAGTCTTGCACAGCAAAAGAAGATGGGGGACAGGCATTAAAATGTTTACTTGATCAAATCCAAGAAATGTTGCTTAATACACTGTTTACATCTAAGCCATATAGTTGATTTATTTGTTAGTAAACTGTGCATACATATGTAAATCCTACAATATGACATACCATATGGTGTTGATTCAACATGACATTGTGATATAAAGCAAATAAGGTTACGAGTTGTAATACTCTTGCTATTTAAGTTTACCAATATGTATATATCAAATATTTTATGAAAACAAGTTGTTTAGGCTTTAGATATCTTACCAGTTGCAGGTGTCAAATTAACTCCATTACTTAGTCTGAAAATTTCAAAGTAAGTTATTATTTATTTCCTAATTATCAAGTTAAATGTTCTCTATATCAAGGGTGAGACATTCGTAAACCATAGTTTCCTACATACTGTCAGTCTGTCTGTGAATATACTCATCCTGCATTGTTGCTTTGCTTCCTCAAAGTGTTAGAAATCGTTTCATTTCCCTGGGATAGGTGAGACATAATAGCTTCAATATCTGCTTAGTCCCCTTGTATGCTATTTAAGAAGGGTTTGGTTTTGTTCATTGGGTCTCTTTAACAGGTTCTTTATCATACACCTGATTCTTCTACTCTATGTACTTCTCCAGTACATGGGTGGTATGTGGGAAGTAGGTCATGGTACTTTTCTTGGTGAAAAGGCGTGATGTATTAATTTTGTTAAAAGACCTGTTTATTTGTACTCTGAAAAGCACATGGTAATAGTTTGTACTTCTCAGATTTTTCATGTGCAGTATATTTGGTGGAACTATACATCTTATAGAAGTGCTTTTGTATTCAAAATAGAAAGTTCCAGTGCAGAAAATATGGTTTGTGCAGGGAGGTAAGTAAGCACTGAAGTCTTAAGCATGAGCTGAATGCTTTCCTGAAGCTAGTTTATAGTCCCACAATCAGCAAGATTATTTAATACATGATTTTAATGTCATGCTAAATGCTAAGTCAAAACTAAAGGCTTTTTTGTGATATTGTAGTGTTCTGTTATTTCATTATCTAATTAATTGACTTAGCTCTGTTTTTCACCAATCTGAAATAATATCTTATTTGAAAAATATTCCTGTATGTGATTTTCTTAACTGGTGCTTAAAGCTTCAAAAGAATTTGATCCTTCTAGGAAAAAGCTTAAACGTACACAAAGAAGTCAGTGGGATTCTGATAGGTAATGTACTGTAACGTTATAAAGATACAGATTATTACAATCAATCTAGATATTTGAGTTGTGATTTAATATTGAAATGTTAAGTCTCTACAAAAAAATGTATGTGCGTCAAGACTGAAATTCCGTGGTGTGCTAAGTGAGCACCTTTAACTGCTTCTTTGTGGCAGGACAAATTTCAGTCTTAGGCATGCTAAACGAAAGGTCTTCCTTTCATGATTACTGACTTGAGAACCCAGAGTTTAGTTAATAGAGATGCAGACTGTAGAAATGAAGTCTCTCAGTTTTGCTGTGAGTGTTTAAATGCTCTGTAATGCTCCTATAGTTATGTCAAATTGGGTGCTCCGCTGTAGTGAATATTTCTTTTTATCTTCTTTGTGCTTGTGTTCTTCATCTGTAAAACAAGGAAATAGTCCTCTCTAGAAGTGCTATGACAGTAACTTTTTTACTCCTTATTAAGATAACATGGTGATGAGTACCATAAAAAAGACAAAAGGGATATTTAAATTCTCTTCAACTAAGGACTTGATAATGTGAAGTAAATCAAGTATGGAGTGACAGCTTCTTGGCTGAGTGCTAGTAGGTCTGGCTCTGATAGAATTGCTTATAAGATACTGCCCTTCTGAGTGATACTGTGCAGTTGTAAGGTTTACATGATTGTATTCTTTCTGTTAAAGTAGTATGCTATGTTATACAATTTTACCAAAGTTTTTTTATGAGTAATTGAAATACTTCGTAGGTCATACTTGTTCTCTGTGCAGAATAAGTAGTTTATATAATGCTTGTCATTTGTCCATATTGATTTAAGAATCCATTACTGCTTCTTTATTCACTAAACTTGTATTCTTTTCAGAAGCACACCAACTTTGTTGAACAGTTTGGATCCCATTTCACTGTGTGCACTTGCTCATATGCCAGAATTACGTGTCATACACTATACAGACAACCAACCATTGACCCCAGAAGAACAATCTGTTGTCATGCACTTACATGAGAAGGAGATAAGTAAGCGAGAAAAGCCACCTTCAAGAAACGATATAGAGGTATTTATATAATTTTTTTTTTAAGTTAAAAGTAGCAGCAGTAACCATCTGCAACATGTCTGTAAACTATTTACTTAAAAGTAGTTGAGAAAAGAAGGCAGTACATGAGGTTTAGAAGATGTAGATACTCAGTATAGCAAACTGCTGTTAAATATTGTCAACTCCTTTCCCATTTGTTTCTCTTTCTAGCTACTCAGTCTGATTTTTGTTCTAATGGATTTGCAAGTAGAGTTATCTTCCCAAATTCTTAACCTCTCACATTATTGGCTAGTACTTCAGAGATCAGTAATTTAATATGCTGCACTCAGTTCTATTGGTGTATATGCTTACATCAAAACAGATGGAAGTATTGTAAACATGTCAGGCATTGGCAGTGCTTTGAAAAGAACCAAGAGATAGGTAGCCAAAATCCATTATATTCAAACACCTTTCAATTGCGGAAAAGGTTCAAGTGATAGAAAGGCTAAAATATTTTGTAGTAATTCATTATCTGTCAGAAAATTCATACAATAAGCATAATATTTTTAACATTTTTTAGCGGTACTGTTACTACATATATAATGGAGTGCAGGAAGACATGCTGGCACCTCAGGATAAGGAAGTGATGAATGTTATTTTAAAGCATATTCCAACTCGCATTCTTGCTAACCCAGACCTGGAGAATTTACTTGCAAGTTTAAAAGAAGAGATTCAGGCAGACTATCGTATCAGCCTCATGAAAGCCATTGGTAAGACTCAAAATCTCTTAGCAATTCAGAGTATATAGACATTTATTGCGCTTTGAAAGCAAGTCTGCATTCTATTCTTAGCACCCATGGGTAATTCCTTTGGTGTCAGTAGAACTGCAATAGATATCTGAGAGAATATAATCTGTGATCATGCTACATAACGTTCCAGTTTCAACAAATACCTATTTACTAAACCCTACATTCCATCGCTTAAATACAGTCACTTCCAAGTTCAGTAGCTCTGGGTGCATGGAATCATTTTGTCCATACTTACACAATTTTCCATTCCTAATTCAAATCCAAATCACATTCAAAATGCATAATTCTGCATCATCTCATCAGATGTATAAAGAGGGGGTTGATCAAATGATGGTGGACGAGAAGTAATCATCTTAAGTTGTAGCAAAAGAAATTAGATAAGAAATTAGAAAGACATTGTGACTATAAAGATTGTGAAGCGCTGCAGCAGGTTATTCATTGATGAATGTGCTTTGATTTATTGATGAATGATGCTTTGAAGTGCATGATAGACAAGTATCTGTCGAGCAGTCAAAGTATATTTGATCCTGATGTGGGGAGAGGGTAAACTAGGCTATTTTCAGGTATTTCCCAGACTGTTTTGTTATTCTGCAATAAGTCAGTGATACCCATTAACAGCCAAATTCATCTGTCTCATAACTCCAGTGAACATTCCAGGTGTTACACTGGGATCATGTCACAGGTCAAAGAATTTCATTTAAGACATTACAGGATTAAGGAAAATTAGATTATATATTAATGTGCATGATTACACTGCTCATGTCCAACAAATAGAAGATCATCATATATAAATAAACACAAAAAAGTCATAATCCTTGAAATTCAGTAATGCCCATCTGAAAGTGAATGTGAAAGAGACAGTTCTGTAGAGCATGAGATTTTTTTAATTTGCTTTCCAGTAGTCTTACAGTTTTCTTGGGTTTTCCACATGTGAAATAATTCCTTTCAATTTTCTTAAATATGTTGACCAGTAAGTAAGTGTGGCCTCTCATTCATGACAGCATTTTCACTCTGCCTTCTATAGTCTCTGATATCTTTCCAAGTACCCTTTAATTTGCCTTTTATCAATGTCGCAATTTTAGTATTTGCAGTCCCTTTTTGTGGTAATGCTAATGTCAACAAGGCGTAGTGCGTCTGCTTCCCAGCTTTCATTAATCTCATATGTAATGGGCCATTGGTCAGAACTGGTAGCACATGAGTTTTGGCATTTAGCAGATCGTAGATCAGCCCTCATATCCTTCCTAGATGTAACAGATGATTCATAAGATTTCTGTGTTTCACAAACGTTTAAGAAGCCTTTAAAAATTATCCTTGAAAGGGAGATATTTCCACCCCTGGTTTATGGACGAAGAATTGAAGCACGAAATAAATGTGCTTCAACTAGAAAAATAGAATGAAAAGCTGTTTCTCCTGCCTCCCATTTTTAGAACCAGGATCAATTCTTGTTTTCTTTCCCTGAAATAATTTTATAGTCAAATTGGTAATTTGGTTATTGTGCTGTATTTCATCCTAAAAACATGGAAGTAACTCTATGACAGTGTATAAGTTTTAAATGTGGAGAATTCTATGACTTCCTGAACTATGGAGATACTGTGTTTTCATATGTAGGTTTTGACTATACATGCAGTCTCACCGTGATATATATAATTTGTTCTAGTTGATTACATCTTGATGGATCCAGCTGAGAGAGAGAGACTGTTTATTGGAAGTATCCCACGCCCTTTTCCCCAGAGAGTTGTCCGTGCACCAGTCCCATGGCACAGCTCTTACGAGGAAGCGAAAAGCTGGAATGAAAGGAATCTATTCATAGTGAATCCGTTGATGCTCACTTTGCAACAGCTCTGGCTTTCTCAGTAAGACGTTTCATTCATATGATCTTAATTAAATTGAGAATGTTTTTATTTTATGGCTTGATTAAAGAGTGCATCTGCTGACTTCTCTACATACGCTACAGAGATCCTGGGGGAGCCAGTAGAGAGAAAGTGGCAAAATCTGTTCTGTTTTCTAAAAAAAATTTTTTTCTGAGAATTCTGTAAGAATTTCAGCATAAAATGATTGTTTCCTGCAGACTCTGAATGCAAGCATGAACATGTTTTACATGTCCACAGTGAAGAATGGATAACTGTGCTATGAAAAGATCATCCCCTTTGTTAGAAGATGTTATCCCTAAATTAAGATTCAATGCTCAAGAAAAAAGTGATTTGGAATTCTCATCTTGATTCCTGAAATTAACAAAATTAACTCTTAACATTGAGTGTCTTTCCAATGTCTGTAGTTGGAAGTTGTTCTGGGGACTTTTGAAAATTGAGATATCTTTTCTTATGAAGTTAAATATGGTAGTTAGTAATCCTGAGAACTGTTTTTGCACTTAAGTAACATTTGCAGGAATTTAAGCTTTTGTAAGTTACAGACTGTGATATACGCCATGCTGATGAAATTTTATCTTTTTCCCATGGGGAAAGGATAGATACTTATTACTATTAATACGGAATAGAAGCAGTAGGTGTCATTCTGTATGTTCTTTAGTGCCTGGATACACTAATGAATCTAGGAAAATGACAGGAAATTATTCTGACCATTTCAGCAAAAAATTAACGCAATTTTAAATATAACAAGTACAAAATGAAATTTGTGAAGTCTTTTATGTTTGCCAATAGCAAAAAAAAAAAAACATTACAAGTGCATTTGTTGGACAGCTTAGCAATGAAGTGATATGCATCAATGAAATTATATGTATGTATAAACACTAATAATATGAGACCTTCCTGACTATATTTCATGGGTTTTTTTAAAACATAATTCCATAAAATATCTACTATTTGTTTTGCTTCCGTAGGTATAGTCATCTAAGATTTGTTCGCACTGAAGAAATGCTTTGTAGAGATCTGCCACTGTTGCCTACCGAATTTGAGGAGGTCATTCGAAGACACTGTGTGGAAGCTCGCAATATTCTTCAGAACAAGTCAGTGCCAACTGTAGTAACAGTAGATAAATAGAGTATCTTAGGGTCTGATTTACATGAAGCTCCCTTTTTAAAACAGATCTTAGACTGAGATGACACTAGTCCCAACCACAAGGCTACCAAAACAAAGGGGAAAATAGCAGAGAGGAATAAACATCTGGATGCTGAAAGAGCTACTGAAACTGCAAGAGTGCTTTCACGAGAGCAAATGGGAACAAACTGACTATGAATAAGTGTAGACTGGAAATTAGAAGGTTTCTAACCATGAGAGGAGTTGGGTCTAAATCTATAAAAATGGTGACAGAAAACCTGATTTCTTTAATTATGGAAATTGATTGATTTAAGGAAGAGATTATATGATGTAATAGCCCATGATATTAGGTGACTGCATTCTGCCCTCCTGAGATCTCTTCCAGACTCAAGTTTCCCACTTAATGCTAATGACTTAATATTGTCACTAGTATTTAGTCTATTAATATTAATTTAAACTAATAGTAATTATAAAAAGAATCCTTAGGTTAAAAACTCAGTTTTCCTCTAAGTCCTGGTAGGTACAGGTTTTTTTTGACATCTAGTTAACAGTTCTCTGCTAGCCCTTTGAATTTTGCTCATTCTTTGGGTAACTTCTGAGCTTAGATTTCATTGCAAGGAGCAAAGTAAGACTAATAAGCTTTTAAAAACTTTTTCTCCATATTATTTCATTGTAGGTGGATCCCAACTTGTGCCTCTATTTTCCTTGATCAAAAAAGGAAATGGCTTCATTTTGCTCCTGAAAATGACTGTGATTCCTCTCAGCGAGTTGAAAGCTATTTTCATTCGGTGGCATCTCTGATGTCATTACAATTACGTGAGATGGTTGTTAACTCCTTAGAAGATCTTCTTGCATTTTTTATGATCCACAAGGTATATGCTGTGAAATATATCTATAGTTTTCAGTGTTACACAGAGATAATAATTCATATAGCCATAAAATGTAATGCTCTTTGAAGGCTAAAGGCATCCCAGATAGCTCCTGCCTCCATAAAAAATGGCCAGATCCTTCACAGTTGTGCATGCTCAGTGGGATTTTCTTTGCATGGTCAAGAACTGCTCATTTGAATAATCATTTTGCAGGCCTAGGGTTACAACTAGCAGTTTATAGGAGTTTTCAACTCTGTCTTGAGTGAGTGGTTTTTTTATTTTTTAATTTTTAGGTTTTTTTTAGTTTGGCCTTAACCAGGCAAAACACTTAAATGTGTTTTTCTGAAAGCATGTGAATAATCCCCTTTGAAGTCAAAAGTGTGCAGTCATGCATGCAATCCTTTGCAAAGGTAATTTATGTATGTGGTGTCCCTGTCTATACCAAATGAGTCCCCTGTATTATTTCATGTAATGCACATCATTATAATAAACATTACACCATGAGAGTTTTTACCACTGTTTTGGCTATGATAAAGTTGCCTCTTAGTGGAAATGAGTCCTTTAAGTATCAGGTCACCCAGGATCTACCGTGATGAGACGAAATGAAACATATTTAAACAGAATAAATGTGGCAGATTAAATATCGCATTGCAACCAGAGGATCACACCTAAAACAATATGCTGTCAAACTTAAGCTAAGCCTCGCATCTGGGTGATGATGGTGTTGCTGATGGTTGGGGGTATTTTTAGGTTTGTTTTGTCTTGTCGGTTGGTTTGGGTTTGTTTTTTTTTTGTGTCGGTTGGTGTGGTTGTTTTTTGTTTTTTTTTTTTTTGTTTTAAATCAATATAGCATCTGTATTATGTGTCTAGTCATGGATTAGGACTCCATTGCTGTAAGGCAATTTGGGGGCAGGGCAGTTCTTACTAACCATACAAGGCAATTAAAAAACGAGGATCTTGTATTTGATTTTAGATTTTATTTCTGAGAGGCATTATGGATATTTCTTAGAGTTTTTGTTCTGTACGGTAATTAGTGCTTTACTTCTGTTACTTAAGGGAAAATCAAGGCAATTAGGCTTAAATCCTGTTTCCTGATTCCAGCTTTTACAGATTCATTTAGGAGTTGGCACCTTAAAATCTTGTGTATTGGGGCATCAGTATTTTGAATAAAAATCAGGGACGAAGATCCCATTGGTGCTGTGTAGTTAAAAGATTTGGGGGCGTTTGAATCTTTCAAAAATTATTATAGTTACAGCTGATTTCTTTGGCGTGTACAGTTTTCATTCTTTTCCCTAAGGATGGAAGTGATTTTACAGAACCGTATCAAGAAATGCAGTTCTTTGTACCTCAGATACTAACAGTCAAACTTGGTGTGGAAGAACCTAAGATTGTCTTTGAGCCGCCTTTGAAAGAATGTTGGGATTTAATCAGTCATTGCTTCAGGGAGATCCTGCAAAGTGCTGAGGAACTTCCAAAGGTACTGGATAAGTTATAGCTGCATACAAAATACAATATGAATAAAAACTGTCTATGATATAAAAAGTTATGAATGAGGCAGAAAACTGACAAATGGAAGATAAAGATGAGGGTTGTGTATCATGAACTGTGTGAACTTTTGTGATTATAGAAGATAGCACAGGAATTGTTCTTTGCAGATTCAAGTTATATTAAAGCCCTGGTTTGATTTTCATATAGTTTTCACAAGCAAACTATGTGTGTAACCAAGTGTTAATTATGAATCAGAGTCTTTTCACTTTGCAGTGTTTTTACCAAATAATACATTTTTTTGAAGTGGTCAGTGAATTGGTAATAGAATACCTTATTTCCTCTATTGTATGTGTTATTACAATATTTGCAATGGTTCCCTTTAGGTAGAAAGATTTCTATTTCCAGAATTAAAAAGGGATGATCTCAGTCTCAGTACAGTCAAACCAGATGAATCATTGTTTTCAGAGTATCTGAACAAACTTGAAAAGATCTTTGAGAGCAACATACTTGGTCCACAGAAGTAAGTTTCGGCTGTTAAACTCCATTGCCCATCCAAACCCTCGGATTTATAACACTATCCATTTAACTCAAACAAACAGTTTGAGTTGATTTGTTTCTTATTATAGAAAATCTTCACATTGGAATCCTATGTTTGTTTTTGTGATCTTCTTGTTTAAGGTATTTAAACATGTACAGGAAATACAGCAATCTCTTGAACAACAATGCACAGCAAGATGTCACAGATTTCTTGAAAGAAGGTCATACTTTAGAAGCTTTAACAGAGGTAATATGTAATTGACAACTGCTACATGTTCATACAGCAGCTAACACATCATACTTGACTTCCTAATATATCGCCTAAAGAAGTCCCATTCAAATAACTTGTTTTCCCCTTGGGAATACTAGGGAAGCCATCTCAATTTACATAGCCCCTTACTGTAGGGCTGCTGTGCAAGGAGGTTTCTTTACGGCCTCCTTCTGTGGGTTTTGTTGGGTAGAAGTCCAGTGGAAGGCTGCCCAGAGTATTTGGTGAATCTGCATCTTGCTGGTCTTTTGACTGTCTTGTCCTTAGTCAGCCCTGTCTACTTTTCTCTCTGCATTCCTGAGTTAGTCTCTGGCTAAATACTTCTTTACCACAACTTCTGTGGTGTTCCTTAGTGTGGCATATTACTGCGCAAAGCTTTCAGCCTTGGAATCTGTGGGTAGGAGCTGAGCTCTGGAAAGATAGAAAATAGTTGTTCCTTCTTCTGTTTGGAATATATTCTCCATTTGCTGGATGGGAACTAATTAGTTGTTGGTTAGCATTTTTAATCTATAGTCTTTAAGGAAAAATAGCAGATGTATTATTTTCCATTTGTAGAAGATTGACAGCTTAACAAAACTGAAAAGAGAGATTGCTTCCATGCCTGTCACTGTCCCTCTGGCCATGTTCTGTCTGGATGCTGTACAACTGAATGAGGAACTCTGCAATCGGACCCAAAATCTTAAAGATAGATTGATTGAATTTGAAGTGATGGAAAACAGAGAGTTAAATAAAAGGTACGTGTTGTTAGGATGCACGGTTCTTGCTGTCTGTGTGGACTGATGCTGTGTATCTGTGGATGAGATAACTTTATTAATCTGCTGAGTTTTCCGGTGCTGACCAGACATGTGCAAGGACAACAAAGTGGGTATTTAAAATTAACAGGAACAGAAATACTTGTAAATACATATCTAACTTAGTCTGTATAGGGCGTACATAGGGATTGGACTGGAAATATGCCATTGCTCTTTCCTCCGTTACTGGCCTTCTAGGATTTGGTTTGAGGTTCCTGCTTCCCCTGCTGGTGTCCAGCTAAAGCAACATGAAGAATCTGCTGTGCAGCTCTGCATTTGTCTCGTCCCTCACTTTTTTCTTTTTCCTCTTTTTTTTTTTTCCCCCCAGGGAAGTAATGGTCCTGATTTCATATCTTGGCAAGTTTAAAGAAGGGGGGGGGGGGGGGGGGGAGGGAAGGACAAGAAAAAAAAAAAAGGACCATGAAAATATAATCTGATGCCAATGTAATGGGATAATCCTGGTTCTGTAAATTAAACCCCCACCCACCCCACCCCCAGCAAACACCAAAAATCTCCAACAAAAAAACCAAATACCCTGGCAATTAAAGAATACTTCCACAGTGAATGGAGAGAGACAATCACTGTAAAGAAATTATTCAACCCACTTATCTAAAAAGCATCTCCAGGTGGAGGTGAACCACAGCCTAGAGGGGCCTCTCTGCCTCCACTTACTGTGGAGGAGATCTAGACAATGAGCTTATGCTGAACACCTAACGTTTGGAGGGCTTGAGTTGGTTTAAATGAACCTAGCCTTTGTGTATGGTTGCTCTTTGCATGCCTGCTGTCTGTATAGCTATTTGCAGTGCTGAGCTGGAATCTGGAACACGAAAATGTATCACTGGGAAGAAGGAAAATAACAAGTTTTTTTCCTTTCTGTATTTTCTGTTCCCACATACAATACAAAATCAATTTGATTGTTTAATAGTTTTTCTCTTTGTAACTTTGTTTCATACCATGCACTTGATTTTATTTTTGGGGGGTTAAGTGAGCTCTTGGTTACTGCATTCAAACATTTCTTTCTGCAGCAGATTGGGTCTTGAACAGGAAATTCTAAACCTATAGGAAGAAAAGTGTTAATATGCTGTTAATTGTAATTTGGAACCAATTTAGCAATCAATCTATTATATATCAATTCTTGTAAACATAGTAGGACAATAGAACTGATTGTACAGAGTAAAATGGCATCCTTAATAAATGCCTATCTGCTGTGTGTATTCAATCTGAATACTTAATTTATGAAGAAATTTAATATACTTGTTCAAAAGACAGACTTCATTAACAAGATCTTGCATCTCTCTTCACTTATGATCCCAGTGATGTGTCTGTTTTCTTTTTGTTGTAGAATTTGCAATGAATATAACTTAATTGCAAAGAGAATAAGTGAGGTGCCTCTGAACACTGAAGAGCTAGTGGAATTGGATGCATACTTAAAGAAATCCAGTGAAGTTACTGTTTTTAAACTAAGACAGGAGGTCACTGAAGCAGCACACAGACTGGAATTCCTCATGGACTATGCTGATCTTTCTTGTATGTCTCAGATACAGAATATAAAAGTCTCCCTATGAAAACATTTATGTATGGATATTGGGCTCTGCATGGATAAATGTTGCATCTTCTAGAATGGAAAGCTCCAAAAGAGACAGAAAGGAAATGAAAAGAATTTAGTAGAGGCCAAAATGTACCAATGCAGGAAGGAATGGTTAGAGAAATGGCATACAGCACAGACAACTTTTTTCTGTGTTTTAGAGAATGGCTTAGACATTATCAGATTAATGTCATGTAATCTGGCCAAATGGTGTTACACCTCTATGTTATTCAATAAAAAGTCTTCAGTGAAAAACCATCTAAAAAGCAATGGCTTGAAGGCTCTATGACAGCTTTTGGAAAGTGTGAGAACTTGCATCTCTGCAGTTGAATATTATATCAGTGGAGCTTTTTGTTGTTTTGCTGTTCTTCGTTAATATAAAGGCTGTTCTCCAAGATGGAAGAAAGATCTGTAGAAGTTGCTTTTAGTTTGCAGTTCTATTCAAAGCAAAAATGTGCCATTCACAGATGCTGTATGTTGTTTGTCACACATAAAAATGAAGAGCAGTTATATGAATGCATACCCATTTTAGTGGCAGGATGATCTTAAGCAGAATACACTCTCAGATCAGACGGTGATAGAAATAACTAGGATATGCCATGTTTATTAGAATTTATTTCTGATAAAAATTGGGATGCCTATGGAAGCCAGGACATTTTTCTGTGCATTTTGGACTGGCGTGTTTGTATGTGCAGTATTTCATAATTATATATTCTTTGTAGCTGGGTTTATAAGCATGTGTCCTGCAGTTAGTTATGATGAGCTAAGTGCACTGAATAAATAGACAAATATGAAGATGGAGATGTCTGCTCATTGTAGTTGTTATGCTCTAGCTTTTGTGAATAATTCAGCATTTACACTTGCGGACTAAAAATGATGTAAACTTTACTTTTATCCACCTTATGTAGGTATATTATATATATTTAGTTAGGGAGTGGTCTGTGTCTGTGTGTAGTTGAACGGAATTGATAATCTGGAATAACTATTCTTACTAATTTTCTCTGCCTAGCTAAGGTCTTATTTAGAGAATTAAACATTCTTAACTTGATTTTAGGATTTTGCTACCAATCTAACTTGTTTTAGGGAACAATTCTCTTTGCAGTGAAGATAATTCAGCGAAGCTTGAAATATGTAGCTTCTTACACAGCTTATTCCTAAATGTAGTTTTAGCTATTTTGCTTACTCTTCACAACAGCCATTCTATTAGATCAGTGGTTAAAAGGTATTTTCTTAAAGATGTCTGTATATTTTTTATTTTAGATGATGACATAAACCTGAATAGCACAGTTTTCCATTGGCCTGATCAGATTGAGATAATCTTTGAAAACAGTAGAGATCAGTTGTGTAACAGCAGGAATCACGCAGAGATGGTTTTGCTTGAAAGGTATGGTGTTAAAACATTTTCTTTCACTGGGTATTTTTAAAGAAAAGAAAAATCTCATCATCAGGAAAAGGGAGATAATGTCAAAGAAGTAAAACTTGGAAGGGAGCTGAGAAAGTAAGGAAGAAACCTGGTTTACAGTATTATGGAGAGTTCAGAAAAATACTGTTGATGAGGGTGAATTAGAATATTCCTATGCTTAAATAGGTCTGAAAGGAGGAATGAAGGATGTTGCTAGAATATTCATAATTTTATCTTGTTATGTTGCTTAGTACAGCGTTACACATAATTTTGTTACATTGTTTTCACTCTTCCTTTATTTCCTCCAGGTAGTAAAAGTAAGTGAACTAAATCAATTTGGGTTTGAAAATGAACGTTGAATTATAATCCTGTGAACTGCATAGTATTGATATAACTGATTAATGGGTTTTCACTGGCATCTGTATTTACTTTACACTAGTATCAAGATCAGATTTCATTTGACAGTGCCTGTTATAATTAATAAAATAATTGAAACCTGAAAAGGAGTGAAACAGAACATCATATTACCTTAGCTATCTTTACCTCAGGTGTTCTCAGTTAGAGGAAGCTCTTGAAGGTTATAATAGAGAAGTAGAAAGCTACAAAAAGCGGGATGTGATGACCATAGAAGAAATGAAGAACAACGCTGAGAAATTTAAAGAGTTAAATAAGAATCTGGATAATGCACTAACAGAATTTGAGGTTAGTATTTATTAGTGAAGTATGGAGTGGGTTGCAATGTGCTGGATGAGCAAAAGCTTGGTTCCTGTCCCTGTTTTTTTCAGCATTCTGGCCATATGTTGTCAAGATGGCTTTAAAGTTTCCAAATCCACAAACGTGGCAAATATCTTCTGGTCCCTATATGCTGAGTTGTCCTTACTGCTGAGTTGAAGAGTGTATTTTTGGGGAGAAAAGCTTCGGGATTTTTTTAAATTGAGATACTGAATTTCAGTGTTTCCAAGCAGTGGTAGCAGGTTGCTATCCACGGAAAACAGAATTCTTCTGGCAGAGTTGGCAGGAGCAGAACGTCAGGGATATGGCATTTTCCCTGAACTGTGGTTTGTGCTGCTGGAGCTGTGTTTTCAGTCCCTCTGCTTGTCCTCTAATTAAAACCAAATGTTTTTCAACTGTTTGTATCATTTCCAGAAGTTGCCTATAGGCATTAAATATGTGTTATATCACATAAAGGGACGTTTCAGGTGCTAGAAGGAAACTGAAGACCAAGATTCCTAGATTCTGTTCAGGGCTCTCCATCCAGTGTACTGTGTGAGTCTAGGTTGAACAGTTTGTCTTAGCTTTGCCTCTGCTGGGAAATGAGAATGCTTACCTTTGAGAGATCTCACAGGCATTGCGAGGCTTAATCAATCTTCTAAATCACAGTGAGACAATGAGATTTCTGCATATATGGAGCCTTAAGGATCAAGATTTTAATTAAGTCCCGCTCAAAAGAGAAAATTGAACCAATTAAATGAGTTTAGGATTTAGATAAATTGCTAGTCCTACATACCAACACTCTTAATCGGATTTAAAGGCATCTACTATATTTAATTAGTGTGAGTTAACACTGATATGTTGTTATAGGTAGATCAGAATAAATAATTAAGTTTAGATTTCTTAATACATGATCACAATGAGGAGTGTATCCACAAAATTTAAATGACATGACAATCAGCTTAGCGAATACATGAAGTTAAAAATTATCTTGGAATGTGGACCCTTAAGTTTCTCTGCCTGCATCTCACATGGAATGATTAAAGGTTTTGTGAAAGGTCTGTCGGCATTGTAAAAGCACAGACTTGGGACTCAATCTGAATTCAGTGTCTGCATTTCAGACAGCATTTCTTTCTGCTTCACCTCCTTTCTTGTAAAATGAAGAAGGCAATACTCTTTTTTAATCTAAATCTTTGCACATTGGTTTATACTGTAAGGTCTTTTGGACAAAGACAATATTGTACCATGAATAAGCACAGCAATTAGTACCTGTTTTGGTTGGAGTTCCCAGATGTTTCTGTAATAGAAAAAAATAATCACAGGTAAAAAAAAATTCCTGTAAGCCTGTGTGACTGAGGAGCTTACATGCAGGTTTCAAAGTGGGTTGGTAACTTGTGAGCCTTGGTTTCACTGAGTGCCACGGTGCATTATCTATTTCTAAAATAGATATAGATTTTTAAAATTATTTGAGTAGTGAAAGATACCAACAAAGAACTAGGGGAATTTTCAAGAATACAGTTACCTTATTTACCTAAAATCCACAGGCTAAATCTACAAATCTGGCTGGCTTTATGACATGTAAAAAAATTGTATTCAATATTACTTATTTAAAAGTTTGAACAACAGTAGGAATTTTTGATGGAAATAATTTTTTTTTTTTTCCTCTCCCCTTAAAGGCTATTAATAAAGAAGAGGAGTTACTTGAGCAGGAGAAGAGTCAATTTCCTCTACTGCAAACTATCATTGCAAACAAACAACCCTTTGAGCAACTTTGGGTAACAGCATATAATTTCCATACCAAATCTGAGGAATGGATGAATGGTGAGCCTTTCGTGTTCATTTGATGAAACATATAATTTTCAGTTAGTTAAGTAGAAGCTGAAAGGGTTGATCAGTTGTGAGAAAATAATTTTGAAGAAATAAATGCTGGTAAGCAGTGTGAAATACAGTTATTGACTTGGATTTTGCATTAAGATTATTTTTTGTAACACAATTGATTTCCAGTTAAAGGAGAATGATTATAAATACCTGTAAATAAACCACCCTGGCAATCTCTTTGTGCTGATGTGCCTGCTGTGCCTCCTGTATTCAGGATCTCTCCAGAAGTTGAATGCTGATGAAATTACTGAAGAAACTGGAAATATGTGGAGGACTATGTACAAGCTCAGTAAGAGTTTTCCAGATTTGGCTGGGCCTAGACGCTTAGCAGAAACTATGAAATATAAGCTTGATAAATTTAAACAGCATCTTCCTGTCCTCTCAATTGCCTGCAATCGTGGAATGAAGGAGAGACATTGGGAGCAGGTACTTTAAACTCTGCTTTAACTGTGGGACTAGTCTATCACAGAAACTGACATTTCAATATACTACTCCATATTTTCCATATGTGAAATACAGTAATAGTTCTGTATTTCACAATAAGAAGATCCTTTATCCTGTCACATGATAGATCGGTTTTAAAATTTGTAATGGTACAGGTAGGAGTTTCTCTGAATTAATAATTTATGGTGGAAAAGCAAATTGGGGGTTTGCATTAATACTTCTTTAGCATTTATTTCTTGCTGTTTGAGAAGTCTATTACAAACATGCATCTTGATAATAGGTTTTATTTCTTACTTTATTTTCAGATTAGTGAGATTGTGGGATGTGAGATCAGACCTGATGAAACTACTACTCTTAAAAACATACTGGAATTTGGACTCTCAAAATATACTGATCAGTAAGAAGCTTACTCTATTCTCCTTTTTTTATTTTTTTTTTTAGACAATCACTGTATTTCATATGTCAGATAGCAAATATTAGTTTGTTTGGGGTTTTTTTATGTGCTGTCAGACCCTGCTGTAAGATCAGCTGTATTTTATCAAGCTATGGATAGAACTGTCAGTTGTTCTTGTAGCACAAAGGCACCAAAAACCACAGTCCTAAACCACTTAATTTGCACATTCAGAATTTTCTGTCTGTATTTATCTCCAAATTAATATTAATGTCTCTAACTTGGTGAGCCTGAAATTGCAAAAATATTCCCTGAAATAAGAGTCTATTAACAAATCCATATGAAAGGTAGTCTGATATGCAACTCTACCTACAACTGCTTTTTTTAACTCTTCAGCTATGTTGCAAAAAGCATTTAAAAGATACGTTTCATTTCAATTTAGGCTGGAAACTATTGGAGCAGCTGCAAGTAAGGAGTATTCCTTAGAGAAATCAATAGAGAAAATGAAGTTGGAGTGGGTCAACATGCAGTTCAGTCTGGTGAAATACAGGGATACTGTGAGTAAACACCAAATTAATATATATATTCTTGAAAAGAATTACTTTGATTCTGAATACCAGTTGAGAAATATTAGAGGGAAGTTACTGCTGATTCATTGTGGCATGGTGGAAAGTGATATCATACCCCAGAGCCTGGGCAAATGTCTCCATTACTATATATCCTTATATTTGGACCTTAGTATCTGGGTAACTTGTGATCTCAACATATTCATCCTAACAAATCTGTAAGCCTGAGAGCTTCTGCAGCGTTGTATGGAAAGCTGGACAGTAGTGCAATTTTAACTTGCCCAGAAGAAACAAGATTGAGTCAGAAGTCACTAGCATCCCTGGCTAGCTTCCCATTCACAAACCAATCTATCTCTTGACTTTTGAAACAGATGTACATTGGAGATACATCTTCAAACATGTTGCAGGCTTTCTCAATGCCTTGCTACTTTACCTTCAACCATCATAGAGAAGGGGGAAAGAGGAAGCTGAATGTGAGGAGGTTGAAGCGTGGTGAAATAAAGCAACTGCTATTTGCCTTATCAAAATACAATGTATTTACAGAACACCAGCATCCTGTCAGCAGTTGATGACATTCAGCTTTTGCTGGATGATCACATTGTTAAGACACAGACAATGTGTGGCTCTCCCTTCATCAAACCAATAGAAGCTGAATGCCGGGTAAGGAAAAGCTGGTTTGATTGAGCTTGTATGTCTCATAATATGCTTTCCCTAAGTGCTTTAAGATATTTTGGCATGATGTTATAGAAGTTATATAGTTTTTAACTGTTTCTAAGAACACACATTCATATTTTTCTTCAAGAGCGTTGAATTAATGATTTCCAGACAAAGGTATGCAAAGCTTGCTTTACAGCTAAAGAAATTGTAATTGCATTGCTAATCTAGTCATTATAAGCATGGGGTTTTGGTTGAATGTCTTGGGAGTGGGTCAGTTGATTTAAACAAATCCTGCTGCATTGTGTAAAAAGACATAGGTCTGTCAGTTGTGGGAGATAATTTATTTGTAATCCTCTGGTATTGGCATGATCCATAAGGGTTTCAAAGTCTTTTTTGTTAGCTGTCCTACTATTTTGTAAAGATGTGATCTTTGTTAAACATGATGAATTTCTAATAGGAAGATTATGCAGAAAGCAGAGACTTATTTTCTATCAGTATTTAATACCACTTTTTCTGGCCTAATAGTGATGATTTGTAAGCAACGCTAAGACCTAAATTCTGTCCTTTCCTGTGGACTTCAGCTAAATTGTAGGTAAAGCTGAGTTCTGCTTTCCAGTAGACCTGGTGAAATGAAAGGGAATGATTAATATAGAGCTATCTTAACGATCTCCCTGTACTTCTTGCAGAGTAATGGACAATACAGGCTGGCTGTGTTTTCACCCTGCAGTACATTCCCGTGCATATCCCTTACACTGTAGACTGTCAAAGTCCATAAAAGTGACAATATCCGAAATTCTTTATTCAAAAAGAATCTCTCTCTGGTTTTAAAACCGATTTCGTCCTGCTAGAGTTGCATGAAATATCTTTTTTTGGGGGAGGGGGGCAGGGGGGCAAAGATCGAACCCACTTCAATCTGTATATAGGGCCTGTGAATTGACATTTGTTCAGTCTGCTGAATACCTTGGTAAACTTTTATCCTTTCATTGATGATAAGATAGAGAGTACACAAGTAGAATTAAGAGATTCTGGATTGGCATGCTAGTCATCTCTGCACTCTTAAGCAGTTCTCCCACAATTTGCTGTAAAAAGTGCTAATGAAAGAATACATCTATTGTTTATAAGAAATACTCTGATGTTTATTAGTGTTTGTTTTTTTCTTTTTAAATAAAACTTCTCCCTCTTTTAAAATTGTTCAGTTGTTTGTGGTTTTTGGTTTTTTTACTTTTTTTTTTTCTTTGAAGCCAAGGAACTCATGTTCTTTGATTCCTCAGTGTAGATTAATTCTTGATATAATTTTGCTTAAATATTAAATGTTTTCATTACAGGCTTGGGAAGATAAGCTGTGTTTAATGCAAGATATTCTAGACAGCTGGTTAAAATGTCAGGCAACATGGTTGTATTTGGAACCAATTTTTAGTTCAGAAGACATCATAGCTCAAATGCCTGAAGAGGGCAGAAAGTTTGGGATTGTGGATACATACTGGAAGGACATTATGGCACAAGTGGTAAGTGCTTGCATTTAATAAATCATGTATTTTTATACACATCTGGTAACATGATTATTACTATTGTGAAGATATACTAGCTTTTATGGCCTCAAGTTGCACCAAGGGAGGTTTAGACTGGACATTAGGAGAAATTTCTTTACTGAAAGAGTGGTCAGGCCTTGGAACAGGCTGCCCAGGGAAGTGGTTGAGTGTCCATCCCTGGAAGTATTTAAAAGACGTGTAGATGAGGCGCTTAGGGACATGGTTTAGTGGGCATGGTGATGTTGGGTTGACGGTTGGACTCAATGATCTTAGAGGTCTTTTCCAACCTTAATGATTCTATGATTCTATGATTCTGAGTTAATATTTGTGTTCAAGTCGCAAGAAGGTATAATATGGAGTGGAAAATCCTTTACTAAAGCCCACCAAAATCTAGTCTTGCAGTAAAAGTGGTAGATTATGTCATTATTTCTTTGAGATTTCTGTCAAGGCTGGATATTGCAGGATGAGTTAGAGCTTGTAACATTTTAATTCTAAATTTTCTGGCTTTTGTATGGTTAAATGATCAGAATTGGGTAGAAAGATGAATGATTTGTGCTTTCAGGATCTGCTTCAGAGTTCACTGTTCTACAATCTGTAGAAAGCCTTCTCTGGATACAGTTAAATTTTGAGCTAGGCTTTTAAGGCTTACTCATTATTAGAGCAACTCAATGGCTTTATTTTCATATGATTGTTCTCTAATATGTGGTGGCATGGTTAGTCAAAACTTTGGTGAATACGTACTGAGATGGTAGTGTGTCAGGGTAAGATAATGGGGATAGTAAATAGAATTGGGTATCCTGTTCAGTTCCCTATAACTAAGAAATTGGGTAAGAGGCCAGATACTCAGTGGTAGTGTGAGCTGAGATGTTTGTCAAAAGCCTTGGGAGTGTGTGATTGTGTGATAAAGATGTTGAAATAATCAGTGGAACAAAATAGAAGTTGAGACCTGTCTAACAGCTCAGACTCTGAATGATGAAGCCTGTTCTGAAATAGGTGTATCTCTTCAAGTTAAGAGGAAAGTTATCAGAAAGAAAAAATGCAACCTCGATGGCAAGAATAGAGAATAATTGTCATGTACTGTAGCTCTGTGAATGGAAAAAAATGTAGCAAGCCCAGACACAGGAGCAAGTGCCGAAGATTTTAATTCTGGTGGATATTTCCTTATTGCATTATTGTCTGTAAAGTTCAAATTGGTAAAACTGACAGCCTGAAAAAGCAGAACTATCAAATAATACATACATATTTAATAACATGAAGGCACACTACAGAGAAGAATATCTAGCTTTTTAGCCTCCTGCAACATACGTGATTGATGAAACAATTTTAATGTACAAATATATTGCAACTTTTAGCGGTTTCTGCTGTGTATTTATTTTTATAAAGGTGAAAGACCCAAAGGTACTTGTAGCAACTGAACAACCCATGATGTTAGACAGACTTCAGGAAGCAAATACTCTCTTAGAAGACATTCAAAAAGGGTTGAATACTTACTTGGAGAAGAAAAGATTATTTTTCCCAAGGTAAATTAATTAAACAGGCCTAAGTTAAAGACAAAAAGCCAAAGTTCTTTCAAACCATTTCTACTGAACTGAAAGGTCTCATTTTATAAACACATGTGGGTCAGTCCTATGCAACAAAAACTGAGAACTTGTTCTTTTTTCCAGACATCATTCATTTTCCTGAGCTCCAGTTAAATTTGCAATGCCAGAGACAGGCAGAGGTGGGGGGGCAAAATCTGTCTTAGCATAGTGTAAACTTATGGTGAGAAACACATTATCACTTACAGGGCATTTTTGAAGGAACTTGCTACCTTCCCATGGCTGATTTGCAATTATGTCTCTGCCCTACCCTCTCTAGTTGCGCAGAGGTGTGTGGTACATAGGAGTTACAGAATCCTGTTCCTCATAATCATATATGTTTTTACAAGGTCTTTATTGGCTGCAAAGGTATACCTGGTCTTTCCTGCGTGAGTTTGAGAACGCTTCTTTCTTCCTTTGCATAAAAGGGTGGTCATATTGAAATACTGAAAAAAACAGGTGTGGTGAGTTTTATAATGTTAAAAATTGCTTAAGAAAAGGGATTTGAGATAATAATTTCCTCTCGTTACACTAGTGTCCTAAGCAACAATGAACTCAATTCAATTTATCTTGCATATAGTAGATTATTAATGACAGTTTTCATGTTTGGAAAGTGCATGTTCATTAATTATATTTTTCTAACAGATTCTTTTTCCTGTCTAATGATGAGCTGCTTGAAATACTGTCTGAAACAAAGGATCCCCTTCGAGTACAGCCACATTTAAAGAAGTGTTTTGAAGGAATTGCTAAACTGGAGTTCACAGAAGATCTGGAGATCGTAGGCATGATCAGTTCAGAGAAAGAAATTGTTCCTTTCATAGATAAAATCTATCCAGCGAATGCAAAAGTAATTTTACTATGTGATATTAAATTAATACTTTGCCTGAAGTATGTTTTTTGGGGAATGAGGTTTAAAACATTTAGGATCAGATCATGAAAGGTGTTTAGGAAGTGAGAGTGCAGACTGGTACTCTAGAACGAAAAGGATTTCCTATAAAAAGGAGTAAGACATGAAACTTTTTGGGTAAATTCCTCTAGGCATTTTTGTGCACCTACTTTTAAGATGTAGATAGATAGAGAATACATATATGTATGTGTATATATATATATACACACACACACACGCACATGTGCACGCACACATATATATATATATAAAACCCAAGCTATATATATATATGCATATAACATTGCACAGCATGGATGAAATGCAGAGTGAGGGAAAAGATGAATGACTGGCAGTGAAGAGTCAGAGCATTAGTTCAAAAGGGGGCTGAGTAAAAAGAGTAGCATGTAGGCAAGTAAAGAAGCCGTCTGCCTTCTCTGCACACAAGGTCCTACAAGGGCAAGAGTACTGTTTGAATACTGTTTTATTAGGCGTGTTAGACCTGTGTTATTCAGTGGCTGTAGAAAGCAGGAGAGGAGCAGAGCCAGTGTAGAGAATGGCAGGAAGACAAAGGAAAGGCATGATTGATCTTAACCTACAGGATCTCTGTTACTCTACTCCCACACTACTAATGCCTCCCATTGGTATATGCAAGGAGTAACTCACACTCTTTTGGCTGTTGCTAAAACTAGTAGTGATTCACAATAAAAATTAAACTTTAAGGTATAATGGTACACTGTGAATATAAGATAACTACAATATTGTTTAAATTAAAATTAGGTCAGCACAATTCCACTGTTATGGTCTTCAAGTTTATAAGTTTTGAAAAGTATCTCAGTTCCAGCTTTTTCTGCTATTCTGAATGTGAAGGTACGGAGCTGAATTGCTATATGGTAACCAAAAAGACATGAAAGGTGGGACATGTTGTGAGTTACAGAGACCCCTTTTCCCTTAATCCTCCAGGAACAAAACATGCCCTGACCATGCAAGCTGTGATCTGCATTTTTCGTTTATGCTTATATGAAAAATATCCAGCTGTTTCTTCAGCTGGATTGTCTTTAGAGTTAGCTTGATTTACCTGCCTTCAGACAGTGTTAAACTGCAGTAGTGGTTGTCAGAATTTGGGAGATTTTGACCTTTTTTCCTCCTATATACCACATCTAGATCAGAAGAAAGCATATTTAAACTTAACGCATTTCACAGAATTTGCCTTTTAAGAGGAATATAATCAGGAAATGTTTATTGACTCTTAACTGTTTTTCTTGTTTGAAGGGCATGGTAGAAAAATGGCTTTTGCAAGTAGAGGAAATGATGCTGGCCAGTATAAGACAAGTTCTTCAAGATGGCATAAGAGGATATATCAAGGTAATTGTTCCTGAATTAGAGTATAAAATAGATTTCACAAGGAACTGTATATGAACAGGTTGCTCAAATTCTTAACCAGGGTAACACGTTTGAAGCTAAGTGGAATCCAGCTCTCCTTGCTCAGTAGTACTACTTTGAAATTTTAACTCTGAATTTCTTGAAGAGAAAATATCAAAGCTTTCCATGCTGATTCTCATTTATTTACAGCATGAGACAAAAGAAATTTAGGGAAGATAATTGTTATCAGTGCCATAATCCAATGTGTTTATATGCCTTTCTGTGTCTGGAATGGATGTTTTTGTTTAAGGTTCCTCGAAAAACATGGGTACTTCAGTGGCCTGGACAGGTGGTTATTTGCGTTTCATCCATTTACTGGACAGAAGAAGTGTCTGAGGCTATAAGGAAAGGAACTTTACTAGTAAGATTTTCTTCCTCCTTTCTATTACTTAATCAGAGTTTAGTGCTTAGTAATAAGAAGCTCCTTCTAGCAAAGAAGGTCTGCAGTCAACAACATATTACAGTTTACTCGTGCAGCGTGCTTTATTTTCTGTCTGTTTCCTTTTTTATTGTGTCTTAGCAGGGGATTGTTCTCATTTACTTTGATGTATATCAGGAGAAGTCCCACTGAAGGGAATTGTATTACTTTTTTTTACAAGTGGTACTGGTGTAAATAAAAGTACCAAACAAGAAGTGATAGACTATTGTTAAACACTATGTATTTTTATTTCTAACGCCTGTCTTTACATGTGAAGCCCCAGGGAAATGTGCAGGCAGAAATCTCTCCTTATAGAATGGCGCAGTTATTTGTCTGATTATTGCTAAATTCTCCTGGTGATAAAGGTGCAGCAGCCAAGTTTGTTGTTTCATACGAGAGACTTTCCTTATGTGTTTGTAGTGCCTCTGTCATCACAGTTTTAAGTATCACTTCACCGAGGCTGATCAAATGCATGCTCAAGTAATGGAAGTAATTCCTGATTAATTCAGTGGGCTTTTGTCTGATCCAAATTGAGCTAGGTGAATGAGGATTCATTTGGATTAATTCTGTCAACAGAGTGTTTAGGCTGCTTTTAAAATGTGGAAATAGTAAAGTTTTAATAAACTTTACACCAAATACTAAATTTTAATGTTAGCTCTTTGTTTCTGTATCCTTACTGAATATTTTAAGTTTAACTTGCCTGTGTTGTTTAATACCAGTTGAAGATCTTATACCACATATCCAGTCACAACAGTCAGAACTGAAAATATTTATTGCTTTCGAAGAAAATATCCTGAATAGGTTAAGAAAAATGAGAAGGAATAACGGAACAGTGAATCACAGAATATAAGGGACCTCTGGACATCATGTAGTCCAACCCTTGTTTAAAGCAGGGCCAACTAAACCAGGTTGCTAATGGACTTGCTCCAGTGTGCCCATGCCTGTCTTCTGTCGGGGAGCCGAAAACTGACACCGCACTCCATCAGTGTCATCAGTGCTGATTAGAGGGGAAGGATCACCTCCCTTGACCTGCTGGTAGTGTTCTTCCTAATGCAGCCAAGGATGCTGTTGCTCTTCTTTGCCTCAAGGGCACATTGATGGCTTATGTTTGGCCTGGAGTCCACCAGCATCCAGGTCCTGTTCTGCAGAGCGGCTTTCCAGCTGGTTGGCCACCAGTGTGTACTGGCACATGGGGTTATTCCTTCCCAGATACAGGACTTTCCCCTCTGTTGAACTTCAGGAGGTTCCTGTCTGCCTATTTCTCCAGTCTGTTGAGGTCCCTCTGAATGGCAGCACACCCATCTGGTCTATCAACCACTCCTCCCAGTTTTGGGTCATCTGCAGACTTGCTGAGGGTGCACTCTGTCCTATTGTCTAGGTCATTAATGAAAACTTCATTAATCTTTCTCATTTAATAATGAGAAAATAATTTAAAATGTTTATAGTAAAGTTAGGAGAATCTTAGATTTCTATTAATTTTATTAATTTACAATTTACTACTAATTTACAGAAGAAATCTAATCCAAATTTACCCAACAGAATCTGCTCATCTCTTATCATAGAATTTTGTCATTTCTATTAGGAAGATAAGACTTCTGCTTACACGATTTTCAGGCCATAAAGCTTTTTGAAGTGTTCATAGTAAAGTAAAATGCCAGTATATGAATGTTTGTGTAGTGCCAGGACTTCCATTGTTATGTTTTGTTGGAAGGGCTGTCTCCAATGACTGCACCCATGGGAGCTTAGTAACTGCTAGCTACAGCATTACGTTAATGCCTGTGTTCTGCTTCTGTGACAGGATTTCTTGGAGAAGAGCAATCTACAAATTGGGGAGATTGTTGAGTTAGTGAGAGGAAAGCTGTCCAGTGGAGCCCGGCTGACACTTGGAGCTCTTACTGTCATTGATGTGCATGGTAAATGGGCAGTTGCTGGTACTCTTGTTACACCTGCCGCTATCGTTAATTGGGTGAACTATTTGGAAGAGGCAGCTAACTTTAAACAACCTTTACAGAGTTATTGCACAGTGCCTTTGGGCAAATCGAGATTGCTCAGTCCTGCACAACTCCCATCTACTCTATAAGTAGATCTCCCATCTACTTAGAACAGGCACTGGAATCTAGATCAAATTAAGCTGATTCCCTCTGCAAAACAGATGCGGATTCCTTTCTAACATGAAAGCCAGCCTACTACTCTAAATGTTGATTTACTCTTACATAGCTATAAGTAAATGTTAATTTACTTACATATTAGTTTAAGTAAACTAACGTAGTAGAAGTGTTTAGATTTTCCAAATAATCTGCCTCTTACTCTGCAGCTCGTGATGTGGTTGCAAAATTGGTTGAAGACAAAATCACAGATTTGAATGACTTCCAGTGGATTTCTCAGCTGAGATACTACTGGGAAGAGAAGGATGTAATGGTGCGAATGATTACAACAGAAGCCAAATACGGTTATGAGTATCTGGGCAATTCTCTACGTCTGGTTATAACCCCACTAACAGATCGATGTTACAGGTAAAGCCATGTTGTCTATGAATAATGTTTTCATTTTTTGCATGGATCTATATTTACTTTCATTTATTATAGTTAATAATAGCAGGAACTTCAGCAGCTAAGATTTTTCCTGCAGGTTTTGGAGGCAAATCTTATACATCTTTTTTGCCCAAATGTGGTAAAATATTTACAATGTATAGGTTTCTACACCAGTAGAGTAATAGTTTCTGTTGTATCCAAGAATGTGCTTCTGAATAAAGCTGGCAGCTCGTGGTACTGGAACTGTGAAGAACTCTAGAGAAGCACTGGTCAGTTAACTTCTTTGAAATAAGACATACAGGTAGGGTATGCCTGCCTGTAAAATAAATGAGGTAATTATAGAGCCCTTCACAGATATTTGAATGCAGTTAGCTTCCTGTTCCTCCACTTGCTTGCAAGAGGTTGAAATGAAAATACTTCATCCCCCAAGGTTGAAGCATTCAAGGGCATTTGGTATTTCATTTCTGGTGAACCCTGGAGAGACAGGTCATCTCAGCAGATAACTTTAGGTCTAAGGTTTAAAGAACTTTCTTTATAGTATCTCCAGGCAAATATATGGTGAGGATGTGAATATTTACTTCAGCACTGAGCTGTAAACTTACCATTGTGTAGAAAGCACTTATAGTAAAGTGCCTATGTTAATGCCTGTGCTGGCAAATGCTTAATCTTCTGGCATTCACAGTGATGTTGAGAGTCTTGTGGCTGGTGCATTAGCTGTGAACTGGGGTTATCATTAGCATTAGCTCAATCTAAACTAAGACTATGCAGTCAGCTGTGCCAGATGTAGTTTCAGTGCAAGCAATGAGCAAGCAGACTCTATTCAGCAGAACTTAACAACTGCTTTTGGTGGCAAAGCCTTTGAATGAGGCTTTTGTAAAATAATCAGATCACTCCAGCGTTAACAGAGATCTCGTTTTTAGTATGAAAATCACTTGGAGAGCAATGTGATTCCCAGGTTTATGAAACAACCTTTGTGCTTTCTCAGCCATTTCTAAAGATTGACTTCATTTATAAAGCTTCAAGTTCTTGTCATGAGGAGTGCCACTTGATGAAAATGTGTGTTTTTGCAAACTTTGCCATTTTGCTTACGGCACTGTGCATTTGCTTGTGTAATTGAGGATATACAGGGTAGATGCAAGTAATAAAAAACCTTGACATTCCTTGTAGGCCAAGTGGGTGAATGTGAGCTTCTACAGTTGGGAATTGGTTATGAGACAATACTGGTTTTTTAGGGCAAGCTGCAAAGTCAGTAGGGAACAAGTAAATCGTTTCCAGGGGAACCTGTATAGGAAAATACTTATCCATCCCTTCAGAAACAATCTGCCATTAAAGATTTCTAATGCCTGTGTTCTTGTTTATGTAGGACATTAATGGGTGCCTTGAAATTAAATCTTGGTGGTGCTCCAGAAGGACCTGCTGGGACTGGCAAAACAGAAACAACAAAAGATTTAGCAAAAGCACTAGCTAAGCAGGTACCAAAATACAAACTTTTTTTGTTTGTATTGTTTATGTTTAGATTCGTAGATATTTCTTGAAATGCCATTCTTAAGCAAGTACTGCTTGTTCTGTACCTATTCTTTATTGACAGAAATAATTGGTAAGAAGCACACATTTAGGACTGTGTCTATGTGGCATCCTAGTGTTGTAATCCAAAATTAGTAATAATAATCCCTTCCCATTTTAGATGCTAAGAATTTTATAGTGGACTTTGTGTTAATACTGAGAGATGTTCTTTTTGTGTTTTTGTTGTAGTGTGTGGTCTTTAATTGCTCTGATGGTCTCGATTACAAGGCAATGGGCAAGTTCTTTAAGGGGCTGGCACAATCTGGTGCATGGTCCTGCTTTGATGAGTTCAACAGAATTGAGGTAACGTTTTAACTCAGACAAATAAAATGATAAAGTTTTAATTTAAGACACAAGAAGTTTTAGATTTAAACATGAGAGCGTTATTGTCAATTTTCTACTTTTATTTGTGGAATAGCCTCTTTGTTTCGATAATCACTGACACAGAAATAGGTACTCAGCTGCCTGCTGTAGGAGCACGTGCCTACCTGTGCTGTGTTGCAGAAGTCTTGTGTTCTGGGTTATTTTAGCTGAAAAAAATGTTCCTGTGCAATTTCCTCTTTTGTATGTGACTCTCATTTGTTGGCAAATAGCTGCTTTCTCTTCTCCTTGAGAAACCAAGCTGCAGCTGTGGGGCTGCATTTATCTATGTTTGGCACAAGATAGACAAATCCCAGAGGGGGCTTCCTGTGATGACTAGCTGAGTGTCACTGAGTGACCTGGTTAACTAGCTGTGTAACCAGACACATCTAATCCCCTCCTTGGTTTTACTCTGATTTTGTTGTTGTTGTTGTTTTTTAATGTGGTAACTAATGACTTTGGATAAGTAGTATTGTTATTTTGGTGGATTTAGATTTAAGTAAATATTAGTAAATGTGGAAATTCCATGAAGGTCTATTTTGTATGTTTTAGTATCCTTAACACCTTAATTTCCCCATTTGTCTGCTGTAACTGTTTTTTTTTTTTTTAAGAATTCAAGTGTTAGCATTCTCATTTTCCAGTATTCTGTTACCTTGATACTTTAAAGCACTGAGGATTGGCCCTAGGCTGCCTTTTACCCATTCTTTACATTTACACTCAATTTGGGGCATTGAGTTAACCAGCCTTTCTGAGGAGCCTAAATTCTTTAAGTCGTCTGAGGTGAAAGGGAAGTGCTTTGTGAGGCCTCCAGAGGGAGTTCGTGTCCACCTAACTTAGATGTCTACATTCAGGCAGATGATATGCCCTTTGGAGGCTTTGAGAAGCCTCTGTTGATCTGTCTACATTGGTTGAATAGGGAATGGTGGCACTAACTTTCAGAGGATCGCTTCAATAGACAGATAATATTTAGGCTCAGTTATCAAACACAGGTGATTTACACCTGGAGGAATGCAAATATAGCCATCAAAATATATAAACAAAAACATTTTATGTTGTCTCCAAGTGTCTTATGTTTTCCAATCTGTTCTGTCTGTATTAGGTTGAAGTATTATCTGTAGTTGCCCAACAAATACTTAGCATACAGCAAGCTATTATTCGCAAACTCAAAACATTCATCTTTGAAGGGACAGAGATCTCTCTTAATCCTGCTTGTGCTGTGTTTATCACAATGAATCCTGGGTATGCTGGACGGACAGAGCTGCCTGATAATCTGAAGGTAAATCTGGAACCCTGATTTCTTGTAGAAATTAAATAGAATTTGCAACTTCTGGTCTATTGTAATAAGAAAAGGAAGGCAGCAATCAAATAATACGCTGATAACCTATTCAAGTGTATTCTGCTATGCTGCTGCTAAGCTTTTGCTAAGCTAACAAAATTCTGTGTTTAGGATTGTACAAAATGCAGAGATAAAAGGTCTCAGTCTAATCATACTGATACCAGTTCACAGCTTTAACTGTGCCCTCTCTAAATGGAAATTCTCCTGGTTTACAATGGCTTGGCTATCCAAATCCCAGTTTAAATTTATTGTAACTTTGCAAGTTGCTGAGACACTGCAGAGAGACTGATATGGTCCTAGTTCTTTTCCTAACTTTGCCACAATTTTTTGCATGACATTAACCACACCATGTGCTAGTTTCTATTATGAAAATGGGATGAATGACACCTCCCTTTTCCTCCATTAATAGTTCTTTAGGATACTGATTCTTTCTAAACATTTGTTCCTACAGTGCTTAGCACAGACCTCTTGAACCTCTTGATAAGATCACAGTTCTAGTAACAATTCTAATGCAATCTCATAGATTTCAGATGATTCCTAAAGTCATGAAAATGGAATACAGAGTATAGAAGTTCATGAATTTATGGAGAGATACTATTCTTACAAAACAAGCACAAGTTGTTACCATATTCCATAGTCTAAGCTTATATTTAATTTTTTTTCTTACAGGCACTGTTCCGAACAGTTGCTATGATGGTTCCAGATTATGCTTTAATTGGAGAAATTTCACTTTATTCAATGGGATTTTTGGACTCTCGGAGGTAAGACATGCTGAATTTTCCACCTCAGTTGAGTCTGATATACCTCATTCCTCTACAAGGCATATATGTGTGTTTGAGGCATATAATTCTGGAAGGCTGTCCGTGTTCTGTTTTTCCAGAAAGTACTTTTTAATCTCCTGCTTTATCATCAATTCTCATTTACCACGTCATGTTGACGGATACGCATCTCTACACAGGATCATTTGGAAGATGTATCATAATATCAAACAGAACTCCTAAACGGCACACACGTTCTCTGGCATGGCATAATCTACAGTTTTGCTTCCTAGGTGTTTTAAGGCTTCTTATCAGCTGATATGTCTGCTAATCACTGCAGTTACTTTGTGTATATAGGTACTTAAATTATTTTCCTTGCATGGTGAGATATTTTCATTCTACATGTGATATTTTAATATTCACAGTCTTGCCCAGAAAATTGTTGCCACTTACCGTTTGTGCTCTGAGCAGCTGTCATCTCAGCATCACTATGATTATGGAATGCGTGCTGTTAAATCTGTCCTGACAGCAGCAGGAAACTTAAAACTGAAGTACCCAACTGAAAATGAAAGTGTATTGTTACTTCGGGCTTTGCTGGATGTTAACTTGGCCAAATTCTTGGCACAGGATGTACCATTGTTTCAGGTAAGCTATCAGGCCGGTGTGTTTAAGTTTTGTGATGATGAGGTCCATTATAAGAACCTACAGAAATAGGTCATTATCTTAATTTAGAACAGTTTGATCTAGATGCTGCCATATTAGTGTAGAGTTACTTCAGTCCACTAATCTGGATGCACTCTTTGGTTCTGTTGGTATTATTTTGACAAACAAACTTTCAGTGGTGCCTTTTAAGCTATTCTATGAAATGTTTTATAAGGTATCTTCCTAAAAGTTGCTTTGTGCTGTTTCATTTGTGGAAACGTTATTTGAAGTTTGCATTCTGGCATTGTGCTGCAAAAGAGATGTGGACAACTAAATTACGGTCAATTAGAAATTTGAAGTCAGAATGAAAATGATGAAGTTTTTGTTTGCATGCATGCTTTTGCATGCTTTATTTTAATAGAAAATAAAGACCATGTTAAACTACAAAGCAATCAATATTAAAGACCTAAAAGCTAGGGTACAAGCATGCACAGAGTCATTGCTCTGAAATTTCAGAACACATACCCTTCTATTTAATCACTGAAATTCTTTCAACCACTTTCACATCCTTTCCTGTAATACTTTTTGGGACAAATTTGCAGAAGGTTACGCTTCCTTTTACAGTATCAGCGTGTGTATGAAAAGTGCAGGCACTCATTTCTGTCTCATGCATACAGAATACTTTCATGGCTACAGTTTGCGTAGAAGTTAGTTTTGTCCAGCTGAGGATATTTCCTCTTAAGCTCCTGTTATGTATATGAATATTGTTTTAATTGTAGATTTTTATGCTTTGGGAATTTTCCTTTTTGTAATCTGTGTTTAAAGAGTGTTCTATTCTGTCTTTCCTTAACAGGGCATCATATCTGACCTGTTTCCTGGAGTGGTTCTTCCTACACCAGACTATGACCTGTTTGTCAAGGCACTAACTGAAAATATAAAAAAAATGGATCTTCAACCAGTTCCATGGTTCATTGGAAAAATCATTCAGGTTTATTTTCACATACTTACTTCTGGAGAAGAAAAGCGTGAGAGCAGAAACACTATTCTCTCTCTGTGTCATGAATGAATAGCTAATAGTTTCCACGATCAATTAATAGAATGTTACAAACAGCATATATTTACGGAGTAAAAATGATGGAGTAAAAGCCTGCTCTGCCCATAATGATTTCTTAATTCAGCGAGCCTGTGAAGGAGCTGACGTGTGCAGCCACATCGTAGGTCTTATGGTTCAGGATAGAAGATTAAACTGAATCTGTTACTAGCTGAGGTGGTGTAGCCTCGTGAACAGGGGTAGCCTAGTGGGCTGAGAGTCAGGCTCTGTTCCCAGTTCTGCTCACAGTCTCCTTCAGAAGGCTTGAAAGAGGTGACATTTCTCACTCTTGCTTATGCTTCACCTCTAGCTCTGTGCTCCCATTGTCTCCGATTTACTAGTATTAGTGACCTTTTAAAGAATGCTTAATTTTTTTTCTTGTGAGTAGTGCAACCTGGTGACGGTGTAATGGCAAGCGCAAAAATGTGTGGCCTGGGGCAGGATCATGAGGGGCCCCTCCAACAGCAGTTCAGACTTTATGGCTTATGTTCAGACTTGGCTTATGCTGCTTTGCAAACCATGCTTTATTTTTAATTTAAATAGGGGTAGTATTAACTGGTTAGGAATTTAAGCTAAACCAGAAAATATTAGCCTTAACCTGAGATTAAAAAAAAAAAAATCTTTTTAGGGGTTCTTCTTACAGGTCTATTTGAAGGTGTTCTGTTTGAAGGCTTTGACTTGAGTTCTGGCAAGATCTTGTGGGGTGACTGAAGAAGTTATCACTCCTGAGTCCAAAGTTAGCCTCTGTGGGACCAGTCATAGGACAGATCCTCAGAACTGTAGTTTCAATCCCTTTGTGTTAGCTTCATTGGTAACCATTGATTTCAGTTTAGGCTTTTACACTGGGCTGTGATGTGCAGTGTCTGGTTAGTGTACTCACACCCTGTACAATGATGCTGTTACAGCTGAGGGATGACGTTTAGCAAGGAGAAAGGAGGATGTGTGGGGGCAATGACTTCTTAAATTGTATCAGTGAGAATTGCCATAATAATATGACTGCGTTCCGATTTGTGTTAACGCTTTGGTCAGCCTTAATAGAGTGCAGATATTTGGCTGGTATTTTGTCCTGTCGTGTCCGAGTGCAGGAGAGATACCTCTAGTTTCATACACATAGTGCTTGCTTTTGTGCTATGTTAAAGAGTCAGTCTCTTGTCACTGACACAGATATATGAAATGATGCTGGTGCGCCATGGTTTCATGATTGTTGGAGAGCCTTTGAGTGGGAAGACCTGTGCGTACAAAGTGCTAGCTGGAGCCCTTGGCGATTTGTGCGCAGGTAACATTGTTCAGCCACAAACTTCTCATTAAATGAAGTTAATTCTATGACTAATGTTTTTCCGTTGCAGAGATATGCCCAGGCTGTTAATTGTCCTATATTCTGCTTTCTCTACTGCAAAGTTTCTATTCGTTAAAATATTTTTGTCTGGTATATTTGTCTGGAAGTATTTTTGTCTGCATTTACTGGAATAGTAAAATATACTAATGTGTTTATGCTTTTATGAATTTTGTTAAGCGTTGTATTTGCGCATAATACTCTTGAAAAAACTAGTTCTGATAGGGAGATTGTAAGTAGCTCCCATAAACATATAAAATTTATTCTGCTCTGCTTTTTCTTTTTTTCATGTGCTTTTGCACATAGGACTTTGTACTTTCCTTGTACAAGTAACGGAATTTTTTATTTACTGCTACCTAGCTGCCAAATGTCTGGGTTTTTTTTTGCCTTGGGCAGCTAAAGTAGATCCTCAGGAATCCTCTTGTTCTGTACTTCAGTTGAGTGAAACTAACCTACCAAATTCTCAAGCTCATGTATTTGTCTTTTTACACAGCAAAATCCATGGATGAATTTGCTGTTGAATACAAAGTTATTAATCCCAAAGCAATTACTATAGGACAGTTATATGGCAGTTTTGATCCTGTAAGCCATGAGTGGACAGATGGAGTTCTTGCAAATGCCTTCAGGGAACAAGCATCTTCTACCACAGATGATCGGAAGTGGATTATTTTTGATGGCCCAGTGGATGCAGTTTGGATAGAGAACATGAACACTGTGCTGGATGATAATAAAAAGGTAGCCTAATTTTTGTGAGTAACTTCGTCCTTGAATATACATACTTTATTTTAGTAGTAGCAATATTGTTACCATGTTAGTCAAAGGAGGTGTAAGACTCAGGAAAGGCTGATGTGCTTAAAAGCATTGGGTTTTTTCCCCAATTATATGAGTGGGTTTAGCAGATATCAAGCTGTTACTTCTCCTTAGAAGCCTTGTCTTACTCCTACTGTATTGAAATGAGGTTGCTCACTGAGGTTTTTTTATTGACCCTTTTAGGAAACTGAAATATATAAACTCAGTTCTGTAACTGAAACTGAACTTGCTTAAATTACTTATTGAATAAATTAACTAAAAAAAAGCTGCAGGTCATAACTGCTTTTCCTTGCAGAGTTACTTAAAGGTAGAGCATTGTTCTCTGTGTCTCTGCAAGCCATTACAGGAACAGGTGGAAAAGTTGAGACAAGGTCAGAAAGTATCATGTGTTGTGAGAATACGAATGAGTGAATGAGGAGTGACACTAAGTAGAATGTTCAGTGATTTTGTGACAGGCATTGCTTTGACTGGATGATCAGTGCTGACATGACTAGATCATGTTTATGTGATGCTCTTCTTCTAGCTATGCTTGATGAGTGGTGAAATAATTCAGATGAATTCAAAAATGAGTTTAATCTTTGAGCCAGCAGACTTAGAGGAGGCATCTCCAGCAACTGTCAGCAGGTAATGTGAAACCATTCCAATTTGAACTGTCCTACCTTGCAGATCTATTCCTGTACCATAGTTGTTTGTTCTTCCCAGGTGTGGTATGATTTATATGGACCCGCAACAGTTAGGTTGGAAGCCACTGAAGGATTCCTACATGAAAACGCTGCCTCCAAACCTGCAGGAAGAACACCGAGAGCTGGTGCGAGACTTAATTTTTTACATAGGTCTAATTTAGAAGATTAACTTTAAGGTGATGTTCACAGTTTGCCCACTTGAAGGCCGTATGCAGAATCAAAACTTTTTGAAGTACTTCCATGATTTAGAGGGTCCCAGAACTCCTAGAGGCTGCTGTAAATTATTTTGTAGTGATGAATGTCAAATGTCATTGGAAGGAAAGTGCCTGAGAGCTGGAGATGCCATGAGTATTAGAAATACAATGTGGGAAAAACCGGAAGACTCAAAATGTTTTGGATTCATCCTTCTTCTGTCTAAGACATCTAGAGTTTAGCTTGAGAAATACTTACAATAATATTATTATCCTTAACAGCTTGATCTTCAAAGCCTAAGTCACCTCATGAATCCTTGCTACATAGTCTTTTGTGTACTGGGTTGCTTGCATGAATGAGAGCTCTTTGTGTTGTGTATTGTGGTATATCTTCAGTGTAGATGCAAATAAAAGAAGGTGTTGGTGGGAATCAGCTTTTAATCTTATCAAAATTAAAATTCCCTTTTTTTGGTCATGAAAATCTAGTAAAAGGATCAGAATAAGATCTGCCCACAATAGGATTGGAGCTGGAGAAAACTTTGATTTCTGTGATTTGACAAGACCCTCTTTGAGTTTTTGCAGGAAATTGGGACCAAATTCAAAGAAGTACCAAGACTAGACAAGCTCTTTATTGACAGTTTTCTTATTTCATCAAAGCAAAATAATTATTCCTTAACCAGCAGATAGCTTGACCCTTTAGTGCGTCTCCTTGAGTACTAGTCCCTGGGAAAAGGCTAGGTCATGATTCCTCTCCTGTTTTCCTGCTTGAGTTCATTGAGCAAATGGCACCAGCCATGGTCATTATCTACGTGCATGCTGTAGCACTCCCACAGGTACCGGTAAGTTCAAGCTTTCTGGAACTTCTGCTGTGGCACAGTATCTGTGCTGGGCCCTCAGTAGGGCCCTGTCCTTTTTAAGGGAGGATGAAGCCCTTATCTTTGTTTCTGTTGGAATAATTTTGTAGATGCCTAAGCGCACTAGCAGTCTCCCTAGGCTGAGCTACTGCTCTGCTGCCTGGATTAGTAACTGGGTAACAAAATTCCCGCTGAAAACTTCTCTGTGGTAGAAGCAACTTGTTTTCACCATCAGATAATGATGGTGTGACTTTGTGATCGCATAAATACTGCCTCACACAGGTCCTTTCCTGATCTTCTCTGTGCCAACCTGGAGAATTTCTGATGCCTTACGTTTTATTGAGAGAGAATTGAGGGACAGTGGGAAATGTGGCAACTCCTGCATTGTTTTAAAGCCATTTCCTTTTCTCCTGGTAGGTCAATGACATGTTTATGTGGCTAGTCCAGCCCTGTTTAGAGTTTATTCACCTTCATTGCAAAGCAATCGTACAAACGTCCTCTATTCATCTGAGTTATAGCTTGATGAAACTCTATACTTGTCTGCTTGGTGAGTACCCTAAGCCTTACTCTTTTTATTTCAATTTTTCTTTTTTTTCCTGCTTGTCCCATGACAAGATGCAGGTTATCGGATGCAAGGAAATACCAAAGGAATTTCTTACTATTGAGATCGTACAACACAAGTCCTTTCTCACTGATAAGTATTAATAATCATTCTTTGACTAGCGTGCAGAGCTTTCTCATTTGGACGCTGCTGTCATTACAAAACTGAACATGGGCTTGTGAGTGTATTCCATATGTTTTGCTTGCTGTTTGCTAGCATCTGAAGAAAACAATTAGGACCCTTTGTGAATATTTTTTTCTTGTAATTTATTTTTATTTGTAAACAGTATTTTATACAGTCAAGATCCGCACTCTAGGTTGGCTTTGTTCCACTGAAGACAATGCTCTGAGTTTGTCTTAGAATACTTTTGCAAAAATGCATTTTGAGTTGGGATTTATGGTTATTACTGGCATTTAACTAAAATTCAAAATATGTGTTTTAGATGAAATAAAGCAATCCGAGGAAGAGGAGAAGGAAAGCATGTCTAGTCAGCATATCATCTTGTGGCTGCAGGGGCTTTTCCTTTTTGCATTGGTTTGGACAGTTGGTGGGATCATCGATGCAGACAGCAGAAAGAAATTTGATTTGTTTTACCGCAACTTGCTAATGGGAATGAATGATGAAAACCCACGCCCTAAAAGTGTGAAGCTTACCAGAAACAATATCTTCCCAGAAAAAGGTGCTTCTTCATAAAGCAATAAGAAAACTCGGCACTTTAAAGGAGAATAGAGTGCCTGGCAGATGTTAAGTCTGCAGCAGAGCCACCATCTGCCAAGCCTTGGGCTGCACAGTTGGGTGCTGTTTCCTGGCTCTTTTAACCAGGAATAGCATATGCCTCATGTTGTACTCAAACCATGTAGCTGAATCTGACCTAAAATAATTTGGTGATGATAATGGCAGTGGGTGTGGGTGGAGGAGGGTATCTCGTGTACTAGCAAGCCTTCGTTATCTCACAGTGGTGGACATCTCACACTAAAATGATTGAAGTTTATTTTTATTCTTTAATCAGTGGGTTTTCCTATGTTGTGTTTTTCAATTAACAGGTAGTGTTTATGACTTCTTTTTTTACAAGCGTGGCAGTGGGCAGTGGAGCATGTGGATGGAGTACATCACAAAAGAAGAGCAAGTTATTTCCCCAGGGGCTAAGGTTCACATTGATATTTCTCATTATAGAAACTAATTATTTGACTAAATGATTTGGAGGTATAAATCAACTACCTTAGCTAGCTCTGATTCTACTATATGGGGCTTTTTAATGTTTGATCTGCAACACTTCATTAATCTCTGTAGGCTCTTTTCATGCTTATGTCTTAATTCTGGTACCATCAATATTGAAAGTTCAGCACTGCAGGTGAATATGGAGCCCTGAGGTTGGCTGGTGGTTAAAATTTTTGGTTCTGCTTTTGTCTCTGTAATAGCATCTGATGTTGGGGAAATCATGGTAGGAAAAAGCCAAAGCCTGAATTTCTGTTCCTTCATTTTTGTTTTCTTTGCTTGATATAATGATATCATAGTATGAGTTAATCAGAGAAAGCAAGCAAAGAGACTTACTACTTCTTTGGGATATGCAGAGCAGTACTGAGAGTCCTGGATCCACCTTCATTTCCAAATAGGGGCACTCACATTTTGAATGGCAGCTGTGAACTCAAGGGAAGTGTAGCACAGCAGAGATCTGCAAAAAATACCTATTCTGCAGATGAAATTTCAAGATAACTTCAGTGATGTTTGTTCAGCTTTTCATTGCATTGTAGTTGCAACTGTCTTGTCTATTAAGTACATGAGAGATATAAGATTACATTTCATTCTGCTGTCTAAAATCTTTTCTTGATATCTAATGCACAGCTGCTAATGGTAAGTGGAAGATAAGGAAGAGGAAAAAATTTCCATAGCACTGTTCCTTTCGCTTTGGACAGTAGGGGAACAGAATTAAGCCATACTTAACTCTGCAGTTCTCCTTCTGGGCTTTATATAGTGTCTATGAACCATAATATAGATAATACTAGTTGTGCTATTTCCTGTACAAACACTGGACAAGCAGTGGGGCCATACCATCTACCAACCTTGTTAGAGCCTAGGTTTTCAGAGAAAAAAAAATTTTAAAAATGCATTTGTGTAGTTGCTTGCAAATATTCATGTTGATTAAGGTATTACATGTTTGATTTTCATGTGCTGTTTTACTTTCCTGTGTAACAGGTATCTGAGCTGATCATTCCAACAATGGAAACTGCCAGACAAATGTTTTTTCTTAAAACATATGTGGAGCATAACGTCCCTTTGCTTTTTGTGGGTCCCACTGGCACTGGAAAATCAGCTATAACAAACAATTTTCTACTACAACTTCCAAAGCAAAAATACATCCCAAGCTTCATCAACTTCTCTGCAAGAACCTCTGCTAACCAAACCCAGGATATTATTATGTCCAAGCTGGACAGAAGAAGAAAAGGATTATTTGGACCTCCTCCGGGGAAAAAAGCTATAATATTTGTGGGTAAGACAGTTTTTTCAGGGTTTTTATATCATTTTAATTCTGGCTTTAGGCAAAGGAAGTGATTCACTGAGACTAGGAATTTTGGATTGCCTCAGCGCTCTTTGGCTTTTTTCAGGCATCCAAAGAAGGATTAGCACTGCCCCCTGCCGAAAGGTTTCTAACTGTTTAAGTGGTGGTTGTCTTCAGAATAGCGCATAGTGTTGCAGTGTGACACGAAATAAAATAAAACAAAATCACCAACCACACTAAGTTAAACCATCACCTCTAAGTATGCCTGCGAAGTATAATGTCATTTGATTCTGGTTAGTTTAATGGGAAGCAAGAATGACAAGATACAACCTTTTTCTACCTCTAGTTCAGATATTTTTTTTCTTCTTAGCTTTGAAAGAAAACTATAATTCCTAAACGCTGAGGTTTTTTTATTCAACGTCTATGTTCTCCGTAGATGACCTAAACATGCCTGCAAAGGAAGTGTATGGAGCCCAGCCACCTATTGAGCTTCTCAGACAATGGATTGATCACGGTCACTGGTATGACAAGAAGGATACATCCAAGATTAATATCATAGATGTGCTGCTTGTTTCAGCTATGGGTCCACCTGGGGGAGGCAGGAATGATATTACAGGTAGGAAATACATTACTATGGCAAGTAGTTATCTAATTGACTGAAGTTAAGAGGCAGTTTCAGTTTTGCTGATGACAAATTCTACATTTATCTATTACTTGTAAACCTACAGATACATTCACTGGCTGGGTCATTCCAAATAGAAGTCTGTATCATCAAGGTCAAATCTGTACCTTTTCCAGGGAGAAAACATCAACATTAATCAACATTAGAAATAATGTTTTTAATGCTGATTAAGCTATAAATGATGAAAATAATTCTAAAATTAGAGAATTGGACACTTTTTCCATTTTCTCTTCTTTGGAAAAGGGAGGGAATACATCTTGCCAAGTCTTTCTGGCAATTCTCTTCTGAAATTGTATCTCCCGCTGCTAAGATAGGCTGTCTGCATTTACTTACGAGCATCTTGCCTGCAAGTCCATGATTCCTCTCATATCACCATAAGGGAGGTTATATTTTCTAATGAAAAAGTTATGTCAGTAAAAGCCCTAATGTAGCTAGCCCTATTGTAGCTACAGCCACACCATTATAAGGCACTTTATGCTACTTTGCTTCATATAAACACTCTAATACAGGTATAACTGTATGTACTCTGAGGAGGCCTTATTAAAATAACTATTCTGATACAGCAAAATTTGTAAAATTTACTAGTGTATAGACTGAATTTTTTTAGATGAAAGCTGGTAACAAGATACTTGATTTTGTAAAGTTTTCCTGTGTCATATCACAATCAATAGGGCTAATGTGAGCTAAATCTTTCTGCATCTTTTTTTGTGTATTACAGGACGCTTCACACGGCACTTGAATATTGTATCTATCTGTTCTTTTGATGATGACATATTAACCAAGATTTTTACTGCAGTTGCTGATTGGCACTTCAGCAAAGGCTTTGAGCCTGTTTTTCTAAAGTAATGTGATATATTTCCTGTAACACCTTTGTCATCTTTTCTCCTGTGATTTATCTGCAGAAGTTAAAATGGTATCTCTCTTCCTTCTTAAGGCTGGGTAAGATGATGGTCCAGGCGACAATGGAGATTTATAAAATGGCAGTTGATAACTTTCTCCCAACTCCTTCAAAATCCCACTATGTCTTTAATCTACGGGATTTTTCCAGGGTTATTAGAGGAGTGCTGCTCTGTCCACACACTCATTTGCAAGTAAGTTGTAGTCTAATTATGTTGCTGTAAGAAAAGGCAATGGAAAAAGTAAATTATTTTTATAATATCAGTAAGTAAACATCTCAAAATACATGAACTGTGATTTCAGTAGATTTACGAGGTTTAAAATCAGGATAGTCCCTGATCTGTCTGTCTCTGAAGGAGACTGCTGTCATTTTTGTTATTATTACAAATTGTATTACAGTTGGGCCCAGAGGTCCAAGGCCTATCTGTTATGGGCTGTACATCGAGTCAGACAGTCCCTTCTCTTGAACTTGCAAACTAAATATACAAAAGAAACAAACATGGGAGAAGACTCAGTATCTCTTTTACAAACGGCAAGCTCATCAGTGAACAAGACTGAGTAATTTAGCCCTGAGTTTGCCTGTTGTCACAAACTACAAATGAATACTGGTAGGTGTATATGATTTTCATCCTTCTACTTTTCTCATCCATTTGCAGTAAAATGTCAGGTTAAAGGAGTATTAAAAGTTTTATTTCTGTTGGGGGAATGTTTTTGTTGTAGAAAAAGAACAAACCAGCTACAAGCTAATCAGGGGAAATCTTAGCCAGCAACAGTTTTGGGCAGAGCTTGGGTTAGAGCCCATGAGCCATATCTTTGAAAGATTTATTCTTTACTTTATGTGAGAAGGGTGGGGAGATTTGATACAGTAGAGAAAAATGCTTTGACATAAGAGTCCCAGTTTGTATTGGCAGGAAGGACAAGGTGGTAACTAGGTGATGAAGCCTGTTAAGTTAGCAGATGCTGAGCCATGTGCTGAATGGCTTGGAATTGAAAGATTCCCACTGAGTTTAGTACAAGATATAGCAGGGTCCAGATGGACCTTTCTATCCTTTTGTTTTTAAGCAAATCCTGCCTGAGCTATATTTACCTGTTTTCTTGTATTTACATTTTCAGGATGGAGATAAACTGATCAGACTTTGGATTCATGAGGTTTACCGAGTTTTCTGTGACCGCTTAGTTGATGAGGAGGACAGGAAGGTATTCTTTCAGATGGTACAAGAGACAACATCAAATAGCTTCAAGCAGAGCTTTAATAAGGTATTTTCGGGTAATGTGCTGGGACCAAGAATGAGACTGATGCATTTTCAGAAATACTTAGGCATTGAGATTACATTAGTACTGGACACATTTTGAATTATTTTGATCAGTGCATTTAAAAAGTATAGATGGTCTTCTATTCAGTATTGAGTATTATAGATATTTTTAGTCAAGTTAATACAAATTACTTCGTATCAGAATAATTCATACCTTCAAAAGCATTCTGTGTTGGTACAGAGGGCTATGTGGAATAAATATCTTACACAATATTTAGCTGTGCTTTTGCTTAAGTTAATATTTGGATGAGCCAATGGGAGCAGTGGGTACTTTTCTGAGAAGCCTTTTGGGAACTTGTCCTATATTTGAGAGCAAAATCTCTCTGTGAAGTATGCATATGTGGAAACTTGCATGTCAGCCTACAGCATATTCCCCATTTAGGTGTTTTTTTTGTGGTTTGTTTTTTTCCAGACTAAGGTAATAACTAGAATAGCTGGAAAACAGCGCTTCCCACAGTATTATTACCATGTAGATAAGAATGATTATGACTTTAAGGAAAATAATTCTCTAATAGTGTGAATTATCTGTTGTTTCTTGTCTTATCTTTAGGTACTGAGTCATCTCTCACCTACTGAAAAAATCTCTGATGATAATATTCGCAGCCTGTTCTTTGGAGACTATTCGAAGCCGGAGAGTAACTTAAAAGTGTATGATGAAATCACAGACTTAAAGCAACTGACAACTGTGATGGAGTACTACCTTGAGGAATACAACAACATCAGCAGAGCACCAATGTCCTTAGTCATGTTCAAGTTTGCTATTGAGCATATCTCAAGGATATGCAGGGTATTGAAACAGGATAACGGACATCTCTTGTTGGTGGGGGTTGGTGGGAGTGGTCGACAAAGTGCTACCAAGCTAGCCACCTACATGAATACCTTTGAACTCTTTCAAATTGAAATTACGAAGTCCTATGGAATCAATGAATGGAAAGAAGATGTTAAACGAGTCATGCTGAAAGCAGGTGTTGGTAACAAGAATGTGTCCTTTTTGTTCTGTGATAATCAAATAAAGGATGAAGCATTTGTAGAAGATATCAACATGCTTTTAAATACTGGTGATGTGCCTAATATCTTTGCAACAGATGAGAAAGCTGAAATTGTTGAGAAAATGCAAGGTGCAGCAAGGATGGAGAACAGGAAAATTGAAGCCACTCCCCTTGCTATGTACAATTTCTTTATTGAAAGGGTGAAGAAAAATTTGCATATTGTCTTAGGTCTGTATACAATGTGTTATTTCTTAGAATATATTTTCTTAAGCCTAGTTTTTTCTGCTTCCTAACTGCAAACAAACATAGGTAACAATCATGATTTTTTTTTTTTTTCCTAGCCATGAGTCCTGTTGGAGATGCATTTCGGAATCGATTACGGATGTTCCCTTCACTGATAAACTGCTGCACCATTGACTGGTTCCAAACCTGGCCTACAGATGCTTTGGAAATGGTTGCGAACAAGTTTTTAGAGGATGTTGAACTCGAAGATGACATTAGAAAAGAGTATGAGTTTATCTGTCAAGGAACATATGAAGCAAATGTTGTTCCCTTCCCCCTCGTGCCGCCAACATACTTGATCAGGAAACTGTCCTTATAAATGGACAAAGCTAAGCAACTCTGGGATTTCAGTGCAAGTCAAAGATACCTAGATATATGTATCTGCTGTTTCTGCAAATCAGGCCATTCTTCGAAAGGAGTCTAAAATATTTCTTATAATGGGGAAAAAAACAATTCTGCCTTCACTAACACTAATATAATTTCATAAGCTTAGAGTAATTCTCTCATAATTAACATAAAGACAGATTGTATTTTCATAGTAATGTGAAAAAATTTTCTCTAGGGTTGTGTCAATGTGCAAATATTTCCAAGAAAGTGTGAGAGAGCTCTCCATCAGCTATTACACTACACTGCGAAGACACAACTATGTGACACCAACTTCATACCTAGAATTGATTCTTACCTTTAAGACTCTGCTGAATAGCAAAAGGCAAGAAGTTGACATGATGAGAACTCGTTATCTTATGGGACTTCAAAAACTTGACTTTGCATCGTCACAAGTAAGTTTCAGATGAAAACACTGAATGTGTGCCATATGCATACTTTAGTATAGGGTCTGTATAAGCTGATTAAAACTTATGAAAATAAAACTTACTAAATTCCCTCTTCACTATATTCATGATGCTATTGATAATTTTCTATAGAAAGCCAGCAGGAAAAGTTAGATTACTGCTTAGTCATTTTAAGAAATTGTGGTATGTAAGTTCGGATTATAGCACTTAATAGAAAGCTAAATGAAATTGATGGTACTCATTAAATGCCGAAGGAATAAACCTTATAAATTTCATTATTTTCTTGAAATCTTACATGAAGAGTTGATGCTTCAGCATCCTAGTACCTATTACCCTTTCCAAAATAGAGGAGAAATAGAAGAATATTGTAAGACAACAATAAACATTAATTCCTGAGTAGATTCCCAGTAAGAAATTGATCAGGTTCCAGATCCCCAAAAAGGGATAACCCCCTTTTTCAACCCATGTGATCCAGGGATTGATCTTTCCAAGATGCAAAGTAAAGGGGCTTCCAGATACTTGCTGGATGAAGACGCAGTTTGCAGCTGTTGCTGTCACTAATCCTGTGTTTCCTTCCAAGTTTCTTTTGGATTTTGTTTTCCACCTGAGCAATAAAGGATTATTTGGGGTTCCATAAACTGAAACTGACTGTGAGGAAAAAAGTACAATTAATAGATTTATTTCTCATTATTGAAATTAAGTGGATCATAAAAAAACAAGTGTATTGCATGGATGATAAAAAAATTCCTTTTTAAAAATCTAAATAAAACAGCTCTTCGTAAAAATAGGCTAGAGAACTATTTTAATAATTATTTAGATCAAATGTCCCTGTTTAGATTGTATTAATATCGTGTCTTCTGATCTTTCTTCCTAAGACATCAAGATGTGAAATGCATGCAATGTTTACCCAAATTTCTTCTTGATTTCCTGTTATGTTCATCAGGTTGCAGAGATGCAGAAAGAACTGACTGCCCTTCAGCCTGAACTGATTCGAACTTCTGCAGAAACAGACAAAATGATGATCCAGATTGAAAAGGAAACAACTGAAGTAGATGCAAAGAAGGAACTAGTGTCAGCAGATGAAAAAGAGGCTAATGAAGCAGCAGCTGTTGCTAAAGCTATTAAGGTGGTGTACAAGGGTTTGAACCTGGAGCATGACGGGTTCCGAGTCTTTCCAAGTAAATGGGAGTTGTGATGATGTGTTAATGGTATGATCCAAGCTCTTAAAGTAACAAGGTTGCAAGAGATGATGAATGAGGTGTTCATAATATAAAAAAGGTAAATTTTGGCTGTTTGAAGTATGACTGTATCTCACAGTACTGCATAGCTTCCCTTTCCAGTTCACATCGCAATAAGAGCTGTATAGCTCTTATTTCTGTACTAATGTATTCTCCTTCTCAACAGATTGAGTAATGAGGTTATACTGTTTCCAGGCCCAGAGACAGTCCTTTTAGAGTTAGCTGAGGTAATTTGGCATAGCACTGCATGGAGCCCTAGTAGGCATAAACTAAGAGATGTTGCCATAGCCAGACGTCTGTAGCACAGAATTTCCCATGGGAAGCTGCAGGATTCCTCAGTATTTTTTTTTGTAACTGGTTGGAAATGTCAGTGACAGATAATATAGGTAACTACTGAGACCTGAGTACATGATAAAGAATTTAAGCTACACAGTATATATTTTTACCTGATCAGCACTGTAAGATTTAACTAAGAACAACTGTATCTAACCTGTATTTTAATTCTCCTTGTCAGACCAAAGAGACTTTGATCTTGAAAGCTTGTCTGGCTTTTTCAGCTATCAGTTCTAATTTCAGCTATCTACTAATTTCTCTACAAACCTTCCCTCTTTCACAATTTGCCTGCACAGTTTAAAGTAGTTTTCTCTCCAAGAAACACAATGTTATGAAGAGTCTTTTTATTAGGTACTTACAAGCAGAGAAGGTTCTCTGAGGCTGTGCTGGAGTGGGGTAATCGGGTTGCAGACCTGGTATTGTATGAAAGCTTACAGGCTTCTGCCTGATGTCTTAACAGGATGAATGTGAAGGAGACCTTGCTGAGGCCATGCCAGCTTTGGAAGCAGCACTTGCAGCTCTTGATACCCTGAATCCTTCAGACATCTCTCTTGTGAAAGCCATGCAGAATCCACCTGGTCCTGTTAAGCTCGTCATGGAGAGTATCTGTGTCATGAAGGGAACTAAACCAGAGAGAAAGCCTGATCCAAGTGGCAGTGGTAATGATGCGGTATTTGTTATCCCTGCCCTAGGAATGCTTGGGGTACTGCTGTGTTAACTAGTGAAGTGCTTCTGGTGTGACTGCAGCCATATGCGCTAAAAGTGCATTTTGCTAGTAATGACTTATAAGTACACTGAATAGCTAAGAGCTGCTTTTGCCATTGTAGCATATTGCACTTGCTTGACATTGTTGTACAAGCTTTGTAAATATGATCCCAGTCACCAGCACAAAGGTATCTTTTCAACTCACTTTGACCCAATCTTGTGCTTTGCGTTGCCTTGAGGAACTCTGGGAGCCGGAGATGTGCTGTGCCCCATTCACCTGTATTTTCCCCTCTAATCCCTGCTACCAAACTCTATCAGTTATACTGGGAGACAGAATTCTAGCTATACCCCTGACATAGGTGATTACTCTAACAAGCTCTTTCTGTGTGGGTCATGTAGTTATTGCAGAGGATTTGCGAGGTAGTAAAAGAGAGACACCTTTTTCTTTCGCTTTTCTTCTACCTTACGCCCCTACAGTTCAAGCCTTCGTAATTGAAAATAAGAATTCTGTAAATGTCTTTCATCCAAAACTGTCTTACCTAGATTAGGAAGGAATGCTTTCACATGGTTACTGATTTGTCTGATAAACTATGCTAAGAAAGACTGTATAGTAATTTGTTTCCCTTATTTTGCTTGGTTGATTTAGAATTAATACATAATTAATAAATATGACATAGGTTAGTGAAGTTCCTGTCTGAATTTCTTTAGGTAATGACTTTCCCAAGCTAGTTAACAGTGGTTGCATAGTAAAATTCTGTTGCAAGACCATTGATGATAATTCTTCATACTGTGTTTCAAGTATTTTTTTCAGTTTGAACATGCATGTTTTAAGCCTGATTGTAGTATTATTTGCAATATAGGTAAAATGCTAGAAGACTACTGGGGGCCATCTAGAAAAATTCTTGGAGATCTAAAATTCCTTGAGAGCTTAAAGGCGTATGACAAGGATAATATTCCTCCTGCTACAATGAAGAGAATTAGAGAGAGGTTTATTGATCATCCAGATTTTCAGCCAGCTGTCATAAAAAATGTCTCATCTGCCTGTGAAGGACTATGCAAGTGGGTGCGAGCCATGGAGGTATATGACCGTGTTGCAAAAGTGGTTGCCCCAAAGCGCGAACGTTTGAAAGCTGCAGAAGAATTACTGGACATTCAAATGCAGAAGCTAAAAACAAAACAAGCAGAACTTAAGGAGGTAGTTGATCGCCTCCAAGCTTTGAATGATGAGCTTGACAACATGAATGACCGGAAGAGAGAATTAGAAAATAATATTGAACTCTGTTCACAAAAGCTTGTGAGAGCTGAACAGCTAATTAGTGGTCTTGGTGGAGAGAAAGATAGGTGGACAGAAGCCACACGATTATTAGGAATCCGGTACATAGATCTTATAGGAGATGTGTTGTTATCATCAGGAACTGTGGCTTATTTGGGAGCCTTTACTGTAGATTACCGCCTAAAATGTCAAAAGCAATGGCAGGTCCTCTGCAATGAAAAGAACATACCATGCTCCAGTGATTTTAGCTTAAGTAATACATTAGGGGATCCAGTCAAAATCCGTGCATGGCAGATTGCTGGATTGCCAATTGATTCTTTTTCCATTGACAATGGCATAATTGTTTCTAACTCAAGAAGATGGGCTTTAATGATAGATCCTCAAAGGCAAGCTAACAAGTGGGTAAAAAATATGGAGAAAACTAACAGGCTGTCAGTTATCAAATTATCTGACACACATTATGTGAGGACATTAGAAAATGCTATTCAGCTTGGAACACCAGTCTTGCTAGAAAATATTGGTGAAGAACTAGATGCTTTCATAGAACCCATTTTATCAAAGCTAACATTCAAACAACAAGGAGTAGAATACATGAAATTAGGGGAAAATATAATTGAATATTCAAGAGATTTCAGGTTTTACATAACAACCCGCTTAAGAAATCCTCATTATCTTCCTGAAGTGGCTGTGAAAGTTTGCCTACTCAACTTCATGATTACACCTTTGGGTCTTCAGGACCAACTTCTTGGAATTGTAGCTGCAGAGGAAAAGCCTGAGCTAGAAGAAAAGAAAAATAAACTGATTATAGAAAGTGCAGCCAACAAAAAACAACTAAAGGAAACGGAAGATAAAATCCTGGAGATCCTTTCCAATTCAGAAGGAAACATCTTAGAAGATGAAACAGCAATTAATATTTTGTCTTCATCCAAAGAATTAGCTGAAGAAATCTCTGAAAAGCAAAAAATTGCTTCTGTAACAGAGATGCAAATAGATTCTACTCGAATGGGGTATAAGCCAGTTGCTATTCATTCAGCTGTTGTCTTCTTCTGCATCTCTGATCTGGCAAACATTGAACCTATGTACCAGTATTCATTGATTTGGTTCATTAACTTGTATGTTCAATCTATTGCTAAAAGCAAAAAGAGTGAAGATCTAGAAGAGAGAATTAAAAATATAACCAAGCATTTCACAGTAAGCATCTATAATAATGTCTGTCGTTCACTGTTTGAAAAGGATAAGCTGTTATTCTCCTTCCTTCTGACAGTAGGCATTATGAAGGGAAAAGACCAAATAGATGATGAGGTTTGGCGTTTCCTACTGACAGGAGGTGTTGCTCTTGATAATCCTCACCCCAATCCAGCTCCAGATTGGCTATCTGACAAATCGTGGGCTGAGCTTGTACGTGCGTCAGGTCTGACAAACCTCCACGGACTAATGGAACACGTAAGAGAGAATTTTTCAAAGTGGAAACTAATATATGACTCTGTAAGACCCCATGAAGAAGCCTTCCCAGATGCGTGGAGCACACTGATGGGGTTAGATCGCATGGTTATTCTCAGATGTTTGAGACCTGACAAAATTATTCCGGCAGTGCAGGAGTTCATTGTGGAAAATATGGGAAGAAGATTTATTGAACCACCTACTTTTGATCTCGGAAGAAGTTACAGTGATTCAAATTGTTGTGCCCCTTTGATATTTGTATTATCACCAGGTGCTGATCCTATGGCAGGTGAGATTGGTATTAAAAAAAATCTTTTTTTATCTGGTTAAATGTCACTGAGTGTGACTAAACTGATAGTAGTTTAGGCCCCTTCATTTGATCTTTAAATTGGCTTTAAAATACAATACAGCAATGATGCGATATCAAACATTTGCATCTGCCCATATGTATACAATGATAGTAAAATTGCTAGAGGGTGGAATGAATGTAGTGGTGATGAAATGTCTAGGTCTCTGAGCAGCAATTTAGGGATCTAACAACTTGTAACATCCAGACCAGTTTATAATTTATGCTTGTGTTACAATTCTTTCAGTGGGTGTTTGGGACTTGCCCCAGTCTTTGTTACAATTCCTCCTCCAGAAAGTTTCCTCCTTCTCAGCTACTAATTAAATGGTGTATATGACCACCTTTAAAAACACATCTGTTAAATGTCCTTTAAAAAATAACCACCCAGATTATTTTTAAACCTGGTTTTCTGCCAAAAGAATTGTAGTATGGAGCCATACCGTAAGGATGTATTTCCAGGAGATGCTGGTTTTGATGGCAAAGCTGGAGGGTTATTTTTAACCAGATCTAAAGATCCAATTTACAGCTCAACCCCCATAAACAATTGCACCCGTGCAACAGAGAGTGTAGAGAGCTGTAGTGCAGGCTGGAACTGAGCACTCAGGGCTAAAGGAGAGGACAGACATTTAACCTGATTAGTATTTTTGGGTTGTTTTTTTTTTTAGTATTACTTTATACACTTAGATTTTAGCATATGCTTCAGAAACGCAGTGACTGATACAGCATTTGATACTACTTCTGGGTTGTTGAGGTGGTGTTTTTTTTTTTTAATTGAGCAAAATATTTGTTGACTTCTGCCCCTTTAATTACTCTTTACATTATAAAAACTATGAGTATAACATAGATCTACTTTCTAATAGACTTTGTCTTTGTTTGCATGTGTGAAACTTGTCATCATAGGTTTGCTAAAATTTGCTGATGATGTTGGCATGGGAGACACAAGCATTCAAACTATTTCGCTTGGACAGGGCCAGGGCCCGATAGCAGCAAAAATGATTTATCAAGCTATTACTGATGGAACCTGGGTAGTGTTACAAAACTGCCATCTTGCAACTAGCTGGATGCCTGCTTTGGAAAAAATCTGCGAGGAAGTTATAGTGCCTGAGAATACCAATGATAAGTTCAGGTAGGAGTTTTACTATTTTACTCTTTTTAATGGGAGTATTTCTTGTCTGCTGAAGACATGAGTAAAAAGAAAAACTTCTTTTGTGTGAACAACTAAGCATAACATTCATATTGCTTATGTGCAGTGATAAAATAAAGATACCTAATTAGGATGTCATCTTTTCTACCTGTCCAAAATAATCTACTTTATGCCTGCACTTTAGAACAAATTTAGATGTTATCAATATAGTTAAGCAAGTAATAAAACTTAGCCTTCTGGAGATCAATATTGAGGATTTGTCAATATTGATGATTTTTTGATAATGTGCTTTTTAAAATTCTTTTCAGGTTGTGGTTAACTAGTTATCCATCAGAAAAGTTTCCTGTTAGTATCCTCCAGAATGGCATCAAAATGACGAATGAGCCTCCAAAAGGAGTTAGAGCGAACCTTCTTCGATCATACCTTAATGACCCCATCTCCGACCCTGTGTTCTTTAGCAGTTGCCAAAAGCCAGAAATGTGGCAAAAACTGCTGTTTGGCCTTTGCTTTTTTCATGCTATTGTGCAGGAAAGGAGAAACTTTGGCCCACTGGGTAAGGTTTAGATTATTTTGCAAGTTGTTTCAAAAAGATTAGTAGTTTTGAAATGCATTATTGGAGCCTCTCTGTAAAACGGCAGTATTGTTGTTAGCAATATTACAAGAGTGCAATCTGTATTGCACAGAACACAACAAAGTTTAAAAGCTATTATTTGCAGGGATTCTTACTCAGGCAAAGCTACTCTTGAAGCTACTAAAAGTGTTACCCTGGGGGACAACTACAAAGTACCAGTTTTCCGAGTAAATATATTATACATTAGTTACATTAAATTATAGCTTACTAAATTATTAATTTATTCTTACTAACTACAGTAATTTATCCATCAAATCTAGTTCCATTTTAAATTTTTGTAATTAAAGATGTGTCTTCTTCAATTCTGCTTTTGTTATTTATGTGTACACTTTGTTTTAGCAAAGCTAATGCATGTGTTTACTTGGTGTGAAACTGAAATCTATGTAGCTGCAGTGAGTTGTTCATAACACAGCAATCAAAAGATATCTATCAGTAAGATTTGTGGTTGAGCTTTTTCTATATCTTAAAATGTTTAGAAAACTGTATAGAATTCTGATGTTTTTCATAAAATGCAGAAATGTATGGAATTATAGTTTCCATTTTTGTAACTATGTAGAGCTTAGACTCTCCATTGGTGTCCGTGAAGTTCTCAGCCTTCCATTCCAACTAAGTCTGCCTTTGTCATAACAGTAACTGCTATGAAATGTTATACTTTGACTGAAAGCCGCTGTCCTTATTTTCATAGGCAGCTGCTTGAATAAACACTAGACTGCCAGGATAAAGATACTAATTTATTGCTTGAAAGTAAAAATATAATTTTTGTAAATGACAAAGAGGTAATTTTCAAAAGCAGCATCTACTGCTTAATGTGACCAATTGTCTGGGGAAAGAAGGATAGCTGCAGCAATAAGCCTATTTTTTGGTTTGCGATAGGGGTATAGGTTTTCTGAAGGATTCTCTTATCTGAAGTGTTCTCCTGGTTGTTTTTTATTGTACCGTTACTCTGGATGTCATATACAAACAGCATTAATAGATGGGCAGATTGATTAAAAATTAAAATCAATCAATGAATTAAAATTCCTGTTCTCATTGTCTCCAGATAGCAACAGCTTAGCTGAAAGTACCGAGCAGGTCTGTGTTCTACTTCAGGTGAAACATAATTTTTCAGGAGCGTGTGATGCCAAAATGCCCGTGCTTTTGTTTTAATTATATAGAATGATGGTAATAGTGTCTTAGGATACAATATTGTTATGGAGTCATATTCTCCCTTGTGCAATAAACAGCCTGGTAAATTCCAGGGCTGCTTCTAGGTACTGTCTGGCAGCTGTTATCTTCAGCTCTGTAGTAGCAGTATAGTACCAATACCATCATTTCTTAAGCATGGTTATCAGTACAATGCACTGTTGCTCTGTATATCTTTTCTGAATCAAACAGGTTGGAATATTCCATATGAGTTCAACGAATCTGACCTCAGAATCAGTATGCGACAGATCCAGATGTTTCTGAATGAATATGAAGAAATCCCATTTGAAGCTCTGACGTATCTAACAGGTACAGGCATTGCACCCTCAAACATGGTGTTGACTTTGCTAGCACTTTCAGCTGGTACAGTGATAAACTGATGAATGCTTGACAAACGGAGTGGATTCCATTCAGGTTTACTTTCTTGGCCTTCCACATACAGACAAGTTGGATCTCGAACCCTCAGATGTCATTGCTGTCTAGGCTCATACATAGCTAGAAGAATTACTAATGGTCCAGCAAACCTCCTGGTCTTTGTTTCATATATGTCGAATAAAAACATCAATGGCCTTTGTTTCACCTTAGCTGATCAATGTGATCCTGACACAGTAAGCATTGGCAGTTTACCAGAGGATGTGATAATACTCATCAGTTTAACGCATGAGGTGTTGACCTGTGTAAATAAATTGGTTGCTGTGGCTATTCAGTTCTCTTTCTCCAGAAAGATGGCTGCTTCTTGGCACCTCCTTTGTCAATCTTATAAAGGTCATTCCTGATTTTTCCTAATATTATGATTAGCTTTATGAAAAAGAATTTAGGGAGTCAGGATTAAAGTAATAACTCTGAGCTTTTAGCTGTTTTCTGTACTTCTGTATCAGTGTAAACCTCCGCTCATTGCTTGCCCATTACTTAAATCTCTCAAACCCTTTCTGCACAGGTATATTTTTGATCCCTTGTTTTCTACTGTATACATACATAATCAGGTTAAGTTTGCATGAAAGGAACAAGACAAGGATCAGCTATATAGCACTGTTCAGATTTTGACAGTTCTAAAAATTCTTACTAATGAGAACTTCAAGCAAAAGAGCTGTCATTTAAAACATGAAATTATTTACTCTGGCATGAGTAGCAGTTTCTCAGACCAACTCATAGTGTTCCTTAAACCTTTCATCATCAAGACACACAAATTTGGCCCATAGTTCCAAAGGTGTTAAAGTGCCTAATTTCCATTGATGAACTGAACTATAGGGCCTAAAAACTTTTGAAGATCTGGAGCTTTGGAACTTCAACTTACTGGAGCTATATATTACTGCAAAACAATTTTTATTTGTTCATTATCTTTCAATTTTTCATCCTGGTTTTCTTTGCCCTTTCCCAGGGGAATGTAACTATGGAGGTAGAGTAACAGATGATAAAGACAGGCGTCTTCTCCTGTCCCTTCTTTCCATAGTCTATAGCAAGGATATAGAACAGGAAAAGTATATGCTTGCACCTGGAGATGACTACTACATACCACCACATGGTCCATATGAGGTGAGAAGATAACAGATGTAAATTCTCTCTGAGTTATTGGGAAAAACCTTATCTACTGTACTTTGATATGCTGTACTTTGATATGCTGAATACAACAAATAGAAAATAAAAACCGTAAGATCACAAAGCCATGCCAGAATGTATCTTATGTATGAAATAGGAATCTGTTACTTAATATCTAGCACACCCCAATGGAGATGTAATGATCACCTAGTATTCTGATGTTTGTGGATGCGAAGAGCCACCCCGTGCAGCTTTCCAGTACAGTTCTGGAAAGCCAATAGGAGTCAGGCTTCAGGAATTTACAGTGTACTTCTGCACCCTCTTGCAACCACTTTTGCCTTGAAAGCAGTGATCAGGATGAGGAGGTGGAATGGCAGATATATACTCAATTTTCATCTCCTTTTTCCCTTCTACCAGCTGCATAGAGATAACAAATGTGCTCAAATTCCACCTATTTGTGTAGCCTGCAGTTATAGGGATGGTACGTATGGCATCCTACCCTGTTCTGTGACTCCTGCCAGCACTCCTTGTGTATTTCTAATGTACATTCCTTTCTCTTGATTTCTCATGCTACTTACATGAGGGTGGTAAGAACAACTCCTCAGTGAGTCTTTGAACCATTCAAAACTTTTATATTTATCTCTGTGGATGGAGTAAGTCAATTCCTGGATGCATTTAACTGGGAACTTGTGTGTTTGATTGATTGTAAATGGGAAAGTTCTGTCCAAGTTGGGTTTACTGATCATTTATTAATATATCATTGCGTGATTTCTGGTATCTAAATGTTTCTTTTTCAGTCTTACATTGAATACCTACGAAGTTTGCCAATTATAACACACCCTGAAGTGTTTGGACTTCATGAAAATGCAGACATCACCAAGGATAACCAGGAGACTAATCAGCTTTTCAGTGGAGTGCTCCTGACTTTGCCTAGAGAAGCAAGGGGAGGTGGCAAGTCCCCTCAGGTAACTGGGGAAGAAAGATCAACTTGCACTCTGGAAAGGTGCCCTTTCCTGTCATGCCCTGAGTCTCAGAGTAATCCAACACCTCTCATCACATGACTGTGGCATTAGGAGTAGATGTGAATGTCCCTGTAGAGAAGCAGACAGATTTGGTGTAGAAGAACCTTTAAAGATGGAAGATACCCTAATGACTTTGAATTCAAATAGGTTGATATCACACAACCCCACCTGGTTCAGTAGAACATGTAGTTTGAATAGGAATGTTTCTTTCATATTTCGTGTTTTAAAAGAACAGTGAAGTGCTTCAGTTATGAATTATAGTTAGAGCACAGTTAACAATCACAGTTGGTAAAGCACCTCAAATCACATCCACCTCTAGACAATTTTAAAGTGTGACGTTTAATTCCAGTCTACAAATTCCAGTGATGGAGGTTCATGCAGTGGCCTGACTTCATCCAGCAGTGGTTATACAACCATCCCTGCCATTCTCACTAGGGGACAGACTCCAGCATACCAGGAAATGACATCAAGTCATTCAACCATCAGGCAAGCAATATAAGCCCATTAGAGGCAAAAGTCGTCTTCCTGGTGAAGTCTGTGCTGTAATGGCGGTTCTGGTCTATGTTATTACTCATCAAACGCTTATTTTTTGAGATACGGCTGCTTCAGTTTCTACAGTTCCAAACATGTAACTGTGTGTGTGACTTGTGTGGCACAAAGAAAGGGGGCAGTTTGGCAGAATGGAATCACTTGGACACAAACCTCACTGCCATCTACCCCTCCATGGGACCTGGTTGTGAAGATGCTGGGAATTTCTTTCCTTCATCCTGTCCTGGCAGCTCAGGTTACTCAGGCCAAATCCATGCCCCTTTGAGACCTAGATAAATGACCTTTCAAGCCCCTCAGATTTTACATCCTATATTTTATACACAAGTGGATTCTTGAAAAGTGGAATCGATGGCGCCTCATTTCCTGGTTGTCTAGTGATCGTATTCTTTGATGTCTAATGTGCTGTAAGTAAAGCTTCTCTCGTGGCTGGGGTATTCATATGGTCTTCCCATCATTTTTCCCATGCTGCATACTTTGTCTTTTCCTTCATTGTGGCAGTAGTAGAATTACGCTTGTCTGCCCTGCTGCCTGTTTCCTTAGAAGTTGCCTAAAACCTTTTTGCAAATTAAACCGATATTACTAACAAATTTAAAATTATTGAGAAGGGAAAAGGAACAAGCAGGCACATGCAGAGACAGACAGGATGATGCACAAAGAGAGTAAGAGCATGTAAGCATATTTCTTTGGAAAATGGACTAGAATACCTATGTGGTTATACAGAAAAAATATAAAATCTATAGTGTTTTGTGGAATTTATTGAATAAAAATAGGTGAAAAAAAGGGAAATTCCTCATTCACTGCAAAACTGTGATTTCAGGAAACTGTTGAAGATTTGGCGCTGGACATCCTATCTAAATTACCAAGTGGCTTTGATATTGAAGAGGTTATGAAGATATATCCAGTACTTTATGAAGAGTCCATGAACACAGTTCTTAGGCAAGAACTAATTCGATTTAACAGGTATGGCTCAGTGTTTTGTGTAGCACTACTAATACTGAAATATGCTTGTGTTCATCACTGCTAGCTACTCCCAAGCCTTCAACAGCTATAAGCTTTTTACAATACGTTGTTCTTAAGATGGTAGATTCTGCTCTGGAGAACCTTTTAAAAAGACTTGAAAGCTGCAGCTCACTACCTGAGTATAGAAATAGCACCTATATTCTTGGAGTATGAACTTAAATCAGATTTGAGTTTGTTGTGTTGAGATAGGGCAGCCTACTTTATTCTTGTTAATTCATACCCAGGCCCCAATATTCACAGCGCACTATGTTAATTAGCGTTACAATCTTTAAAGCTCTTGTCACTTGATTTCCCTTGTCTAAAATGGGAATTTTCACTATCTTTCATTTCTCTGTGTGTGTTTTTTCTTTGTTTGCTTTTCCGAAGTTAAGTAGGAGTTTTGATAACTGCAGGTGAGATAAGGAATTTCTGACAGGACATTTACTAACTTTGATCGGTCCTTCATTCAAGTTGGACTCAGAGGTCTTTAGCCAGATAGTAAGAAGTAAATAATGAGATGAAAATTTCTTTTTTTTATCTTAAGGCTCACTGAAGTTGTTCGGAGCAGCCTCATTAATTTAGGCAAAGCCATTAAAGGCCAAGTGTTGATGTCATCTGAACTTGAAGATGTTTTCAACAGCATGCTAATGGGAAAAGTACCATCAATGTGGGCTGCCAAATCCTATCCATCACTGAAGCCACTGGGAAGTTTCGTGTCTGATCTCCTCTGTCGTTTGGTCTTCTTCCAGGTATGCTAGACTGAGACTGACAGGTCTAAGGACTTGGTAGTTGAAAGCTGAATGGGTAAAATGTGTGTCAGTACTGTTCTCACTCAGCAGTACCCTTCTAGCTCCAGATTATGAACTACTTGCACATAGTTATGACCAAATATATACTGCATTAACAGCACTGGAATTAGCTGGGCAATTGCTCAGCAGGGTGAGTTGGGAGTATAATCCTTTGGTGCTAATCCACTGCTGCATTTGGTAGTTTCCATTTTTCTATTTCTAGAAGACGCATTTTACTTTGCATTGGTGCCTTAATGACTTCCCTGCTCAAAGGACACTGAACCAGGTGTGAGAATGCTTTAGAAGCAGTGCATAAAAGGCACTATTAAATTTTATATATGTGACTGTAAATCTCTTTCAAGTATAATAAAAAGTGACACCACTTCCACGCACTTTTTGAACAAGCTATTTTATTCTTTACTCACCGTTCCGTTATTTCCCTTGCACTCTTAGTACTCTC